>NC_064921.1:751806102-752435893 GCF_023897955.1 Schistocerca gregaria
GTTGTCGATCGCAGCGCCGTATTGTCTGTCTGCTTACATACCTATGTATTTGAATACGCATGCCTGTGCCAGTTTCTTTGGCGCAAGAGTGCACTTCTGACTTAGCGGTTAGTAGCATATCATTCCTTCACAAATCGCTCAGCAGCTATAGTCCCAGACTTTAGTGGATGTGACTATTTGCCCTGTCATCGTGTAATAAAACAGTAATGGGTCATTCCGTCTAATCATGCACAGGACTGCAATTTTTCTTAAATACTCCCTATGTTACTCCATCCTTTAGTGGCCAGTTTTTTTTTCTTTTCTCATTACAACATATTTTACCAAACAGGGTGCTATACAGTAGAGCTTCATGCACTCGAGAAAAGTAGCAGGCGTATTTTTCCTTCTTGCTTTGAGCCATTCACAGTATTAGCATACGATATCATTTTGCCTAATGTTGGATGATTAGATCAGTCAGTCATCCTGCCCTGGGAATTACTGAAATGGCTCCTGCCCCTCTTCAAGATCCATATCTTATTCAGGCTTGTCGACAGATACCCTTCCGTTATGGTTGCATCCATGTTGCGGCTATTTGTATCCTCAATCCACTCAATCCTCGAGTTTTTCCTTCTTTTCCTTAAAATCTTTTGAATGCATTTTATTTTCTCCTCCAACATTGTGATACCTTTCTCCCACGTTCTTTATTTCTTGGCTAAGATTCCCTTTCACTTTCTGTGTTATCCCATAGCCATGAGTCACAAAATGTGCTAAAACATGAAAATCGACTTTTGTTTCCGTTGCTATCCCATATACTGCATTCTCTATTATGGGTTTCACTTTCTATTACTTTCTTACAAAATGCCGAAAATCTCATTTTTCAGCTTTGTATTGTATTTCTGACATTTTTAAGGCAGAAATCATCACATATTAGCCAAAATGTGACAGTTTAAAACGTCCAAACAAGTGCTCATATAGAGTTACTGTTTTCGACGGCGGTAATCTTATTAGGCTAAACCAACATCCTGTGGCATAACAATTGTCATGTGTAGCAAAACAGCTCCGTTCCTTATCTTAGGCGCGCAACGCAAAAGGTTTGCCCTACAGTCAGCTGTCTATTCCTCTAGCGTGTTCACAACACAGCATCTGCAGACTAAAAGAACGCCTTGGCGTTAATCACCCCGCTAAGTAGGCCTATAATCGAATTGGAAGTGCAGTCGGAATGAATAAGGCCGTCCCCAGATGACTACCGATACAGAGGATATTTCTTGAAATGAACGCTATGAAGAATGGAAGTCTTCCCCTTCATGCTACGCACAGATTAAATTCGAAACACTGAAAAATCTTTCACGCAAAACGGAACTACAGAAACAAACAGTAAAGCTTGCATCGGCGTTATGTGACAGACAATTTATGTGAATAATGTTTCACGCTGTATTACATTGAACAGCTGGTAGACAATCTAGTGTCTTAAACGGACAGCTGTAGGCCAATATCGGTGTATTGTGAGCTTTAGATAAACACCTGTTCCGCACAAAGCCTATTGAAAGACAGCGAACAATGTGTTTTTTGCTATGTACGGCGTCAGTGGCAAACCTCGTGTGTGATTCCCGTAGTAAACAAAGCTTTACGCTTATTAATGTCATATTAATAATAGATGTAGTGAACTCAAAATAATTGTGCGTGTGAGCATTTCGAGGATCTTTGTTAACCGCGGCAAGAAAGCACGAAGAGCACAATGCTTCCAGCAGTGACTGAATGGTCTGAAGATAGCGTGCCCAGGAAGAGCTGCCGTCTTTTCTGTGCCACATAAAGTAACATCACCACTGGTGTCCTCGCAGAGCTCATATTCGAATCACAGTTGATTTCCAAGCACTTTCCAAAGAGCAGACGTGTCGGCAACGAAGTGGCAGACAGCTGACTGACTCCTTTTCGAGATTTTTTAATGACTCTGTTGCCATAGAGATCATCTTTGCCGTAATGTATAAGAGTCCACTCTAATGTAGTAACATTGGAGGGACGAATATGAAGTGCCCTAAATGTAACTGACCTTTCTCGTGTGAACCGCTATGAGCTTTTAATTTAACGCCACGTCGTGTGCTGCAGATACCCTGTCTCTTGGTGATTGAGATTTTTCTGATCGAATGATTTTTGAGGAAGCGAGAAGAAGTGATTTTATGAGTGCAGCGTACATCGTCGTTCCGTCTGTAATGGGAACCCCATCTTTTTAAGTTTACATACATTTTTCTTAAAATTACCTACGGGAATTCATTTATTTTCAGGTTGTATTAAAGAATATTTTATGTGAATTCATTTGCATTTTGTTACACGATATCTTTCTCACAGCTATAAGATGTTCCAAGTGCTACATTTACGTCGTGAAACTTTTCTTTTCGAGAAATCAAAATTAATGTATGCTACCATACTACTTTTTCTTTACGTGTAAAGCATACAATGATTCGAAGTAAGGGGAATAGATCGAATTTTCGAAAAAAGAATAAAAAAGCTATGACATATTAATGTGACTCTTGTATACAGTTGCGTGTGGTATGTTGCACTCAGAGGTTCGAATACAAGGACTTTAAAACCATTCCAAGATATCCCTTCACGAACAGCTCTCGCTTTGTTGAAATGTTTAATCATAACGACTAATATTATTTCCTTTACCTAAACTAATAATAAAACTGCAAAGCCGTCGTGTATGTTTAAACACCCTAATTTTCAAAACTACTAGACGAATTTTCATGCTGTTTTCATAAGGAGCGTGAGAGTAGCTTTCGGGAACGTATATGCTTTATTTCATCAATTTCGAAAAACGAGAAAACATGTATCGTAACTTAAATTTTGTAACTAAAATATTCTGCTCAGCTTAGTAGTTCAGATGTTTAATCATCACGGTATCGTACACCGAAGGACCAATAGATGGCTGCAGAACAATAGATGACTCTGTTAGTGTTTTTAACTCTGTAAGCGCTGCACTCTTACCTTTACGAATACAAACTGACACTAATTTACTCTCCGAGGATATACGGATTTACTGATATCGCTTTGTGCAGTAAAAACTTACTCATCTCAATAGCCGAGGTCGATTGACTTGAAGGTAAGCAGATTCGATTCCTAGTGGTGGATGAAATTTCCACTGCTAGTATTTGGTATTTGGCTGGCAAGAGGAGGAGTGATAGTGGTGTAAAGTTTGGGTTTACCAGCCTTTTTGCGCGAATGTCCTGGATTAAATTTCAAACCTCTCTCTGTCTTATGAAGTGTGACACCGTTGTTGGTGATCCGTCAGCCGTATGAGAGCGTTAATCTCACTGGCCTCCTTGGTGATTTTCGAAATCGGTAGACTATGTGTCTACGCTGAGTTTTAGCCTCTCCCTTCTCTTCATACATGGCAACACAAACTCAACTCTACACTGTGCAAGCACTCATTATTGTCAACCACAAGAAACAGATACAATGTGGACGCTACCGAACAAGTCGGAGGAGGGAAACGCAAACATCTTGCCATGACTTGTGGTGCAGGATTGTAGCATCTGTTTCCACCTATGCTCGTTCTATGACTGTGGCACTACTTACATATTAAAGACTTAACGACATTGGGAGTGCTGCTTTAGATACGTTTTTTTTGCACTACTGTCCGTTAAAATTGCTACACCACGAAGACGATGTGTTACAGACGCGAACTTTAACCGACAGGAAGAAGATGATGATGTGAGATGCAAATGATTAGCTTTTCAGAGCATTCACACAAGGTTGGCGCCAATGGCGACACCTACAACGTGCTGAGATGACGAAAGTTTCCAGCGGATTTCTCATACACAAACAGCAGTTGACCGGCGTTGCCTGGTGAAACGTTGTTGTGATGCCTCGTGTAAGGAGGAGAAATGCGTACCATCACGTTTCCGACTTTCATAAAGGTCAGTTTGTAGCCTATCGCGATTGCGGTTTATCGTATCGCGACGTTGCTGCTCGCGTTGGTCGAGATCCAATGACTGTTAGCAGAATATGTAAACGGTGGGTTCAGGAGGGTAATACGGAACGCCGTGTTGGATTCCAACGGCCTCATATCACTAGCAGTCCAGATGACAGGCATCTTATCCGCATTGCTGTAACGGATCGTGCAGCCACGTCTCGATCCCTGAGTCAACAGATGGGGACGTATGCAAGACAAGAACCATCTGCACAAACAGTTCGACGACGTTTGCAGCAGCATGGACTATCAGCTCGTGGACCATGACTGCGGTTACCCTTGGCTCTGCATCACAAACAGGAGCGGCTGCGATTGTGTACTCAACGACGAACCTGGGTGCACGAATGCCAAAACGTCATTTTTTTGGATGAATCCAGGTTCTGTTTACAGCATCATGATGGTCGCATTTGTGTTTGGCGACATCGCGGTGAACGCACATTGGAAGCATGTATTCGTCGTCGCCATACTGGCATATCTTCTGGCGTAATGGTATGGGGTGCCATTGATTACACGTCTCGGTCACCTCTTGTTGGTACTGACGGCACTTTGAACAGTTTACGTTACATTTCAGGTGTGTTACAACCTGTGGCTCTACCGTTCATTCGATCCCTGCGAAACCCTACATTTCAGCAGGATACTGCACGATCGAATGTTGCAGGTCCTGTACGGGCGTTTCTGGATACAGAAAATGTTCGACTAGTGCCCTGGCCAGCACATTCTCCAGATCTTTCACGAATTGAAAACATCTGGTCAGTGGTGGCCGAGCAACTGGCTCGTCACAATACGCCAGTCACTACTCTTGATGAACTGTGGTATCGTGTTGAAGCTGCATGGGCAGCTGTACCTGTACACGCCATCCAAGCTCTGTTTGACTCAATGTCCAGGCGTATCGTAGCAATGCCGTTATTACCGCCAGAGGTGGTTGTTCTGGGTACTGATTTCTCAGGATCTATGCATCGAAACTGCGTGAAAATGTAATCACATGTCAGTTCTAGTATAATATATTTGTCCAATTATTACCTGTTTATCATCTGCATTTCTTCTTGGTGTAGCAATTTTAATGGCAAGTAGTGTATATTCTTTGCTAGGAAAAATGTGTTGATTAAGTTTACCTTGTGATTAGGGTGCCTATTTACTCTATTTAAATTTCCTTTTGTTTGCGAATAAAATGCCTAGAAAATGGTCGAGTCGCACTGAATACATTCATAACAGATACAAGATTATGTAACGTCAATAATCCAAGGAAAATCGTGAGGCGCGACTTGTTGCACCTCGTGGACGTCAGACTTTATCTTGCTCTTCGGAAGCCCCTTCCGAACGTAAGGTGCGACGTGACTGTGATCGAGAGCATCGTACATTATCTCGTGGCTTAGAACCCTTAGATCACAGAGGCTTAAAGTTATTTGTCTCCAACGTAAGATCACAGAAGCGAAAACTTTGATGCGAAGTGGTGCATGCGAGCAAGGCTTTATACCCGAATTTCGCTTATTGCTACCAGTTTACCATTACACTTTACACATGTGCAAATACTGGCGACTTTATGTTATAAACAAAGAACAATGTCAGACTCTGCGTGTTGCAGCTTTGGACCTTACTGTTAGTTGCTTTTCACACGGCCCTTGTTGGAGAAACAAACAACCTCTCTGTTCATGTCTTTAACCATACCACTTCAAATGTTGTATACAAAGAACCTTTGTAAATCAGAAATAAATTACATGCGTACGATGTCTCGGGTAACACCCGGCTTCTCAGCTAATTTAGAAATAACTTCAGTGGGCACTTCATTATTCGTAAAAGTCTACTAGTTACCGTAAGAGATTTAAGAAGTGAATCTGATGCCCACAGATGATATCTTTTACGTGATGTTCTTAGAATTGAGAAACTAGCTAAGAGCGCTAACCTCCCAGTTTCTTGACTGTGCAATTTGTATTGATGAGTGATTGTTACATTTATTAACGTCACCTCTTTATTATGGATCCCGAGGTTTCTGAAGTCTCTAAGATGGTGGAGCAGTATGGATGAAAGTAGTGTGTCATCCGTATTTAAGGTTTTCAGTGTTCTCTAAATCATTTTTGGTCGTAGTATGCACAGTTCCCTTGAATAGGCGGCAAACAAAGATACCAACAAGAAACTTCCTGACAGATTAAAACTGTGTGCCCGACCGAGACTCGAACTCGGGACCTTTGCCTTTCGCGGGCAAGTGCTCACCATCTGAGCCACCGAAGCACGACTCACGCCCGGTCTCATAGCTTTACTTCTGCCAGTATCTCGTCTCCTCGCGTACACTCCGCTGCAGAGTGAAAATCTCATTCTGGATACCGACAAGAATTTTTGGAAATTGCAGTCCGCTTTTAAGGCCACCAGCAGAATAAAAGTGTAACGCTCGGAGGCTTCATCTGAAGAGGTCGCTTATGCAGTCGACGCCACACGACGGCTGCAATCTTTCTGCTGCTGAATACATCCCGTTATAGTCCGAGAGAGAATGGGGCTTTTATTCTTCTCCTTAATTTCTTTTCCTCCCCCCCCCTCTCTCTCTCTCTCTCTCTCTCTCTCTCTCTCACACACACACACAAGTCTACAGTACATATGCAGCGTGACCGCACCGCACTCACAGCATAATAGAAGTAACAGTGATTACTCGGCACAGTTTACTTCATTCTGAACGTAGACGTTGCATATGTCAGTTGTAATGAGAGAGAGAGAGAGAGAGAGAGAGAGAGAGAGAGAGAGAGAGAGAGAGAGATCTTTATACCTAGACAGGGTAAACGTTAATAAAACTGAAAACTGCAGGGGCGGGTTTCTGACTGGAAATGGAGGAAAGAGTCATACCGTTACGTACTCAGAAATGGATAGTTGCCACGGAAGACGGCGCTAACGAATAAAAGTTCATGTGACCACGTGCCGTGTGTTACATGTGTGTTGTACGCCGTGTTATTGACGTAGCGTATTGTAGTGTTAGAATGATCCGGTAGTCAGGTTGAGTACAAGACGAGATGGTGTCTGTGTACGGCCAAGCAGATGGAGACGGTCGAGAGGCAGCCCGGCTATACCAGAACAAGTGCCCTCAGAGACACCAACCACACCACACGACATTTCAAGCTCTTTTTTTGCCATTTCTGTGATCATAGGTTTTTTCAGACAGACGAAAGGGGAAGGGGGCGATGGACTGTGCGTATACCAGGTTTAGAGGACCAGGTTCTACACAATATTGAGACGAACCCTAGTACAAGCTCCAGGCAAGTGGACCGCCAACGTGGTGTAAGCCAAAGTACTATTGCGTGTATCCTCCATGACAATTGCTACTATCTCTACTACCTGCAACGAGGGCGAGGATTATCAGCAGGACTTCCTTCCACGGGAAGGATTTGGTCGATGGTTTTGCACCAGACCATCACAGTTACGGAATTTCTGTCATCAGTCCTATTATGAAACGTCCCCTTAGAACAATTTTATACAAGACTGGTCTATGTGAAACGTCCTCTTTGAACAATTATACACGACTGTGCTTAAACTGACACACAATAGTTTTTAGCGCAACGCAATCTGACTTTCAATAATCCCTACAAGAGAATGGCCCTGACTAACATTAACCTAGATGTTTCACAAATCACTTACCTCACAAATCACTTACCTCACAAAAATCTTCGTTACTCGAACTACTGCAATACAGCAAGCGCCACTACTGCCAGCTAACTAAAAGATTCAAACTACGGAAGTCAATAACTACTGATAGGCACAGTTAGCAAATGAAAGGTTTTAATAGGGAACATACAATGTATTTACCTTTATAGTCATAATATATATATCAGTTCATGACACCAATTCTTACAAATTTCAAAACTCCGCCATCTCTCTCGCCACGTCCACCACTGCTGGCGGCTCACCTCCAACTGCACAGCGCTACGCGCTGTTAGCATCCAGCTGCCGCTGCCCAACACTACAATGGCGATTATTACAACAATGCCAACCAGCCACAGACTGCACACGGCACAGCCAGTGATTTTTATACAGAGCGCTACGTGGCGGCGGCGTTACCAATAAAAAAACTTAAACAGCCTACTTACACTATTTACTGACGAAGCAACCATTACCAGAACAGGCATCATTAATCTGCTACAGACACCGCACGTGGTCAGAGAAACTCTGAATTGTCAGCACCATCTACCGTGACAACGATGCATTTCCGTACGCATGTTCACAGGACCTCCTTTCCTCCATTCTCAGTCAGGAATCCGTCACTGCAGTTCGTCGGTTTTATTAATGTTCACGCTGTATAATGGTGTCTGTTGCTTGTGTGCCACTAGTCTCTCAGAAGGAAGTGTGTCGTTTGCATGGGTATGTCTTTCCCTTTCTTTATTATGTTACAAATAAGTGGGCACCTGAATCACCCCACACCCTTCTTTCATCGTGCAACCTGTGGTGTGTTATTGAAGCGAATGGATCTGAGTTTTCATGAGGGTAGCCAATACCTTTCTGCGCATTCGTTTTCAGAGTATAGCGTAAGGTTATTAAATGAAATTACGAGAGGAGCAAGATTGCATTTTAAATCGTTCATAAGTTTTTTGGAACTAGAATGTCGGTGGCTTTGTGCAGGCACAGTACCACATGAGCTATGGCAGGGTCTGAACACACACTTCGTAAAACTACAGTAAATATGTACACTTTCACTTCGTGATTGTTGAATGAAAAGCATTTCCAATTTCTACTGAATTTTCTGTTGTAAAACGCGGCTTTTCATTGCGAGAATTTGGATTTCTCTACCACCTGTGAACAGAGTAAAGTCTATTGCATCTTTACATTCAGTGCAGTTATTTAAATCTGTGCTGTGGAATATATATTTTGTTAGCCATATTATTCTGTGAACCAAGAATTGAGCATTTTAGAGTACTTCCTTTTTTTGTGGAACATGACCGCATTTACTTCATTCTTTTATTATTTTTCTAACAACTGCTCCCGTTTTCAACATTCTTGGATCGCTTGTACGCTTTACTATATTTCTGCAAATTTTGTTGAAGATACAACTGGGGCTTTTCTTCGTATGTATTGAGCCACGTGCGACCAAGTGTTGATCAGCCTAAGTTCTATCTCACGTCTCTGGCCATGATACTCTCCTCCGAGTAGTTATTGTGATTTGTTGGAGTTTTGGTAGTAACAATGCGGAGTTTATTTCGGTGTGTTGGTATTGTGATATGAGCGGGTGTACGAGCGTTAGATTCGTTTACCTAATTCCTGTTCCCCTTGGTTTCCCAACCAACCTACGTTATTGTTCGATTTGGTGCCCTTATGTATTTCTTTGAATCTTCGTGTAAAGTAAAGGAGAACACAAGCTTTTATTTTGTGGATCCTATTGTTTTGTGTATAATTGGCCCACATTCAATCAAATTGTTCAATAAATCATTCGGGCCATATGTTGAAAAGTAATTCACGATTTCTATATTGCAATCGCTTCCCCTTTTCTCTACTACATTTGTGAAAGAATGAATTGAAAGCCTCATTAATAAATAAGAAGTCCTGTTCTGTCTCCTTGGTTAACAAGTAACATGTCAAAGGTAGTTATCCGTTTCTTTCTTTTTAATTGATTATGAGATACAAGCTGTAAGTGGACGCTCAGTTAAACCTTAATGGAAAGGAGTTACCTCTAAAATGAAATAACTATATTAATCTATCCTCCATTTGCATATTTTAATAGTATGAGATACGTTTCAACGTTTACTTCTCGTCTCCGTCTGACTCTTGACAATAAATGACGATTAATTACTAGGTCTACAACTTTGCTTCCACCGTTTTTTCTCGCTTTACTGGGGAAAACTTACAAAAAAATTATGATTCATTGTATTGCCCATCGCTGGCCACTATATTCTCCCATCTTCGGATAGTATACGAATCCCCTGGCGGAAGAACTGGGCGTCTTTTGTGGGGATCCATGAATCGATTAAATTTTGCACTTGTTCATATGATCGGAAGTGCTGGTAAGCCAGACTATGTGCCACTGATCGAAAAAGATGGTAGTCACAGAGAGCAACGTATGGAGAATACGGCGGGAGGGATGTGACTTCCCATTTAAACGTTTCCATTTATATTTTGACGGATTTTGCTACATGAAGTCGAGCACTGACCTGCTGCAAAATTACCTTTACGTGTCTATCGCTGCACTGTGGCCGTTTGTGTTTCAATGCTGAGCTGGAATGCATCAGTTGTATTGTGCAGTATGTTAACCGGGGACCTAGAAACGACGGAGAGGCTCCGTCCCAGCCGCAGCCGCAGTGGTCCACAAACACAAGACGACTACCGCAGTCCACTTCAATCAAGGTTATTGTGCGGTTCGGCCCCCGGTGGACCCTCCCCCCCCCCCCCCCCTATCAGGGAACCTCTCACACCAGACGAGTGTAACCCCTATGTTTGCGTGGTGTATGCGTACGTGGAGAACTTGCTTGCGCAACAATCGCCGGCATAGTGTAACTGAGGCGGAATAAGGGGAACCAGCCCGCATTCGCCGAGGCAAATGGAAAACCGCCTAAAAGCCATCCACAGACTCGCCGGTTCACCAGACCTCGACACAAATATGCTGGACGGATTCGTGCCGGGGACCAGGCGCTCCTTCCCGCCCGCAAAGCAGTGCGTTAGACCGCACGGCCAACCGGGCGGGCTACGCATCAGTTGCTTTCGAGAATGATGTCCTGTGACACTCTTCGTTTCTTTCAGTAGCCGCAAAAACGTTTTGTCTTCCACCGCCACGCCGGTCTTTGACATAAAAATCACCGTCCTTAAGGCGTTGAAAACATTCTCTGCACGTTCTTCCACTAACTGTTCCCTCACCATTGGGCTTACCTAGCACTTTAAGAGCCACAGCCGCAGATTTCTTCAAGTTAAAGCACAAAATTAAAATTTCCCGCAAATGGCGAGAAATGGGTACGTAAGTTGACGTACTTAATCGAGAAAAACCTTACGATCCAATCACAAATCGACTAATATTTTTATGGCAATATGTTTATAGATGCCTAAGCTTATTATAGTATTACACCTATGACCAAGCACCTGAACCCCACTTGCCGCTACTGCCGTCCATTGCAAAACGGCAGAAGCAAAGTTGTAGACCTAATACATGACGTAGAGACGTAACAGAAAGCCAGCAAGAGATAACGAAGAGAGAGTACTGCCTCAACCACTGTAAATTTTAATAAGTACACGTAAAGAAGCATATAGACCTAACAGTTACGTGGGGTAGTCTAGTACTTCAGAACAGGTAGTGTACTTGCTATAAAGCGAATGCAGATAGACAGCTATGCAGGTTGGAATTCATCTAGAGTTATCGCGTGAGGAACTGTATTATACGGCATTCTTCTCGAGTCGCCGGAGCTTCCTTGCAAACATAGTATTCAATTTTCCGCTCAGTTAAGGGACAGAGGCGTACATCTGGTGAACGATTGATATACCAATATCTAAATGTTCTGTTAAGTTATCTGTGCATAACGGCGAGACAGCTTCTGATTTCATCTCATTTTCCAACTATGTCATTAACGACACTAATACACTGACGAAAATGGAAATTGCAACGCGGAAAGATAATGCAATTTCGGGAATACATCGGTCTACGTAATATATTTAAGTGATTAACACTGCAAGGTCACAATCACGGTACATGGAATAACCACAAGAGTGCTCCTGCTGTCCTACGAAATCACACCCCGGACCGTACCCTAACTCCACGCGGATGTCGAGAGTGTATAGCACGCAGACAGGTTGCTGCAGGCATTCAACTGTCGTCCTCCTAACCGACACACAGCCGGAACTTGCGGCGAGACATAACCAGTTTTCATCGAAAAACATAAAAGACCTGTACCGTGCCCTCCAATGAGCTCTCGCTTGACACCACTGACGTCGCAAACGGCAGGGGTTTGGTGTCAGTGGAATGCAAGCTACCGGCAATCTCTGTCGGATTTGCCGTTGGAATAACCGTTTTGCATCAGTCCGTTGTGTCACTGTGGTGCCAACTGCCGTTCAAAATTGCTGATGTGGATGCAGTATGCGATGCGGCAGAGCCAAACGCCAAACACGATGGTCTTTCCCTCGGTAGTGCCACGTCACTGTCCGAGGTGCGGTCTTGTTTCGACTGTACATTCTCGCGACCACCGCTGCCAGCAGCCAAGTACGGTGGCTACGTTACTGTCAAGTCTTTCTGCATTATTGCAGAAGGAACATCCAAATTCTAGTAGCGCTATTACACGACCTCGTTCAAACTCAGTGAGGTGCTGTAATTGGAGCCTCTGTCGCCTTAAAGGCATTTTTGACTATCAATTCACCACGTCCAATCTCATTTTAACTAACGCACACGACTGTTACAATGTGTATTTAATGCAAACCTGATCTGAATCCATGTGGTGGCCCTAAAAACAGTCTTACGCGGACGGAGCGAAATATGAATAGACATCATGCGTCAGACGTGGAAACACTCCTACCAACTTTCGTGTATGTCGCACAACTCCTCCTTAGTGTTGCGATTTTTTCCGTCAGTGCAGAAGATATGCCATCCCCAAGTTTCCAGGTGTGGTTTTCGCTAAGTTACTGTGGACACCATATGGGGAATATATGTACACAAGTAATTATTAACATTTACAGATGCCTTTACGTTTATGATATTGCATTAACAAATATAACTTAACATTTTCTATGGCATTGAGGAGAGCCGACGAAAAGGGCTTTAACGAAATCATTTGTGTTCAAAGTGATCAAATAGTAATAAGATAACAGCGCCAAAGACAACCTACCGCCCTCCGGTAAAGTGGTCTTACAAAGGTCTGTACCAAATGTTAGCAGACCTGTGACTCGGGTAACCTTCGTGTGTTGTTCCAGCGTCGAGGTTCAAATGGTTCAAACAACACAGCTGTTCTGTTACAAAATGGCTCAAATGGCTCTGAGCACTATGGGACTTAACATCTGTGGTCATCAGTTCCCTAGAACTTAGAACTACTTAAACCTAACTAAAGTACGGACATCACATACATCCATGCCCGAGGCAGGATTCGAACCTGCGACCGTAGCAGTCACGCGGTTCCGGACTGAGCGCCTTAACCGCGAGACCACCGCGGCCGGCCAGCGTCGAGGTTTGGCGCACCTTGCTCCACGGAGTCCACCCACCATTCTGGAGTCTGAACATGGTTCTTAAATAGAATCTAAACCGGCCACTCCAATAAAAATAAAAAGTTACGATCAAGACTTTTTATTCTTTAAACTTCGTGTGTTTATTAGGATGTGCCACATCAAGTGCTCAATATTATAGCCTTGAGAATTTGTACACTAGCTGATCAATAGTAACAGAACACATATTACGGGAAAGTAATATGGGGTGGGGTGTGTTGAGAATTTGTACACTAGATGACGAATAGTAACCATACACACAGTAGGAGACATTAATATGGGGTGTGTGTACTGGCTTCAACTCTGCTGTGACGCTTTCAGTGAGGAATGTCTGTGGAGGAATGGAAGGACATTTTTCCTCGATAATCGAAACCATAAGAGACAGTGATGTTGGAGGTTGGGGTGTCGAGAGAAGTCGACGTTATAGCTCATCCCAAAGTTGTGCCATTGGATTCAGATCGGGACTCTGAACAGATCAGTCGATATCGGGAATGTTATTAACCACCAACCATTGCCTCAAAGATGGTGCTTCTTGAAGGGGTGCACTGCCACGCTGATGTAGTCAGTCATCGTTTCAGAGCTGTTCCTGTACCGTGCTCAGTACACAGTGCTGTAAAATATTGTCCTTCAGCATTTAGCATTTTGTTAAGCACAATGAAAGAAGCACCCCTTGATCAAGAAAAGCACCCTCATACCATAATATCACCGTTTGAGCTACAAATGATGACAGGTAAACTTCTCCTCTCATTTGCCAAGCCCAAACACTTCCGTCGTTTCGCTCGGTTTGCTGCAGGGAATTGCGTGATTCATCACTCCAAAACAGTCGTTCATAAAAATCGACTGTCCAAAGGAGTTGCTCTTTAGCACACTTCAAGTGATGCTTAGCGTGGAGTACAAAATGCCTGGCTTATGAAGAGCTGTTCACCGATTGCACGCCATTGTTCTTGAGCCCCACCACAACCACTGTGCTAGATGGACAGCTGGTAGCAGGTGGGAACTCACGACTTGTTTCCTGCACCGATTTTATGCGATTTTGTACTACTCTCCGCAGTGGTCGACATTTCCTGTCTGTCAGTGCCTGAGATTTGCCTGGTCTTTGTTCCGCTTCACAGTCACATCACCAGAAGTCGACTTGGGGAGCTTTGGAAAGGTTGAAATGCCCCTGATGAATGTGTTACCCAGTGACCAAACCATTTTCGAGGTCACTGTGCTCTACCGACCAACCCATTCGGGTGTTACTGTTTCCCGATGACTGCGCAATACTCCCCGCCTCTTTTTATACTGGAGGCCCCGACTCCTGTGACATCTGCTGATGAATTGGTCATTACGTGGGGTAGTCTAGTACTTCAGAACAGGTAGTGTACTTGCTATAAAGCGAATGCGGATAGACAACTATGCAGGTTGGAATTCATCTAGAGTTATCGCGTGAGAAACTGTATTCTACGGCATTCTTCTGGAGTCGTCGGAGTTTCCTTGCAAACATTGTCCCATTATCTGAGCGGAAAATTGAATACAGAGGCGTACATCTGGTGAACGATTGATATAGCAATATCTAAATGTTCTGTTAAGTTATCTGTGCATAACGGCGAGACAGCTGTCATGCTGATTCTACATTGATTCTCTTATGTGCAGTGAAATGTTTCGCAATAAGCGTGGCAGTACACCTGTTAGGAACCTTGGATGCTTGTGTATAACCGATAAAAGAGGGACCAAAGATTCTATTCTTGAAAAGCACGGGCCGTTCTTTGACAGAGCAAGGCTGTTAATGACCCACTTCACTAGGCCATCGTGGGTTTTCTGTTGTCAAATGGTTCAAATGGCTCTGAGCACTATGGGACTTAACATCTGAGGTCATCAGTCCCCTAGAACTTAGAACTACTTAAACCTAACTAACCTAAGGACATCACACACATCCATGCCGTAGGCAGGATTCGAACCTGCGACCGTAGCGGTCGCGCGGTTCCAGACTGAAGCGCCTAGAACCGCTTGGCCACACCAGCCGGCGGTTTTCTGTTGTCTACTGTCCATATTGCAAAGAGAGATTCACGAGTGGTTTTAAACGTAGCTTCACATGTAAACTAAATCTTGCGTAGAATCGCCAACAACATTGTTTTTATAGACACAATCATAGCCGATTTTGAAAGTTACTGCCATAAAGGTGCTGTTGCACCAAATATGGAAAGAATGAAACACGCTCGAATGTATTATTCGCAGAACGCTCGCCTGGCTTGTTCTAGTCGCACATTCAAGGCGCGTTGTAGTGACACGTGGACTGTGTACTATCGCTGCTGTAATGTAAGCCGCATTTCTTTCATCTGTTGCTGTTCTTTATCGTTGCCATATTGTAATTTTTATACTTTGTTTTTGTTTTTTTTTCAGTTGTTTCTGTAAATCTTAAAGAGACACATAATGAGGGCTTACCACGATCAGGAAACGTTTTAGCATACATCTGCAGCGCTGCTGCATCAATTTAGTGACGTTCTCCATAAACTAAAATCAAATACGTTACCGTACTGTGTGGAAATCTGAATAACTTTACGAACCAATTGTCTGATCCTCACAACAGCAGAGCATAGATTGATGGGCTTCAACTGCACAGGAACACAACTGAATCGTACATAGGTAAAAAAAAAAAATTGGTTTGGTAGCGAAGGAGTTTCTGAGACTACTTTTCCTGACGGCTGAACAGTGGACTACGGCTAATGGTGCATTAGTGGTGTGCTGCTTGGCACAGCCAGGTCTATTAAATATACAGCTCTAACGTTGCAAAATGCTATGAAATGGAACGAGCGCTTAAGAACGTCACAACGGAAGGCGAATGGTCGACTTCAGTTTGTTTCGAGAATTTTAGTCAAATAAGGCACATATGTAAAGGACACCGCGTATAGAACACTGGTACAATCCATTCTTGCGTCTGCATGAGTATTTGATATGTTCGATCAACACTTGAGTACTACGAAATAGTCCGTAAACATAAATGGCAATTATATCAAGATGGATCTTCATATAGTTAAGGCTAATCGGCCATTGACGTGAAACGCAGACGTATTGCCCGAAATCTTATGGTACTCGGTAAGACTGTCTGCCGCGATTGAGTGTAATGGGCAGGGGAACTACGAATGAAGTGGGTGGGCATTAAGTTGGGAATGTGGGTCCCACGGGGAGGGTGCAAGGGATAAATTCCTGCAGTCGCACTATCCTGTGTGCCTTCGGTGGCTCAGATGGATAGAGCGTCTGCCATGTAAGCAGGAGATCCTGGGCTCGAGTCCCGGTCAACGCCTGTCGACAGCGTAGGGTCTTGATTTGATTATCATTTAAATGGGAATTGGTGGAGGGAAGACGACGTTCTTTTCGCGAAACTGTATTGACGAAGTTTAGACAACTGGCGTTTGAAACTGGCTGCAGAACATTTCTACTGCCACCAGCGCACATTTCGTGTGAGGATGGTTAAGGGACGTCTTTGAGTAGTACATGGGCATATAGAAAATCGGTTTTCCTTCCTTCCATTTATGAGTGAAACAGGAAAGGTAGTGACTAACAGTGGTACATGGTAACCTCCGTCATGTAACCTATGGTCGCTTGTGGCGTTTATACGTAGATGTGCAGAGAATGTGTGTTGACAATAATCAAAAAATAATTCCATAGTACAAGAATCACAAATAATTGACGATGAATCAGATAGTACAATATATTTGTGCTAAGAATGTTTTTTTGCATTTTGTCCAATGACAGGCAATATTTCTGTCATTATAAAAGTAGGTTTACTAGAGAGTAGTATTAATGATACAGTGATTAGCAGCAATTTGGTGATAAAGTGACTGTTACGTTTTTATGAACTTCTGTAACATCAGACCTTCGTGACCCGGTATACGATAATTTCACTATACTTCTAGAGAATCTCGTGTTTGTACCAAACAGTTTAGAACACAGCGTCAAGTAAAACCTTTCAGGAAATCGCATCGTGTCGGTATGAAAAGTGATTTCCTCAACATTGGGGTGATTATTTGAACTCATCTCAGTGAAAAAGAGACGACTGTAGAAGAATACTAATATGAAAGCTTCGAAATATTGGCAAAAGGTTTTTGCAAGTGAAATGATAATATACTGGAAGATTTAATTAATATGATGGCCCTGCAAGCCTATACAATAATCTAACATCAGCAAAAAATTACAATTACTTCATTTTCCGTTCCTCGTGATCCTCCGAAAGCCAATTACATTTCACAACGGAAGAAATTCGTCCGTCTTTGGCTGATATTAACTGTATAGCGGAGACCTGCGTACCGTATTGTCTGTTATATTACTCTGGAAGACAACAGAAATAAAAGGGGTGGAAAGACTGGGGCCAAGAGACAATATTAAAGTTTCCAGACAAAGGGAGAAGCCCACTCCAAATACTGCGAAAGACACAAATGCATCAGAAAGCAGTACCGGATGGTCTGCGTAAAGTTAGGTTCGGTTGCTGCGGATAGCGAGGGTTTCCGAAGAACTTCTCTAGAAGTGCAGTAACTTTCGATGATCTAATGAGATTGTAACAATATTTCACTATTAGTAAACAGGTCTGTTGTTAACTCGGTTGAAACTGCACTATCGTCTCCATTTCGAGCGGTTTGCATAAGGCCTGAAACAGGCGTGCGTATAATCATGGGAGCCCTGAGGTAAGTGCACAAAATGGTGTTCCCTCCCCCCTCTTGCACACTGCCCCGTCACAGTTCTCAAATTCTCTCCTACCTGCCCTCCCCCCTTTCAACACTCTATCACACGGTACACTAAATTCTAGCCACTCTCCTACCACTGTATATTGCTATATAAAGACAAGATGTTATGAAAAAACTTGTCCGAATTACCTCAAAATTTTATGGGATGCTGTAATAACCATTCGGACACGCCTTATACAGGGTGTCCCAGCTATCTTGTCCACCGAAAATATCTATGGAACAATAACAGCTATTGGAAAACGACTTTCACCGTCATCAATGTAGGGCTGGGGCCCATGAATGTACATATTTGGAAACATTCTAAAACGAAAGCATATGTGTTTTTTAACACAAACATGTTTTTTTATGGACCCCCTATATTTTTTCTTCAGCAATCCATAGCACGACAAAGCACATACACAATGGCGTTGATTGCATCGCAATATTCCCATTACATCCCGAGATATTAAGACGCGAAGTTGACACTTGAAACACCCGACCTGCGCTGCTAGCGCACGTCCTGAGGCTCAGGCGTGAACCCCATGCTGACCGTAATCGCGATGTGACTGACATGCGTAATCACACTTCCATACTTATCAAGAGGTCCGAAACGAATAATACGGTCTGTTGCCATCCTGCATTAACGTCGTACATTCCAGCAGGTATTTATCCCATAGGCTAGGGGTGATGCGGTTCTGTAACATATCTGTGTACCGCAACGTTAGTCACAAAGTTAACTTCGCTTATCGTTAATCCATTACTAAAAAGGTAATACCGTTCAACGCCAAAACTTTACTGTAGATCTAACGCAAGTGACAATCATTCACTCGTAATAGTAAAATTCATGTTGATGGTTTTAGTGAAAAGAGCAAGTGGACTAAAAGTTTTACCGTTGTTTAGGTAAAAATGTTTTGATTTGGGAAGTTCAGGTAGGACATAGAAGATGAATGTAAACAGGTTTAACCAATTAGTTTTATCACATAATTATCAATGTTATGTTTATCTAATGCGTTAAATGACAAATTGTTGCAAACAAATGTTTCTTAACATCACTGGGTAAAATGAACCTTTGTAGAAACTTCCACTGTGATACCAGCGCTACATACTAAACATAGCATTCACATCTCATGCTCAAAGTGATGCCCATTGGCTTGTATACATAGGGTCACTCTGCGGATGAAGGATGCCCTACTACGTGCTACTGTTTCCTCTTTGATGGCTGTACAAGCATCAATAATGCGTTGCTTTATGTCCTCTGGTGTTGTTGGTTCATGTTGGTAAACAGCATCCTTCACTGCTCCCTAAAGAAGATAATTCAGCGGTGTAAGGTCCGGCGATCGGGCAGGCCACCTAACTGGGCCACCTCGTCCAATCCACCAACCAGGGAACTTACGGTTCAGAAGTGGTCATGCTGACACCACATGACCATCCTCCGGTTCAGAGGTACGGCGTGCAAGAGAGCAGGAAGATTGTGTCGTATAAATCTGGAGTATTGTCTGCCATTTTGGATGCCATTTATAAAGAAAGGTCCGATAATGGTATCTCCAATAATCCCACACCAAACATTAACTTTCCACGGAGCCATTTTGGATTGTCTGCGGACCAATAATGCATATTCCTCAGATTGACAATTCCTGTGTTGGAGAATGATGCCTCGTCGGTAAAGAGAACATCCGAAAAAAAATTTAGATTAGTCAGAAGTTTTTGCTGAGCCCACCGACAAAATGTTACCCTATTGCGGAAGTCATTTCTATGAAGTTCCTGGTGTAAATGAACATGGTAAGGATGAAATTTATGATGTTTAAGAATACGCTGTGCACTTGGTTTCGACACGCCAACTTCACGTTCAGTTTGACGTGTGCTGATTTGAGGATTCACAGTTATGGTAGAGAGCACAGCAACTTCAGCACGTTCATCTGTGCGTGTTCTAGGACGATGTCGAGGTCCTGGATTTAAGCTTCCCGTTTCACGTAGACGAGATGTGAGACGACCAAACATCTGTACAGTCGTTCTGCCTGAACAGCGTTTCGTCCACCTACAACAGGGTACAATACAGGTATGTAGAGTAGGGTAGAAAACAGACATATTAAACATCATGTTCGCTAACAGTACTATCAACAAACAAGCAATCTCAAACGTATTTCCCGTCAACGTACATTCTCCATAGATCAGCAACATTTCTACCATATCTTCATGTGTGTACATTATACTGTACAGTATAAGTTCCACAACACACACAACGTTTATTCACAATGTGTACTACCTCCATGCCGTCACTAGATTACTCTGATGCACGACTACACTGGCAAGCGGTGTACTGCACGCCAAAGCAACAACAAATGGGATGCTCGGAGGGTGGTGGAGTAGAGGAGTTTGCATTGATCGCAAATCATAAACAAGGCGAAGTGAAAACTGTGGCAGTAGTGGGAACTACGTTGGACACTTGACTAGGTAGAGCTAGGCCCTGCTCGACAGGCACAATGGGTCATATAATGCATTAGATAAACCTTATTTTGGGTGTGCAGGATAAATAAGATAACCTGACAGGTGTACACCGATCGGTACTGGTTCATACTGTGTACGTAGATACGTAAATGTGCAACAGGGAAACCATTATGTGCTTATGTGAGTTGATGGTAGGAGACCGTATTATTCGTTTCGGACCTCTTGATAAGGATGGAGGTGTGATTACACATGTCAATCACATCGCGATTACGGGCAGCATAGGGTTCACGCCTGAGCCTCAGGACGTGCGCTAGCAGCAAAGGTCGGGTGTTTCAAGTGTCAACTTCGCGTCTTAATATCTCGGGATGTAATGGGAATATTGCGATGCAATCAACGCCATTGTGTATGTGCTTTGTCATGCCATGGATTGCTGAAGAAAAAATATAGGGGGTCCATTTTAAAAAAAAGTTTGTGTTAAAAAACACATATGCTTTCGTTTTAGAATGTGCTAAATATGTACATTCATGGGCCCCAGCCCTACATTGATGCCGGTGAAAGTCGTTTTCCAATAGCTGTTGTTGTTCCAGAGATATTTTCGGTGGACAAGATAGCTGGGACACCCTGTATACGTAGGTGGTCTGGTGGTCCCGGTCGCCTACGGTGGAATGGAGCCCGAGCGGTGACCTCTCCACTTGTCAGGATGCTAGGAAATGGCTGTGGACGCGTCAGAAACGCCAAAGAAACATTATTAATTCATAACACCTTTATTCTTGCCGAGTACAATGTAGCTTGGTGATATCAGCGACCATCCGGAGTCCTCGCTGACTCGTAGCGATGACACCAGCTCCGGGCCGCACAGTCTGTGACGTAGCGGAGGAATGTCCTCACTAAGGCCGCGCGTGGCTGGCGGACAGCAAGCCGCAGCGCGTGGAGGCTCTGGGTTGGAGTCCCGGCGCTGTCGGCACGAAAGGCGTTCTCGTAGTGCGGAGTATACTCTATCCCACCCCGTCTTCTTCCCTGCTCCTCCTGGTGGCTCGCCCGCGGTGGACGGGCAGAACGGGCTGCAGTCCTCCAGTGTCGTCGGCTCACCCGGTTGTGACAGCGGATGCACAGGGCCCAGGCCCCACACGATCTTAACGACGGCTCACTGATGTGGCCAGCATTGGCGGCGAGCGAGTCTGCCGCGATGACTGCTAATCCTGGGTTGATGATTGACTGCGGCAGCAGAGAGGACCAGATCTGGTACTGTCCCCTCCCGTCTGTTGCTGGGTGGGCCGCCCTTACTGCAATATCTCCTTAATGAAGATTAACATGGCGATCACCGAGTTGAGCGCTACGCAGCGACCCAGTACACATCTGACTGCAAGTCTAACTGCGAGTGCCCTGTTGCTATCAAGGCTGGCGTATTTAAAGGAAGCACGAGCGACGTCCGGACGTCATGTTCGTTTCCACTTATGCTGCTGACTTATCTGTCGTACTCACCCCTTAGGTGTTCCTGCGACGGAGTTACGTTTTGTTACGGCAGACTTTCGCGAAGTTGTGAAATGCAGTACAGCTGATGCTGTATCTCTGTCTTACACTCTACGAAAGTCTCCGTGTAACACAAACCCGCGTGCTGAGCAATTCTCTCTCACCTGTTGTGTGTAACCAGGCCACTGCCCATGCGTGACGACACATTCTGATATATGTGCAATCCTCCCTACTGCCTCTAGCTCTCGGCATAGGCAACGAAACTTTGACAACATTCCACGTTTCCAACTCCTTACTATTCCGCGACACTACTAATATAATCTACTTCAGAGTCTTAATTCATACTCCAATAAACGTTCCGACGGGCGAAGATGTTTTTTTAATATAGATTTAATGTGGAAATGGTGTCAACAAAACGCTCGAAAAGTAATTAATTTACTTATTTTACACGTTAGTCTAACAAACATTTGGGTCGACATAGACTACATATTTTTAATATGTATAGGGTGAACATTAATAAACCGACAAACGCAGGGATCGATTGAACATATGTCAGGAAATGGACTGTGTGCGAGTAACGACAGCAAGTTGTGCCGGAACAAAGTAGCAGAGATGCATCACATTCACGTGGCTTCCATGGGACACAATGCACGCGTTCATATAGGGTATACATAATCATATTTTGACTTTCACCATGTTGGCGGGCCGCATGTTTGGAACTTCTACTGGGATTCGTCTCAATATCCTGTAGAACCCGATTCCCCAGATCTGGTGAACACACAGTCCACCGCCTCCCATCACGTCCGTCTTGTCTGAAAGCACCCATGATCTCACAGACGTCCATTCAAAGGCTTGAATGTTGTGTGATGTGGCTGGTGTCTGAGAGGATACTTGCTCTGGTGTAGCCTTGCTGCCTCTCGACCCTTTCCATCTTCTTGGCCGTACACAAATGCCATCTCGTCTTTTCCCGACCTAAACACCGGGCCATTCTTGCTGCTTACAGTACACCGTGTCACTCACACAGCCTAAGCCACACAAGGAAAACTTTTAACAAAACTATCGAATTGTGCTTTATCGACCTAAATCAAATTTTTACGCCATACATTATTAACATTCAAACTGACGTGAGCTATAATTCTTTTGACCACGCTTCGTGTAGTTTCATTTTAAACATTGGTTTAAAGTATTTTAATGCCTCGTAATGACAACCTTCCTCCCACATAAGGATCTCATTTTCCTGTTTTTACATGTGTCCTACTCGTCTGAGACAGCTGTAGCCGTAACTGCCATGGTTGTGAGAAATCGTTATTACGAGCGCCATCACATATTGCTTCCTCAACACAGATGTGTAGTATATACGATGTCAAATGCACACTTTCTTACTATGATGCGTGTAACACAGGTAGCTTGAAAATGCCGTAGAGGGGTGAAATTAACTAATAGCTGAATCATGAAATAAAGTGGTTGTTTCAAAATAAAACAGCCTACGCAGGAAGATATATAGACTTCAAGAAATTAAAAATCAATCATTTTTAATACTTTAGTAAAACTAAATACAATATTAACAGTTTATCTGATGTATCATTACGTGAAGCAGCACTACATCTCTAAACATTCATGGTGGTGTCTCTTCGTTCTATATCGTGTCTCCCTACCACTTTCGCGCAACGACGCTCTGAGCGTGTTTTTTTTAGGGAATTGACTAGTTTGAACCTGTGACCTGTTGCTGGTTAGGAGATGCCAGACCACACACGACATACAGAATTCAGAAGACTTCAGTGAGACTAGCGATGATATAACCAAATACTAAATGATCTCAGCGTCAGCTCCACTGCACTCCCTGTAAAAGAATCTTAATACTAACTAAATTTAGTGGAAAGGGTTCAAGGCTTTCATATTTTTAGTTATCTGGTAAAATAACGTCGAAAAAGCAGTTAAGTTTACCATTGGAAATTTTATTCTACTCACAAAGTATTGTTTATAAATTGCACTATTGATAAAAGGAAGTGTTTTAATACAGGATGGTAAAAGCCAACTGCGTTCAACAAAAACGTGAACGAATATTTCCTGAAAGGGTTTACAAGTTCTACAATGGATCGAACGATGACCTATGCCATATCACATCTATAATCTAGGTTTAAATTAAGTTTCACAAAGAGAAAGCTATCAAAAATGGTCTACAGTGGCCCTCAATTATCTTTAATTACTTATCTAACTTGTCGTAAATTACAGTGGCTGATGTGGCTTATCAATATATACTATATAACAGAAAAATCATCGCGTTTCAGAATTTTTCCTTCAAGTGGCAAATGTGAACACCATGAGCTTTAATTTACGATCGACACTAGTATTACGCAAAAAGGGGGTGTAACAGATGAGATTTCTGCAGTTCTGAGTGAAGCTTTATGCGCTCAAAAATGCGGCATCGTGTGCGTTAATTACCTTGTCGGTGTTTAGGCAGCGTCAGGGCGGCGGCTGGCATCACAGCTCCGCTCACCTCGCCATCTCGGGAGCAACTCTCCTCCTAACTTCTCCTTACTACAATTTACCGAAGTTGCTTTAAAAAAAAAAAAAAAAAAAAACGATCTGGCTGTGTTTTCATCTGACCAATCACGGTCTCAATGTTAACCTTAAGCTCCGCCTACAAAAATTCTGTTTATCCAATGAGAAACGTTATACTTTTCGTGGTGGGGCAATGTTATTATGTTTGCAACGTAACAGAGACGCGAAAAAGTCTCACGCTAAAACCTGCAGCTGGTGTGGTCCTTTTAGCGTGATCGTAAGATCGTAAGATCTATACTGTTCTTCTGGAGGGCTCTATCTTTTGACATGGGCTGGGGGTGGTCCTAATGTAACAGAGACGCGAAAAAGTCTCACGCTAAAACTTGCGGATGGTGTGGCCCTTTTTGTGTTATCGTAAGATCTATACTGTTTTTCTAGAGGGCTCTAGCTTTTAACATGGGCTGGGGGGTGGTCCTTGACATAACAGAGACGCGAAAAAGTCTCACGCTAAAACGTGTGGGTGGTGTGGCCCTAGTGGTTAGCTGGCGACGTGGGTGTCCCGTCCGTCCCTTATCGTAGGGCCGTCTAGCTTAACACGGTTCTGCTCTCTGCTTGTGTTCTCGTTTCTCCCCTCGGAACTGCGTCGGTCTCACGGTGAGAAGATACGACATGCATTTAGGCATTCTTGTTTTAGTCTGTGGTATTCGATTTGCTCACTCGTTACTCGTATGACTTTGGTTAATTTAATGTCACGATTTATTCGGAGCTATGTGACATACTACTGTATTTGCTTATCATGTCAGGGTGTTCATGGAAGGTGTTGGATTTGCCTGACACCTTACACAGCATTCACCATAACAAATACTGCGCTTTATCCAATGTACATTTTTAATTAACTATTAACCATACTGTTTCTTATTAGGACCTGTGTTTTACTAGTTACATTTGATCTTACATACGGAATAAATACTTTAAAAATTAATCACAATGCAGAATAATACCATAAAAATTGAAGTAATATCTGATACGATATTGTAAGACTAAACAGGAGAGGAAAGGTAATTTCAAAGAAGTACGTAAGTATGAACATTCATGTAAACATGTAAATTGCTAATGAGTATACACTGAAGCGCCAAAGAAACTGTATGCGTATTCACGCACAGAGATACGTATTCAGGCAGTATATGGCGCTGCGGTCGGCAACGCCTACATAAGGCAAGTGTATGCCGCAGTTGTTAGATCGGTTACTGCTGCTACAATGGCAGGTTATCAAGATTTAAGTTAGTTTAAGCGTGGCGTCATAGTCAGCGCACGAGTGATGGAACACAGCATTACTAAAGTCGCGATGAAGTGAAGAATTTCCCGTACGACGATTTCACGAATGTACCATGAATATCAGGAATCCGGTAAAACATCATATCTCCGACATCGGTGCGGTCGGAAAAAGATCCATCAAGAACGGGACCAATGACGACTGAAGACAATTGTTCAACGTAACAGAAGTGCAACCCTTCCGAAAATTGCTGCAGATTTCAATGCTGAGCCATCAACAAGTGTGAGCGTGCGAACCATTCAACGAAACATCGACATGGGCTTTCGGAGCCAAGTCCCTCTTGTGTATCATCGATGACTGCGCGACACAAAGCTTTACGCCTCGCCTGACCTCGTCAACACCGACAAAGGACTGTTGATGACTGGAAACATGTTGTCTGGTCGGACGAGTCTCATTTCAAATTGTATCGAGCGGATGGACGTATACGGATATGGAGACAACCTCATGAATCCTTGGGTCCTGCATATCAGCAGGCGACTTTCCAAGCTGGTAGAGGCTCTGTAATGGTGTGGGGTATGTGCAGGTGGAGTGATATGGGACCCCTGATAGTCTAGAAACGACTCTAAGAGGTGACAAGTACGGAAGGATCCTGTCTCATCACCTGAATCCATTCATGAACATTGTGCATTCCGACGGACTGGCAATTCCAGTATGACATTACGACACCCCACACGTCTAGAATTTGCTGCAGAGTGGGTCCGAGGACTCACTTCTGAGTTTAAACACTTTCCCGCTGGCAAACAAACTCCTCAGACATGAACATTATTGAACATACCTGGAATCGCTTTCAACGTGCAGTTTAGAAGAGATCTCAATCCGCTCGTGCTGTTAGGGATATATGGACAGCCGTGCAGGATGCATGGTGTCAGTTCCCTCCAGCATACTTCAGACATGAGTCGATGCCACGTCGTGTTGTGTTTTTTCTCGATCTTAAATAAGGAAACGGGTCTGCTATTTTAGGAAAAAAAGTATTTATTACTGTATCATTTTCTACAGATGCGTTTAGACATTCGTTCATATCATCCGAATCTCTGTAAAGTAGGGTTACCGAAGCTGTGTTCCGAGAACAACATGACTTTTGACGATACTAATTATTCTTAAAAATTTTATTGTGACTTTTAGGTGTTTAGTTATGATTTAAAATTGAAGTAATCACCTTTCTCATTAAAAAATAAGAAATTACTTCTTTACCTTCAGAACAAACATGGTGTCCCATGAGGGCATCGAGATCATCAAAGTGTTCAGTCAGTGGAAAAGCTTGGGAACCGCTGCTGAAAAGCGAACGGCAGAGGAAAGTTTTTACTGAATCACCCAGTGAAGTCTGTTCCGCGTCCCACGTACAGACAGAGTGTGAGAGCGGTACGTCTCTTTGTTACGCGACATTTGCCTGAGTTTATCTGTACGGTCTCTACGGGATGGATACGTAAATGGCTATAGAAAATTTGCAGTTTCTGCAGGTCTTGGAATATTTCTTATGGGGGTACAAATGGTATGATTATTTCTCCACGCCATATAGTTCTTCAAACAAGCTGCAGCACTTCTTCCATAACCGAGCATGTGTTAAGTCTCCAGTTGCGTCGACCTTGGCGAACCGTTTATTTTCCCTCCTTATATGTACAGATCAGTCAATGTGAACAGAGAACTAAAACAGCGTTCTGCAAGCTTGTTAATTATTTATTGAGCACCCTTCTATCCTCTCTCAATAGAAGTTCAGACTGCAATGTAAATAAACTGATGAAAAGCGGTAGTCACCTCAACACAATGGGATGCGATGTAAAGTTTTCGTGAAACTGAAAGCGTATAGAATAATGTTTATATTTTATTCTGAAAACCAACAACAAATATTGTGTAATGCTATTTATCCTCGTGTTACAGTTGAGTCATTTACTTCATTTTGTACAAGCTCTGCAGCAACATTGGTGTGATGTACTGTGTGAAAGGGCAAACGAGGAGCGTGAAGTACGCGCAAAGAGGATGTGAGGTGTGTGCAAATACATTTGTTACACAACCGGCGTTCCCAAACAACGATGCTCCGTGGGCAGCAACGAACCATCTGATGTTGACTTCAAAAATCGTACATTATCATCGTAATGAATCAACAACGTCAGTAATAGCAAGAAAGTTTATTTACATCGACTGCAGTAAGTGTACAGCAGTTCCAGATTTTTCTAACGAATTTGCTAAAATATGTTTTGATTATGATTATATTTGTTGTGATTCTCGCTACTGCACTTGTTCGCCATTACCTGAAGTGGGATACTGTACCAGTTCAAAATTAAGATTGTTATACCACTAGCTTACTAGTTTGTAAAATTTATATAAAGTACTTAATAAACGAAACAAGCAGTTTAAAAAGTAACACTTCGATTATTTACATGACCGAAGATTTGAAGCGAGCCTTGGCTCAATAACTCAGTTAATAAATGCAATAATTTGCAAGATTCTCAGCATTGCAAGATTATTAGACTTTAACGAGACACTATTTTCCTGTTTCATCGTTTTAAAAATAATCGGAACAAGGCCCCAGAAGTAGCTGTGGTATTTTAGTCTCGATTTCTTGTGAAGTGTGAATACTCCATTGGCTTAACTTTGAGCCGTTTACGTCAGATTACACTCTTTTGTTTTTTTAAATTGCAGATCATCTTTGTAAATAATCGTTGTAAAGTAGTTTAGATATACTGTCATAATTATAGTTGGCTTAAGCAAATAATTGTTACATTCGTCTACGTGGTAACACGCTTAGTCTGGCGAAAATGATAAAAATAAAATAAAAAACTTGCATTCTGCATTACTGTCCTCATGAGAAAATTTAATTTTTCTATTTAGTGATCTCAGTGCACTTTCGATTCTGTGTTCCCTACTGCTAAGTGTAGTGGAATATCTTGGCTGAACGAAAACCTCTCGAAGTTCATTTTTTCGCGGTCGGCTTACAGGGGAGATTACATTCGGACTGAAGATAAACGGAGTTCAATTATTTGGTGAAGGAAACGAAACGGGGAAGCTCCTTCGCTGCCAGTAAAGGCAAATTAAATCTTCTTGTAAACTAAAATATTCTTTGTAAATAAATTTATTTCTGGAACGCAAAAATCGTTTGGAAAATCACAGGTATTCTCAGAAAACGTAGTTTTGTACAAAAATGAAAATTATCTTGAAAACTAAAATCTTTTTGGAAGCCTTAGACTATCTCTATACTCCACTTGCAGACACTTCAGTTTTAGAGTTAGGTTCACGACCTTCATGAAATGGTTCCCAGACACAGTATAACAGCCTACCCAATATGCTCCATATGTACTAGAAATTTCACTCACTGATCCACTTGACACGGTTTTACCCAGACTACCATCAGTTACTGTAGTACTGTTTGAAACTTAAGAAATATTAACGACATCTACATCAGAACCTTCTCTAAATTCTGAAAATTCTATGTGCTCTTCTTTATCCTCTTCCCAGTGGTCAATTACGCTATCGACCAGCACTAACTTCCACTGTGGAGCTATGCCATCTCCATGCTGTCTTTCATACAGGCGTAAAATAAATATTTGCTAATGTTAGTACGGTCCCTTTAATTATGAACACCAACCAAAAGTGAGCAAATAATTTGCTTATAATATTCAAGTGCGTGAATAAACTACACACATAAAAAAAAAAAAAACTGTATCACCACGGTTCCGAGAGTTTCGGAACCTGTACAGAGCAATGGAATAGAGATCAACACAAAATCAGTTCCGCACTTTTCACTGCTCAGGAAAACCACACATTGCATATTGTACCACCATACAGCGAGACCTTCAGAGGGGGTGGTCCAGATTGCTTTACACACCGGTACCTCTGATACCCGATAGCAAGTTGTCCATAAACAGCCCTTTTCTATCCCATGTTTGATAGGGTTCATTTCGGTAGAACATGCTGCCAACTCTAGTCGAGCGATGTCGTTATCCTGAAGGAAGTCATTCGCAAAACGTGCACGATAGAGGCGCGAATTGTCCTCCATGAAAACGAATGCCTCGCCAATATGCTGCCAATATGGTTGCACTGTCGGTCGGAGGGTGGCATTCACGTATCGTATAGTCGTTGCAGCGCCTTCCCTGGCCACCAGCTGCATACGTCGGCCCCACATAATGCCACCCCAAAACAGCAGGGAACCTCCACCTTGCTGCACTCGCTGGACAATGTGTCTAAAGCCTGACTGGCTTACCTCTAATCACGTCTCCGACGATTGGCTGGTTGAAGGCATTTGCGACTCTCGTCGGTGAAGAGAACGTGATGCCAATCCTGAGCGGTCCATTCGGCATGCTGTTCGGCCATCTGAACCGCACAGCATGATGTCATGGTTGCAAAGATTGACCTCGCCATGGATGTCGGGAGTGACGTTGCGCATCATGCAGCCTATTACGCACAGTTTGAGTCGTAACACGACGTCCTGTGGCTGCACGAAAAGCATTATTCAACATGGTGGCGTTTCTGTCAGGGTTCCTCCAAGCCATAATCCGAAGGTAGCGGTCATCCACTGCAGTAATAGCCCTTGGATGGCCTGAGTGAGGCATGTCATCCACTGTTTCTGTCTCTCTGTATCTCCTCCATGTCCGAACAACATAGCTTTGGTTCACTCCGAGACGCCTGGACACTTCCCGTGTCGAGAGCCCTTCCTGGCACAAGGTAACAATGCGGACGCGATCGAGGCATGGTATTGACCGCCTAGGCATGGTTGAACTACAGACAACATGAGCGGTGGAATGACTGGAAGTGATCGGGTGTCGGACTCCCTCCGTCTAATAGACGCTGCTCATGCATAGTTGTTTATATCTTTGGGCGGGTTGAGTGACATCTCTGAACAGTCAAAGGGACTGTGCCTCTGATACAATATCCACATTCAGCATCTATCTTCAGAAGTCTTGGGAACTGGGGTGATGCAAAACTTTCTTTGATGTATTTTCGTGACGTTGCGCATTTTCAGTAGTGGTCCTACATACGCAGTGTCAGCGTCAATAATTTATGCTATCTCATCGGCTAACGTTTTCAATGTAATTTATGAAAAAAGGTTATTTATGATGTTAGTTCTTCGCGGCAAGCAGCATTTCACAGCATATAATCTGTAAACATGGATTTAACTAGGAACTGAATTCACAACAGTATTTTTGTTTCCGTATAGGGCGCCGAAGAAAACTAGCTGTAAATGTGGTTACAAACATCTCCCATACTGATTTTATACTTCATAGTGTAGAAAGCAGTACTGTGGATTGAACTTTCCGTCGTTTATAAGAGAAGATATGAGAAGAGTAAGTCCACAGGGGACAAATGATAGGTGAAGACAAAGCCACAAAAACTGTTGCCTCAAAGGACATTCGTGAGTATTCACAGCATCACTCACTTGTTCGCCGATATCTCAAGACTGCCTGTTTAGAAACATAAAAATGGTGTTAACACTTATAAGAGCAACTGTCGTGAGTATATTAATAACAATACAATCTATTATTTGTAGTAAATAAAGCAATAAACAGCATTTAAACCTGTGGAACCTATTTACTAGTGTTAAGTGAACGGTTAAATGATATTAGCCAGTTCAGTTCGAAAATGATAATCCCATAGTTTAATAAATGTGCAGACCCAGGATTCGAACTCTTATCTTCGGATTATCACAAGCAGTCACATGAACCATTGAAATCTGAAAACGCCCAAACACACCTACTAGCGTCATTGACAATTCCTGTTATTTCCGAAACTAATCCATAGGTTACCCTTGGTAAAGATCATTACGGGTGGAACGTATTTGGTGAAGGATCTTAACGTGCCTTGCTGTATGGATGCGAACTAACCAAAAAAGATTTTGCACATCTTTCACGAGCTACATACTTTTCCCCTGTCTTCATTATTATGCCCGAGGGCGTGCTGAAACGTAATGCCTCCGAATTTTTGTGTGAAAACTCTTAAAGCTTTTAAAATAAAACAGACGTTATTAACATTCTAAATCTTCATTCTTCATATATACATATTTGCAGCTCACTGCCGCTAGATGCCTCCGAATTGTGAGTGTTACATGGCGGTGTGCAACGTAAATATGTCAGTGCTTGATACAGAGGGTTCACCCACACATGGAGCAAGCCGGCCGGTGTGGCCGAGCTGTTGTAGGCGCTTCAGTCTGGAACCGCGCGACTGCTACGGTCACAGGTTCGAAACCTGCCTCGGGCATGGATGTGTGTGATGTTCTTAGGTTAGTTAAGTTTAAGCAGTTCTACGTCTAGGGGACTGATCTCGTCAGATGTTAAGTCCCATAGTGCTTAGAGCCATTTGAACCATTTTTAATAGCCTGTTGTGTACCTCATTACTGCCCACGCATCCGAAGTTAACAACCACCACGAGGAGAACACAGCAAGTGTATCCTCCCCATTTCCCAGGAATTTCGCTCAATGGAAGAGGAGTTAAAGTAAACGAATACGTGTCTCGGCTTATCCGTAGATAGTTCGACCATTTCTGGAAAAACGACTGTCAGTGTTGCCTTTTACTGCACGGTATACAAAGATGAAATTGTTGCTCAGTGTTTAGCGTTATGGCTTTGTAGTTTTCCGCGCCGTGTTCTAAATCTGATTATTGTTTTTATCGTTTTCGTTTATCTACCCATGTCTGTGGAAGGTTACTAAACGAATGTTTCTTATCAAGTTAGGGGATACAAGGGCGTTATGGTATGTTGAGAGGTTACAATCTTTTTAAATTTTCGTATTTTGAAATTTCAATCTCGTATCAACTGTTACACAATCCGTATTTTTTATTCTTATGTTTATTATTCAGGAAGATTTGGTGCTTTCCCTTGGTTTTTACCGATCGTATAAGCATTCGGAACACAGCTATGCTCGTGGAAACATTGCGCGAAGGCACGTTCGCCACAGTGACATTTCTTCGTGTGAATCTAAGACGTCGTGAACCTTGGTGAAGATTTCGCACGTTGGCAATAATTTCGCGACAAATCACGCGTGACGGATCACTTTGCCGTAAACATGCGCGAGAAGTTGATTGTGAACCAAGATACACTACAGGAATTTCACAGAAAACAATTTCAAATAATTTTCACATTTTTCCTCGCTCATTTGAAACACGGTTGGTAGGAGAATAAGGACAACGTTAGATTATTATACACTAGAAAACATCGTGTAGTAATCGGATTTCGAACACGGTGCGTGAAATTAAGAAGCGGTGACGCTAACCAGTGTGTCACAATTTCTTCTGAAGCTGCTGCATGTAAAAGTACCTTCAAAAACTCTGACAGTCGTTTTTCCAGCGGGCGAGTTCCTACGGATAAGCCGAGACACGTGTTCGCTTATTTTGACCCCTCTTTCACTGAGCGAAGTTTCTGCGAAATCGGGTAGTGACAGTCGCCGTATTCTGCTCGTCAGTAATGTACACGAAGGTGTACTGTTTGTCACCACGGAAAGGAATGTGGGCTCTCGAGTTTGGAGATAAGGTTGTACGTCGCATAAGCCACATAATCAGAAGGATTAGCGCCGTGAAAGAGAGGAAAAGAGATTCTGACTGTGTTTGTGTGAGTCGCGACTGTGGGTTGACTGGCGCTCTGTGCAGTGTGCCACTGGGCCAGCGGGTTGGGGGGGGGGGGGGGGCAGGTAGCCCCCCTGCTGCGCCACGCCACGCCTAATTAAACGCCGCCGCTAATTGGGCCCGTGCCGCCCCCTCTCCAACCCCCTCTTAGCGTTCCCCGCCCCCTGGCATCAAGTTGCGGCCTTTGCCTTTCAAACACAGAGCAGCCGCCCCCTCTCACCTCCTGTAGACGGGCTTAGGTACACGCCCTGTCCTCTGCCGTACTGCTGTAATTAAAACATTGTTAGTTAGGTACTTCCACGTTCCATAGATCATTTGCACGATAAATCGTAATTATGTGAAACGAGTCATATCACATTCACATCGCAAATTAATTTGTAAGTGTATCTATATGCTGAAAATTTCTAAGCCTTTCTTTTTGACTCGCAGCCTTCATGGGCTAACTACAAACTCGATGGATGTAACGTGGTGTAAAATAATTTCGTGTGACATTGTACATGGTCCACTCAAATTTATGTAACCAACTGTCGAAAAGCTAACAAGGGAACCTGCCTATCGCACCCCCCTCAGATTTAGTTATACGAGTAAGTTGGCACAGTGGATAGGCCTTGAAAAACTGAACACAAACTGAGTAGTCCATACGCAAGATAAGCAACATCAAGGTTAGTGTGAGCTCCGGAGCGCCGTGGTCAGCGTGAGCAGTTGCGCAACGAGAGGTCCTTGGTTCAAGTCTTCCCTCGAGTGAAAAGTTATGATCTGTCCGTCCGGTCATTGACGTCTTTGTTTACTGTAATAAGTTTAGTGTCTGTGCGACTGTGAAACTGTTGCATTCATTTGTTGCAGTGTATGTGACAAACTCTTATATTTTCATCACTTTTTGGGAGTGATTATCACATCCACAACAAAGCCTAAATCGGGCAAGGTAGAAGAAACTTTTTACCCATTCGCCAAGTGTACAAGTTAGGTGGATCGACAAAATATTCCTGTTATGTGACGCACATGTCATCACCAGTGTCGTATAGAATATATCATAGGTGTTTTCGTGTAGAGGAATCGGTTGACCTACTAACTTGCGATCAAATGTTTTCGGTTCCCATTGGAGAGGCACGTCCTTTCGTCTACTAATTGCACGGTATTGCGGTGCGGTCGCAAAACACAGACACTAAAATTATTACTGTGAACAGAGATGTCAATGAACGAACGCTCAGATCATAACTTTGTGAAAATAAAGAAAGTAAACTTTTCACTTTTTTTAAAATCTCATTTTCTCCGCTTTTGTTCGTTGCATCTGCTCGGGGCGGACGTCGTAAGACATCCGTTCGTTGTTGATCGATTAACTCAGCTTTTTATTACAGAGGGCAGCCACCCCTCTGACCGAACACGCTGAGCTACCGTGCCGGCTTTCACTCGAGGGAAGACTTGAACCAAGGACCTCACGTTCCACAGCTGCTCACGCTAACCACGGGACCACGGCGCTCCTGAGCTCACACTGTCCTTGATGTTGCCTATCTTGCGCATGGACTACTCAGTTTGTATATTTTACTTATTTTTTTCATAGTTTCACACAACTTCTTCCTGTTTTTGATCTGTGTTCAGTTTTTCAAGGCCTATCCACTGTGCCAACTTACAACTAAATCTGAGGGGGGTGCGATGGGGAGGTTCCCTTCTAAGTAACCACATTTTGCAGAGCAGAGAAGACGTCGAGAAAGACAGTCTGTGAAGTGCTAGAACGTACCGACAGGCATGTGGAGCCATTGACGACTCCGGTGCCGTGGCCAGCTGCGTAAGGTTTCATTGCTGAGGACCCATTGCTCGAACACAGGGATCGATTCTCGATTGGAGTTAAATCTGTGGGGTTTTCAGGCCAGGAGAGAACGGTGAAGCGAGCCTCGTGCTCTTCAAAACACACACCACGAGATGTGTGAGGTGCGTTGTCCTGCTGGTAGATGCAATCGTACCGAGAAAATAGAAACTACATGCAGGGGTGGACAAGGTTCCAAAGGATAGGTGCCCACATGTTTTGACCCACTGCGCCTTCGAGAATGTCGAGATCACACAGAGGATTCCACGAAAACATTCCCCAGACCAAAACTTCCCTCCCTCTGGCCTGGACTTTTTTGACAACTGTTGCAAGTTACTTGCCTTCAGCCCGATAGAGCACAAAACGTGGTTCATCTCAAAAAGGCCACGTGTCGCAACTCAGTGGACTTCCAGTTCCGGTTTTGGAGTGCGAATTCCAGCCAATGAACAGCAGTCAACATGGGTGTCTGCTATAGAGGCCCATACGCAGCAAAGTTCGCTGAACGGTCGTTCAGGAGACCCTTTTGGTGACGCACAGGATCGTCGGCACAGTCACTTGCTCAATAGTTTCACCTCTATTTGTCCGTACACACCTCCACAGCCGTCCTTCACCGCAGTCATTTGTGCACCATGGTGAAATACGTCTGTCTCGGTGGCAGGTTTCAATAACGCTGTTTTTCCATGCACTGCATACTTTAACAATGGAAGCGAGCGAACAGTTTACAAACTTTGCCGTTTCGGGAATGCTTGCACTCTTGGCCCAATACCCAATCACATTCGAGCGGTTCTAGAAGCTTCAGTCTGGAACCGCGCGACCGCTACGGTCGCAGGTTCGAATCCTGTCTCAGGCATGGATGTGTGTGGTGTCCTTAGGTTAGTTACGTTTAAGTAGTTCCAAGGTCTAGGGGACTGAAAACCTCCGATGTTAAGTCCCATAGTGCTCAGTGCCAATCATCGTTCCCTTATGGATGTCAGATAAATCGCTCCGTTTTCGGCATTACGACAACGACTGCATTGTGTATTAGCGTCCCTCCGACACTGTTTATATACCTTGCACTGGCAGTGCTCCCACCTACGGTCTGTGAGTGGTTATTGCTGACTGACTTCCAAAAAAAAAAAAAAAAAAAAAAAAGGCGGTGGGGGCATTAATGTGATTGGGCTTCGAACACACGCCCCTTCAGGATTCCTGTCATTCCCGTGACAACTCTTTCAGCTTCCTCTCGCAGGTTTAATTACCCTTAGTATCTAACTCAGTCAAGCAGATTATTCCCGTTTTCAAGAAAGGTAGCCAAACCATTCGCCCATATCACTGACTACAGTCGGTTACTGAGTTTTGTAAGATGTTTTAAGATATTTGATAGACCTCTATAGAAATCAGAAAGAGTTCCAAAAACAGAGACACATATAGCAATAGATATCGGCACACATGCTGAAGTTTTTTTCTTTGACCTCCGAAAGATGTTTCGTAGTGTTTCCACAACGTCACCTAATGAACACATTACGATCGCACGGAATAGCTTCGAAGTGTTCATAGCAAAAGGAACACAGCATGTCATTCTTAATGCAGACAAATCTTCATACGTAGAAGTAAATTTGCTTGTATCGCAAGGAAGTCTTACAGGATTACAAATATATACACTGATAGACAAAAAGTCATGGGATAGCGGTAGTATACAGGTAACGGTAGTATCGCGCATACAAGGTACAAAAGGGAAATGCACTGGTGGAGCTGTCATCTGTACTCCGGTGATCCATATGGAAAGGTTTGCGCCGTGATTATGGTTGCACGATGGGTATTAACAGATTTCGGACGCGAAATGGTAGTTGGAACTAGACGCATGGGACATTCCATTTCGGAAATCGTTAGGAAATTCAGTATTATGAGATCCACAATGTCAACAGAGTGCCGTAAATATCATTACGCCTCACTACGGACAATACAGTGGTTAGCTTAACCGTTAGGACAGTGCGACAACATTTGCCGTTGATGGGCTGTGGTAGCAGACCACCGGCGTAAGTGCCTTTGTTAACAGCACAACATCGCCTGCAGCGCCTCTCCTGAACTCATGATCATATGAGACGACTGTAAAACCGTGGCCTCGTCACATGAGTCGTGGTTTCAGTTGATAGGAGCTGATGATCGGGTTTTGTTTGGCGCACACACCAAGAAGCCACAAACCATGCACTGTGCTGGTGTTGGCTCCATAACGGTGTGAGCTGTGGTTATATGAATGGAGTGGGTCCTCTGGTCCAGCTAAACCGATTATTGAATGGAAATGGTTATGTTCAGCTACTTTGAGACCATTTTCAGCCATTCATGGATTTCATGTTCCCATACAGCGACGGGATTTATGTGGAAGACAAATAAGCCATGTCACAAGGCCACAGTTGTTCGCGATCGGTTTGGAGAACATTCTCGAGAATTCGGGCAAATGATCTGGACACGCAGATCGCCCGACATGAATCCCTCCGAACATTTATGGGACGTAATAGAGAGATCAGATCGTGCACAAAATCCTGCACTGACAACACCTTCGCAATTATGGATGGCTATAGTGGCAGCATGGGTTAATTTTTCTGCAGGGGACTTCCAACGACTTTTTGAGTCCATGCCACGTCGAGTTGCTGCACTACACCATGCAAAAGGAGGTCGACGATACAATGAGGTAACCCATGCTTTTGTCACCTCAGTTATACAGGGTGTTACAAAAAGGTACGGCCAAACTTTCAGGAAACATTCGTCACACACAAAGAAAGAAAATATGTTATGTGGACATGCGTCCGGAAACGATTACTTTCCATGATACAGCTCATTTTATTACCTCTCTTCAAATCAAATTAATCATGGAATGGAAACACACAGCAACAGAACATTTGCACTCGTTGTTGGATGAACCATTCGCAGAAGTGTACCCGTGGAGTCCAATCAGCTGCTGATAGTGCCTGCACACGCTGTACATGGTACGGAAACAACTGGTTCTCCCGTCGCACTCTCCACACAGTGACGTGGTCAACGTTATCTAGTACAGCAGCAACTTCTCTGACGCTGGAATTAGGGTTATCGTCAACTGCACGAAGAATTGCCTCGTCGATTTCAGGTGTCCTCGTCGTTCTAGGTCTTCCCCAGTCGCGAGTCATAGGCTGAAATTTTCCATGCTCCCTAAGACGCCGATTAATTGCTTCGAACGTCTTCCTGTCGGGACACCTTCGTTCTGGAAATCTGGCTCGATGCAAACGTACCGCACCAAGGCTGTTGCCCCGTGCTAATCCACGCATCAAATGGGCATCTGCCAACTCCGCATTTGTAAACATTGCACTAACTGCAAAACCACGTTCGTGATGAACACTAACCTGTTGATGCTACGTACTGATGTGCTTGATGCTGGTACTGCAGAGCAATGAGTCGCATGTCACCACAAGCACCGAAGTCAACATTACCTTCCTTCAATTGGGCCAACTGGCGGTGAATCGAGGAAGTACAGTACATACTGAAGAAACTGAAATGAGCTCTAACATGGAAATTAAGCGTTTCCGGACACATGCCCACATGACGTCTTTTCTTTATTTGTGTGTGAGGAATGTTTCCTGGAAGTTTTGCCGTACCTTTTTGTAACACCCTGTATATGACGTAGTGAACAACGTTGAAAACTCAGTGAAGATGTGGTATTAATCGAAGACCGCTGACAGCTGTGACGCCCCTGCATACTTTCGTACCTGATGTCTTCCTCGACGGCGATGTCATTTTTCAGCAATGTAAATGTCCGTATCTCGGAGCCAGAACCGTGCTACAGTGGTTCGAGGAGCATTTCGGTGTAATCACGTTGATGTCTCGACCACCAAATTCGCCTGCTGTAAATCCTGTGGAACGCATCTGGATCGCCATGGGGCGCCATTACCGCGTATGCGTATCAGCCGGGCTTTATTTAATTACTTGACCTGTGCGTAAACATCTCGTGCCACATACCTCCACAAACCTACAAAGATTCTGTCGGATCTCTGATACGCAAAATCAGTGATGTTCTTCCTATTGTAAAGTAATAAAATAAAAAAGAAACTTTTTTTACACTTGGTTCTAATTTTAGATCTGAAGATATCGAATACTGATCAGAACCAAGAATCATAAAAATAAGCGCACAACTTATAACCATACCACTACTATTGTAATTTCATATGCTTTTACCTGAGTAACAAAAGCCTGTCTCTATGTTGCCACGTATAGCCCTCTTACTAAAATTAATTTTAGATTCGAAATAAAGTACACTATGGAAGGATAGTCCTATTTATTGGAAAAGCTAATCAGTAGAGTTACCCTTTTTACAGGATTTTACCGTGTTTTGTGTCTAATGGATAAGTAAATCAGGCTATTCACTTCTTTCCCTAAGATCTTACTCAGCGGTTAGACAGATACGCAGTATGGATAATATTATACTGAAGCTAGGACAACTCAGGTCCAAGTTTGTTTAGTGGTTTAACAAATATGATCGCCAGCCCATCCAGGCAATAAAACAGTGAAGTATTGGAAAAGCAGAACCATGAATTTTGACCACTTTCTTGCTGCTGTTTAGTTTGGTTCTTCAAATAAATATTACTCTACTTAAACTATGTTGTAATACAGCCTTATACATGACGTTTTTTAAAGAGAAAAAGCCCATTAGATAACTTCGAGGAAGTTAAAAATTTGAACAGGAGGGACCTTTAGAAAAGCACTTTCCATTATCAACAAAGTTAAATACTAAAATACTTGCATACTAAAGCATACATTTTTATACTGAATATTGCACTTCAAGAAAACCCCTTTCTTATTGCAATTTACTTTCAAAAGCTATTACTCTTTGAATTAACTGTGTATAGTCATTTAATAGATTCTCGTAACTTGGCTGCACTCTGACTGAATTTTATGTAAACGTTCTTTTACTATAACACTTTGCAATAGTTAAGAAAAACAAAAACAATTTATATAGCGCCTATTTACGTTACCATGGCACTTCATAAGTCTGTGAAACAGGATATTCGTATTAATAAAACAGCAGGAAGGAACCCTATATAGGAATATGATTAGGATAAAATAACAGGGTGAACCAGTTTCTGTAAAGTTCAAGAATAATTATTGAAACACGCCTTAAATTAACGATTCGCTTTGTACAAAAGTAAAATACAAAAAATAAATCTTATCTGGTGGCTGTAGGCATGGGTGTGGTGAACAATTATGATGCCTACACTATCCACAGTACGGCCTGGAAGTATATTGCTGTATGGGCTCAATTTCTCTTCTTGGCGTCGTTCAATTTTAGTACATACAGTAGCTCAACAACTCGTAGGTACGCCGTAAGCTGTTTGTAGTCTTCATCCGAGGCATTTTCGTGCAACTCTGCAGGCAAAGATTCTCCTGCTCCAGAAAGGTGTTGCCTCAATCACTGCTGCCTACAGACTGTGTGTCTTACTTCCCGCGCTTCCTCTCGGTAGCGCGCCAATTTGTCCTTGCCGCCTATAACGCTCCCAAGAGCCACTTTCGTTTCACACGAAAGCACACTACCTTTTAGATAAAACCTATTTCTTACATTGTCCTAAGCGTGACCATTTATTAAACTGTCAAGCTTACTCAACATGAACAATTTAGACACACAAATATTTTTAAATACAAAATGTCATCAGAAAAATATTTAACATAATACACGATTTACATAGTATTTTACATACATTACTCACATATAGTGCAAAGAACTGGAAACTCTAGTATAGCACACGTTACTTTACTTATACAGAAAATATAGTATCAATATGCGAAAATTTTAAAGCCAAATATTACAAAAATTGAGGTGAAAACAAATATTGTTTTAAACTGAGACAGTGAAATAAAGAAAATATTTTCTTAAACGACTTCTTCCATACACTACGAGCTGCACTAGAAACGTTTTATTTGCCAAATTCAGTTTTCGGGGTTATAACCATCATCAGTGGTATCTGATACAGAAGAACAAACAACTTTGCATACAGTTGTTCGCTTCTCTGTATCAGATGCCACTGATGACGTGTTTTATAACCGAAAATAGATCTTGGGAAATAAATATTCCAGCGGAACTCGTGGTGTACAGAAGATATCATTTTATACGTATCTTAAATCTGCGGAACACCAAGCATTCAAGAATACGTTTTCAGTTTCAGCATAGCTTCGCGATATGTAGCGACAAATATCTTCTGGAATTTTCCCTATCCAAGAAAGAGTGGGACAGGAAAATAAAACCCTATCAATTACAGGGAAGCTAGTCTGTTAAACTCTGTGGATTCTGCGTTGTGTCTTTAGATCTCTACAAAGTCCAGAAGCAACGGCTTTTTTACGTGAAATGTACTCCTTTAGAATTGTCACTATGCAACTGAAGCCTTCCCAGTGGCTGGGTTTATATGCTCGTGCCGCCTTCAGTCACTCTTGACAAACTCCTAGATGCGTGAAGGTTGTGAGTGATTGCAGTCACTGATTTCCCATCGCGAGGCAACGGATATCTGATCTCCTCTGTCAGATAGGACTGATTGAGGAGATAGAGAAGTAATAAATGAAAAGCACCGGTTTACTTTTGTTCTACAATATAAAAGTAAGATTGTAGAACAAGAGCAAACTGGTGCTTTTTATTATTATTATTATTATTATTATTATTATTATTATTATTATTATTATTATTAGTCGTAAAGCTCCCATGTGGAAGACGCTAAGTAAAGCTGGTTCACTTTCCGTTCTTCTTGGTCTTCTGGTTCTTTTTATTTGCCCACCAGTTTTTCATTGTTTGCGAAAATTTAGTTCTTCTTTCTTCGCTCCATTTTGTTCCGGTTCTCGGTGCTTTTGTCTCTGGTTTAACCTCCCACTTTTCAACTTTTATTCTAAAATTGTTCCTTGCAGCTATTTCTTCTTTAGTAATTTTTGCTAATTCCAAATCTTTTTTAACTTTTTGGATCCATTCTCCTCCATTAACAAGAGAATCTACGTATTTTACAGTTCTTTTTGTTAATCTGTGTTCAGGAAGTCTCATTATGTGGCCATAAAATTTAAGGCGTCTTTTCCTCATGTCTATCTCTATGTTAGAATATTCTTCAATTTTTGATGTTTTCTGTAATCTATATCCATTCTCGGTCCATCTTGGTCGCAAAATTTTTCTAATTATTTTTCTTTCTTCTTTCTTTAGATTTTCTAGATCAGTTTTCCTGTTTAGTGCCAAGGTTTCGCTGGCATATAACATTGATGGTTTAATGACTGTATTGTAATGCCTAATTTTTGCATTTAAAGATAAACATTTTTTATTATTGAGGTTTTGCACTAATCCTAAACCTTTACGAGCTTTTTGTATTCTTTCTTGTTGTGTAAATTTTTCCGAGATAATTTCTCAAAGATATTTGAAGTATGGTACTCTGTTGATTTCTCCGTATTTTGTTTGTAATTTGGAAATTTCTAAATTTGTTGTTGTAAACACTGTCTTTTCAAATGATATCTGTAGCCGACTTTTTCTGCACATTCTTTTAGAATTTCTACCTGTTTTATAGCCATCTCACTAGAATCTGCCATTATTGCGAGATCGTCTGCAAAGGCTAAGTAGGGGATTCTTAGGTTATGTTTCTTGGTTCCTAATGAAATTGGTTTCCAGCACTTTTCTTCTTCAAGTTTCTTCTCCCATTCTTCCATGACTCTACCCAGAACTACATTGAACAACAAAGGCGACAACCCATCACCCTGTCTAACCTCAGTTTTTATTTCAAATGGTCTTGAAAGTTTTCCCATAAATTTATAAAATGCTTTTTATTTATTATAATGTTGTTCTACCAAGAACCGACGCAAGATTCTGTTAATGAGATAGAGAAGATCCAACGAAGAAAGGCGCGTTTCGTCACGGGATCGTTTAGCTGGCGAGAGAGTGTTACGGAGATGCTAAACAAACTCCACTGGCAGTCGTTACAAGAGAGACATTGTGCATCACGGTGAGATTTGGTTCAAATGGCTCTGAGCACTATGGGACTTAACATCTATGGTCATCAGTCCCCTAGAACCTCGAACTACTTAAACCTAACTAACCTAAGGACACCACACAACACCCAGTCATCACGAGGCAGAGAAAATCCCTAACCCCGACGGTGAGATTTAGTACTGAAATTTCGGGAGCGCACTTTTCAGGAGGAGTCGAAAACATATTATTTCCCTCCCCCAGATACATCTCGCGTATTGAGCACAAGGAGAAAATTCGAGTAATTAGAGGCAATGCAGAGGCTTACCGACAATCGTTCTTACAAAGCACTATTCGCAAGTGGGACAGGGTTGGAGGGATCAGGTAGTGGTACCGAAAATACCTTCCGCCACACACCATTAGGTGGGTTGCAGAGTATGATGTAGATGCAGATGTTTTCGTGATTTGCGCGCAGTACTTTACACTGAATGTCTTCACTTTTCTGGTCAGCTGTCAATCTCTGTCTCAGGTGCTGATAAACATAAGTATATCTGTATTTTGTACCCAATTCCATTGTCGTGATAGTTAACGCACTTGACGTGAAGGTAGCTGGTTCGATCCCTTGTGGTGTAAGAAATTTTCGCCGCGAGTATTTAGCCGGTGATGTGAGAAGAGGGAGTGGAGAACATCTAATCACAAAACATTTATGCCAATGCTCTGGATTACATCCCAAAGCTGTCCACACCAGTGAGGACATGGGACAGTATCGTTGGTGGTTCGCTGGTCGGATGAGAACGTTACGGTCTGCGGCGCCCCCTTGGTGTTATTCGAGAGTGCAATACTACTTCAGTCATGAAGAGAGCAACATAGATAAAGAAAACTTCAGACTTCTTCCAAGCGAAGAATATAAAAAATTCCTAAGAATCCAACAGCGAAACTCTAGAAAGAGATTAAATATATCTCAGTTTCATACTCAACATTCAAAAAGCAAGAAACGTTATCGAAATGCACCCTGAAAGTACCCTCCTCAGTTCAGCAGAATAAACTCACAAACAACGTCCCCACTGTGTCATCTATCGTTAGTAAAAATGTGCCCCATTGAAAGGTGAATGTGTGGAGGAGGAATAACACCAACAGCGAGTTTCATAGTCAACTAGATATGGTTTCCACATTATGACTACCCATCGCGTATTGCGAGTTTTACTCTAGAGCTTCATCCTGAAAACTACTGAAGGATACGTTTTATGTCTTTTTACCGTCCGTAATCCTTAAGGAAACTTAATGTTCTTTTGGACATGCAGACATCTCAAACGCGAATCCAATGAGAAGTGACTTACTGTTACAATAACTTCTAAGATGTGAGTAGGGTAAAATTAAACAATGAAGCAAAGGAAGTAAGGTGAAGGAATATAAGAACACAAAAGAGGAACAGGAGAATGGATTACAACAGAGTTATATGAGCAAAGGATTGCTTAGTCAGTAAATAAGTGTGTAAAATGAAAGCAACTTATAAAAATAAATACTACAGTCTCAGAAACCATGACAGGGAAAGCCAGCTTACTTCTCCATAGAACGCCACGATCAGTTATTCGATATATCTTCCGCCATCTTCACTACGTTATAAGAAATGATGCGAAACCGATCTGATATGGCATTTCCAGTTTCCTAACCGACCCATTCCGATCGTGATGTCTCATATGAATTTAGCCCACACTTCGCCTCCGCCCTCACGTGAACACCGGCCATTATCCGGTGGAACATTACGCGCAGAACTGCGGCCATTAGTCTTGGAGAACTGCTATGAGAACAGCCAGCAGCGATTTGTGGTCTGCCGCAAAGATGGCGTGCCATAAATTCTCGTTCTGACGTGGAGAACTGTTCCCAGTTTCAGGTCCTCTCCCCCCTCCCCCCCCCCCCCTCTCTCTCTCTCTCTCTCTCTCTCTCTCTCTCTCTCTCTCTCTCTCTCTCTCACACACACACTCTCTCTCACACTCTCTCTCTCACACACACACACACACACACACACACACATATATATATATATCACCTACCTTTCTGTGTAATGTTCCTATTTCATGGACTGCACTACGTAAGAGCCATCTCTCCTGTTTGTACTCACACTGTTAATTTTCAAAGTGCTTTTCGATTATTGATTGCAAAAAGGATATCATCATAATCTTCAACCGCAGTATTGAGTCGTGCAGCTAAGAGAGGCCACAATACTCTGCACGTGAAGCAAATCTCGGCTCTAACTCCCCGATTCGCAAAATAAGGTGAAAAGTCACAGGACACAGGGTAGCAATATGCACATGCACAGATGGTGGTAGCATCGCATACACAAGGAATAAAAGGACAGCGGGCAGTGCAGTTGCTGAGCTGTCATTTGTACTCAGGTGATTCATATGAAAAGGTTTTCTAAGTGATTATGGCCGCACGATGGAAATTAACAGACTTCGAACTCGGAGACAGACGCATGGAACGTTCAATTTTGGAAATCGTTATGGACTCAGTACTCTGAGAAGAACAGTTTCAAAAGTGTGCCGAGAAGGCCAAAACGCCGTGTGGTCTAAGGCGTCCTGCCACGGTTTGCACGGCTCCGTCGGAGGTTCTATTCTTCCCTCGGGCATGGGTGTGTGTGTTGTCCTTAGCGTAAATTAGTATAAATTAGAGTAAGTAATGTGTAAGCCTAGGGACCGATGACCTCAGTAGTTTGGTCCCATAGAACTTACCACAAATTTCCAAAAGAATGCCAAATTTCAGGTATCACCTCTCACCAAGGATAATGCAGTGCCCGACTGAGAGTTGCGCCACTCGAAGAGAGTTGTCAGTGCTAACAGACCAGCAACAGTACATTAAACAACGGCAAAAATCAATGTGGGACGTACGACGAACGTATCCGTTAGGACAGTGCGACCAAATCTGACCGTAATGGGCTATGGCAACAGACGACCGACGCGATTGCCTTTGCAAACAACAAGACTTCGCCCGGAGCGCTTATCCTGGGCTGTTGATTATTTCGATTGGACCCTGAATGACTGGAAAACCGCGGTCTGGTCATTGAGACCCGATTTAAATTGGTAAGAGATGACGGTAGGGTTGGAATGTGACGCACACCTCACGAAGCCATGGGCCCAAATTGTAAACAAGGAACTGTGCAATCTGGTGGTGGCTCCTTAATGGTGTCATAGCGTTTACATGGAAAGGACTAGGTTCTCTGATGCAACTGAACCGATCATTGACTGGAAATTGTTATCTTCGACTGCATGGAGACCACGTGCAAGCATTTATGGACTTCATGTTCCCAGAACAGCGATGTCATGTCATGGGGCCACAGTTGTTCGCGATTGGTTTGAAGAACATTCTAGACAGTTCGAGTGAATGATTTTCTCACCCACAGCGCCCGACATGAATACAGTCGAACATTTATGGTACATAATTCAGAAGTCAGCTCGTGCACCGGCAACACTCTCGTAATTTATGGGCTGATATTGGGGCAGCCCGGCTTAGTATTTCCACAGAGGACTTCCAACGACTTGTTGAGTCCACGTTACGTCGATTTTCCGCACTACGCTGGAAAAAAGGAAGTCCGACACGCTGTTGGGAGGCTGTCCAAGAATTTTGCAACCTCAGTGTATAGTTGGAAAGCTAATAGCTACACCGTGATGCATCGCTGCACAAAACATTTTTTACACTGCTGCTTGATCGACCGCCAGTATCGCTCAACTTGTAGTGGACTAACTCGCGAGAAAGGGTCGTGTGTCAGACGTGGATCCAACTAACGCGAAGGTGATAGTCAGAGGTCTGGTAAAACGGCCAGTCTGAGCGTGAGTTTTAGTCACTTTGTCACATCTGGCTAATCAAATGCTTTTCTAGTTGCCCAGTGCCACAACGCACAAACAACGGAAATATGTTTATAGTAAACTGGTCTTCAATTGGTTACTGATTTCAACACCACACTTCATTATTAATCATGCCTCTATTAAAGGTAGTATGCCCTTACATAGCCCTAACCTGTGAACTGACCTACCCAGACAGTTACAGGAGGGCCACAGTTTAATGTGGTGTGCGAACCGCGGTGTCACGAGCCGTTTTTCGCGTTAGAAAAGTGCTGAACATAGCGATGATAGACAGCAAAAATCCTCGGATAGCAGGAATTTGAATCCCAGCCCTTTGGAATTTGGCGCTTACTGACTGAGCTCAAGAACGCCGTACACAACTAAAATTTCACGAAGCCTAACCGGGTTACACGAGTATCTCTTTAGCCTGAAATAAATGATATTGTATGGATAGGAATGAGTCTTGCCCAATGACAAAAACTATTCCTAAATCCACGATGTAAAGATGAAATAGCTCTGTTGTGAGACTAATTGTTCCACAGTCCTGCGATGGTGCTTGACAACAATACAGGCTTCACCAATTATCAGTGTGAGACTGGCAGCTGACGCAAAATGGACTGCAAATGAGATTCCTCGCACCGAAAACTAATATTGATGTGTAATGGAGTATGAACATTGGCTAAAGATCTGGATTACCTGACACCAAGAAATGCTTCTGTCACGCTATTAAGTTGCTAGGGAGCAGATGAACTAATCTGCCGCATAATATTTAACGCCCTTATTCGCTCTGAGGATGGCAACGAAGTGTCATGTCTGAGCATTTCTCGAGACTCTAAACCTCGTTTACTGTTGTACATATTTCAAATAATGATAAGAATGAACTAGGAGAAAGATTTTAATGAAATTGACGCCAACTGTGGAAACTATCGTGTTAAAAAAAAAGTCCCATGTCATGTCATTGTAGCTACAACTTCTTGTTTAGGGTAATTTTCGGATAGTTCTGGTAATGTAATGCATTCCGCTTATCCACATCTGACCTATCAACCAGTGTCAAATTTATGTAAACTATCAACGTTGATATGCCAACACTCGAGATCTTTTGTTATTTGTGGAAGTAATTTGACAGTTTTGGACTTTGTATTCAAGCGTTAAATTGACAACGGCCATTCGATGTATCAATGGTGTCAGGCTTTCAGGTGATTGTCAGGTAAGCAGTGCAGTTCTCCGACGTTGTTGTTGTTGTTGTTGTTGTTGTTGTTGTTGTTGTTGTGGTCTTCAGTCCTGAGACTGGTTTGATGCAGTTCTCCATGCTACTCTATCTTGTGCAAGCTTCTTCATCTCCCAGTACCTACTGCAACATACATCCCTCTGAATCTGCTTAATGTAGTCATCTCTTGGTCTCCCTCTACGATTTTTACCCTCCACGCTGCCCTCCAATACGAATTTGGTGATCCTTTGATGCCTCAGAACATGTCCTACCAACCGATCCCTTCTTCTGGTCAAGTTGTGCCACAAACATCTCTTCTCCCAATCCGATTCAATACTTCCTCATTAGTTATGTGATCTACCCATCTAATCTTCAGCATTCTTCTGTAGCACCACATTTCGAAAGATCCTATTCTCTTCTTGTCCAAACTATTTATCGTCCATGATTCACTTCCATACATGGCAACACTCCATAAAAATACTTTCAGAAATGACTTCCTGACACTTAAATCTATACTCGATGTTAGCAAATTTCTCCTCTTCAGAAACGCTTTCCTTGCCATTGCCAGTCTACATTTTATATCCTCTCTACTTCGACCATCATCAGTTATTTTGCTCCCCAAATAGCAAAACTCCTTTACTGCTTTAAGTGTCTCATTTCCTAATCTAATTCCCTCAGCATCACCCGACTATATTCCACTACATTCCATTATCCTTGTTTTGGTTTTGTTGATGTTCATCTTATATCCTCCTTTCAAGACACTGTCCATTCCGTTCAGCTGCTCTTCCAAGTCCTTTGCTGTCTCTGACAGAATTACAATGTCATCGGCGAACCTCAAGATTTTGATTTCTTCTCCATGGATTTTAATACCTATTCCGAATTTTTTTGTTTTCTTTACTGCTTGCTCAATATACAGACTGAATAGCATCGGGGAGAGGCTACAAACCTGTCTTACTCCCTTCCCAACCACTGCTTCCCTTTCATGCCCATCAACTCTTATAACTGCCATCTGGTTTCTGTACAAATTGTAAATAGCCTTGCGCTCCCTGTATTTTACCCCTGCCACCTTTAGAATTTGAAAGAGAATATTCCAGTCAACATTGTCAAAAGCTTTCTCTAAGTCCACAAATGCTAGAAACGTAGGTTTGCCTTTCCTTAATCTTTCTTCTAAGATAAGTCGTAAGGTCAGTATTGCCTCACGTGTTCCTGTATTTCTACGGAATCCAAACTGAAGTCATCCGACACTCTTGTTGAATTGCATACGGCGTGAACTGTATGATGTGTGTGTAACATCCAGTTCTTCATCAATCAGTTCTCTCTTAGCTGAATTAGGTTGGATACTCCGGATAGGCGATGTGATTTCCACAATGTGTGTTTACTTCTTCTGTTCCTTAGTCAGTGGTCTCAATACGACTCCTCAGTTTTCAGATTCGTCCATAATTGCATTACCAGACGGGAAAAGTGCAGAGTCTTGCCTGTAGCTTCACATAACACTAAATATATGATTTCATGTCGTACTTAATTTCAGCCAAGCAACTTCGGAACAGACTACCCAACGCCCTGCGTGCTATCCAAAAACACTCCGGATCGAAGAGTACATTACATGTTTGATGTTATCATCGGTGTAGCTTCCATATCGTCGAGTCGCCGGTTTTCATTTTTTCCAACAAGGACTCTGACACATAGTCAACTTTATCTCTTCCCTGCGATCTTGCTTTCCTCTTTGCTTCCTCGCATATCATCCGCTAATCTTAACCTATAATTTCCTGTTCTTCCTCTCACTTCTTCATGTCGATCCGTTTTCTACCAGCGCCATACCTTTTTACGATATACCATTATTCACATTCGACAATAACCTTATGAGGAAATTGCTTAACACAGCGTTAATAAGACTGACATTTTATGTATTTATTATTGTTATTGGCGAATTCCCCCAATAAATGGAAGACGTTAAACAAATAACTCAATGAACTTTAGGTTCCTCTTGTTGCTCCAATAGGCTTTCATTCTTTCCGAGCAGGCTTGTTTACGTACTTTCGACCATTTTGGTCTGAATTGTTCTTGTTTTCGTTGCTCTGATGTAACTTCACACTTGTGTGCACTGTGTTAGAAGGTCTCTCTTTCTAAAATGTCGGTCGATCTTATGTCTGCGTTTTTTAGATGCTTTCGAATTTCGTTCAGCCAAAGTGTTGAGTTCTTAAGTCATACTGTATAGTCTACTATCGTTTTTGTCAGTCGGTCTTCTAATATTCTGCCGAGATGACCTAAACATTTCATTCTCATTTTCTTAATGCCAGTTTCTATGTCTGAAAACTTACCTTTTGGATTGATTGACTATCCCCTGTAACCGTCTTGAGTATGGCTCGGGACTGTTGGTTGAATGACTGTGTTGTAGTGCCCAGTTTTTGTTTGTCCTGACATGGAGTTTTTGTTGTAAAGGATTTGGACTAAACCTGATGGTTTTTTAGCGTTAGGAGGCTATTTTGCTCTGAGATTTTTTTCAAGATCTGTTGGTTCCATGAATTCTCCGAAGTATTTAAAGTACGGGTCCCTGTTCATTTTACCGTTTTCATTATTATTATTATTATTATTATTATTATTATTATTATTATTATTATTTCTTTCGTTTCTCAGACGTTATGTCTGGTTAAAAATGGGAAGTGGTGCGGACCTTTATCAAGCGTAACTTCCTTTTAACTGTACGGTATGTGTTGCATTGCATTTAGGAACTTTCGGGTAATTGAACAGGTATCAATAATTACAGATTTCTGTAGTTGTATGTATACGTTTCGATGTAGCTGTATTGCGTTGATGTACTGGTGGATATTGTGTGGTATGACTCCTGTAGTTGATAGTGTAATTGGTATAATGTCAACTTTATCCTGATGCGACATGTCCTTGACTTCCTTAGCCAGTTGGATGCATTTTTCAATTTTTTTCTCCTGTTTTCTTCTGTATATTTGTTGTATTGGGTATGGATATTTCGATTAGTTGTGTTAATTTCTTCTTTTTATTGGTGAGTATGATGTCAGGTTTGTTACGTGGTGTTGTTTTATCTGTCATAATGGTTCTGTTCCGGTATAATTTGTATTCATCATTCTCCAGTACATTTTGTGGTGCATACTTGTATGTGAGAACGTGTTGTTTTTATTAGTTTATGTTGTATGGCAAGTTGTTGATGTATTATTTTTGCTACATTGTCATGTCTTCTGGGGTATTCTGTATTTGCTAGTATTGTACATCCGCTTGTGATGTGATCTACTGTTTCTATTTGTTGTTTGCAAAGTCTGCATTTATCTATTGTGGTATTGGGATCTTTAATAATATGCTTGCTGTAATATCTGGTGTTTATTGTTTGATCCTGTATTGCAATCATGAATCCTTCCGTCTCACTGTATATATTGCCTTTTCTTAGCCATGTGTTGGATGCGTCTTGATCGATTATTATTATTATTATTATTATTATTATTATTATTATTATCGCACACGTTACAGGGCTTTAATCGGACCACGCGAAACATTCATGACTGCTTCTTCTTCCTTTGCCGGTGAGAGTGGCCATGCGGTTCTAGGCGCTTCAGTCTGGAACCGCACGGCCGCTACGGTCGCAGGTTCGAATCCTGCCTCGAGCATGGGTGTGTGTGATGACCTTAGGTTAGTGAGGTTTAATTAGTTCTAGGCGACTGATGACCTCAGAAGTTAAGTCGCATAGTGCTCAGAGCCATTTGAACGATTTTTGAATATCTGCAAGGCAGTGAAAACTGTTTGTCTTGTTAGCGGTGTGGGAGGGAGTTGGTGGAATCTTTCATTCACTCACGGTACTTGATGTTGAGAACAGTAATGTCACTTTTCGGTCTCTTGCTTGCATTCAGTATTATTCGATTCTGTCTCGAGTTGGTTTTGCGCACAAAGTTACTTGTACGCCCACAGTGGCCACAGGACTACGAATAGATTTACTGAGCGTTGCTAGGGACGGTCGTCTGTTCGTCGTCCGTCTCGCGCTGCCGCATTACAGGGTAAACTCATTTCCATTAGCAGCCTGTGCCAGCTCTCCAAGCCACGCACGCCGTATTTGCCCTGCGTTCTTCGCTTCCTCTGTGCCGACGTACAGACACGTGGTGGATGCTGTGGGTGATGCTGTTGCGATAGAGGGGCGGGGAGGGGGGGGGGGGGAGGGGGAGAGGTCATGTATGGCCGTTGATTGGATGCCTTGCTCAGCAAATAGTGCGCCGCTTCTCAACATTTGTGTGGTCTACACTTCGTTACAGCATCTGTATGAAATTTACCTCCCCTCCCCCAACGTAGAGCTCAAAGAGCAAAGCGCGTCCTCACCAGGCCACACACACACACACACACACACACACACACACACACACACACACACACACACACACGCTGTGTCATCCTACACAAACATAGCGCTGTGACAGTAGGAAGTTATTTGTTGAGGTTTCGACACGTTTTTCACTGATTATACTGACTGAATTAATAATAGTATTGCATTGTTTGGAAGTTCCTGGTGACATTTTCCTCCGTGTTTGCGAATTAAATTTTGATATTTGAACTCTGTTCTGCAAAACACAAAGTATTTCTTTTTCTATTTACCCAAACATTCGACACGTATCACTCTCATTCTCTGCTCTTGTGTTTATTACTGTCAAACATCAAACAAAGTTTGTGGTTATCTCTGTTTGATGCTTCAAATCTATAACATCAGCCAGCACTGTATTTATTTAGTGTCAGATGATTACGAGACTGTATTTTTAAAGGCCGGCTTCTCGTTTCGAGGTGTGTTACTTGCAATTTGCTTAAAGAATTCGCTTGTTTTTCACAACACTTCTACATGGGTACTGGCTGTGTAAGTTCTGTACTTACATTTTTCATCCAGTTGTGCATATTTGGTGTATTTTTTTGTCTTTTAATTGTGTACACTGATTTTCAAAAGTTTCTTGCTTGTTCTTCGCCGGCGCGGCTTGGCTGCTTTGTTAGTGTCGCGGATTGCACGGCCCCTCCCGCCGGAGGTTCGAGTCCTCCGTCGACAATGGGTGTGTGTGTTGTTCTTAGCCTAAGTTAGTTTAAGTAGTGTGTAAGTCTAGGGATCGATGACCTCAGCTGTTTGGTCCTTCAGGAATTCTCACACATATTTAAACATTTGCTTGTTCTTCGTTCATTGTTTTGTTTCTGTTCAGTATGGCGCTAATTTTGCACGTTTGGAGAAAACTTTGTGGTTGTGACTGCTGCTGGAGATCTTACTCGATATATAGTTGTAAGTAGGCTGTTCAGGTTTTCGTATTGGTAATGCCACGTAGCGCTCTGTATGAAAATCACTGGCTGTGCTGTGTGCAGTCTGTGGCTGGGTGGCATTGTTTTAATACTCGCCATTGTAGCGTTGGGCAGCTGGATGTTAACAGCGCGTAGCGTTGAGCAGTTGGAGGTGAGCCGCCAGCAGTGGTGGACGTGGGGAGAGAGATGGCGGAGTTTTGAGATTTGTAACACTGGATGTCATGAACTGCTATATATATTATGACTAGTGAGGTAAATACATTGCTTGCTCTCTATTAAAATTTTTCATTTGCTAACTATGCCTATCAGTAGTTAATGACTTCCATAGTTTGAATCTTTTATTTAGTTGGCAGTAGTGGCGCTCGCTGTATTGCAGTAGCTTGAGTAACGAAGATTTTTGTGAGGTAAGTGATTTGTGAAACGTATAGGTTAATGTTAGTCAGGGCCATTCTTTCGTAGGGATTTTTGGAAGTCAGATTGCGTTGCGCCAAAAATATTGTTTCAGTTTAAGCACAGTCTTGTATAATTGTTTTAAGGGGCGTTTCATATGCCGACCCTTAGCCGAGGATACCTCACTGGAATCTTCTGATGTTTTTCCTTGTAGTTTGTGTAGCCTTTGTTTATTGCTAGCGCGTAATTGTAGAGAAAATTTCCTCTGTAGTTGTAGTTTTTCATTGTTGTACAGTAAAACAGTTGTGGCATGCATGTAGTTTTGCACGAAGTATTTCGCAGCTACACTTGCAATTAACTAGATATTATTTTCAGTGCTACGTTAATGTGTTCTCTTATTTTGCTCTTCAAATTGTGGTTTTCTGTGTTGTCGTGTGAAATATTGTGACAATAATGGCGTGTGAAAAACGTAACACTAGGGTCCAAAGTAAACTGAGAAATAATAGTGACGACGAGCGTAGCTTACCAGCACCACTGTGTAATGAATTAACAGACATTCTAAGTAGTAATTTGGTAACTATGCATAGGGAAACGGCGCGGCGGTCAAATAATGGTGTAGACAGTGAAACAGGTAGTGAACAGGGAAGCATTATCGATCGATCGGTGGGCATCAGCTCGCCTCAGGAATAGGGAATGACAGAACACAACATTGCAAATACTGTAGACTCAGGTTTTGGGTTCTCACAGTTTTCTCAAATGAGTCAAGACACATTTTCCGCTTGTCAAAATGTGAATGTTGCCGGTGCAAATTCACTTCCGAAAAGCACAGAGGAACAGATTCCAGACACTAATACATTATTATTGCAATTAATGCAACAAATGAAACAAAATCAGAGACAAACACAGCAACAGTTAGACACAATGGAACAAAATCTTCAAAAGTTAGACACAATGGAACAAAAGCTTCAAAAGTTAGACTCAGTGGAACATACGCTTGAACAAACACGTGAAGATTTAACTACTGAATTACATAAAATCGAATCGAAATGTCAAAAAGTCTGTAATGACGTAAAAACACAAATTTGTGAGCATTTCCAACCTATTTTTTCGCGGCATGAATTTGCATTACAGAATCACGAAGCAGCCATAAAAGAACTGCAAACAATTGTTCACGAAAATCATGAGACCTTGCAAGCTAAAATTGACTCAGTTGCATCTACCGATTCGGTTACGCAACTTCCAAAAACTCAAGAAAACTTAAAGGACACAGTAGATACTCTGAAAATTGGTTCAGAAAGACACATGGAGGACATTAGTTCATTATCAGAGAAAGTAGTTGAACTTTCGGATCAGCTAAATAATTTATCTACGAAGGTAGATGATAATCTGAATGACACAAAACAGGTAGTCTTTAATGACACAGAAGAGTGCGAACAAATTAGGAAATTCAAACAAAGTCTGAATCAAATTAGTACGCAACACCAAAGAGAAATCCGGGAAGTACAAGATCAGCTGACACAGGTAATACAACAATTACGTATTTCAGAGGACTCTCGCACACAAATACGGGAAGAGGGCCATAAAAATACGGAACTGCCACAAAATAATAACACTGGGCACTCTGGAGATTATGAAAGAAATTGGCAAAGTACACCGAATTTTGAGATGGAACCGCCGAAACGACGTAACAATGACCGACATGCGATTCGCCGACATGATTATTTTGACTATAAGCTGTTCATTACTACACGTAAATTCAAAACATTTAAAAATTCTGGCAACGACATTCATCCACAAGCGTGGCTTCATCAATTCTCTCATTGTTTCCCCCCAAACTGGTCATTAGAGCACAGATTAGAATTTATGTGTGGCTACTTGGAGAATGAACCAGCTGTAAGAATGCGATCGGTCATTCACGATTGTCACAGTGAAGGAGAATTTTATCATGCCTTCCTCTCAGCATATTGGTCTCAAGTTACACAAGACCGAGTAACACATAGCTTCATAATGATGAAACAGTTCGAACAATCTGAATTTTCCAGTCTTGTGAAATATTTTGAAGACATGTTGCACAAGAATCAGTACCTGTCAAACCCTTACAGCCCCTCAGAACTCATCCGCATTTGCTTAATCAAATTGCCTGAACATTTACGGCATATTATTTTGGCAGACCGTTGCAAAGACGACATTGGAGCTTTTCAGGGACTCTTACAAGAATTAGAAATTGACACAGACAATCGCAGAACACGAAAACAGGAACAACAATTACAGGTCACATCCGTCGCAATTCCGCGATGAAAGAAATAATAACTGGACACGACAAGGCTATTCTCACAACACAAAACGTGACCAAAACATACACCACCCGTATGACAACCGTTGGCAGAGTAGTAATAATAATAGGGAAAGATCACCTCTCCGCAGTAGTGACTATCACAGAGACAATCAGAGAAACAGACAATATAGGAACCAAAATAATTATTATTAAGGGAGACAGAATAACTTAAGACGCAACGGTCTAGCGCGCAGTTACGATTCAGAGAGAAATTCTCCACCATGTGACCGACAAGAAAGAAACTATGGAATCTACCGACATGATGACAGACGATATGATCGTAACTACAGACCTGAATTGCAGCAGAACTGGCGGAATTCAAACAGAGCAGGGCCCTCTCGACAAGGTGAATTTGTAGAAGTTAGGTCTCCAAATTCCAATAACGACGCGCGCCAACAAAGACACAATATGCAATGACTCATACCGCTGGCAGCCACAAAACGTACTTATGAAACTGACGACGCAGCTGCCGTAGCTAGTAATTACGTTAAAATGGAAGACATTAGGGACATCTTACTCCATGAACACGGCGTAAAACATAACATTGCATATCCTGTGATTCACGTTACTGTAAATGACGTAATATTTACGGCAGTCCCATTTCTGTAATTAGTGAAACAGCTTTTAGCAAATGCAACAAATCGAACGATTGCCCCACACTTCCGTTACGCAAGATTAAATTACAAGGTGCAGTCATTGGAAAAAGTGTAGATGTACGTCAACAAAACCAACTTAGAATTCTTTTGTCAAAGCCAGCTTCTCTATGAACTTTCTTATAGTTCCATTATTGCCGTCGGAAATTATACTGGGAGTAGACTTTTTGAATAAATACAAAGCAATCTTAAACTTTCACGATGCTGAAATAAGTTTAGAGAAAGAAGGTAAGTCAATAGCTTTGAAATTTGAAGATTGGCTCTCAAAAAAAGACGAGGAAATTAATCGGCTTTACCTTCTGTTAGACAACAGTTCGGAATTTTCTACGGAAGTAGACACTAACAATCGGTCTACAAGTACTGACAAGGATGATATCGACGGCATATTTGAAACTAATGAGTTAATTCAGAATAAAATTCAAACAATTGGGAATTGTAATGACACTGATAGGCAGGACCTTTTTGAGATATTACAAGCACATTCCACAGTTTTTACTCACAAAACAGGAACAATCAAGGGATTTCAATACCAATTTCGTGTTCGTGAGCATACTAAATTTTGTGTTAGACCATACATAATTCCAGCACATTATAGGGACCGTGTTAGAACAGAAATACATTCATTGCTTGACGAGGGCATTATTGAGCCTGCAGTAAGCTCATACAACAATCCATTACATGTTGTTGAGAAGAAAAATGGATCGATCAGGCTTGTCTTAGATTCGAGACAAACCAATACTATCATTATTCCTGAAACAGACAGGCCGCAAACGTTGGAAGAACTTCTTCAAAATTTTAATGGTGTAAAAGTGTTGTCTTCCATTGATCTCAGATCCAGTTTTTATCAGATCGAACTTCATCCAGAATGTAGAAAATACACAGCTTTCCTTTGTTTCGGCGTTTGTTATCAGTTTCGGAAACTACCTTTTGGTTTGAACGTTTCCTCGGCAGCATTCATTCGCGGGCTAAATTCCATATTACCTAAGCTCTTAAAACGTCACATCACCTTATATGTGGACGATATTCTGATAGCAGAAGCCTCACCAGGAACAACATAATCGCATCCTCAACAGCGTGTTACATATTTTTGCAGAATCTGGAATTACAGTTAACTTGGAAAAGTCTGAATTCGGTAGGACAAAGGTGAAGTTTTTGGGACATTATTTCTTCTGAAGGCATACAGCCGGATCCTGAAAAGTTAGAAGCAATAAGAGCCATTCCAGTCCGCAGTTTTCTAGGTCTCGTAAATTTTTACCGTGTGTGTGTGTGTGTGTGTGTGTGTGTGTGTGTGTGTGTGTGTGTGTGTGTGTGTGTGTGCGCGCGCGTGTGTGTGTGTGTGTGTGTGTGTGTGTGTGTGTGTGCGTGGGTGCGTGCGTGGGCGCGCCTGCCCGAGTGCGTGAGTGAGTACGAAAGAGAGAGAGAGAGAGAGAGAGAGAGAGAGAGAGAGAGAGAGAGGTGGGAGTACAGAAAGGAATATACTACTACACACTACTTATCGTTCCCCTGGCACCGTGGAAATAAGACTAATGCGGTGCTCTCAGAGCCATTGAAATGATCGGGTCTGGCAGCGATTGGAACATTAATAACCCTTAAGACCCTGTCTGCGATGCATTTCACTGTAGTTTGCAGATTGTGTGTGTGTGTGTTTGCAGAACTAGCTGACGAATTTTTCTTATTTAGGATAGCTGAAGACAACGACCAGGTGGATAGGACAAGAAATAAACAGAAAAATGAGATGGATTGTTCTGCTTTTTATAAACTGCTTTGGGTTTCCGGAAGTGAGCTTTCAGTGCGCCTGAATGGTGTAACTTTTCGATGTTCAATAAACCCTGTGAATTAAAACTGGGGCAATGTGAACTGCTGTTCTTTATATTCGTGAATGTCTGTGTTGTAATGCCGAACAATGCAATTGGTGTAGTCACGGAAGCGCTATCTGATAAATGAGTCGCCAGAACTGAAATTTATAACTTTGTTTTTTATTAACACTTCCAAAGCAATTAGAAAGCCAGAACTGTAAACTAAATTAGCTGACTCGTGATACTGTATTGTGCATTAAAGTGAGCAGTGCTACAACGTGTGATGTCGCAATACGTGACTTGCAGTTTCAGCACACAGAGCTAATAGAATAAAAATATTACATAAATTTACCAAAAGAATTTTGAAATAATAAGTAACCAAAATGTTTGTACTAAAATCCCCCGCGAAATTCCCGTACGCACCCTGACTGAAGAAAATTTCAAACACAGAATAATACGAGTATACAAACAAATATAACACTGTATTGTGAAAAAAAACTGTCTGCATAATAAAGTAGGTGACCCGACAACGAATTTTGTAAAGCATCACCTGACCCTGAATTTTCTTACAATTTTCTGTCTATAGTGTAACTGGCCCTAACAAATTTATGGCTTACCTGTATCAACGGAAACTCTGTACAGCTCGAAGTGATGGACACAAACTATGCATCGCAACAGGAAGCAGAGCTCAATTGAAAGGAAAAACTTTACGCAGGGTAAGAACATGCAGCTAATCTAAGCACGTTATGCTTCCGTAAATGACAATGTGGCGACAGACGTAATCAGGAAATAGTAAAGTATTTCGGAGGAGACGGTGGTGGAATTTAAACTTACTAAATGAGTGAAAATAATCCAAACTTCAGAAAACCATATCGCAAAACCTGTTAACCATTCCTCTACGGTTACAACGATCTTTACAAAAATGATCTGTTATCATCAATATTGCTCTGCCATGTCACTAATTACAAATTGGTAAAGGAGTGGTAAATCTATAACTTCTGATTGCAAGCCACGTGAACTAATAACTTTACTTACTCCCGTCTGAAGAATGAAACTGACTGTCGCAAACCAATACTGAAAAATTCTATTAAAACTTTTCGATTTTCAGACACATCACAATTACGCGCAAGCATGCAGTGCAGCAGCAGCTTTACCCCACAGTCTTAACTCGTCCAACTAATCTTTGCCAGATCACAATCCCCAGTTCATCCTTCTCTGTATCTTTATGTCTGTGGCCGCGCGGGATTAGCCGAGCGGTCTGGGAGCTGCAGTCATGGAATGTGTGGCTGGTCCCGGCGGAAGTTCGAGTCCTCCCTCGGGCATGGGTGTGTGTGTGTGTGTGTGTGTGTGTGTGTGTGTGTGTGTGTGTGTGTGTGTGTGTGTGTGTGTGTGTGTCCTAAGGATAATTTAGGTTAAGTAGTGTGTAAGCTTAGGGACTGATGACATTAGCAGTTAAGTCCCATAAGATTTCACACGCATTTGAACATTTTTTAAATCTCTGTGCTCTGGAAGCCATTTCCAACAACTCAATAGCACAGCCAACACCCGGTTCTGTCACTAGCTTAGTTTAGAATGCCTTCTGTAGCGACAGTGCTATTAACAACCAAAGGTCGCAGTGTTTGTACTCAGAACCTCTGTGGCGCAACATATCGACTAACGGAAACTAGTGATTGAAAAATATTTATCGTACATTACGATGGAAAGTTTACCGTTCTTCCCATCTAGCGGTACTACTATACCAGTGATTAGTCTAACACAAGGTGAGGAATTAATAAATGGGTGGAAACTTCAAAATCATTTTGTGTCCATATTAATGAGAATTTAAACTGGAAAAAGCACATTCTGGAACTCCTAAGACAACGTAGTTCAGTCACATTTGCGCTTAGAATCATTGCAAATCCTCGAGAGATACAAATGAGTAAGATGACACATATTGTATATTCTCATTCAATAATATCTCATGAAATAAAGTTTTGGGGTAGCTCACTTTAAGAAAGAGAGTCTTCATCTCTAAAAAACGTGCTGTAAAAATAATTGTCGCTCCACTGCAGCTCAAAAGGACCAAAGATGTCTATAATTAGAATACCAGAAATAAATGACATTCATTACGCCGCATTAAGGTTGTCTTTAGCACAAAAAGGGGTGCATAAAACCAAAACTAAAATTTTTGGTAACTTACCCATTGTCTGACACGTAGTAAAGTAAAATTTGAAAACAAACTGAAAAAGCTTCCCCTCGACAACTCCTTTTATGACGTAGAATAATTTCTGTCATTATAATGTGTAGAAGGCAATGGGTAGGAGTTACTAGCTCATGTCTGTATATTCATTAATAATAATAACTATAAAATTTATAACGTTCAGCATTTAGTCATATATTCATATTAATTTGTTATACGAATGTAAAATGGCTCGTCCCACACGATACCGATTTATTGTACAAGTGATCTCTGCAACATGAAACTAACTAGCAATCAGTGTGGATAATCATTTTGACTTATTGTTGTGAGACAGGACTTTCAATGAATACGAAATACCGATTATAGCTGGTCGAGTATTGAAGAGATGAGTGTTGCGCCCGGCCGTTGTTGCCGAGCGGTTCTAGACGTTTCAGTCCGGAATCGCGCTGCTGCTACGGACGCAGGTTCGACTCCTGCTTCGGGAATGGATTGTGTTATATCCTTAGGTTAGTTAGGTTTAAGGAGTTCTAAGTCTAGGGGACTTACGACCTCAGATGTTAAGCCCCATACTGCTTATAGCCATGTGAACCACTTTTTTTTTTTTTTTTTTAGTGTTGGGAAGCAGATAAATCGACCAGGAAACAGACAAGATCAGAAGCCATAGATATGACTCCAATAAAGGAGAGACAGAGATGATTTTAACAACTACCCAAGTGAATGATTGGTAGATGGGTCTAGGTAGATTTTTGCTGGATTTCAACAGATAAGTTGGCACTTTATCCTTTGTCGAAACATGAGTTATCTTGCAGTCGTCTACATTTGAGGAACAACTGCCTTTAATTAAACCAAGTGTAAGCACTGCATAAGTCCTCGTGGACTACTTTCAGATCGTTCAACGAGAGTACGCTCCTGTAGACTATGGTATCATCAGCGAGCAATGTTGTAGCGCTGCTGACTCTGATAAATGGAAGACGCATACTTAAAAAATTTCACATTGAAACAGGAATCGGTAGAGAAGATTCTGTGCAGTGGAAACTCTACTCTGTTGCCTTTGGAAGGTCTTAAGAGTCGGTGAATTGGAAAAACGGAGGTATATCACGATTCCTTGTGATTCTACTGATGTTACTTTCGTTGTTATTGAATATGTGTCGTCAAATATATCGTGCTCTGCTCTGGGAGCTAAACAGTCTTCGAGCCATACTCCTATTTTAGAAAGAGTACCCCTTTATGATCGTATCTTACTTATCACCTGGGCGTGTAATTCAATGCCGGGTGTCTTTCGGAAGTGTAGGAACTTGGAATCAATCTTGTTCACGTGGATTAACTATTCGCAAGAGATGAAGTGGAATAAAGCAAGCCGTGTTTCATACAGAGGTTTATTTATGAGAAATCATTCTCATCTTTTAAGAGAAACTTCTATTTCTCAGGATACGTCATAACGCTCGAGCTTGTAACGTGCGTAGAATAATGCGACGGACTTCAGTGATACTGGTAATGACACAGCCATAAAAACATTTGAAACTCTGAATGCACAGATCTGATTCTTCATGACCTACGATCAAATGGAGTACCAAGGAAGCAAGGAATTAAGTTTGGCTAGGGTTTAACGATCCGTCGACATCGGCGTCATTAGAGATGGCAGGCAAGCTGGGAAAGTTCCAAGGATTGGGAAGGAAATCAGCCGTACTCTTTCAAAGGAACCTTCTCCGAATTTGCTTGCAACAATTTTGGGAAATCACAGAAAAGGTATATCTGGATGGTCGAATGCAGATTTGAATCGTTGTCCTTCCAAATGCGAGTTCATTTTGGTAACCTCTGCGCCTCCTCACTCGTTGCATGTGATTACGTTTCAAACACAAATGATAGATGATTGACAAGGGCCGTCCAATTATTTACGGACAATTTAAAGTGGTGCAGTACCGGAAAAGAACAAAATAACACTTGAACACTGTGTCAGTGAATTATCTACAAGACTTAAAATTTTAACCAATAAGCTGGTGTTCCCGCGTGCTGGGCTATGACGTCAGTCTGCAGCTGTTTCAAATGTAACATACCCAATTCTTGCAACATGTGCGTCTAAACTTCATAGTTGACAGTAGACTCGCTGCACGAAAGTGGACCACTGATGCAACTCTGCGTATTTATTTTGGAACTGTCTCTTTCCATTTAACAAACAACGTGACACACTCACCTCCGTATAGGAAGTTTATGGTGTTTGTCTGGCGTAAACAACTGACTCAAGGGAAAAACTACTATTTTACAAAAAGTCACGTTTTATATCAGTCTTGGCTCTGCAAAACTGTTCACAGTGATGTTTCCCCGTCGCGTTGAGCCCCTGAAGCAGCTGCAACTTGTAAGCAAAAACATACAAGACCTTCCACATAGTTGATCATGGCATCTGGCTACCGTAAGCACTAAGCTTGCCGAACGCCTTACCAACACTGCCGTACCTAATCCACATTGGTGCGTGAAACAGACAGACAGCCCGCCATGTGTTTTTGAAGAACACCACCTGTTCCTATAAATAAAGTATGCCAAGCCGGAAATGTTTCTTCGGGACGGTGGTTTCCTTCCATGCTGTGTCCGAAAGTGTCCTTACACTTGAGAATCAGACTACCAGGCTACACATTGAGATTTTTCTTGTGTCGTTCACACTTTTCGTAGTCTCCAACACCTGAAAAAGAAATACACTGTTCCAAACACTTAGGGAACACGTGTCTCAAAGCCTGGTATGTTAAATCTGATTTGATACAGGAAGTACCTGTGGTATTTTTGCATGGATTGAGGTTTTCGCTTTCAGTGTAGGCACCAATTAAAATCATCCATCTATTAGCCGTGTAATGCATTACTATACCAGATGACCCCTCAGCAGGAAGTGAGTATCAGTATTCCAGTGTTTTCTAGTGCGGTACACAGATGACAGTTGTCATTTGTGGATGTTAAATTTAACGAAGCATATGTAAAAATTTGTACAGAAATCAAATGGCAGTTATAAGAGTCGCAGGACATGAAAGGGAAGCAGTGGTTGGGAAGGGAGTGAGACAGGGTTGTAGCCTATCCCCGATGTTATTCAATCTGTATATTGAGCAAGCAGTAAAGGAAACAAAGGAAAAATTCGAAGTCGGTATTAAAATCCATGGAGGAGAAATAAAAACTTTTAGTTTTGCCGATGACATTGTAATTCTGTCAGAGACAGCAAAGGACCTGGAAGAGCAGCTAAACGGAATGGACAGTGTCTTGAAAGGAGGATATAAGATGAACATCAACAAAAGCAAAACGAGGATAAAGGAATGTAGACGAATTAAGTCGGGTGATGATGAGGGAATTAGATTAGGAAATGAGACACCTACAGCAGCAGATGGGTTTTGCTGTTTGGGGAGCAAAATAACTGATGATGGTCGAAGTAGAGAGGATATAAAATGTAGACTGGCAATGTCAAGGAAAGCGTTTCTGAAGAAAAATTTGTTAACATCGAGTATAAGTTTAAGTGTAATGAAGTCGTTTCTGAAAGTATTTATATGGAGTGTAGGAGGATGTAAGTGGAACATGGACGATAAATAGTTTGAACAAGAAGAGAATAGAAGCTTTCAAAATGTGGTGCTACAAAAGAACGTTCTATATTAAATGTGTAGATCACATAACTAATGAGGAGGTCTTGAAGAGAATTGGAGATAAGAGGAATTTGTGGCAAAACTTGACCAGAAGAAGGGATCGGTTGGTAGGACATGTTCTGAGGCATCAAGGGATCACCAATTTAGTATTGGAGGGCAGCGTGGAGGGTAAAGATCGTAGGAGGAGACCAAGAGATGAATACACTAAACAGATTCAGAAGGATGTAGGTTGCAGTAGGTACTGGGAGATCAAGAAGTTTGCACAGGATAGAATGGCATGGAGAGCTGCATCGAACCAGTCTCAGGATTGAAGACCACGACAACAAAAATGTAATGTGTCATCTTAATGCAGTAAATGACGATCTGTTTGATCCGGAAAGGATGGACTTTCGGTCTTCTTGTTGCAGATGCCATGCCTCTCTATATGTCATCCATAGGTTGCGGACACGATACAGGGAGATGGATGAGTGCACAAGGTGAGCTGGACGAGGTTGCCGACGTTTTACAACCCGACGTGAAGACCGATATCCGGCCATCTCTGAGCTGCGGCGTAGGACGGATACCGTGACAGGATTTCAAGACGATCTCAGCAGGGCCACTGGAGCCGTTGTGTCCGATTAGACTGTAATGAACAGATTACGAGATACGACGTTACGATCCAGACGTCCTGTCTGAGTACCCTGCTTTACACGACAACGTCTTGCAGCTCGCTATCCGTTATACCGTTCCCATGTCAAATGGCGAAACGTGTTATTCCCTGGTAAGTTCAGATATTCTCTGATGCAAAGTGATGGTCGCGTTCTTTTGCAGAGACCCATGGTGAGAGGTACCTGCCTAATGTTGTCCAAGAAATCGATCGATTTCTAAGGATTTATGATGATGTGAGGAGGCTTCAGTGTCAACAGCCACACGGATCTTGTCGTCGTCCACGGTCTCCTTACCACCAAGTAGTCATCGGACAGATCCTGTTGGACCGTGTGGTGGCTGCTGTATACTGTGACCCCCATTGATTTCCTTCTAATGCCTGAGCCTATGTGGGAGGACGGCAGCAGGGAAGTCTTGCGAAGCCTGCACGTCGAAGTAACGGGATGGGTGGCGGTGAATCCTGACCTGAACCCCATTGTGAATACCTGGAACATGCTTGACAGAAGTGTTTGTGGTCGATCTGTTCCACCACTTACTCTACAAGAACTGTAATGGCCCATCATTGAAGAATGTGCACGGATACCACAAAGTCGCCTACGTAGACTTAAGCGGAGCATGCCACGTATGTGTCAGGCGGTGATAAAGACTCACAGAAGCCAAACACTTTTTTGAAGCTCTCAAAGGCCAACAAAAACACCCAGAATGACGCAATTAATGACTGTTTCTGATGGCTCTCGATCTTCCACCATAATCGAGTCCATCAACATGAGGTGGCAAATATGAGGTAGCCAAGAAGGTGGAAACGTGGGTTCTACTGTGCCAAGACTGCTTGGTAGCTAAAACAGGAAAACACAATTAATTAGCAGGAGTAAATAAGAAAGTATTTATTACCTAACTTCGCTGTAGTCCATAATCAGTTGGTTGACAATTATAGAAGACGCGACTAGACTAGGCGTCTGTAGAATGACATAATTTACAAGCCACAAATCTTGCAGTGACGAATTAATCTCTCGTAATCTTGAATGTCGAATCCGGTGAATCTGAAGACTGACTTGGAACGGTGCTACAAAGACATGATGGCAGCAGTGTGACTGAGCTGCAGACGATGACTAACATCGGCGCTGGGTGACCACTGAGAGCGGCTACGAACTGTAGACAGGTACAACCGCACCACACTCCTGCTACACATGAAGTGGCCCAGCGGCGCCTCGCCGCGAGCATAAGTGCTGCAACTGGCTGTGTACTCTTTGGCTAGCACAGCCCTTCTTCTGTTCCGTTTATCGAGAGAATTGCATCCAGCTGATCGATCCCTCAGGCGGCGGTGTGGTAGTATGAATGACGACATCACAGTTTCCACTTTGTGTCCGACACCTTTCCGACATTTCAATTCTTTTTATATAAATGATCGAGGATGTGACGTTGTTTTTTGAAAGATAAGGGGATAATTTGGTAACACACTCAGTCCTCGATTGTTGCACACTTGAGTATGGCCGACGCACCAAGTCATGTTCCCTATTCCTTTGAGCAGTAACTTTGAGTTACCTTGTCACCGGTTGGTAATCAGTTGCTATTATATAGTCTACACTTAAACTTATTAAAATTTAAAGATAATTTATGGACACAATTTATTGACAAATGTAGGTTACTTAACTGTCAGAGGCTCCCATTCCGGAATGACAGAACACCTGTTCCGAATGCTGAGAACGATTCCGCCGGCGTATGACACCCCCACCGACGCGCCCACGCGGCGCCGGCTCGGTGACGGATTTAGCAGACGCCGCTGCTAACGGCCCGCCGGCCCGCCAGCCCGCTGTTGAGTGCTCGTAACTGCTGGATTGCACGCGCCGCCGATACTGCTCGGACCACGCAGTGCTATACAGCGTTATCGTTGCTCATCCAATCATCGGAAACTATTCGCGGGCGCATTGAATCCTGCAGCGGAAACACCGCCACATACAGGAAATGAAACCGGGTTAGTGGCTGCTGCTTTGGAATATACGCGCGCTTGTCGACTGTGCTTCGTACTCCGCTGAGTGACCTGTCGCGTGCGTTGCATTACTGATAAGCCCCTCTGTCTCCTGCACGTAATGGGACAAAGAATTTATCTCAGCCACTCCAAGAGATCGTTGTCGACAACCATTCTCGTGTCCGCTGATTAGCGCGCAAAAACAAAAAAATAAATTGCCCTGACAAAATACGGCCACCTGCGTGAAAGCGCGCACTGCTCGCCTTGGTTCACTGTGGACTGTTTAGAGCTTGCCCCCATGCATTCATGTGACACTCCACTGCTGATGTAAATCATGGTCGTAAAGCTCTGGATGTGGCAGTCGGTCGTATCTGAAATTGTAAAACTACCGAAGGCTCCCGTGGACTGACATAAGTAAGAGTACACTCGTTGTTTTCCTAGCGCCTCTGCTCACTTACGGTCGTACCCCATTATCTACACTCCTGGAAATTGAAATAAGAACACCGTGAATTCATTGTCCCAGGAAGGGGAAACTTTATTGACACACTCGTGGGGTCAGATACATCACATGATCACACTGACAGAACCACAGGCACATAGACACACGCAACAGAGCATGCACAATGTCGGCACTAGTACAGTGTATATCCACCTTTCGCAGCAATGCAGGCTGCTATTCTCCCATGGAGACGATCGTAGAGATGCTGGATGTAGTCCTGTGGAACGGCTTGCCATGCCATTTCCACCTGGCGCCTCAGTTGGACCAGCGTTCGTGCTGGACGTGCAGACCGCGTGAGACGACGCTTCATCCAGTCCGAAACATGCTCAATGGGGGACAGATCCGGAGATCTTGCTGGCCAGGGTAGTTGACTTACACCTTCTAGAGCACGTTGGGTGGCACGGGATACATGCGGACGTGCATTGTCCTGTTGGAACAGCAAGTTCCCTTGCCGGTCTAGGAAAGGTAGAACGATGGGTTCGATGACAGTTTGGATGTACCGTGCTTTATTCAGTGTCCCCTCGACGATCACCAGAGGTGTACGGCCAGTGTAGGAGATCGCTCCCCACACCATGATGCCGGGTGTTGGCCCTGTGTGCCTCGGTCGTATGCAGTCCTGATTGTGGCGCTCACCTGAACGGCGCCAAACGCGCATACGACCATCATTGGCACCAAGGCAGAAGCGACTCTCATCGCTGAAGACGACACGTCTCCATTCGTCCCCCCATTCACGCCTGTCGCGACACCACTGGAGGCGGGCTGCACGATGTTGGGGCGTGAGCGGAAGACGGCCTAACGGTGTGTGGGACCGTAGCCCAGCTTCATGGAGACGGTTGCGAACGGTCCTCGCCGATACCCCAGTAGCAACAGTGTCCCTAATTTGCTGGGAAGTGGCGGTGCGGTCCCCTACGGCACTGCGTAGGATCCTACGGTCTTGGCGTGCATCCGTGCGTCGCTGCGGTCCGGTCCCAGGTCGACGGGCACGTGCACCTTCCGCCGATCACTGGCGACAACATCGATGTACTGTGGAGACCTCACGCCCCACGTGTTGAGCAATTCGGCGGTACGTCTACCCGGGCTCCCGCATGCCCACTATACGCCCTCACTCAAAGTCCGTCAACTGCACATACGGTTCACGTCCACGCTGTCGCGGCATGCTACCAGTGTTAAACACTGCGATGGAGCTCCGTATGCCACGGCAAACTGGCTGAGCCTGACGGCGGCGGTGCACAAATGCTGCGCAGCTAGCGCTATTCGACGGCCAACACCGCGGTTCCTGGTGTGTACGCTGTGCCGTGCGTGTGATCATTGCTTGTACAGCCCTCTCGCAGTGTCCGGAGAAAGTATGGTGGGTCTGACACACCGGTGTCAATGTGTTCTTTTTTCCATTTGCAGGAGTGTATATGTTGGATGTCTTGTATAACTATCAGGTGTTATAACAATCACTGTATTACTAAATACTCTAAAAATCTAAATCAGTGAACCGTTTATAAATGGAGTGAGGATATATAAAGGATAATCCATAGAACATTTTTGTTATACATAGATACCCTCCCACCATTTACTAAAGAATAAACAGCATTTATAGCAAAACTGAAATTGTCGTTTTTTAACTTTTTATTTGAAAGCTGTTGATTTGTCAACGTGAAACAGAGGGATGATGTTGTAAACAATATAAATGTATTATATAGTGTTAAAAACAAATTTCCCCAGCAAAAAGGTGAAATGAAAAACAGATGCAAAAATATATATCAACTATCACTTGAATACTTCCTCAAACTTGTATAAAATATGTTTCTGTTTTTCATAAACAACTTCCTCATTTGTAAGTAGTAACAGGAAACTTGTCTACATCTACATCCATACTCCGCAAGCCACCTGACGGTGTGTGGTGGAGGGTGCCTTGCGTACCTCTATCGGTTCTTTCTATTCCAGTCTCTTATTGTTCATGGAAAGAAAGATTGTCGTTATGCCTCTGTGTGGGTTCTAAACTCTCTGATTTTACCCTCATGGTCTCTTCGCGAAATATATGTAGGAGGGAGCAGTATACTGCTTGACTCCTTGGTGAAGGTCTGTTCTCGAAACTTCAACAAAAGCCCATACCGTGCTACTAAGCGTCTCTCTTGCAGAGTCTTTCACTGGAGATTATCTATCATCTCTGTAACGTTTCACCATAATGAAGAACATTGTATTGAGTTAAAAAAACAACAATTATTTTATATTTGTGCATGTAAACTGTGCTGGTATAAGCTGGTACCAGCACCCGATGCGGCAAAGAGGTTGCGAGAAGATCGACAGAGGCCAAAGACAGACTTGCAAGAAACTTTCCGCCAACGCCCTCTCGGCCCCCAGTACTTAAATCGCCGCTGTGGAGCAGAGAGCCGTCATCCGATGAGTCACCGAGACATCTGTCGCAGCCCAGTCACCTGTAGTCACAGAATGCCGCAGGCAGCACTTAGTGACCAGAATAGTGTATATAGAGTACTTGTACTTAACCAGTAGTAAGGCTAATGTGACTGCCGGGCTAGCCGCGCGGTCTAACGCGCTGCTTCCCAAGCAGAAAGGCGTGATGGTCCCGCCCAGCGGATTGTTGTCGAGGTCCGGTGTGCCGACCACCCTGTGGATGGTTTTTAAGGCTTTTTCCATCCGTCTCGGTGAATGCAGACTGGTTCTCCTTATTGCACCTCAGTTACACTATGTCGGCGATTGCTGCGCAAACACTGTCTCCATGTACGCGTACATTGTAATTAATCTAGTCTGCAAACATTTTGGGTTACACTCGTGTGGTATGAGACATACCAGGGGCGGGGCGGGGGGCACTTAGGTGTTGAACCGCACAGTAACCTCGTGGGTTCGGTGTCGGGTGGTGGTAGGGTGGGTGGACTGCTGTGGCCTGTTGTGGGGTTGTGAACCAGTAGGGCCATAGCGGTTCGAAGTCTCTCTTAGATTTCTAGGTGCCTGGTTAAATACACAAAAGACTAATGTGGTCTATGACAGAGTTTGTACAACAGGACCTGGACTATCTTGGTTAAGTAATTTTTTATTCTTAATACATGCGTGAAAATTGCGTTATAGGAAAAGGATATCGGCCACCAACCAACATCCTGTCCTTGCTTCCTATGGTACAAGCCTACAACGACAACGAGACGACGCAAAATAAACTGCACTCGTATGAAAAGTAATTGCTTTGGTTAAATGACACCTCAGAAGTTAAGTGATCAATTAATCTTTACTACTTATAAAATACAATTTATATTCTGTGAGGATATAAAATAGAAATTCGACTAACACTGAATGATATGCAGTTCCAGTTATGTGCAAATCAAACAACCAAACAAACCAAACGAAAGGAAAGGAAAGAGAAGTCACCGGCTCACATTTTCTGTGTTGCACAATCATTTAAGATTCTTTCCCTACCAGTGCTACCAATAACACCGGTAATTCTACCATTTACTACGTCGCATATGTAGTGTACCAAAACCACCGAACCGAACCGAACCGTAGTTTCGATGGAGTGCAACTCTAGATAAATGGTATAAGGAGCGATTGAAAAGCTACTATTCGAAGGCGGTACGGGTCCAGAATTGGTATACCGATCAGACAAAATCAAATTGAGCATTGAGGTGAATGAATCCACCGACGCACCTAGTTAACGGTACCTGTTTGGAGAAACACAGTCAAATAGCCGGTGAGTATATATGGTGAGTCACCTAACATTACCGCTGAATATATTTCGTAAACAACATCAAATACTGACGTGAGGAGAGGGGCTAGTGTAATTGGGTAATACTAAAACCATACAAAAATGCACGGAAGTATGTTTTTTAACACAAACCTACGTTTTTTTTAAATAGAACCCCCTTATTTTTGTTAGCACATCTGAACATATAAACAAATACGTAATCAGTGCCGTTTGTTGCATTGTAAAATGTTAATTACATCCGGAGATATTTGTAACCTAAAGTTGACGCTTAAGTACCACTCCTCCGCTGTTCGATCGTGTGTATCGGAGAGCACCGAATTTCGTCGGGATCCTAAGGGAACGGTGATGGACCTTAGGTACAGAAGGGACTGGAACAGCACGTTACGTCCACATGCCAGCACCTTTTTATTGGTCTTTTTCACTGACTCTCATGTATATTACCATGAGGGGTGAGGTACACGTACACACGTGGTTTCCGTTTTCAAATACGGAGTGGAAAAGAGTGTGTCCCGACATGTCAGGCCAAAAGATGTTCAATGGGGTGGCCATCATTTGCTGCACACAATTGCAATCTCTGGCGTAATGAATGTCGTACACGCCGCAGTACATGCGGTGTAATGTCGCCGCAGGCTGCCACAATACGTTGTTTCATATCCCCTGGGGTTGTAGGCACAACACGGTACACATTATCCTTTAACGTAGCCCACAGAAAAGTCCAGAGGTGTAACATCAGGAGAACGGGCTAGCCAATTTATGCGTCCTCCACGTCCTATGAAACGCCCCTCGAACATCCTGTCAAGGGTCAGCCTAGTGTTAATTGCGGAATGTGCAGGTGCACCATCATGCTGATAACTCATACTTCTGTACCTAAGGTCCATCACCGTTCCCTTTGGATCCCTACGTAATTCGGTGCCCTCCGATACACACGATCGAACAGCGGATGGGTGGTACTCAAGCGTCAACTTTAGGTTACAATATCTCCGGATGTAATTAACATTTTACAATGCAACAAACGGCACTGATTACGTATTTGTTTATATGTTCAGATGTGCGAACAAAACTAATGTGGTTCCATTTTTAAAAACGTAGGTTTTTGTTAAAAACATACTAACGTGCATTTTTGTATGGTTTGTATTAAGCAATTACACTAGCCCCTCTCCACACGTTCGGTCTGTGGAATCGGTTCGTCAGTAATTGGTGTGGTTTACGAAATATATCCAGCGGTAACGTTAGGTGACTCACCCTATATATATGTGAAGATTATACCTGTTCTTTAGGACATGTGCCCGAATTCTTGCTATGAGTAATTAGTATTATGGGCAGTGGCACTACGAATATAGTGAGGGACAATAAGTTGCGAATGTGGGTCTCAGGAGAGGCGTGCCAGAGATAAGTCCGTGCAGTTGCACTATCCTCTGTATCCTCGGTGGATCAGATGGACAGAGCATCTGCCATGTACGCAGCAGATCCCGGGTGCGAGTCTCGGTCGGGGCACACATTTTCAACTGTCCCCGTTGACATATATCAACGCCTGTATGCATCCAAGGCTATTCATTTCATTGTAACTTCGTTCTAACGAGCTGCATCTTTACATATAATTAACTTTTGTGACCTTAAAATAAATTATGAGAACGCATGCTGTTACTGCTTGAGCAACCATAATAACCTCATTAATATAATAAATGCTCAAAATGATGTCCTTCACCGTCAATGCAATTGGCAACACGCGCAACGAAGTTCCTCTCAACAGCGAGTAGACCGCCTTCAGTAATGCACATGCATTGAGAATGCGCTGACGCATGTTTTCAGACGTTGTCGGTGGATCATGATAAATATCTTTCAGTTTTTCCCAAAGAAAGAAGTCCAGAGATGTAAGGTCCGGTAAAGGTGCACGCCATGGTATGGTGCTTCTACGACCAATCCACCTGTCATTAAATATTCTAGTTAATACCACTTCAACTGCACGCGTGCTATGTGCCGGACTTCCATAATGTACATCGCCATTCTGTCATGAAGTGAAACATCTTGTGGTAGAATAGGTAAAACATTAATTAAGAAATCAGCATACATTGCACCACTTAGATTGCCATCGATAAATTAAGGGCCAATTAGATATCTTCCCATAATTCCCCACCATACATTAACCCTCCAGGCTATCTGATGTTCCACTTGTCGATGCCATCATGGATTTTTCGTTGCCCAATAGTGCATTTTATGCCAGTTTACGTTACCTCTGTTTGTGAATGCCACTTCGTCACTAAACAGAACTCTTGAAGGAAAAAAAAAGGCTGTTATCATCTCGTAATTTACTTCGTGCCCAGTGACAAAAATTTACCCGACGTTAAAAACCGTCACTATGCAATTATTGGTGCATAGAAACATGGTAAGGGTGAAATTTATGATAATGTAGAATTCTCAAAACCGAAGTTTTTGAAATTCCAGATTCCCGCTCAGTTCGTATGCTGCAGATGTGCGGATTAGCCTCAACTACAGCTAAAACACTTATTTGGGCATCTTCATTTGTTGCAGTTTTGATTGCGTCTTCTTCTTTGGATGAACACTTCCGGTTCCTTTAAATGCTTTGTCCGACGAAAGGTCCGGACATTTAGATGCAGTCTGTCAAGATAACGATCAACATATACAGCACAAGCTTGTTGGAATTTTGATCACAATAGCATTAAACAAACACCATATCTACCTTTTCTGCGACTGCTAAACGTTCCAGTTTAACAAGATTATGTCTTCCGCGTAATTATTATGACTGGACAAGCGTACATGTGTAATTTAAGTAATGAATTACACACAGTGCTATCAGGTGCGTTGCTACATTTGTGCGAATATGACAGCGCCATCCATCATAAAGCGAAACAAATGTTCCAGATCTAACATTCATGTTTATTTACCTACTATACCAGTCAGTAATAAAAGTGTGGGTACCCATTTTAAAAAATGCAGTTTCTGTCAATTTGACTTATGGCAGCGCCATCTAGTGCGCCATCCATAGCGCCATCTGTTTTCCCTGGTCACGCTCGAACAGATTTGTTGTTCCTTTTTTTCGTTTGATCGAAAGCATTGTTTTAGTTTTGGGAAATTGTATTCCTATACTGAAGATTCTGCAAGTCTTACTTTGTACCCAGTGTTATCTACTCGTACTTTTGTTAAAATAAGACTATATCGAGAGGCCTTCCCATTCTCTATATTTCGAATCCATCTCTACACCTCACATGACGTACATTCAGCATCGTTACTATTTTCACTATCAACTGCCATCTGATTCATCTTTTGAACGGCACTTGAATTTGTTTGGAGTTATCAGTCATCTGAAAGCTTCGATGCGGCCTACTTCTAATTCCCCTAGTTTGCTGACCTCTTTATGGAATATTACTTGCACCCAACATCCTCAAATATTTAAAGAGTGTAATTCTAACATTTTCAGGAGAATGAAAAAAATATATAACTGGCTTTTGCTCAAACATCTGAGAAGGTATTCTGATATCAAATAATTATGCTGCTCGCCGTGTCACCATAAAAAACAGAGAAATTGCAAAATAAATACTTTATTAAGAACATACTAAGTGCCATACCAGGAAACTGACTGGGTCCAAGTGCCAATGAGAAACACATCAGCAAGTTTTTAGTTAGTAGTTGTGTAGTAAACAAATAGTATTTCTCATATCGTCTAAGTTTTTGAACTGCAGTGGGAAGCGTTGCATATCACGAAGTCCATGTACCATTTACTAACGAATGTATGAAAGGCTTCCTAAGGAGTGTAATTCTAACATTTTCAGGAGAATGAAAAAAATATATAACTGGCTTTTGCTCAAACATCTGAGAAGGTATTCTGATATCAAATAATTATGCTGCTCGCCGTGTCACCATAAAAAACAGAGAAATTGCAAAATAAATACTTTATTAAGAACATACTAAGTGCCATACCAGGAAACTGACTGGGTCCAAGTGCCAATGAGAAACACATCAGCAAGTTTTTAGTTAGTAGTTGTGTAGTAAACAAATAGTATTTCTCATATCGTCTAAGTTTTTGAACTGCAGTGGGAAGCGTTGCATATCACGAAGTCCATGTACCATTTACTAACGAATGTATGAAAGGCTTCCTAAGGGATTTAGTACCTGGATCAAGTCTAAGGAAATGTAAGAGAGTAACGAGAATACAACAGCACTGAAACGCGTTTTCTGAAAAGATACCACTTGAAAAGTTTCCCATTCCCCCCCCCCCCCCCCCTCTTTATTTGTTGGATGTTTTGCAATCTATCTTTCCCTGCAATTGATGACCTCTACAGTTCCCTCAGAGCAGCATGGAAGTTTTCCCCTGATGTCGTGACACACGTCTTGTCAGTATGTCCCTTCTTCTTGTCAGTTTTTTCCACATGTACGTCTCCTCGATTGTTCTGTGGACAAACTCCTCATGAATCTTAGTAGTGCACCTAATTTTCCACATCTTTCTATAGAACTGCATCTCGAACGCTATGCAGTGATGAAACTGTTAGCACAGTATAGAAAAAGAGCACGGTACCAGAGTGTCAAAAGAGTGGTGCCATTAAAAAAATAAAAAAAACAATAAAACAAAAGTTGGACAAGTGCTGGTAGGACTCGCGCACTCAGAGTTCCGCACAAACTTAAACATTTATATGTATAGGTCACCCATTCTCGGAACCGAGCGCACGGAAATTCCAACTCTGTATCAAAATATCTACAGTAGTTCGTCAGATATCAAAACAAGCGAGCTCAGAACTTCAGTTTATACATGTAGAGAGACATCATTTAATGAAACATTTTTTATTTACTTTCTGAAACATGAGTATTGTTGTGGTCTTCAGTTCAGGGACTGGTTTGATGCAGCTCTCCACGCTACTCTATCCTGTGCAAACTTCTTCATCTCCCAGTACTTGTACATCATTGTGAATCTGCTTTGTGTATTCATCTCTTGGTCTCCCTCTACGATTTTTACCCTCCACACTGCCCTCCAATGCTAAATTTGTGATCCCTTGATGCCTCAGAACACGTGCTACCAACCGGACCCTTCTTCTATTGAAGATGTGCCACAAACTCCTCTTCTTCCCAATTCTGTTCAGTACCTCATTAGTTATGTGATCTACTCATCTAATCTTCAGCATTCTTCTGTAACACCACATTTAGAAGGCTTCTGTTCTCTTCTTGTCCAAACTATTTATTGTCCATGTTTCACTTCCATACATGGCTACACTCCATGCAGATACTTTCAGAAACGACTTCCTGACATTTAAATCTAGACTCGATGTTAACAAATTTCTCTTCTTCAGAAACGCTTTCCTTGCCATTGCCAGTCTGCATTTTATATCCTCTCTACTTCCACCATCATCAGTTATTTTGCTCCCCAAATAGCAAAATTCCTTTACTACTTTAAGTGTCTCATTCCCTAATCTAATTCCCTCAGCATCACCCGACTTAATTCGGCTACATTCCATTATCCTCGTTTTGCTTTTGTTGATGTTCATCTCATATATTCCTTTCAAGACACTGTCCATTCCGTTCAACTGCTCTTCCAAGTCCTTTGCTCTAACTGACAGAATTACAATGTCATCGGCGAACTTCAAGGTTTTTATTTCGTCTCCATGGATTTTAATACCTACCCCGAATTTTTCTTTTATTTCCTTTACTGCTTGCTCAATATACAGATTGAATAACATCGGGGAGAGGCTACGACCCTGTCTCACTCCCTTCCCAATCACTGCTTCCCTTTCATGCCCCTCGACTCTTATGACTGCCATCTGGTTTCTGTACAAATTGTAAATAGCCTTGCGCTCCCTGTATTTTACCCCTGCCTCCTTTAGAATTTGAAAGAGAGTATTCCAGTCCACATTGTCAAAAGCTTTCTTTAAGTCTACAAATGCTAGAAATTTCGGTTTGCCTTTCCTTAGTCTTTCTTCTAAGATACGTCGTAAGGTCAGTATTGCTTCACGTGTTCCAACATTTCTACGGAATCCAAACTGATGTTCCCCGAGGCCGGCTTCTACCAGTTTTTCCATTCGTCTGTAAAGTATTCGTGTTAGTATTGTGCAGCTGTGACTTATTAAACTGATAGTTCAGTAATTTTCACATCTGTCAACACCTGCTTTCTTTGGGATTGGAATTATTATATTCTTCTTGAAGTCTGAGGGTATTTCGCCTGTCTCATACATGTTTCTCACCAGATGGTAGAGTTTTGTCAGGACTGGCTCTCCCAAGGCCGTCACTAGTTCCAATAGAATGTTGTCTACTCCCGGGGCCTTGATTCGACTCATGTCTTTCAGTGCTCTGTCAAATTCTTCACGCAGTATCATATCTCCCATTTCATCTTCATCTACATCCTTTTCCATTTCCATAATATTGTCCTCAAGTACATCGCCCTTGTATAGACCCTGTATATACTCCTTCCACCTTTCTGCTTTCCCTTCTTTCTTTAAAACTCGGTTTCCATCTGAGCTCTTGGTATTCATAAAAGTGGCTCTCTTTTCTCCAAATATCTCTTTAATTTTCCTGTAGGAGGTATCTATCTTACCCCTAGTGAGATAAGCCTCTACATCCTTACATTCGTCCTCTACCCATCCCTGCTTAGCCATTTTGCACTTCTTGTCGATCTCATTTTTGAGACGTTTGTATTCCTTTTTGTATGCTTCATTTACTGCGTTATTATATTTTCTCCTTTCATCATTTAAATTCAATATTTCTTCTGTTACCCAAGGATTTCTACTAGCCCTCGTTTTTTACCTAATTGGTTTTCTCCTGCCTTCACTACTTCATCCCTCAGAGCTACCCATTCGTGTTCTACTGTATTTCTTTCCCCCATTCCTGTCAATTATTCCTCTTCCTGAAACTCTGTACAATCTCTGGTTAGTCAGTTTACCCAGGTCCCATCTCCTTAAATTCCCACCTTTTTGCAGTTTCTTCAGTTTTAATCTACAGTTCATAACCAATAGATTGTGGTCAGGGTCCACATCTGCCCCTGGAAATATCTTACAATTTAAAACTTAGTTCCTAAATCTCTGTGTTACCACTATATAATCTGATAGCGTCTAGTATCTCCAGGATTCTTCCATGTAACATGACTACAACGTACAATTCAAGTTTCGGAGTAACAAAGCATGTGAGATAATGATCGAATATTGTGATAGCTTTTACTTAAAGGTTATTCCTTTTACACCGCCATGGGACCATAGGGACTTGTTAAGCCAAACTGTGCGAGAGAAAAAGCGGTCTTAACAGACGAACAGGCACACAGGTGGATAAAAATTACAAATTAACGATATCCTGAAGTTTTCCTTTATTTATAACATATAATCTTGCTTGTTGCCAAATTTCATAATTCAAGGGCAACGAGGAACACCCACTAGGTTTTGATGAGTGAGTTTTCGAGTACCAATATATATGACATGAATGGCTGTGTCTATTGATTGATGTGACTTAGAAGCTTAAGAGTTGTACACAGGCAACCGGTCACAGACCTTAATAAGTGACACGAAGTTCAATTTGATAATTCTATCCGTTCCTTAGGAAGAGAGTTCTTAACAGTCGGACAGACAGTCACACGGGCATTAAATCGCTCCTATAAGGTTTCCGTTTTTACAGGTTGATGCATGGAACCCTAAAAAAGGGTATGTACATAGTGATAGGTGATTTTTAATTGACCAGACAGTCGAGCAGTTGGCAGTGTTTGCTGCACGTGCTCTCGAATCCCATAGGAGTCCCCGCTACTCTGCCAAAACGTGCTGCAACTGCAGGGCTGGATGCGAAGGCTCGTCCCACGTAGCAGCTGTGCAGGAACAACGCCGTCATTTGTTACTGTCACGTCACGTCCCGTGTCGGCTCGTATTGTGTGGGCCGCGCGCGCGTGAATCACTGGCGCCAGCGCCAGCCTTTGACGGCGAGCCTCTCGACTGTAGCGCCCTCCAGCAGATTCCACGCCGCCCCCACCCGCCCCCCATCCCTCAGCAAAGTTTTGTTTAGGCAGACGGCGTGGAGAGCTTCGCTGTAACGACTCCCTGCCGCACAGCTATCGCCCTCTTCGAGAGCCCTACAGCCGCCCTACCTAGCTGCTCTTCCGACTGCCAAAGGCCCAACGACGCTGCACCAGTGACGGAAATGCTTAACAGGGGCAATGGCCGCAGGTGTCCGTGCATCCCCTTCAGCCAGTAATGTAGTGGTCCATTAGTATCACGTAATTAGATCATCCATTTGGTGATGTTGTGGTACATAAATGGTTTTCCACCTCGAAGTAAATGATTTGTTGACACACAAACAGCACGGAGTCAGAAAATATCATTACCGTGGCCCACAGATGGCATTCTGCACCAATGGCTATTAAAATTGCTACACCACGAAGATGACGTGCTACAAACGCGAAATTTAACCGACAGAAGAAGATGCTGTGATATGCAATTGATTAGCTTTTCAGAGCATTCACACGAGGTTGGCGCCAGTGGTGACACCTACATCGTACTGACATGAAGAAAGTTTCCAACCGATATCTCATACACCAACAGCAGTTGACCGGCGTTGCCTGGTGAAACTTTGCTGTGATGCCTTGTACAAGGAAGAGAAATGCGTACTACCACGTTTCCGACTTTGATAAATGTCGGATTGAAGCCTATCGCGATTGTGGTATATCGTACCGCGACACAGCTGCTCGCGTTGGTCGAGATCCAATGACTGTTTGCAGAATATGGAATCGGTGGGTTCAGGAGGGTAATACGGAACGCCGTGCTGGATCCCAACGGCCTTGTTTCACTAGCAAAAGAGATGACAGGCATCTTATCCGCATGGTTGTAACGGATCGTGCAGCCACGTCTCGATCCCTGAGTCAACAAGTGGGGACGTTTGAAGGACAACAACAATAATCTGTACGTACAGTTCGACGACTTTTGCAGCAGCATGGACTATCAGCTCGGAGACCATAGCTGCGGTTATCCTTGACGCTACATCACAGACAGGAGCGCCTGCGATGGTGTACTCTACGACGAAACTGGGTGCACGAATGGCAAAACGTAATTTTTTCGGATGAATCCAGGTTCTGTTTACAGCATCATGATGGTCGCATCCGTGTTTGGCGACATGGCGGTGAACGCACATTGGAAACGTGTATTCGTCATCGCCATACTGGCGTATCACCCGGCGTGATGGTATGGGGTGCCATTGGTTACACGTCTCGGTCACCTCTTGATCGCATGACGGGACTTTGAACAGTGGACGTTACATTTCAGATGTGTTACGACCCGTGGCTCTATCCTTCATTCGATCCCTGCGAACCCTACATTTCAGCAGGATAATGTACGACCGCATGTTGCACGTCCTGTACGGGCCTTTCTGGATACAGAAAATGTTCGACTGCTGCCCTGATCAGCACATTTTCCAGATGTCTCACCAATTGAAAACGCCTTGTCAATGGTGGCCGAGCAACTGGCTCGTCACAATACGCCACTACTTTTGATGAACTGTGGTATCGTCTTGAAGCTGCATGGGCAGCTGTACCTGTACACTCCATCCAATCTCTGTTTGACTCCATGCCCAGGCGTATCAAGGCCGTTATTAAGGCCAGAAGTGGTTGTTCTGGGTACTTATTTCTCAGAATCTATGCACCCAAATTGCTTGAAAATGTAGTCACATGTCAGTTCTAGTATAGTATATTTGCCCAATGAATACCCGTTTATCATCTGCATTTCTTCTTGGTGTAGCAATTTTAATAGCCAGTAGTGTAGTTACACGGAGTAAGCACTGTTTCGACAGTGCATCTTAAGTTTATGGCATGTTTCTAGAATTCCGTACGACACTGTTCCTCAAGAGCAGCTCTCATCAGGTTGCGAGCGGATGGAGTATAGCTTCAATTTTGCTACTGGAATTGTGATTTCCTGTCGGAAAGGTCAGAGTTAGCGGTAATTGTCGGGAAGTCATTAGTGGTGTTTGGGGTTCCCCAAGGAAATGATTCAGACCTGCTGTACCTAATTCATATAAATAATTTAGGAGACAATCTGAGAAGCCCTGTTCGATTCACTGTAGATGATCTTGTCGTTTACCGTCTAATGGATATCAGAAGCCCAGTACAAAATGCAAAGTGATTTATACAAAGTACCTGCATGATGCAAAAAATGGAAATTCAATGTAAATAATAAAATGTGCGTCAGCCTCAACGTGAAAACTCGCTTCCGTTAAATTTCTGCTACACGATAAGTCAGACAGAATTAAATTGTGTCACTTCATCTAAGTACCTATAGATTGCAATTATGAACAGCTTTAATTAAAATCGTCACACACAAAGTGTTATGAAGAATGCGAACCAAAGACTACTTTTTATTTGAAGAACACTCAGAAGATGTAACAAATATGTTAAATAGACTACGTACACTACGCTCATCTGCCTTCTAGAAGAACGCCGCTGCGCGCTATGGGATCCTTACCAGGTACGACCAGCAGAATAGATCGAAAAAATTCAAAAAAATTAAGCTTCTTTTATATTTTAGCGAAAACATACACAGAACCAACAAAAATCATGAAATATTTCTACACTTACATTGTAAATTTGGAAGGAGTGACGATTGTCGCTCAGGAAGGCGTCAAGTTAATTTCTATCTGCGTCTTTGAATACGTATATTTTTCATTTATTTCTCCACGACAACTGTTCGCTAATCCCTGTATCCGTTTTGATGCTCGTCATTCCACAGGATCATTTGTTGCAACCGTTTACTGTCCGAGTGGCTTCATGAACTAACATTTCTAAATAGTTTTCAAAGAATGCGTTTAGCACAGATTCGGATGATATTTTATGCGTACCTTCGGATTTAAACATCTATTTTTAACTGCACCTTTCTAATCTCACTGTTCTTTAATGTAGGGCAGTGTATTGCATCCTGGGGCACTCTTACCCTCCAGCCATTCCTGTCACAGAAATTTAATATACTTTCTTATACCATGACGGTATTAACTGATTGATGAAATGTTGAAATGTGTGTGAATTCCTAAGGGACCAAACTGGTGAGGTCATCGGACCCTAGACTTACACACTACTTAAATTAACTTATGCTAAGAACAACACACACACAAACAATTCAAGTTCTTTTTTACCTCATATCGAAATAAGGAATATAATGAGAAAATCGTAGTGAAAGGGTCCAGTCTATTCTTCACTCCTTTCATCGCTTCGCACAAGCTTACAACGTGCATAAACTGATGCTTAATGGGTTATTTCGTCGCTAAGTTATGCGTCAAGTACACTGCGTGATAAGAAAAGTAAAGTACTTAGAAGGGGGGGCAGGAAACGATACGAAACTTCACAGATTCAGAGGGCATGTGATGTTATTTCAGTGGTTACAAGCTCGAGTCAAATTTACAAAGAACCTGGCAGTATTAAGTCACTTACCACTATGACGTTGCACCTCCTCTGGCATGAATGTAAACAGTGATTCGGTTGGGGAAGGTTACACAAGGACGTGGTATCCTCTCCTGAGGCAATCTGGTCCACAACTGTTGTAGCTCGCCATTGCATACTTGGATGCTCGAACTGGGATGAAGTTATTCGAACATGTCCCATATATGGTACATCGCGGACATGTCTGGGTATCTTTCTGGCCACTGACTTACCTCAGGATCGCGTAGGCACATGACATGTGTGGACGAGCGCTGTCCTGCTGAAAAATGGCACCACGATCCTTTCGCGTGAGGGGACGTCCACGACGTATGTTTTTGTCGACCGACTTACCTGAGTCACCAACAGCAGTGACCTGAAGTAATGTCCTGTGGCTCTCCCCATACAGTAGTGCCAGTAGTCACACTGCCGTGCCTCTCCAAAACAATGGAAAAATGGGACGTCAAAGTGGCCGCAATATGCACCGATGATGGTTACTCAGGGCAGTGCAGACTGCGAGTCGTCGCTCAACACAGTGGGATGCCACTCACCAGCAGCATTCCCGGTCTCAGAAATACTGTGCACAGCCGTTTGTGTTGGGTAACTGCAGCCTACACACGGGATGGTAATTCCCTTCTACAGCTGCCGCTAGCCATCGACCGATGGCGCGGGAAGAGACACGATGTTGCAGGGGTTCCATTATTTTCTCCGGGATGGCGGGCGCAAATGTGAAATGGTTACGGTATGCTTGGTGCAAAATACCGAGATCATACCTTGTGGTGGTCAGATGTAGCCGATCGGAACACTGACGACTAATGTACCTGGCCTCCCGTTTCCGTACAACAGAGGTCGCACCAGTGTCACAGCATAATGCCCCAAAAATCTATATATTGCATCCGACCAATTGAGGCCGCTTTCAAATTCTGGCAGATGCCGATTACGCAGTGTCACACTAAGTACGCAGCGTCTCCGGGCTCTTGACAATGATCATCCCATGTCTGGTGCTGATCACACCTCTTATCGTAGTATAGCCTACCACCACTGGTAACAATGCTGAACACTCTGGTGGCCGTTCTGCCTGTTACAGGAAATTGTAACTACACATTTGCATACCCGCCAACTGCGTGTACGTTTATGAGGTTATATTGACATCCCACTATGTCTTCTGGGTGATTAACTTTATTGTAAGCCAAAAAAATGTGTGTGAAATCTTATGGGACTTAACTGGTAAGGTCATCAGTCCCAAAGCATACACACTACTTAACCTAAATTATCCTAAGGACAAACACACACACCTATGCCCGAGGGAGGACGCGAACCTCCACCGGGACAAGCCATTTGTAAGACAATGTATATAGTTTGTCACTAGGAAGTGGCCGTGCGGTTCTAGGCGCTGCAGTCTCGAGACGAGCGACCGCTACGGTCGCAGGTTCGAATCCTGCCTCGGGCATGTATGTGTGTGATGTCCTTAGGTTAGTTAGGTTTAATTAGTTGTAAGTACTAGGCGACTGAAGACATTAGAAGTTAAGTCGCATAGTGCTCAGAGCCATTTGAACCATCAGAAGGAAGCAATAACTTCTTAAAGGAATCGCGCATCTGAGTGGGTAAGCAGCGTGCTCGAACATTCGCCTTCCGGGAGCTGATTGACTTCACACCTGCCGGCCGCAGTGGTCTCGCGGTTCTAGGCGCGCAGTCCGAAACCGTGCGACTGCTGCGGTCGCAGGTTCGAATCCTGCCTCGGGCATGGATGTGTGTAATGTCCTTAGGTTAGTTTGGTTTAAGTAGTTCTAAGTCCTAGGGGACTAATGACCACAGCAGTTGAGTCCCATAGTGCTCAGACATTTCAACCATTTTTGTTTTGACTTCACACCGTGTGACATTCATAGGTGTAGGATAATATGAGGTTGTAAGCCCCGTAAACAGATTTTCTTTACAGCGTTCACTATATTGTCTTCTGTGGGTGTTATTTATTTTTAAAATTTGTTAAGACGAAATACTATGTGATACATAAATTGGGGTGACAGAAGTTAATTGGACACCACCTAATATCGTGTCGGATCTCCTTTTACCTGGTGTAGCTCAGCAGCGCGACGAGCCATGGACTCCACAAGTAGTTGGAAATCCCCATCAAATATTGAGCCATGCTGCCTTTATATCCGTCCATAATTGCGAAACACTTGCCGGTGCACGATTTTGTGCACGGATCGACATCTCGATGGTGTTCCATAAATGATCGACGGAATTCATGTCGGGCGACCTGCGTGACCAAACCATTCGTTAGAAATGTCCAGAATGTTCCCCAGAGCAACCGTGAACAATTGTGGCCCCTTGACATGGCGCTATGTCGTCCATAAAAATACCTGCGTTGCTCGGGAACACGAAGGACATAGCAGCAAATGGTCTCCAAGTTTCCCGTCAATGATTGTTCAGTTGGATCAGAGGATGCAGTCCATTCCATGTAAACACAGCACACACTATTATGGTGCCTCCACGAGTTTGCACAGCATCTTGTTGACAACCTGGGTGCATGGCTTCGTGGGTTTTGCACCACACTCGAACCCTGTTATCAGCTGTTACCAAGTGAAATAGGGACTCATCCGACCAGGTCACGGTTTAACAGTCTTCTAGGGTTCAATCGATATAGTCATGGATGTGGTATCGATAGCTACGATGCCCCGGCTTAGGTGCAAGTTCTTAGGTTGGCACTACGACACCGACAGCAACGACAACGCCCTCTAGCAGGCGCTGTGCAGCTCTACGAGCGCCGCTCCAGATTCTGCCCATTTGATCACGAGCCGACTACCAAGCAACTTAGCTTTCACTTCATAGGGGGCTAGTCATTACAGACTTTGTTACTTCAATGATAGTTTGTCTCGCTGCTAGTAGCTCTTAGCGTTGATCCGTGTACGGCTTCGCACCTACGTGCTCATCTCGGCCAAAGTTAAGTAAGACTAATGCAATCCTAATTCTGACTACAGTAAACTCATAAAACCTATACGCAGTACTGAATCATTTCACCTTTTCCTGCTCCTACTCACTTTGTACATTCGGCCTACCCTTCAGTTTACGCACGCGCCGCCTGCCAGGCTGGATACAAGAATGAGACCAGGAGAGACGCTGCAGTCCACGTCGTTTCTGTTAGTAAAGGCACTCGGGTCGATCGTCTGCTGCGTAGCCCATTACCGACAAATTTCACGGATACGTTCGTCCTACGTCGGCTTCTGAGATTATTTTATACAGTGCAATCTGTCTGTTAGTACTGGTAACTCTACGCAAATGTCGCTGTTCTCGGTCGTTCAGTGGATCACGTCGACCACTGCGTTCTCCATGGTAAGAAGCAACGCCTGAAATCTGGCATTCTCGGCACGATCTTTACATCTACATCTACATTGACATTGTGGATCTCGGAATATTGACTTGTCCATCGATATCTGAAAAGGAATGTCCCATGCTTCTAGCTCTAACCACGATTCCGCGTTCAAAGACTTAACCCCCTTCGTACAGTCATAATCACTTCGGAAATCTTTTCACGTGAATCACGTAAGTACAAATGACAGCTCCACCAATGTATTGCCCTTTTATACCTGCGTACGCGGTACTGCCGCCAGCTGTTTATATCTATATGTCTATCCCATGACTTATCACCACGCTGTACATGATAACTCTGGATTTATAGGTGTCACATATAGTAAAGCTTATAGAAATCCATCTGCATCGATCGTTCCAGGTTTAAGCGTCACTTTTATTCAGGTCATTTTTGCGTACATGCTTTAAGATTGTCAGTCTGCCTTACTAGCTGAGTGGTCAGCGCGGCTGGCTACCACCCAGAGGACACAGATTCGATTCCCGATACCGCCCGGGATTCTTCCTTGGTGGGAGGACTGGAACGGGCAGTCTCGTGAAGTCAGTTGCGGAGCTGCTTGACCGAGTAGCAGCGGCTCCAGGTCACGAAAACTGACGATGGCCTGGAGAGCCGCTTGCCGACCGCGCGGCTCTCCTTATCACATCCAATGAAGGAAGAGGATGACGTAGCACTAAGTCGACACCGTTGTGCCCGCTAGGGTCTTTGGACAGGGTTATGAGTTTCACGCAACTTTTGCAAAAATCAGTACAATTTCTATTTGCGACTTATTCTTCAGAATAGAAAAACACGTGGACTGAGTTCAGTGCTCTCCTTAGATTCAGTATAGGTACTCCTATTTTTTATTAGAAAATAATTACGATTATTTTTCTGAATGTAGGTTGAAGATCTGTTCTATAAGCAGATTCCGTGACAGTAATCTTTCTTTCTGATGTATTACGACCACATGTGTCAGACAGAATATGTAAATGCAGAGCACTGAGTGAAATGTTTCCGTCACTTCATAATTTCTGTCACTGACAACCCATTGTTAATGTACACTCCTGGAAATTGAAATAAGAACACCGTGAATTCATTGTCCCAGCAAGGGGAAACTTTATTGACACATTCCTGGGGTCAGATACATCACATGATCACACTGACAGAACCACACGCACATAGACACAGGCAACAGAGCATGCACAATGTCGGCACTAGTACAGTGTATATCCACCTTTCGCAGCAATGCAGGCTGCTATTCTCCCATGGAGACGATCGTAGAGATGCTGGATGTAGTCCTGTGGAACGGCTTGCCATGCCATTTCCACCTGGCGCCTCAGTTGGACCAGCGTTCGTGCTGGACGTGCAGACCGCGTGAGACGACGCTTCATCCAGTCCCAAACATGCTCAATGGGGGACAGATCCGGAGATCTTGCTGGCCAGGGTAGTTGACTTACACCTTCTAGAGCACGTTGGGTGGCACGGGATACATGCGGACATGCATTGTCCTGTTGGAACAGCAAGTTCCCTTGCCGGTCTAGGAATGGTAGAACGATGGGTTAGATGACGGTTTGGATGTACCGTGCAGTATTCAGTGTCCCCTCGACGATCACCAGAGGTGTACGGCCAGTGTAGGAGATCGCTCCCCACACCATGATGCCGGGTGTTGGCCCTGTGTGCCTTGGTCGTATGCAGTCCTGATTGTGGCGCTCACCTGCACGACGCCAAACACGCATACGACCATCATTGGCACCAAGGCAGAAGCGACTCTCATCGCTGAAGACGACACGTCTCCATTCATTCCTCCATTCACAGCTGTAGCGACACCACTGGAGGCGGGCTGCACGATGTTGGGGCGTGAGCGGAAGACGGCCTAACGGTGTGCGGGACCGTAGCCCAGCTTCATGGAGACGGTTGCGAATGGTCCTCGCCGATACCCCAGGAGCAACAGTGTCCCTAATTTGCTGGGAAGTGGCGGTGCGGTACCCTACGGCACTGCGTAGGATCCTACGGTCTTGGCGTGCATCCGTGCGTCGCTGCGGTCCGGTCCCAGGTCGACGGGCACGTGCACCTTCCGCCGACCACTGGCGACAACATCGATGTACTGTGGAGACCTCACGCCCCACGTGTTGAGCAATTCGGCGGTACGTCCACCCGGCCTCCCGCATGCCCACTATACGCCCTCGCTCAAAGTCCGTCAACTGCACATACGGTTCACGTCCACGCTGTCGCGGCATGCTACCAGTGTTAAAGACTGCGATGGAGCTCCGTATGCCACGGCAAACTGGCTGACACTGACGGCGGCGGTGCACAAATGCTGCGCAGCTAGCGCCATTCGACGGCCAACGCCGCGGTTCCTGGTGTGTCCGCTGTGCCGTGCGTGTGATCATTGCTTGTACAGCCCTCTCGCAGTGTCCGGAGCAAGTATGGTGGGTCTGACACACCGGTGTCAATGTGTTCTTTTTTCCATTTCCAGGAGTGTATTTATACCCCCATCCAATCTCCCGCTACGTCCACGTGGGTTAAGATTAGAACCATACCGTTAAGTGCACAGTATAGGACACGATTCTACAATACCGTACCACGCTATATCTAAAGTAATTGTAGAAGGAAACGAAGGGTCCATTTCCACAGTTACAAATATGATAAAGCGCACTGTAATATTCTACTTTCATATGAGGACTGCCTTAGCCCATGCTGTCAAGTTGGAAACGTTGCAAGCCGGCAGAGAAGATAAAGTTCTAGTCTTATTCCTTCCGTTTCGTGTAGCTGTTCTGTGAGACTTCCATTGTCAAATACACGTTCTAGTTACACACAGAAACTGGTTGAAAGTCTAATTATATGAGTTCAATTCACAAAACAGATTCAAATTAGTCTGGCACAGTATTTAATTCAAGGACTTTCATTGAATCTTTCAGCCGTACTTCGTCTCTGCCGATGTTCATCAAATTTTTCTGGGTCGCACACTCACGTTCTACCCATCGGAAACTACGCTTTCAATTTTGTATCATTCAGAGAAAGAGTGACTGCGATATTTACGTGCGTAAATCGGCTTGTCAGTCATGTGTATAGATAAATATCTTCTGTTGTATTGCGTGGTAGTTAATTCGCACTGCTGCGCTGACTGAATGTAAAAAAAAAAGAAAAAATACATTTAAAAGCGCACCACCTGCGTTTCAATTTAAATTGTTGTGAACGACTTTCTAAAGGTCCATCAACGTGAAACGTAATCAATGATAAGCAACAGATGCGTAATGAAACGCCCGTTCGACACGCGACAGCAGAGTTGTGGATAAATAAACTTGTAGGCCTATTACAAGTACCGAAAGCCACCTCAGAACCAGATAGTCACTCAAACAGTACAAAAGAAGGTAAATACGTACGGTATTAAATAGGAACAATTCTCTCCTCTCTCTCCCTCCCCCCCCCCCCCTCTCTCTCTCTCTCTCTCTCTCTCTCTCTCTCTCTCTCTCTCTCTCTCTCTCTCTCTCTGCATTCATCTCGTCCTTTTTTTTTATTTGCCACATTTATATTTTTAAATTTGTGGCCGCATGCCGTTCTTGTCTCCACAGTCGTCAGGTAGCCAAAGGGTGAGTAATCGTCTGTTCGTCTGCACACACTGTCTGTGAATCATGCAGACTTCATTTCGTGTGTGATCGTATTTTAGCTCTTTGTGGGTCATATTTTCTGTGGTGGAGAGATTGGGACCAGCCCAGCATCTGCCTCAACGAGTGTGGAAACCCGCTTAAAACCACTGTGAAGTTGGCCCCTGTATAAGACCAACGGTCACCTATCCACCAAGCAAATTTAACCCAGGTCTGACTCACCTCCTTCTCATACTAGAAGTGTTTCGGGGTATACTGATGCCAACATACAAGACGATCCAAGGGCAAAAATAATTTTATATTAATAGGTTACGAAATATATCATTAGATCACACATTGTAATGACACTTCACTTCTCAGTTGATCTCGGTGGATACCAGTAAAATACTCCTTCAGGTTAAAATGTAAGGGGCGATCAAAAAGTTTCCATTCAGATGCCGTACAGTCCAGAATCGGTATGCCAATTGGGCAACATCGCCGTTAGCATTAAGGAAATCATACACCAAATTGGAGATACCCGTTTGATAAAACACCGTGTCCTGCTGCGTGCAGAAATCCGTAACTGCCTGCTACACATCCTCGTCAGACAGGAATCGTCGCGCCTCCATGTTTAAGGCACTGAAGAGAGAGATCAGGACCGTAAGGCGGGTGTTCGAGTGTGCCCCACTGGAGTTGGCGGAACTTCTGGGTTACGTCACTTCCGATGTGGGGAAGCGCGTCATCATGAAGCAGCAGCAGCAGCAGCAGCAGCCCTTGGTGCACCACAACGCTGGTTTTCGACAGAGATGCTGCCCCGTAGACAGTCTTCATTCTCCAGTGGATGTCCACCGGTGTTTCTCCTTCGGCAGCCAAGAAAGAAAAAAAACAGCACGTTGCTCCCGTTTCGACGCGTTTGGTAATAACGTCGCCCTAGTTCACGTTTTTGCATTTACCGCATGCACTTCGGCAACACGAGAATGCTACAATAATCACTTGCCTACGTTGCACATTCGCTGCAGCAATACCCTCAAATGGAAACTTTTTGAACTCTCTTCTACAATCATTTTATCACCTGCATTCTTGAAACTAGCGTTGGATTTTTCTTCATTTTCCCAGTAACTACCTAAAGAGGCAAAACTGGGAAAAACAGGATCTAATTGTATCTTTTAAATTAATATGCATGTTACAGTAATCTTCAAATTCGTTTTTGCTGAAAATTATTCAGCCGAAAGTTACAACATCGGGTGCTTGAATAATTTCACATATCCAGTTAAGACAATTTTTACTTTAAGACCTACATTATATAAATAAACCATGAGTTCTGGCTCACATTTTTACATTTTAAGCCCTCCGCAATTAGTAGGTCGTGCCAGTTGGCGCCTTGCGAGTATTGGCGCCAAAATACAGAAATTTGATAAATTCAAAGCTTTACAGAAATATCACTAAAATATATGTAGATTTTGATTACAGCTATGTTATTTTATGATAAATTAATTTTGAATTAATAATTTTCATTTTTCTGCAGTTGGTATTCCTGATTTCTTTTTACATATTTTGTTTTGACCAACATTATAGTCATAATTGCTCGCATACATTTACGTTCCAGTACAGTAATCAAAACAGTTTTAATTCAACAATTTAAAATTACAGAACCGATTATCCCATACCTACCGATAACAAATGCCAAAATTCACAATTTCTATCACTAACGCTATATTACAGAATTTTACTTCATTTATGAAAGATGTATTCATTTGAATTTATACATGAATATGGAAATGTCAATTGCATAAAGTTAATTGACAGTGTGGGACCTAAATTTTGTGTATGAGTCAAAATTTTACTAGTATATGTCGTCAGAACGTCGACATACTTTAGTAAACCGCCAGATTCAGTGTGTTTCTACAATCTTCGACAAACCACCCGTCACACTACGTTACATTGTAACATTGAACATGACACTCTAAGTAGAAACCATTCCCTGGAAACCTATGTGATCCTGACACAGAAATTGGCCATTTCTGAACTTGTAAGGCCATAAAGTATTTGCTTTGCGCAGCTTCCAGTCACATTATTTTAAATTAATACCTTTCATTTCGAGCATATTTTTTCTTAACATCAAGCGCTTCTTTACATATATGTCACAGTAAAACTCACTAAATAAATCTAAAATTATCAGTGTTTATTATAATGGGCGTAGTTTTGTTAAGATTCTAGTACCTCTATTAGGTTCAGATGGTTCAAATGGCTCTTAGGTCATCAGTCCCCTAGAACTTAGAAGTACTTAAACCTAACTAACCTAAGGACACCACATACATCCATGCCCGAGGCAGGATTCGAACCTGCCACCGCAGCGGCTCGCGGTTCCAGACTGTAGTGCCTAGAACCACACGGCCACTCCGGCAGGCCACATTTATTAGGTGGTAATGATATCCATATTCAAACATAATCTTCCATAGGCTTTCACGGCTCACACGGTCAACAGCATTCTCATGATCGATAAAGGCCATATGGGTTTCCGTATTAAATTCTCTGTTTCCCTTGGTGTTTTTAATTACAAACATGTTGTCTGTACATGAACGGTCTGATCTAAATCAATTTTGTTCTTCAAAAATAACAGCTTCTGTGATATTCTTAATGCGGTTGTTGGTGATATTTGAGTTCAGTTTGTAGCTAGTGTATAGAAGACTTAGCCACAATAGTTTGTACAGTCATTATGTTCCCCTTCTTTGAAAAGAGAGATTACTTCTGCTGTATACGAAGGGTGTGGAATTTTGCAGTTCGACCAACATTGATTTATTAATTTTAAAATTCTTTTATCTATTGTTAAGCCAAAAACTGTCAATTAATTTAAAAACTACATCACTGTAACGGTAATGCACTTTTTGAGGAACAATTTCATACCATATTGTATGCTAGTAGAATCTACAACTGAAGGGAAAAATTTGTGATTTGCACTTCTTTCCGTTACTCAGCATTTATTTTCGTGTAGCCAGAATGAAAATTTGGAATATATAGTTTAATGATATTATGCACTCCAAGAGATTGCTATTTATGGGACACAGATACCTGACGCTCGGGAATAAACTTCTCGCAGATAGCTTCTGCTTCGAAGGACGGTTTCTTATCTTTTATATTTCCTTCTGTAGATTTTCAGTGACATTTATGATACGGCTATAATCGTATCCATCTCTCCATTTTTTTTTAATCTTGGGCTGGAGGATTCTCTTGACATAGTTATTGTGCCCTGCGAAATCGGATTTTCTCAAGTCCCATCTCTGTCTTTGGCGAATACGTTGTGGTGCTGTATCCATTACAGAAAGTGAAAGGTTGTTAAGTAATAGGAGAGCAACAGGTCCGGACTCCTTTCTCATCCCGTGCCCAACGTGTAACTTAAATCAGTACTATAACGCTCTCTACGCAAGAACGGTGATAGATTCGAAAAGGAAACTATCTTACATTCAAACTGCAAATATTAGCTGTCATTACACGAAACCCTAGCAGAATCAGTTTGTGACTGACTTACTTATACAGGGTGAACGGTCTAAAACTGGCACCGTAAATATTGCGCAAATCGAAAGTGCTATTGATGAGTGCTTCTCACAGAATCGATTTGTAGCCAGGGGCTCGTATTGTTAGGAGATAAATATATTGTAATAATACTTAGAAAATGCATTTTTGAGAAAACATACAGTTTTTAAGTGGAACAATGGCTACTGACATCAATAAACTAAAAGTACGGTAAATTAGAATGCCGGTGGTGGTTGTTGCAGGATTATAGTGCTCGTTTACGAGATATTGTAATTTGAAGACTTTTTAGAGTGTGACAGTCCAAGCAGAAGGTTATGAGAAGAGGGTGGGATTCACTAATGCAGAAAAAGTCGACATGCTCCTAGTGTATGGAGACTGTAGGAAGAATGGAGGTCGTTCTTGTACGGTGTATGCGGAAAGACATCCCAATAGACGTCAACCATCTCGACAGTTACTTATAAAGCTTTTGAACCAGTTACGTGTAAGTGGTAATGCAGCATCTAGACAACGTACAGAACAAAACAAGTGACGACTGAAGAGTGGGAACTTACTGTTCTTGCTGCTATTGCAGTTGATCCGCACGTTAGCTCCCGCACAATTGCGCGAGTCAGTCAAGTGACCAACGATCGTCATAGGCTACATACATATCACGTTTCTCTCCGTGAAGAGGTGCATGGAAACAATTTTGAGGATCTTGTTAACTCCTGTACAGGCACGCCGGCCGAAGTGGATGAGTGGTTCTAGGAGCTATAGTCTGGAACCACACGACCGCTGCGGTTGCAAAAAAATGGTTCAAATGGCTCTGAGCATTATGGGACTTAACATCTGTGGTCATCAGTCCCCTAGAACTTAGAACTACTTAAACTTAACTAACCTAAGGACGTCACACACATCCATGCCCGAGGCAGGATTCGAACCTGCGACCGTAACAGTCCCACGGTTCCAGACTGAGCGCCTGAACCGCTAGACCACCGCGGCCGGCGCTGCGGTCGCAGGTTCGAATCCTGCCTCGGGCATGGATGTGTGTGGTGTGCTTAAGTTAGGTAGGTTTAAGTAGTTCTAAGTTCTAGGGGACTGATGACCTCAGACGTTAAGTCCCATAGTGCTCAGAGCTATTTGAACCATTTGCACATCCACATTAAGACTGGATTCTCCAGATGTATCATTTATCTTGCGTAGTGATGAAGCCGCATTTACCAGTCATGGCCAGGTGAACCGCTGGAACATGCACTGTTGCTCTGTTGGCAACCCCCCATTGGCTCCGTCAGGTGCACTGTCAGCATTCATGGAATGGAAACGTGTGGTAGCGGATGGTCAAAAAATAGTACGTTATCCGAAAAACTACTTCATTATTGATGCAGCTTTTCTAGTTTCACATAAGGACACATTTTCAGAAGCATAGCACGCGACTTAACTTCCATTTTTCTACTTTCCTTGAAGCAAATGAAAAAGCGGACACAGTTCTATGTATGACAGGGTGAAAAGGTCTGCCAGAAGGGATCTGCGACAAGGAACTGCAGTAATTAGTCTGTACAGTGAATTTTACGTACTAATCTTTACAAGGGGAGTGCTATCATGGGCTACAAGTCTAGATAAGGCGTGATTGTTCCTCTTTTATTTTTTTTCTTTATGGAGTCTGGACACAATACATTCATATAGCCTCCGTTACACGATCTGGTACAAATTAAATCAGATATCAAATCTCTCTCACTCACTCACACACTCACTCACTCACTCACTCACAAATGACTCGCATGTAATATTTACATTGGAAGTAAACAGATTACTTAAATCATAAACTTTATTTATGTACCACTGCGCAGGGTACTGGTATGCCATTCTAGTCTTCCGGCCGTGCAAATGTTGCACAAAAATATGAAAAAACCGTGAGAAATGCATGACTGAACATAAAACAAGTTGCGTTTTCGGCTACAGTGTACTTTATTTGTTCCTAACGTATTTCATCATTTGCAGTAAAGCATTTTCAGTGGATTTAATTTGGAAAAATGTAATTTTGTTTGTTTGTACAATATTAGTAGAACAGAAAACAGTTGACGTCCTAATTTCTAGATCAATAAATTACTACATTTTGTATTGTATGTATTGAAATGGGAACCTAGAAACGACGGAGAGGCTTTGTCCCTCCTTAGCCGTCAGTGGTTCACAATCCCACAACAGACCAGAGCAGTACACTCACCCCACCGCCGCCCCACATCGAACCCAGGGTTGTTGTGCGGTTCGGCCTCCAGTGGATATCAGCAACAGCGCAAGGTGTTTCTGTAGACTGAATGCCAGAGCCACTGTGCGCCAAAACACAGTGTATTATCCACCGCAAGGGCGCCGCCGCGGAATGTAGGTATATAGTCCGCAGGATTACATCTCAGGCAGAGGACAGAGCAGTGAGAAACCATTCCACCGCCGCCTCCCTCCCTCGCAGATCCCCTTTCCATTATCTACCTTCGTTGTACGCGCCTCTCCTCTCGCCCCGACAATGGCCGCATGTCATCGGCTAATTGCGAATTCCGGTGCCGCACCGGCAAGCATTTGCGTCCCTTGTGGTCGGCTCCGGCTTCTGCAACGGTGCGTGGAAGAGAGAGAAAGGGGTTAGGGAGACGAGGACAGTGTGTGCGCTCGTGGAAGAGGAGGATAGGCGGCTGTGATTGGGGAGGAGGAGAGGGGAGAGGGGATTGCACTGCGTGTTCGGCCCAGTAGCCGGCAGCTCGCGCAAACTGTACTGAGCGAGCGTTATAACGTTGGCACCTGTGTCTTCCACAAGACCTAGGCAACCCACGCATGTAGAGACGATGCTGATCGCAAACAGTTCACAACACTCGACTCTGTTCTGCATAACTGTACTGCTGCTGCGGTTTATTATAAACGGGTTGTACTATGCTCAAATAGACTGCCTGAAAAGAAAGAGATAATGAAGCACCCAGAAGACATGGTGGGACGTCAGTTTAATTTCGTACCTACACGCACCATCACTGGGCATGTAAATGATTATAAATGCACTTCTCTATGACAGGTAGAACGAACACCAAAGCGTATTAGCGTCTCTTGTGTTCAGTCTTGTTACAAAGCCTGGTTGGATATCTAGGGCTCGTGAACAGCGTCAAATGTTGAGTAATCACTGTCGAGGACACACACATGGTGCATACTTCTGTGAGACGGCCAGCATCTCGTGGTCGTGCGGTAGCGTTCTCGCTTCCCGCGCCCGGGTTCCCGGGTTCGATTCCCGGCGGGGTCAGGGATTTTCTCTGCCTCGTGATGGCTGGGTATTGTGTGTTGTCCTTAGGTTAGTTAGGTTTAAGTAGTTCTAAGTTCTAGGGGACTGATGACCATCGATGTTAAGTCCTACAGTGCTCAGAGCCATTTCCACCATTTTTGTGTGAGACGGCACTATCAACACCTGAAAGTGAAAGGGACGCCATTATGGGAGTCCATTTTGCCGGCCGGTCGAATCGTGCAAATCCAGATCTTTGGTACATTCGGGTGTCACAGTTGTCCGGTGTTCGACTGTATGGAACATGAGGGCAGACAATCTTCGTGAAGATTTCCGTCGACCAAGTTTAAACACCAAAAGGAAGGATCACAGTACTTATTTATTTACATATTTGTATACCCAATAGGGGAGCGTATCTCCAAGGTCATGGAACGTGTCTGTACATGAAGTTACAACGTCCAAATGTACGTTGAACCTTATGGGGCTTGAATGCTAAGGTCTTCAGTCCCTAAGCTCACACACTACTTAACCTAAATTATCCTAAGGACAAACACACACACACACACACACACACACACACACACACACACACACACACACACACACACTCGAACCTCCGCCAGGACCAGCCGCACAGTCCATGACTACAGTGCCTAAGACCGCTCGGCTAATCCCGCGCGGCGAAGTTACAACGTAAAAGTAATAACATATAAAAATAAAATGTTTATGAACCCAAAAAAAAATCAAGTCAGAAATTTAAGTAATAATAATGATGTCTTGTGACGACTGCCTCCCGTAGGGTAGACCGCTCGTCTGGTGCAAGTCTTTCGATCTGACGCCACTTCGGCGACTTGCGCGTTGATGGGGATGAAATGACAATGATTAGGACAACACAACACCCAGTCCCTGAACGGAGAAAATCCGACCCAGCCGGGAATCGAACCCGGGCCCCTTAGGATTGACAGTCTGTCGCGCAGACCACTCATGTACCGGGGGCGGACATAAGTTTAAGTAAACGCAATAAACAATACAGCATCAGTACTGTGCATCAAGCATATGGTAACCCCTTCACATACATGCCAGCCATCCGAGAACAGGTAATAGGCCACTGGCAACATTCTGTGTCATCCCGCACCACACTCTAGCAGCAGCCGGAACGGGAATTACTGTCCCATGCATATGCTGAAGTTAATACTACAACACAGACGCCGTGACCGGGGAACATGGACTACTGAGGGATAGTGTTGCTTTGTGTTCTGTACTGCATCGGACATCCGCATTACCTCAGACGTCCATCCTCGGCGAGTATGGAATTGACCTAAGAACAGGTCCTATCCTTCCCATGTTTCGGATAGAACAACGACGTTGTTCTTAGCGTCATGATATGCAGCCATTTGTATGACTTCATGTCTCGACTAGTATTGCTGCCGAGAATTCTTCCGGGTTGTATGGCCTTGGTGCATGGATCTCTTCTACACAGCAGTACCTCCGAAGGTGTCCAACGTAGCTTTGTACGAAACGTCAGTGATAGAAGAGTTCCATGGGGCACGGCCATACAACCCGGAAGAATTCTCGGCAGCTGAAACATCCGGTCGTGGAAGCCTTCATTGTATGATCGACTGGTACTGATTGAGAGAACTGTGACAGCATAGTGGTATGTGACGGATATCCTCCGTTGTCATGTGTTAACTCTCAGGCGAAATATCATGGTGCTATTTTTCAACAGGACAATGCTCGTCCGCACACGGCAGGCGTCTCTACCAGCTCTCAGCGTAAGGCTGGAGTATTCTTATGCACAGCGATAGTCCGAGATCATTCCTGATAAGGCATGTTTGGAACCAGCTCGGACATCAGCTCCATCACAGATTTAGTGAATAGGTTAACAAGGACCAGGCACAACAGTTGTGTAGCAGCTTTTTTTTTTTACGAGAGCTTCCAGTGATCTTATGATACCTTTCCATACCGCACAAGTGAATGCATTATGCCAGAGGCGTGCAACGTCGCACTCATCAGTGGGCTCATACTGGAGCGGATAGAGATTCAGGCACTCTGTTGTCATTGGGATAGGAAAGTGCCCTTCAAGGCGGAAGAATCAGTAATGGTCATCGATATGAGGATGCAGAAGGCAATGGAAGCCACTGCATTTAAGACACATAACGTGTATTCACAGGACATGTAGGCTGTAATTGAAAAGTGTCATGATGATCTGACCATCGGCAAAAGATTCCGGAATAGTTCCAGTTCCGGAATAGTCAGATCTCCAGGAAGGGGTTGCCAAGGGGGAGGCGACTATGAGAAAAACATCGAATACCAAACGAAAGGACAACTTTGTACGAGTGGGGGCGTGGAATGTTAGCTTGAACGTGGTAGAGAAGATAGAAAATCTGAAAAGAAAAACGCAACGGGTCAATTTGGATATAGTAGGGGTAAGTGAAGTCAAGTGGAAAGGATACAACGATTTTTGGGCAGATGAGTATAGGGTAATATCAACAACAGCAGAAAATGTCATAATGGGAGCAGGATTCGTTATTAATAGGAAGGTAGGGCAGAGTGTGTGCTACTGTGAACTGTTGAGTAATAGGGTTGTTTTCACCAGAATCGACAGCAAAGCAACATCGACGACGATAGTTCAGGTATACATGCCGACGTCGCAAACTGAAGATGAAGAGATAGAGACAGTATATGAGGATACTGAAAGGGAAGATGAAAATCTAATAGTCATGGGAGACTTGAATGCAGTTGTAGGGGAAGGAATAGAAGAAAACGTTACATGAGGATATGGGCTTGGGACAAGGAAGGACAGAGGGGAGTGACTAATTGAGTTCTGTAACAAGTTTCAGCTAGTAATGGTGAACATTCTGTTCAAGAATCACAAGAGGAGGAGGTATACTTGGAAAAGGCTGGGTGATACGTGAAGATTTCTCTTAGATTACATCATTGTCAGGCAGAGATTCCGACATCAGATTCTGGATTTTAAGGCTTACACAGGAGCAGATACAGACTCATATCACAATTTATTAGTGATGAAGAGTAGGTTGGAGTTTAAGAAATTAGTCAGGAGGAATCAATGCGCAAAGAAGTGAGATACGGATGTACTAAGGAATGACGAGATACCCTTTAAGTTCTCTAAGGCTGTAGATACAGTAATAAGGAATAGCCCAGAAGGCAGTATAATAGTAGAGGAATGGATATCCTTAAGAAGGGTAATCACGGAAGATGGAAAGAAAAACATTAGGTACAACATAGGTAACAGAAGAAATACTTCATTTTATGGGTGAAAGAAGGCAGTACAAAAATGTTCATGGAAATTCACGAATGCAGAAATACAAGTCGTTGAGGAATGAAATAAATAAGAATTGGAGGGAAGCTAAGAAGAAATGGTTGCAGGAAAAATGTGAAGAAATCGAAAGAGAAATGACTGTCGGAAGGCCAGACTGACCTTACAGGAAAGTCTTAACAACCTTCGGTGGAATTAAAACCTATAGTGACAACATTAAGAGTGCAATGGGAAGTCCGCTGTTAAGTGAAGAGGAGAGGTGCGGATAGGTGCAAAGAGTACTCTAAAAGAGATTAGATTTGTCTGATGTGATAGAAGAAGAAACAGGAGTCGTCGTAGGAGAGACAGGGGATCCAGTATTAGAATTTAAGAGAGCTTTTGAGGACTTAAGATCAAATAAGGCAGAAGGGACAGATAACGTTCCATCAGAATTTCTAAAAAAAGTGGCAACAAGACGACTATTCGCGTTGGTGTGTAGAAGGTATGATGCTGGTGACATACCATCTCAGTTTCGGAAAAATATCATCTACACAGTTCCGAAGACTGTAAGAGCTGACGAGCGCGAGAATTATCGCAAAATCAGCTCAACAGCTTATGCATCCAATTTGCTGCCAGGAATAATTTACACAACAGTGGAAAAGAAAATTGAGCATGCGATAGGTGACGACCAGTTTTGCTTTAGGAAAGGTAAAAGGAGCAGAGAGGCAATTCTGACATTGCGGTTGATGATGGAAGCAAAACTAAAGAAAAAAAGACACATTCATAGGTTTTGTTGACCTGAAAAAAGCATTCGACAATGTGAAATGGTACAAGATGTCCGAAACTGTAAGAAAAATGGGGGTAAGCTATAAGGAGGGACGGGCAATATACAATATGTACAAGAGCGTGGAAGACGAAGAAGGAGGTGCTCGGATTAAAAAGGGTGTAAGATGGGGACCTAGTCTTTCGCCCCTACTCCTCAATCTGTATATAGAATAAGCAATGATTGAAATAAAATTAAAAAAAAATTGAAGAATAGGATTAAAACGCAGGGAATGGAGGGTATCAATGATACTATTCGCTGATGACATTGCTATCCTGAGTGAAAGCGAAGAAGAGTTACAGGATCTCCTGCAGTCTAATGAGTACAGAATATGGACTGAGAGTGAATCGAAGAAATAAGAAAGTAATGAGAAGTAGCAGAAATGAGAACAGCGAGAAACTTAACATCTGGACTGATGGTCACGACATAGATGAAGTTAAGGAATTCTGCTACCTAGGCAGTAAAATAACCAATGGCGGACGGAACAAAGAGGAAATCAAAAGCAGACTAGAACTGGCAAAATGGCATTCCTGGCCAAGAGAAATCTAATAGTGTCATCAAACATAGGCCTTAATTTGAGGAAGAAATTTCTGAGAATGTACGTTTGGAGCACAGCATTCTATGGCAGTGAAACATGGACTGTGGGAAAACCGGAACAGAAGGAAATCGAAGCATTTGAGATGTGGTGCTACAGACGAATGTTGAAAATCAGGGGGACTGATAAAGTAAGGAATGAGGTGATTCTGCACAGAATCGGAAAGGAAAGAAATATGTGGAGTAACACTGAGACGGAGAATGGACAGGATAATAGGACATCTGTAACATATAAGGGAATAACTTGCACTGTACTAGAGAGAGCTGTAGAGAGCAAAAACTGTAGAGGAAGACAGAGATTGGAATACATCCGGCAAATAATTGAGGGCGTAGTTTGCAAGTCTAATCTGAGATGGAAAGGTTGGCACAGGAGAGGAATTCGTGGTGGGTTGCATCAAACCAGTCAGAAGACTGATGACTCAAAAAATTTTGTTGCTAACGAATGGATCCTCAGATCTACAAATTGAGTGGACGTTTCAGTCAAATTCGGCAGGAGGGAAAGCTGGAAAAGCAAAAGAGAAACCAAGAATCGCTTTTATCTGCCGTACACATCCTGTATCCGGAAAGATCGATAGACTCAAACGGAAATGTGGCATCCAGTGCCATTTGTTTTGTTTATAATGCTAAACAGGAACAAAGTCGATAATTAGCATGTAATGTGGTTTATGTTATGCGGTACAGACTATTAAAACTGTTTAGGAGGGTTGCAAGGAACATTGGCGGCGCAGCCGAATGAAACATTCACCGAACGCTGCCAGCTGTATTATCAGGAAACGAAATACGCACAAGTATCGGGGCGCAAACGCAAACTTATGCGATAGCATAATTCAGGACTCTGTCGAAATACAGGTGCCCAGAAACATAATAAACCGTGGCACAAACTTCAGTTTTAAAAAGGGTAGTGCTGGTGCTTAATTTTTTAAGATCTCGCTGGCCGTCACATCCACCGGAGCTGGGCAGTGCTGACAGAATATATTTTTCACGGAATATCTGATAAACAAATGAACGTCGAAGGGCATAGCGATAGCTACGATGTCGAATCAGGCTATAAACAGCAGCGCGACACCAACTGTTTAACATTCCGGTATGAACCAAAGCAACGACTATGTATAAAACGGAATCAACGACTTTGGTGAGCGACAGAAAACACGAATAAAGCACTCACGCCGATAATACCTCTCTGAAATGGGTAGTGCGCTTTTTAATGTTTTTCCAACTTTCTGGAAATTTAAGCTTAAGAATGGACGTAGTGTCAAGAGCCTGCATTTTCGCGGGAAATGTTCATTTAGCCTGAGATATCCAGACATGGTTCAGGAGATGTCTTCATGGTAGAACATGTCTCCCGAAACCCTCCCACATATCTTGCAAGATCAGCGATCCTGGAAGGAAAGATATTTTGTAGAATCAGCTTATCTGTAGCCTGTGATTGTTTCGACAGTGAACCTTTCACTTGACAGTCTTGAAATTGAGGATGACTCAATTAATTTGTCCCTAGGTAGCCTCACTGGCAAGAGAATAGCCTGCAAAACGCATGGTTTTGACTCTGAAACTAACTCAAGCACACAGTTTTAATATAGCGTGAAGTTTAAGTAACTTATATTCCTTGGTGGTAACAGAGTTTCGAATAATGGTGTATTTGAAGTTTCTTTGGAAACTGACACCCAAACGTCAGACAATTGGTACCAAACGATGTATGTCGATAGAATATCAACCAAAACACCGATTTAATTGGTGTTATCTACTGTACTCCAGCAGAACATTCATAAACGGTAATTAAAACTAACACCAGAACTACGGAGGACAGGGAAACCGTATACGTCAGCGATTGTTTCGTTAATCTCTGGGGGGCGATTTGGTAGAGCGTGCGATCCTTGTAACGAAGGTGCAGAGTTCAAACCGAACTGGTGACAATTTGTTTTTTAACCGTTCATGCATGAAATTGTTACATTGGAAAACATTTTCCTGACACGTATAAGGGCTTTTTTGGAGTTTGTAGCAACATTCATTTGACAGTCTCCTTTTGCATCGTTAATTGACCGTTATGTACTTCTTGTTGGTATTATTATTATTATTATTATTATTATTATTATTATTATTACTACTCCACGTCTGATGCAATTTTTGCTTTGTTTTTCTCTTCTGATTGTATATCCTCTGAAAGTACAAATGTACACTATACATTTACAACTTTCAAAGAAACGAATCGAAAGCAGACTGCCAAGAGAAAATTGATGTCAACTTCAAACAGCCCTTTTATATGTCATAAACATGTCGCATGTGACGCTTTCACGTATAATAAAGTAAAGAAAAAGGTCGTCACAGGAATTTGAAATGAGGACCCTTTGCACGAAGATCCAACTCTCCCTCAATTTCACCAAAAAAGCTATACATAATAATTACTCACAGTTACGCTTTTCATGTTCTTTCAAAATTTGATGTTACTTTTAATTAGCTTTTACTCCCGTTCTATTGGACAAGAGCACATAGTACGAACTAAATGGGAGTTTTGGTTGATATTCTATCGACATACGTTTGGTACCGACCTGAGTGTGTAACATCTGAGATTTGGGTGTACGTTCTTCTACAACAACATCAGCATTGTTACCGATGTATAAGATATTCGATACATCAAGAAAGGTGACTGTTTTCCTTTTTTCAAGTGCTGAAGCTCGAGTCACCCTGTTTACATTTGTAATGCGATGGATGTCTTGCTTTACATTTATACATCAGCTTTGTCAAGAAATTTATTTAGTATTCATAAAAATGGATATTTATTGTTTACAAATGAAACAAAATATATAGAGTAGCTTATTTTCATCAAATCATTATTGCTGCAAGTAAGAAAGAGAGAAAATAGTTCGCTGAAATTAAGTAAAATGAAGGATATGTTCATAACGAACATCGAAGGATCAGTGATTCGTTACTCTGGTGGCATAGAGGGGTAGTGTTGAGGGCTTGAAAATTGTAGGAGGACTAAGGGTTGAATACGTCAAGCAGCTTCAAGTGGTTGGATGTTGCAGTAGTAATGCAGAGATGAGGGGACTCGAACAGGATAACGTTGAATCATAGCATGTAAGCTTTCACGGCCGGCGTCTTCATTAATTAAAACTTCCGGCCTGAATTGCCGTTGTCCATATATAAAACTACTTCTCCTTCCTGACGTTTCGTTGCCGGCCGCGGGCAACATCTTCTGAGGTGATGTCACATTATTACACTCGCATGTATAGAGAAGCTATAGAGATCTACAAGCACGGAAATAATTTTAATAGAATAGAAGAAGGATTAAAACTAGACAAGATATGGCGTTCGACTTTGTACCAACGACGTGACAATCGATTACCTGTAATCGAGAGAGGTGGCACTAGCCAGAGACAGTTTAAAAGTCGTTAGCACGTGACGAGTGGTGGCGCCATCTAAGCGCTCTATTTAAGTGGGACCACCAGCGCCTAGCAGCCAGTCGCCGACTCACCTCAGAAGATGTTGCCCGCTGCCGGCAACGAAACGTCAGGGAGGAGAAGTTTTATATATATGGACCACGGAAATTCAGCCGGGAAGTTTTAATTAATGAGGATAACGTGGAGTTCAGCATAAGACCGACTCCAGTAGGAACGACGACGACGACATTTGACGTGATGTATGAAAAACAGTCGCTACTTACATCTAATAGCCAGCAAAAACACAAATTCAATAGAGTTACGGAAATTCGATATCTTAGGAAAAACAGGGATGGCTAGAGGACAAATGTAAGGATGTAGAAGCTTATCTCACTAGGGGTAAGATAGATACTGCCTACAGGAAAATTAAAGAAACCTTTGGAAAGAAGAGAACCACGTGTATGAATATCAAGAGCTCAGATGGCAGCCCAGTTCTAAGCAAAGAAGGGAAGGCAGAAAGGTGGAAGGAGTATATAGAAGGCTTATACAAGGGCGATGTACTTGAGGACAATATTATGGAAATAGAAGAGGATGTAGATGAAGACGAAGTGGGAGTTACGATACTGCGTGAAGAGTTTGACAGAGCACTGAAAGACCTGAGTCGAAACAAGGCCCCCGGAGTAGACAACATTCCATTAGAACTACTGACGGCCTTGGGAGAGCCAGTCATGACAAAACTCTACCAGCTGGTGAGCAAGATGTATGAGACAGGCGAAATACCCTCAGACTTCAAGAAGAATATAATAATTCCAATCCCAAAGAAAGCAGGTGCTGACAGATGTGAAAATTACCGAACTATCAGTTTAATAAGCCACGGCTGCAAAATACTAACGCGAATTCTTTACAGACGAATGGAAAAACTGGTAGATGCAGACCTCGGGGAGGATCAGTTTGGATTCCGTCGAAATGTTGGAACACGTGAGGCAATACTGACCTTACGACTTATCTTAGAAGAAAGATTATGAAAAGGCAAACCTACGTTTCTAGCATTTGTAGACTTAGACAAAGCTTTTGACAATGTTGACTGGAATACTCTCTTTCAAATTCTGAAGGTGGCAGGGGTAAAATACAGGGAGCGAAAGGCTATTTATAATTTGTACAGAAACCAGATGGCAGTAATAAGAGTCGAGGGGCATGAAAGGGAAGCAGTGGTTGGGAAAGGAGTGAGACAGGGTTGTAGCCTCTCCCCGATGTTATTCAATCTGTATATTGAGCAAGCAGTAAAGGAAACAAAAGAAAAATTTGGAGTAGGTATTAAAATTCATGGAGACGAAGTAAAAACTTTGAGGTTCGCCGATGACATTGTAATTCTGTCAGAGACGGCAAAGGACTTGGAAGAGCAGTTGAACGGAATGGACAGTATTTTGAAAGGAGGATATAAGATGAACATCAACAAAAGCAAAACGAGGATAATGGAATGTAGTCAAATTAAACCGGCTGATGCTGAGGGAATTAGATTAGGAAATGAGACACTTAAAGTAGTAAAGGAGTTTTGCTATTTAGGAAGTAAAATAACTGATGATGGTCGAAGTAGAGAGGATATAAAATGTAGACTGGCAACGGCAAGGAAAGCGTTTCTGAAGAAGAGAAATTTGTTAACATCGAATATAGATTTATGTATCAGGAAGTCATTTCTGAAAGTATTTGTTTGGAGTGTAGCCATGTATGGAAGTGAAACATGGACGATAACTAGTTTGGACAAGAAGAGAATAGAAGCTTTCGAAATGTGGTGCTACAGAAGAATACTGAAGATAAGGTGGATAGATCACGTAACTAATGAGGAGGTATTGAATAGGATTGGGGAGAAGAGAAGTTTGTGGCACAACTTGACTAGAAGAAGGGATCGGTTGGTAGGACATGTTTTGAGGCATCAAGGGATCACAAATTTAGCATTGGAGGGCAGCGTGGAGGGTAAAAATCGTAGAGGGAGACCGAGAGATGAGTACACTAAGCAGATTCAGAAGGATGTAGGTTGCAGTAGGTACTGGGAGATGAAGCAGCTTGCACAGGATAGAGTAGCATGGAGAGCTGCATCAAACCAGTCTCAGGACTGAAGACAACAACAACAACAAGGAAAATCCATGTGTATCATCGACGTACTGACGGTGTGATATCGAAGATGCGTTTACGATAAACAATACAGACAACAAGAGTGTACAAGCTCTTGAGGAGTGGTGCTAAGGAATAATGTTGTTGACTAGATAGAATGGATATCTAATGCTTATGGACAGAAGCGAATTGGGGAGAAAATAAAAATGTGATATAACTCGTCTAAAATGATTGGAATGGCGTATACGACACATCCTGAGGCTTCAAGAAATCATTAGTTGAAATGAAGAGAGGGGTGGAAAAAATACCTGGGGAGAGCGAGGCCTGAGTACAGTAAGCAGCTTAGACTATATGTACGCTGCAATAGTTACGTAGAGTAAGAGGCCTTGCAGAGGACAGACCAGTAGGGCTAGGTGCATCAAACTGTGGACTCAAAAGCACAGCAATAGCAATATCGAGAACGTATTGACTTATTTATACAAAATATCAATATTTACGGTATATTGATATACCGTTGCCATCTCTACTTGTGATTCGCCTTCTAACGCGCTGAGCTCACGGCGTGCCCTGGTGTTATCGTACGCGCCTGGCATAAATTCGCCCGACAGTGACGTTTCCCAACCAGCACAGATGTTTCACGGGTAGTCTAATTAAAAGCAGGGCAGGCGCGCCGCGCCGCGCCGCACCTGGTTTGCGCGTTCTCGGCGTCGGCTGCCGGCTGACCGCCCGCTGGCTCGCTTCGCAACGGCTCTGCACGCCGTTCCTCTGTTTACGGCCACCGCAAACATTCCTGTTTACCTCCACCTTACCCTTCCCTCCGCACGGCAGGTAATTAGTGACGGCACTCTGCTCTGCCCACAGCGTCACAAACAGTTCTGCCCCGCTGCCACCCTCTCGCCGTCATCAGCTCCGGCTGCAGGCCAAGTGGCCGCTGCACATACCGATACGTCTCCCAAATATTTGCTGTTCTGTGCGAGAGACGGGGAAGCCTCTCGGATTGGCACGTAAACACTGTGTCTTTTCGACGGAAAAAGGGCTTGTGTTTTCGACATAGTACCCTTTTACTTTACTGCACTTTCCCAACGTTTCTACTGTTCTGCGTATTCTCTGCCTGCACCGCGCTAATGGAAAGTTTACAGAATACACACTTTGAGCTGCAATGACCTGTTTATTGAATTCAGAACTTTTTAATGCTACGAAGACTAGATGTTGGAGCAAGCAATGGAACATCTTTGAAATGTGTGCTGTGTGAGCATCATTGATGTGAGCGTGACCTGCTGGGGCTCAGCAGTGGAGAGTGCTATTTGCCTTCCAAACTTACGCGCTAAACACACAAACGATATCGAACATGGTGTAAGCCTTACATTGCCTTAAACCAGAAAATTACAAAGAACATTAACTGAAAATGCTCTTGATTCCAAAGCTCTTAAATACAGGGTGACTCAAAAACGGAAATACAGGAAGGAAGATCAATCGATGAACACAGTTAATTCACAAATATTTATTTACCTCAGTGTATAGCACAGGGTACGACCCCCTGGGCGAAGGCATTGCTGCAGCATGATTGGGACATTATGCATGGCTTGGCCTAACATTTCAATAGGAATTCTGGAGATTTCTACTCGTATTCTTGCTGTAAGTTCTTCGGTGGTAGCACGTCGAGTACGGTAAACCGCACTTGTAAGGTGGCCCCACAAAAAAATTGTGTGTTGTCAGGCGATCTTGGGGACCACGCAGTGTCACCGTACAATGAAATGCCACGGTTACCAAACAATCCTCGCACGGCTCCCATCAATATCCGCGCCGTATGTGCCGTGGCTCCTTTATGTTGAAACGGTTTGTAGAAAAATGGGACAGTTCATGCGTTACAGAACTTTTGATCGTCGCAACTTACCGAGTAGATGTACCAATGATTGTGCACCCATCATCATCATCATCATCATCTTCAAAAAAGTAGGGGCCTACAACAACACTCGATGAAACGGTGCACTACACAGGAACCGTGCTGTTGGACAGTGGACGCTCATGTAGCTGACGTGTATTTTGCTGAGACCAGTAGCGAAACTTCTGTCTACTGATAAAGCCACTGAGGTGGCAGTAAGCTTTGTCCGTCATCCACAGGTTGTTAATTTGTCGTCGTCATGCGCTTTTGCTAAAATGCGTTCAGCATACTGTCTGCTTGTTAGCAGTTATTGAAAGATCTGTAGCTTGTGCGAATGTAACTTTAAATCCACTTTCAGTTTTCTCTGAACACTCGAACGTTGCACCTGTCACGACTTTACGTGATGGCGAAGAGAGCGTTGTTGGCATTTTATGAAAGCAGTTCGCAGTGCAGTCCTGGGTCTCGTTGCAGGTTGCTTCTTCAATGCAGAAACCGTTACTTCAAAATTACGGACACAGCTATTGATCACGTGCGCTGATGGACCACGATGATGCCGTCCTATGTTGAAATGACACCGAAATTCTCGACGCGCGGAGTCCACCCTTAAATTTTTGGAATAGGCTTTTCCCGCAAATGCACACTGCATTCCGTTCCATTGCTCCATGTTGTATTGTTGCCATAACGTTACCAAAATTTCCACTTCTATTGAGTCATCCTGCATGAGAGCAGTTCGGCATGTAAATTAATTAAATTTCGTACCACGTACCACACATACGGAGTGTAGCGACAATGTACGGCTCAAATTACATGACACATTCCTCGCATGTGGACGAAGAAATTATGTTATGTGTTTATTTGGAAACAGGAAGCGCTTTGTTTCCATGTTACCCGCCTTTTTTCCAACTCATTAATCATGGGAAACACAAGAACAGAACGTTAGAATCATGGGGAACGTCCACTCTTCGTAACGTCTGCAAAGCCAGTATTTTGCATTACATGTCTCTTTTGTTGTGCGACGTACGTCACTGCTTGTTTACAGGCAACTTAAACTGTTCCAGCGACCAATACGGACGTTGCGAGCACACGTGTTACTACGTAGAGTTTATCACAGACTAGGCTCGTGCAGTGGAAGTGTACTCCCAAGTAGAGATGTCAGAGGCCCAATTGTTGAATGGTTTACCTGAGGGCAATTGCGCTCACGCTCAATGTTTATACCGGAAGAGATTTCCAGGACGAAGGTGACCCGACAGGAAAACGTTTGTAGGCATTGATCGAAGTTTTAGGGAACAAGGGGCATTTAGTCCTGATACCCGGAAGCAGACGACGCCTAGAAGAACGAGAACACCGCAGCGGGAGGTGACAGATCGCAATGTAGTTGGCAACGACGCTAGTGCCAGTACAAGACATGTAGGTGTAACACTGAATGTTAACCACATGACTATCTGCAGGGTGGGCAGACGTCTATCCTCACGCAATTCTTGAAGCAAGTCATCAACTAAGATTTTCTGTCCAGTTTTTGACCGGCATTGTTGTTGATTGTTCGGTAGGGTATCACTTTGTTCCATCCAAGCTCAATGGATGTGTTCGCAGATGTGCCTTTAGCTATGTGGCACAACATGTACTTGATGGAGCATATCCTCATTGTCGTCTTAATGTCCGTCGGCTTCAAAATAAGATTCGGTGACAGATGGATAGGTAGAGATGGACCAATTGCTTGGCCTCCACGCTCTCTGTACCTAAACTCACTGGAATTTTATTTATGGGGGAATTTGAAAGCTCTTGTGTATGGAACACCAGTACGTGATGTTCAGAGTGCCCGTGCCCGTGTTATGGAAGGCTGCGAAACTATAGGCAATATTCCAGGAATTCGTCAGCGCATCAAAGATTCATTACGACGGCGGATCTATGCATGTATAAGTGCTCACGGAAGGCATGTCGAACAGCTCCTGTGAGAAAGAGTTGCATGTGGTATGCTGGTGCGTTCTATTCGTGTGTATTTCCCGTGGTTAACGAGTTGGAGAAAATGAATTGAAACATAGAAACAAAGCGTTTCCAGGCCCATATTCACATAACACAATTTCTTCGTCTGCGTGTGAGGAATGTGCCGTGCTATTTGTGCCTTACACTTTTGTTACACCCTGTATGTTGCTCCAAGCAGCGGCTCCTGCTTTACAATCGAACGCCGTCGCAGTGAGTGCACAAGCTAGCTATATAGAAGAAATTGGTCACATTTATGATATATGTGTCGTGTGATCTAATTTTTTGTGAGACTGGAGATAAGGAATCGAACCTTATTCTTTGAAGCAACGAGTTTATTTTCCTCAAAATATATCATAATTACATAAATGTTTTCTCTGAATAGTTGCTTATTTGATGCTCAAATGAGAAACAAATTGTCTCTGTACAGAACTTAAGAAATTAGATTCCACAACGAAATGCTTGTTGTTGCCCTTACAAGTACAATAAATGATTGCTTGACCGAAGCTCACTTGGGACAGACTGTTCTGCTAACGAGTGGTTGATACTTCTAATTGAGCAGAATGTTGGTATGGAACCACGACTGGCTTTCCAAAATCTGTGCAACTCGCCAATGAAAATTAAAACCGGACTGTAGATCCAAAATAAGTAACAATACTGAAGAAGCAACACAAGTTGCGGAAATGACCTCGATAGTTATGAGCTGCTCAGAGGAAATGCAGCGCTAGTGCTTAAACGCGACACTTACTCGAACGATTCAACGAAAACCGCTCCAGGTTACATCGAGGCGCCTCTGTCTCTCGAGCTGTAACCTTACTGCCACGCGACTCCACACCGTCTCAACCTTACTAACGTTCCTCACCGCTCCCAGAAAACAGTGGCTTTGGAGGGGAGGTCCTTTTTTCACTGGCCTATCCGTGTATTATTGTTTTTAGCAGCCTGTCCTGTCTCGGTAGATCAACAATAATCCGAACACGCTATAATGCAGGGGGAGCCTCCCGAAACTTCTTCACTATCGCTCCATATATGCCCATAAACTGGCAAGCGACTGGTACACTGCGCTGTGTCGCCACTCATTGGTTCAGATATCCACACGACAGCCTCTACCTACGCTGGCATCATCCGGACGTTAGATTCTGGAAACCTCCCACACTGAAAAGGGAAAAATACCGCTGTTGCGTGTTTGCAAAGGCCAACAGTAAACGCAGATTCGTTAAACTGGCAATACTCAATGGACTTGTGGTCTCTCTGCTCTGCTTCCAAGACTTGTGCAGACTAGCAGACAATGGAAACCGGCCAGTTTGTGGCCACAACATTTCTGCGAACGAGCAGCCCACTGGGGGGTGTTGACCCGTCTCTTATTCAAAGAGTTGACACCACTCAGGATTCCCGCATATATTCTCAGGTTTGCTTCAGGGAAGAAAAAATTCACATATCTTACTCTAGAAGCCGCTAACTATGTACGATGGTTGTCTAGAAAGTAAGTTCCGATCGGTTGCGAGATGGAAACCACTGGGTAAATTCGGTAAAGCTTTGAACAGGTGGTATATCCGTCAATCGCTTCGCGTCGCTCTTTTCAGTTTTGAGTGAACAGTGAGCACGTAAAGATGCGTAGGGAATAGCGTCTCCCGACAAGTATGAGGGCCTGCTCAGAGATTTTGCCTGTGTCATGCAGCCTACATAACACAACTGTCGAGCAGTTCCTTCTTCATGCCAATTCTCGGCTGCACACTGCAGGTGCAGTGAAGAAGCTACTCCAGCGTTTCCGACGAGAAGTGTTTGATCACCCACAATGCAGTCGGTAACTGGCTCCCCCTGAGTCTCATCTCTGCTCACAAGAACCACTGGCTATGAAGACAAAATTTTTCTACAGGCAACGAGCTCAGACCTATGCAGATAACTGGCCGAAAGCACAGGCGGCTGCTTTCTGTGACGAGGATATAGGAAAGCTGATACAACACTACGAGAACACTCGAAGTTGGAGCGGCGACTATGTAGAGAAGTAGGTGGGAGGTGTACCTAACTGTTGCAAATAAAACGTTTCTGGTTTTCACTGTGGTTTCCATTTCGCGACCGATCTTAACTTACTTTCTGGACAACCCTCGTATTTTCCTAGAGCACATGTACGAACATTAAGCTGCCAATTTTACTTATTATCGCAAACGTCTTGTATGAGTAACACTCATGATGTTGGAAGATATCAGTAGGTAAGTCAATATTTTAAGTTCCCTCTTTTTTTCACCTATTCTTACTTTCTTCCTTTAGGAACTAATATGAGGAGTGTTTCACAGGAGTTCGATTGGGAGCAGATCTCCAGCCGTCGGGTTTTTCTTCTCTTTTTTCATTCCCGTGCAGCAGTAGCAGGAGGCATCTTCTACAATTTCATTTATGTACTTCAGATGTTGTCCACTAGTCCTTTTGTCACTGGCATATCCCTATATTTTTGTTTTTAGCAGCCCATCTTGTCTAGGTAGATGACCAATAATGCGAACCCTTCTTATTTAAATTAATGTTACAAAAAGTTACGTTCTGTCCCAATCTTTTATGAAATTCGTTTTTTGCGGCCCATTTGACTTTCACGATGCTCCTGTCACACTACATCTCAAAAGAATTATGTTTTCTCCTTGTCTAAGAACAGGTTCCGTTTCTCGCACTAATACTTCAAACAGATGCTTTCATAAATATTTCAGCCGGCCGTTGTGACCGAGAGGTTCTAGGCCCTTCAGTCAGAACCGCGCTGCTGCTGCTACGGTCGCAGGTTCGAATCCTGCCTCGGGCATGGATGTGTGTGATGTCCTTAGTTTAGTTAGCTTTAAGTAGTTCTAAATCTAGGGGACTGATGACCTCAGATGTTAAGTCCCGTAGTGCTCAGAGCAATTTGAACCATTTGAAATCTTTTTCTTGATTTGTAGGCTGTTACATTTTTCAGGTATGTTCTCCCTTTAATGAAGGCACTTTTTTCTTCGGCAGTTCTGCTTCTTACTTCTTCTTTGCTTATTATATCTCTGGAGCTCTCGCTTTCTAAATACATCCATACGTCAACTTTTTGCGGTGGCAGGTCACATACATGTATTGGAGCACTGACCTACCCTCCAGTGTCACAAACCACCACCTTTGTTTTATGTTCATATATTTTCAAGTTATTTTCTTTTCCCATTACTTCGTCTATTCTGTTTAACATGTCTTGAAGCCGTCCTCCACTTTCAGTTAAAACACCTGTGTTGTCAGCGTGATTAAACATATATATGTTAGTCAGAAGCAGTCTGAAAAGCTTGTAAGGGTATTGCAGTGTAGGTTGCGCTGAGAAATAATTATTCAGAAAGAAGTTCGGTACTTTACAGTGTTTTCAAGTTAATTAGCATTGAAGTTAGCCAGTTAGGACGTTATTCGCGCAGAGATTATGTCGCCAAACATGGGATTCGTTTTGTTTCATAAAACCGAACAAGAGAGCAATACAACTACTGCACGTGGGACGGTAGTAAGGATCGAACCGGAGCCAGAGGCTTTGCAGTCTCATGCGCTGTCGTCCACGCAATGAGAACAACTGCCACTAGTTATATCCTTGTCCGGCGGGTCGCTTCAATATGCGCACGCAATGGCCTGATTGGCTAACTTCAATGCTAACTATCTCGAAAGCGGCGCTACACATCGAATGTTATTCGTAACAATTATTTCTCAGCAAAATCTACCCTGCGACACCCTTAAAAGCTACTCAGACATTTTCCTACCACCCCGTATATTCTTTCGCCTTTCCCATGTAGCTTTATTACCTCAGAGGCCATGTGGGATAACACAGAGTGACTTCTCGATTAGTAAAGAAATACTACCTGCAGAACGTACAGATAATTTGTAGAACAAAAGTCTTCATGCACTCTTTTGTTTGGACAGTGTTTTAGTCAATAATTAACGTTAAAATTTTTGATCATTACCTTCAGAAATCAACTGGTGGTTGAAACAAGTAGCACCGCACTGGTACCGGAATAAGCAGACACGAGAGAAACTCTCTGGTTCGTGTTGACAACACACAGGATACGCACAAGTAAAATTGTGTGGCACTCTGCGACGACACCTTATAGTTACTGCTGTAGTATACCATACGAGCAAACCAGAGGCTTCTTTACTTGTAGTTACTCGTACCTTAGGTACTTGGGCTATGCACAGCTCTGTTTAAGGATAATAAACTCGCTATAGTCATTGTGTTGAACCTCACGCGTCTACTTTCATGCCCGGCAGCTAGTTCGCTGCAAATAATAACATTTAGCTGTGATCCTGCAGTTAAATAGTAAATGCTTTGGCTATAATTGCGAATCTATAAATAACACAGAAATACAAAGTGAAAGATAATTGAATAATTTAATAACCAAGTTTCTATTCTAGTGTCTGTAAGTAATTTAGACAATGAAGAATTATGATGAATAATGTTTATTCAAGACAGGATATCCCAAGTAAACTGTAAGTGGTCTACGATATTCAGTTATGATACAGGCAGAAAATACCCTTATCATACGCAATAAAGCTAGGTTGAGAGCGCTACGAGAATGGTTGCAAAATCCCCAAACTAAATAGTCATCAAAGATAAGCGAAAACTCAGTCCATTTCACGATCACAATACGTGAAATACTCATCAGGCCAAAACAGTTCAGAGTTCAACACGATGATTCACAAATTGAGTCATTTAATACAAAGAACAGTAACTCATACCGTGTCTATTGTCAGTTCCTTAATATAAGCGGAATACCTTAAGAGTCCTACTAGAGAGAAGATTCAGACATGTCGAAACGTAAAGTCCGCTCAAAACAATTTTAAACATGGGTATTTCTCAGCGAGCGTATTAAAGTCTGAACATAGGAATCTCACAGCCAACCGGTTGCAAATAACTGTTTGGTACCATGACCTAGGTTTTGACATCTCTAAGGATGTCCTCATCAGAGTGAAATTTTGAGAAACCATAAAATGGCATTGCGCGAATGCAATGGTCAGAGCTAAGAGCAGATATGCTCAAGAGCACACTCTCGCAATGAAGTTTTACGGTTTCTCAAAATTTCACTCTGGTGAGGATATCCTTAGAGGCGTCGAAACCTAGGTCAGTGTACCAAAAAGTTATTTGCAAACGGCTGGCTGTGTGATTCCTATGTTGGTCGCCTCAAAAGTTAGAGTAATGTAGCGGCCATTCACCACCAAGAGTAAATTACCTATATGGCGGTGTCACACATGTTACCAGAGGCACGCCTACCCTCTTCCAGCAATCAACATGAAGTCTCCACAGTCGCTCCCTTAAGATGTTCACTTGGAAAATCCCAACCTCCACCTGGCCATCTCCATGAAAAGTACATTGTTCTTACTTTCTGCAGACATGATTTGACTCACTTAGTCGCTTTACAAACTAAACTAATATAATACTTCAGTATTTAAGCAAAGAAATATTATAAACATTGTCACACTTCTATAATTTACAATAATTGGAAACAGGGGTTTGTTCATAAATAAATAAGATAATATTCTTGCGCAAGGGCGCTCACTTTAAGCTACAATAAAATATGGTTAAATTTTGCTTAGACAATTAATTATGTCTTCTTGACAGAAGCGTCTTTTGGTTGTCTCTTCAACTGTGATGTCCAGTAAGACATACAAATGACCACTTTTAAATTAGCACAATTTTTAATAGCATTAGCAATCAACATTTAAATAAAAGTGCTAGCCAAATTGTAACCAGTTCGTTGAATAACTACTCAAGTGTGACAATACGTGAGATATTGACGCAGATTTAGTTTACTGTGCAGGATACAATGTTCTGACAATCAATTCCGTGATGGGAAAGATATAAAAGACGTCGAAAAACAACTAAAATATATAAAATATATATATATTTTATATAAAAATACATATTGGATACTTCATGCTGATGGCTGGAAGAAGGTAGACGTTCCTCTGGTAACATGTGTGACGCAGCCATATAGGCAACTTATTCTGGGTGGTGAATGGCCGCTATAGTGCAACGCTATCATCTGAGATGCCGTCTGTAGAAATAGCAAGAAGCAACACAAAATTGTTAATTCGGGTATTCATTGTGCTAATGTTTATTCATACCGATATGTTAAATCCTGTAGTTTCAAACATCGCTGGTGTATTCAGGTTTGCATCAATATTTGCTTTAAACTATTATAGATTCACAGAGAGCTGTATGAAGGCGTCTTTCAGCTTGTTAGATAGTCAACAATTTCTTGGAGCATTGTCTGTCCGCCAAAGTTACCTGCACTGGAGTTAACCCACATCCGATCCTTTGCTGACGCGGCCACGGCGACCCACCGGCTACGAGTCGCTCTGTGTCCTGGGGCCGCACAAATCAGAGGCGCAAACCCCCCCCCCCCCCCCCCCCCCCTTGCGAGGCCAACCGCATTGCCCACCGCGTCGGCCACGGCAGTGAGCACGCACTCTATTCGTTTCTTTCCTCAGTCGACTGTATCGAGTTATCGAGTAGCTATACTGCCCCTATGTAACATGCGCGTCCGCTTCATCGTATTTTCTACGTGTCTGTCTGGCACATTAGATAGCTAACACATACTCGTAGCTACGAGAAAAGAATAGGAAAGGTACCTCAAGATACACTACTGGCCATTAAAAGTGCTACACCAAGAAGAAATGCAGATGATAAATGGGTATTCATTGGACAAATATATTATACTAGAACTGACATGTGATTACATTTTCATGCAATTTGGGCGCATAGGTCCTGAGAATTCAGTACCCAGAACAACCACCTCTGGCCGTAATAACGGCCTTGATGCGCCTGGGCATTGAGTCAAACAGAGCTTGGATGGCGTGTGCAGGTACAGCTGCCCATGTAGCTTCAACACGATACCACAGTCCATCAAGAGTAGTGACTGGCGTATTGTGGTGAGCCAGTTGCTCGGCCACCATTGACAAGGCGTTTTCAATTGGTGAGAGATCTGGAGAATGTGCTGGCCAGGGCAGCAGTCGAACATTTTCTGTATCCAGAAAGGCCCGAACAGGACCTGCAACATGCGGTCGTGCAGTATCCTGCGGAAATGTAGGGTTTCGCAGGGATCGAATGAAGGGTAGAGCCACGGGTCGTAACACATCTGAAATGTAACGTCCACTGTTCAACGTGCCGTCAGTGCGAACAAGAGGTGACCGAGACGTGTAACCAATGACACCCCATACAATCACAATACAATCACGCCAGTATGGCGATGACGAATACACGCTTCAAATGGGCGTTCACCACGATGTCGCCAAACACGGATGCGATCGTCATCATGATGTAAACATAACGTGGATTCATCTGAAAAAATGGCGTTTTGCCATTCGTGCACCCAGGTTCGTCGTTGAATACACCAGCAGGCGCTAGTGTCTGTGTTGCAGCGTCAAGGGTAACCGCAGCCATGGTCTCCGAGCTGATAGCCCATGTTGCTGCGAACGTCGTCGAACTGTTCGTGCAGATGGTTGTTCTCTTGCAAACGTCCCCATCTGTTGACTCAGCGATCGAGACGTGGTTGCACGATCCGTTACAGCCATGCGGATAAGATGCCTGTCATCTCGACTGCTAGTGATACGAGGCCATTGGGATCCTGCACGGCATTCCGTATTACCCTCCTGAACCCACCGATTCCATATTCTGCTAACCGTCATTGGATCTCGACCAACGCGAGCAGCAATGTCACGATACGATAAACCGCAATCGCCATAGGCTACAGTCCGACCTTTATTAATGTCGGAAACGTGATGTACGCATTTCTCCTCCTTACACGAGGCATCACAACAACGTTTCACCAGGCAACGCCGGTCAGCTGCTATTTGTGTATGAGAAATCGATTGGAAAAAAAAGGTTCCAATGGCTCTGAGCACTATGGGACTTAACATCTGAGGTCATCAGTCCCCTAGAGCTTAAAACTACTTAAACCTAACTAACCTAAGGACATGACACACATCCATGCCCGAGGCAGGATTTGAACCTGCGACCGCAGCGGTCGCGCGCTTCCGGAGTGTAGCGCCTAGAAACGCTCGGCTCGGTTGGAAACTTTCCTCATGTCAGCACGTAGTAGATGTCACCGCCGGCGCCAACCTTGTGTGAATGCTCTGGAAAGCTAATCATTTGCATATCACAGCATCTTCTTCCTGTCGGTTAAATTTTGCGTCTGTAGCACGTCATCTTCAGGTTTAGCAATTTTAATGGCCAGTAGTGTATCTTTAGCGCCCGCTCCTTGACGTTTCCCTGTATCCGATACTGGCACTAATTCGCAAACAACTGTAAGCGGCCGATTACCTGACCCACCTACACGTCAAGTTACAACTCGTTCGACGACAATTGCGAAGTTGCTGTTCCAACCGGTGTCGGAGAGAGCACAGTTTTAGAAAAACTGCGACCCGCCCTTACTTGGTTCACTACTGAATTGCTAGTGCATTTTGTGACCAAGGTCCTTCGCTTGGACGAAGTACCTCCATGAAATCCACACGACGTCTTCATGACACATATAAATTAATTAGCTTTGTATTCTTACGATTTATTATTCGTGAGTTATGGACAGGAGGCGACAGGTCCTTAATCACCATGTTTTGCGAAAAATGGTATGTTCTCGTATGTTTTCGATTACTTTCGGCGTTTTCTGGAAATTATTTCAGTTTCTGCAGACATCTGAAAGTCACTCTGTGTGTTGGACGCTCGAAAATGGTAGTGTGACGTCCCTTGAGCAGCAGCACCGCGCTCACAACCGCCTGCAGGCTTTCGGGCTTGTTTACCTCTTTGCCTCGCCTGTGGCGCTCTCCCCCTGCGCGGCGCGGCAGGCCTCGTTATTGCCGTCTGCGCAACACGCTGCGTAAACACGCACCGGCACGCATTGCTGATTTTCCAATTACTGTCCCTGTCGACGCCAAGCGCAAAATCCCCGTGCTACGCGGGCTGTATTTCATCGTCGAATTACCTGGACGGTTTTATCTGGTTGTTTCATTTTACAGAATTTATGTAGTAGCTAATTAACTGTTACGTGTTAAATACATACAATTAGCGAAGTGTTCACACATGTAGACTCTCAAGATACATCTAGTTACAGCCATAACTTCGTACGAACGTTTATATTTTACAAACGCAAATTAAAACAAATTCACTGCCACAGCCTGCGCACCCTTGTTACTGCATTGGTGTGTAATTTCACGACGAGTCAGGCTTTGAACCTATGATGTGTGAATATTTGAACAAGCTAACCCAGAGAGAGATAAACTACTTCTTCCAACTTCTTTTTCCCTACTTTGGCAACGTCGGAGGCAGAGAGAGAGAGAGAGAGAGAGAGAGAGAGAGAGAGAGAGAGAGAGACCACATACCCTTCATAATAAACAACTGAAGGCCCCTGTCACATATCAATGTATAAAATACTAAGGACTGTACTTTGGTTTTTCATATCGCGAACAAATAGCGAAGGATAAACAGCGCTATCATCACTATTATGCCGAACTGAAGAGAGTTCTGCCTACCGAAAATGCTACGTCGAAATACAGGATGAAATGAAATTACAGTGAAATGAATAGCCTTAGTTGCACACAGGCGTTGACATAAGTCAACGGCGACGGTTGAAAATGTGTGCCCCGACCCTGACTCGAATCTGAGATCTCTTGCTTACATTGCAGGAGCTCTATCCATTTAAAATAAAATTCTGTGTTGATCTCATTTTTTAAAAAAATTCTTTGTTGATCTCATTTTGTTCTATTTTGTTCGTTGTATATGATCGGCGCGGACGTCTCATGACACCCGTTCAGGTTGTTCGTTAAACCGTACTCGCAGTTTCTTTTATTACAGAGTGTAGCTAAACCCTCTGACCGAACACGCTGAGCTACCGTGCTGGCAAAGAAACAAAACCGGGTGCCGGATCCATCTGAGCCACCGAGGACACAGAGGATAGCGCGACTGCAGGGACTTATCTCTGGCACGCCTCCTGTGAGATTGACGTTCGCAACGTATTGTCCCGCACTACATTCATAGTGCCCCTGCCCATTATTACTCGAGGCATGGCTCACCAGCCATTGACCATCTTCTTCTGTGCGGCTGCATAAACAGCGCTCGAAGTCTTATGGAAAACGGTAGTAAAGCCGCGAGTAGTGAGTATAATGGGTGTGGGCACTATGAATATTTTGCGAACGTAAGTCTCACGGGAGGCGAGCCAGATATAAGTCCGTGCAGTCGCACTATCCTCTGTATCCTCGGTGGCTCACACGGATAGAGCGTCTGCCATGTAAGCAGGAGATCCCGGGTTCGAGTACCGGTCGGGGCACACATTTTCCACTGTCGCCGTTGACTTATGCAGCTAAGGGTATTCATTTCATTATAACGAGCTGTATGATCACCGATGGTATCTTCTCTTTCCGACTTGTCCGGAAGAACAGATATACCATTTTCATACATATAAATAGAATGAAGTGTCGCACTGTACGGGGTACATCTACATCTACATCTACATCCATACTCCGCAAGCCACCTGACAGTATGTGGCGGAGGGTACCCTGAGTACCTCTATCGGTTCTCCCTTCTATTCCAGTCTCATATTGTACGTGGAAAGAAGGATTGTCGGTATGCTTCTGTGTGGGCTCAAATCTCTCTGATTTTATCCTCATGGTCTCTTCGCGAGATATACGTAGGAGGGAGCAATATACTGCTTGATTCTTCGGTGAAGGTATGTTCTCGAAACTTTAACAAAAGCCCGTACCGAGCTACTGAGCGTCTCTTCTGCAGATTCTTCCGCTGGAGTTTATCTATCATCTCCGTAACGCTTTCGCGATTACTAAATGATCCTGTAACGAAGCACGCTCCTCTCCGTTGGATCTTCTCTTTATCTTCTATCAACCCTGTCTGGTACGGATCCCACACTGCTGAGCAGTATTCAAGCATTGGGCGAACAAGCGTACTGTAACCTACTTCCTTTGTTGTCGGATTGCATTTCCTTAGGATTCTTCCAATGAATCTCAGTCTGGCATCTGCTCTACCGACGATCAACTTTATATGATCATTCCATTTTAAATCACTCCTAATGCGTACTCCCAGATAATTTATGGAATTAACTGCTTCCAGTTGCTGACCTGCTATTTTGTAGCTAAATGATAAGGGACCTATCTTTCTATGTATTCGCATCACATTACACTTGTCTACATTGAGATTCAATTGCCATTCGGTGCACCATGCGTCAATTCGCTGCAGATCCACCTGCATTTCAGTACAATTTTCCATTGTTGCAACCTCTCGATACACCACAGCATCATCTGCAAAAAGCCTCAGTGAACTTCCGATGTCATCCACCAGGTCATTTATGTATATTGTGAATAGCAACGGTCCTATGACACTCCCCTCCGGCACACCTAAAATCACTCTTACTTCGGAAGACTTCTCTCCATTGAGAATGACATGCTGCGTTCTGTTATCTAGGAACTCCTCAATCCAATCACACACTTGATCTGATAGTCCGTATGCTCTTACTTTGTTCATTAAACGACTGTGGGGAACTGTGTCAAACGCCTTGCGGAAGTCAAGAAACACGGCATCTACCTGTGAACCCGTGTCTAAGGCCCTCTGAGTCTCGTGGACGAATAGCGCGAGCTGGGTTTCACACGACCGTCTTTTTCGAAACCCATGCTGATTCCTACAGAGTAGATTTCTAGTCTCCAGAAAAGACATTATACTCGAACATAATACGTGTTCCAAAATTCTACAACTGATCGACGTTAGAGATATAGGTATATAGTTCTGCACATCTGTTCGACGTCCCTTCTTGAAAACGGGGATGACCTGTGCCCTTTTCCAATCCTTTGGAACGCTACGCTCTTCTAGAGACCTACGGTACACCGCTGCAAGAAGGGGGGCAAGTTCCTTCGCGTACTCTGTGTAAAATCGAACTGGTATCCCATCAGGACCAGCGGCCTTTCCTCTTCCGAGGAGGACCGAACGAAGCCGAGACAGACCGAGCCTCGGCCAGGACGTGGTCCTCTCACCGGGCACACACGTTGTCTGGCACGCCGTGGCCAGCCCTGCTGTGCAAAACACCCGTGACTCCCAAAAATTTGTGATTAACAGGTCTGATATTCTACTTGTAAGACAGAGGTTGGTTATTCCTCCTTGTGTTTTTTTTGGTATGCTCTCTGTGGATGCAGAAATCTTTATCTGGCCGCGTTGGGGACGTGTGATACGCTGTGCCACGTCGCGTGGAGCAACGAGGAAAGGCGGTTACTCGCTCGCTCTGGAGCAGCATCGCTGCAAATAGTGAGTGCGGTTTGTTTATGAGACCGGCCGCGTCCACCTGCTGATTCGTGGATACTGAAGGCGATGCAGCATGGATTTAGAGTAGTGGTATAATGTGTGTAACCGAATAGGACGCACACAGTGGATTCTTACGGTGCACTTCAAATAAAACCAGGTACTATAATTTGATGTGGCTGTACTAGTTACCACTCATAGAGATTGCGCCTACAGAACTTATTTTAACTGCGTTCACGGATTTGGCCATGCAATGTGTTCGTGATATTTTATGTAGGGACTGATTCTGTATCAATGCACGTCGTTAATAGACTTATTAATTTATAGTGTCTCTATGAATCTAACCGCTCACTGCATTTTAGTATTGTTTATATCGACAGGCTTCGTAATAGTGCACATTGTTGACGCACAGTCGGCGTGTTACACTAGTGGACAGTGCTGCTGTAGTGTCGGACTGCGCAGGAATCCATAGTTTCCCGTTGTTTCGGGGTAGACTGTGACATTTTTTTTGTATTTGTGTGAGCTGGAGTGGAATGCCATTCATACGCCAAAGTACATGTTGTAACACAAAGGATCCAGCAGACTACGCCAGGGAAGTTACCGTTTTCCTTATGGTTATCTGTAAAGTGAGAGACGGCGGGCCGGCCGCGGGGGCCGTGGCGGTTCTACGCACTTCAGTCCGGAACCGCGTGACTGCTACGGTCGCAGGTTCGAATCCTGCCTCGGGCATGGATGTGTGTTATGTCCTTAGGTTAGTTAGGTTTAAGTAGTTCTAAGTTCTAAGGGACTGATGATTTCAGATGTTGAGTCCCATAGTGTTCAGAGCCATTTGAACCATTTTTGAAGAGTCGGCGGAGATCTTGTTTGTATATTTTGTACGGAGCACATTGTACTCATGTGGCAGCGATGTAGATGCTTCTGACACAGTACACTGGTAGCCAAGATCGCATAAATTCTTTTTATTGCATGATTACCGGTTTCTGCGAAACTAAAGCCGCCATCATCGGATCTTAGGACACGTACACGTCACAACATCAAGGCACACAATGGTGATATTAATAGCTGCCTGTAACACGCAGTCCTTACAAAAGTGTCGTGAGTAGCACATAGGCGTCCAAGAGAGATGATATTATAAATGTTAAGTGTCTCCATCACATACAAGCGCACGCTAGGTACATCTCTTGGTTATTAATATCACCATTGCGTGCCTTGATGTTGTAACCTGTATGTTTCCTAAGATACGATGATGGCGGCTTTAGTTTCGCAGAACCGCTAATCATGGAATAAAAAGAATTCCTGCGATCTTGACTACCAGTTTATTGTGTTTGTAAATTGTTGAAATGAGCACGTGTTGTGGTAAAATACATTTGAATTTAAATTATATTTGAGTTTAAAGAAAACTAGTAGTTTGTATAATAAAAATGGCTCTAAAAATGCTTCTATGATGCTGAAAAAATCTCGTAGCTGATTTTGGAGATTTTTTTTATTTACACATTCAAAAAGTGTTTCGGGCCCAGCCAAACGTCTGGTGACCTGTCAGCAATTTAAATTTGGCATAACAAACTCTTCCCATAATACAAATGCAAGTATATACAATTGCAAGCTTGACAAGCACACGAAAATAATAAAAAATCGAGATCATCAAAATAGGAGAAAGTGTATATACCATATGCACTTATATAAGCTCAAGAGGCTGTTTTAAATTCCGTACGTCAAGATATGCATGTGGTATATCAGGTGCAGTAACTATGTACTCGCACAGACAGAAAGCGAATGTACCAGGGCCAGAGCTGCAGTTTACGCGTGGCACCTTGGTGGCAACGTGGCGGAACAGCCAGTATCGTAAGTAAGTTTGGTGGTGGTGGGTTTGACATTGAAAGGGACCAAACTGCATGGCCATCGGTCCCTTGTGTGTAAGTTTTGTACCCACACTAGTAACAATGACAAAAGTAAAGCTCAAAGGCATAAAAACGTGTCAAATATGACAGAAAATATTACATATATGAAAATGATAGCATATAATAATAATTCAAAATTTCGGCAAACGTCTCCGCATATTTGGTGTTATAAACAGTGGTCGCAAAGAGCGCACGATTTTTACACCAATGGCGATTGAAGACATCAAAAACATGAAGAAATCAACCTTTTGTTCCACTGAACTGTAATATCGGTCATGGAGCCACCGTCTATGTGCGAATATTTCTAGGTCTTCCAAGATATCCATATAAACACTTTTATTCTCATAATGAGGAACCTATAAATTGGTTTCTACGTCACAAAGCTGATGACTGCACTGAAGTAAATGAACTCCTAGCCAGGATAACCGTGTTCCCTATATCGTGTTCTGAACTCCGTCCCATTCTGTCCGATGTAAAACTTGTCACAAGCTTCTCAATTTTATAGAACCCCCATCACAAAACTTATTAACAGGCTGCTCTATACTATGTCGGAGGAGTTCCCCCAATTTGTTAAAAAACTGTAGCCTACCATTACGTTATGCATTTTATTAGTATTTAGAGTGGGTGGGCCAACACACGTCACAGCAGCATATCTAACTTTTTCGTTCTTTGCTCCGGCCCCTTCGTGAATCTGTGACAAATTTTTCACCCATTTTCATTACATCACTTTCTCTAAATCCATTTTCCATCCCTGTTTCCCTGTCGATGACCTTCTGGCCAAGTGAATTTTTTTTTAACCTGTGGAGCGCTGAAAGGAAAAATTCTGCCTTGTGTAATGGGGTATGATTAAATACTTGCATTTGTGTTATGGGAAGAGTTTGTAATCACAAATTTTAATTGCTGGCAGCTCATACTAGACGATGGGCTAGGCCCGAAACAGTGTGAATGTAGAAATAAAAAAATCTCCAAAAACAGCAACGAGATTTTTTTCGGCAACCAACAAGCATTTTTAGATTCATTGTTATTATATTTGTCTTGGTTGCCAACCTCTACCAGAACTTTAAGTCTGAAATAAACAAGTGGTTGCTATTTAAAGGAATTCGATTGCAGAGTGTTTTTGTAAATTTTTTAAACTAAGTAAATTTCCGAAGCACTTTTTTCAACTGGTCGTTACGCCTGCGCTTAATTTATTGTGATAATAAATGCTGTAAAATTATATATACCCAGAGTACTTAAAAGGTTTTGCTGCCCTCTTTCATTTAAACCTTTGTGTTACAATAGTTTCACTGTGAAACCACTTTTTGCTGCATTGTATCCCTTTGCGGCATAGGTGACTCTCTGTGAGACCACCGTCTCACCCTTCTTTGTAATACACTGTAGCGGAATTTCGATGAACTAACTCAATAAATATTGAGAGAGCAACGCTGCGAGAGAACCGGATTTCTGCGCGTGTTTTCCGTGCACGTCCGACATATTGTGAGTCAGACACGTTGTTTTGTGTAATCCAGGTGCTGTACTTTATTCAATGTATGTAACATTTTTATACACGCTACGACATATATTCTAGATTAAAAATATGTCTAAAGTTTGAATATACCACATTATTTGAAACAGTGAGAAGCGTAAGTGTTGGTGGTTTCGCTGTGAAACTACAGTACTAATGTGATACCTTTACTGTACAAAGCTTCTATTCTTATATACAGTAAGTTATTTAACTTTTACCTCTATTTAGATACATTAAACATACACCTTGGCGGAATTAGATGAGGCTACTGTCTACAACCTTTTTGAGGATATTCCAAGCGATTTGTCAGAACTGTCAGAATCTGAAGAGGATGAAGATGTAATCTGGAGGTTGTTACTCAGGCCCTTGGACAGGAAGCCCTCACGCTCCTACCTTCTTTAGCAGCTGAGAAAGAAGTTTCTGAAGCTCCAGCTGATGTCAGGGAACTTCTTCCTTTCGTCCAAGACTTTACAGAACCAAAGTGGGCACGTGAGTTCTGTGACTATGATCATGTAAATTTTGTGGAGGAAACTGGGCCTTCGCCCAATTTCGATAATCTTTCTTCCCCAGTCGACTTTTTCCTTGAACTTTTTACGAATGAGACATTGGAGGAAATAGTGTATCAGAAAAATTTATGTGCTATGCCAGTGGGTGGTGGCATCAATCCGCACTCTACAAATATAGATGAGATGAAAGAATTTTTAGGTATAAATTATGGGTACAAAAGCCTCACCTAGTTTTAGGTATTACTTGTCATCTTTCCCAGCATTGCGGGATGAATTCATTGCCCACAGAATACCACTGAATAGATTCGTGTGGCTCCTTTCTAATTTACATTTAAATGACAATGAGAAACAAACAGAGGAGATCACCAGACTATGACAAACTATATAAACTACGACCATTGTTAAATTCTCTCTCCACAACCTACAAAAATTGTTACAAGCCATCTAAGAAACAAAGCACTGACGAGTAAATGATTAAGTTCAAAGGGAGATCATTTATGAAAATGTATGTGCCACAGAAATCCATAAAAAGGGGTTACAAAGTGGGGGTAATGGGGGACGAAACTGAGTATATTTGTGAATTTAAAATCTAAGATATGGAACCCAGGTAGAAAAGGACCTAGGTGGAAGAGTTGTTACTGATTTGACTAGAACAATGGTTGGTCATGGTTAAGAAATATGCGTAGATAACTATTTTACATCAGAACCATTTTTCAAAAACCTCCTTTTGCATAAGATATATGCCTGTGGCACAATTAAAAGTGTCAGGAAATACTTGCCAAAAGATTTTAAATCTGATGAATATTATACTCGTGGGAAATCAGAGTGGAGGATCTGGGAGGGAGTAACCTGCACTAAATGGATGGACAAAAAATCTGTTCTTTTTCTCTCAAACTTCCATAATCCAAACCAAGAAAAAAAGATGGCACTCAGGAAGCAATAAAATGTCTGAAAGTCATATGTGACTACAATACTTCAATGGGTTATATTGACAAAGCAGACATGCTCAAATCAAGTCATGAATTAGACAGGAAAAGCAAGAAGTTGTGGCACAGAATATTTTTCCATTTCTTGAACGTCACTGTCGTGAATGCCTGTGTCATATATAAAGTAAAAATGGGAGGAACACCACTGAATTTAAAAGGTTTAAAGATACTAGTGGTTGAGGGTCTGTTTGTGCAAGGCAGCATTTCTCCTGGCAGGAAAAGGAGAGAAATTTCCCGTCCATCATCATTTATGAAGACATTTAGACTAAAAGTCTCTGTGGATAATAGACAATCTAATGAACCGCATATTCCTGTTCATAGCAAATTGAAACGCTGTCCAAATTGTAGTTCAAAAAAGGAACCCCATAGGACCAGATGGTCATTCAGTGTATGTGATGTCGGATTTCGAACAGATAAAAGAAACCGTTTTTGGAGTATCATGAAAAGTAGAAACAAGTGTTGTATGTAATGTACTTTGAAATTTTTGCATCAAAGAAAAAAAATTCTGACCTCAGTTTATAAAAAATATATGTATGAAAGAAAATGAAACATAAGTGTAATAAAATATTGAAAATTAAAAATTAGTGGATTTCTGAAAGACGTTGAACAACCTCTTGTGTCACAGTGGTTTCATAGTGAAACCACTTATGTATATTTTTTTATAAAAATTGAAATAAGTTTTAAAAATGTGTAATGTGCTCCAGTAATGCAATGAAGAAGGATAAGATCAAATTTCAGTGCATATCAAGTCCAAAAGTATTTGTGTGACTCAAAGGGTTAAGTCGTTACACACGTTTATCATTAAAGTAAAAATATACTTTGTATTGATTCTGACTCAAGTTATTAATAAATGAATAAGTGTTTAAATGTAAATATGAACTGAGTCAATAGATTCCACCCATTAATCCTTTCCATCCTAGCAAACACACCGCAGTGAGATGTGCAGGAAGAAGAACGACATAAATCTTCGAACAGAAGTGCAAAGAAGATTAAAAGAACTGGCGACAGAAAAACTATGTTAATGAACTTTTGGGCTAATTAAAAGCATTGGCGACAGAAAATGTATGAGCTTAATATATGTATGGCGCAATTTTCCTGAACGAGGCCAAAAGGTTGATTTATTTCTTTAGCGTACGGATGCATCGCAAACAAAGAATATTGCAATCATTTAAAACTACAATAATATGCAGGACATGAATCTAGTCTACTGATCCTTCCATCATTACCAGGAACTTCGTTGGATCCCCACGGAAACCTCTGAGAGGACGTTCTTGAATCAGATGGTGAACAGTCTGCTCTCAGCGCGTCACAACTTGGCGAAGATATTTTTTTTCAACTTGTGCAAAGAGTCGGCACACCTTCCGGTTTTGGTTCGCATTCGGTAAAGCACCGACCAGATCTTGTGTGGTAATTAAAAGCCTGGTGGCTTGGTAGATATGCATGACACCTTAAGTTGTTGTGTGGTAGCATAAATCTGCCATGTATGCCACCAGCAGTCATCAGTATTAAAGGTGTTTCCATCTAACGTTCTTGCTGTTCCCAGATGTGGGTGACGAGAGCGAAGCCAGCGTTTGCTGATGCTAGGAATTTCTGCGTGAAAAGGGAGGTTAGGATTTATTTACGTTATGTCTCCCATACAAGTGCACTTTTTCGCTGCATAGATGGAGGTAGGTGTGGGCCTCATGATTCGGGTCATAAGGAGTGTGGTATGGTTGAACTTCGTGTCAGCAAGTTTTATGTGAGTACTATTAATCCAGACTGGCGAGAAATACTCCACAGCACGATATACCAATCCTAGAGCTGAATTACGGAGTGTTAGTGCGGTTGATCCCTGTGATGTGCCACAGAATTTCTGGAGGATGTTATTTCGAGTTTATATTTTGGCAGGTGTTCTTAATGGATGTTATTCGTAACTGAGCGTTCTGTCAAGAGTGACCGGAAGATATTTTGATTTTTTGCTGAGCCATGCTCACTCCGAACTATGCGTTTCCTTGAACTTGGCTGTCTGTCTGTCTTTGGTTTCCCACAGTTGTTGCGGTTATGCCCTGGTTCTTCCTCCTACGTGTGGCAGCAACACCGATTCAGAAAATATCGTTCCCGTGGAAGAAATCTAGCTCGTTTTATCTCGCGAAGTAACGGGTGCTGTCGACAGGGGTGTCAGATTGATTTCATGTTTTTAGATTTCCAGAAGGATTTTGACACAGTTCCTCACAAGCGTCTTCTAAACAACTTGCTTGTCTACGATTAATCGCCCCAGTTGTGTGACTGGATTCGTGATTTCCTGTCAGAAAGACACGTTTCGTAGTAAGTGACGGCAAGTGATCGAATAAAACAGAAGTAATGTCTGATGTTCCGAAAGGATTTGGTATAGATTCTCTGCTGTTGCTAATCTACATAAACGCTTTAGGAGACAGTTTGAGCAGCCCTGTTATATTGTTTGCAGATGATGTCATTTACCGTCGTATAAAGTCACCATATGACCAAAACAAATTGCAAAATGATTTAGAAAAGACATCTGTACTGTGCGAAATGCGGCAATTCAATGTAAATAACTAAAAGTGTGAAGTGATGCACATGATTAGTGAACAGGATCCGCTAAATTTCTGTTACAGTATAAAACACCCAATTGTAGGGGCTGTAAATTCATCTGAATACTTAGGGACTACGATTACAAGAAACTTAAACTGGAATGGTCACATAGGTAATGTTGTGGGTAAAGCAACACTAAAGACTGTGATTTACTGGCAGGGCACCTACAAAATATAACAGGTCTGCTAGTGAAACTGCTTACACTACGTCTGTGCACCCTCTATTCGAGTACTGCAGTGCGATGTGCTATGAGCATCAGGTACGATTGACGGAGGACATCGAAAATGTTAAAAAAAGAGTAACTCGTTTTGTATCGTCGCAAAAAAAGTGAGAAAGTGCCGCAGATATGATACGCGAATTGGGGTGGCAATCGTTAAAGAAAAGGCGATTTTAATTGCGGCGGGATGTTCTCATGAAATTTCACTCACCCACTGTGGCCACACGGCGTGAAAACATTTTTTTGGCGCCCACGTACGAAGGGAACAATGACAATCATAATAAAATAAGAGGAATCAGAGCATTCACGGAAGGCTTAAGTGTTAGTTTTTCCCATGCGGTGTTCCAGAGTCGAACGATAGAGAATTAACTTGAAGGTGGTTCGATGAACCGTTTGCAAGACACTTAATTCTGAGTTGCAGAGTAATCGCACAGATGTAGATTACAGAATCTACAGCAATTGGTGTAAAATACATCTCTGTTAAATACATGAAGTATAAAATTTGACTAATTGTCACGACGATTCTTTCCACAAATTTCCACTGTAGTAGGGCTACACAATCGACGTGTGGTAATATGTACAAACTTCATATAAGCTCAGTTAGAACAATACCTATACAAGGGAACACCTCTCCATCAATATTCATAATAGACAGGTCAAATACAGTTCAGAGATACAATTCCGGTGTTGGAAGAAGTAGAAATTACTCGTTCATCGAAGAACATCAGGCTGTAGTTATGTGTTGCGGGCATATCTAGTGTATTATTTTTTGACCACAGATAAAGTGAATAAACATCAAGTTAAGACAGCGACTGGTAGTGAATGGTGACAATGGTGCATTACCCAAAAAAGGACGCCTCAGTTGCGTACAAAACGAAATACACTCTCAACACAGAAAAAATAAAAATGTACCGTTGTTAACACGAAAAATAATTTCTTTCGTTGAGCTCTTTGTTGGTTATCTTATAGTTCAGATGAAATGTTGAGAGTTGTGTGGTAGCGGTACTTGGCCGTAACCTACTGGTAAATATTACACCACTCATCGGAACACGGGAAGTTTGATAATTAGGAGGAAAAACAAATGAGCAGTAGCATTGTGCGGGACGATATACAGTCCTATTCGACACGAATTCCAGTTGCAGGTTTTTAGGTGGATTGTGTATTTAGAGAGTTCGGCGGACAAATCAAACTACAAACACGCCCTGGGCGCGCGTCCCCTGCTTTTTGTGCAGATGAAACGTTTACCGTGCGCGTTAGTTGCACGCGCCGTGCTAATCCCGCCGGTTCGGAACTGCACGACACGGCAGGGCACTGTATATTGTGTTGTGTTCGCGAGGCTGGGTAATTTTTCAGGCGCTCCGCGCACAAAGCTGGAATTAAGCGCTCATTGAGGCCGGCCGCTTTGACGGGCTGCGCGCCCGCTACCTGCTCTGCGGCAATGCGGGGCTGCGCGCGGCCACATACTGCCCGAAGCGCTCGCTCCGGTCCCACAACAGGGCGCCACCTAAACAAAAATGTTACACCACACGGGTGCGTGCAGAATGGCACGACCTCTGCACTTTGTTAATCAAACAGAAGACGCGGAAATCGTAACCAAGCATCCCACAGAAAATGAGTATCACGGGGAATAGTTCTATCAGATGTTGTGATGGTTTCGCACAGAATTGTAACATGGTCGCAACCCTATAATATCGAACCAAGGGTGCACAGATTTAACCTAACTTCACCAACAAAATTTCGGGAATTGTTTAGGGATATTATCTGATCGCTTTGATGTAATGAATCTGTGTTCTCCGATGAATTGTTACAGGGTAATATAATTACAATCCCGGTCGGGGCACACATTTTGAGCTGTCCACATCGAGGTATATCAGCAACACCTGTCGGCAGCTGAGGGTTTCGGTTAGTCATCATTTATTCCAGGGAAAAGCTGCATGGTCATCTACAGTATCTGTTCTTTCGAGAACAGTTACTATCCTCATATATAATTACAATTTATTTGGCTACCTACTGGCCGCTGTGGCCGAGCAGTTCTAAGCGCAACCGCTACGGTCGCAGGTGCGAATCCTGCCTCGGGCATGGATGTGTGTGCTGTCCTTAGGTTAGTTCGGTTTAAGTAGTTCTAAGTCTAGGGGACTCATGACATCAGATGTTGAGTCCCATCGTGCTCAGAGCCATTTGAACCATTTTGATTTATTTTGCTACCTGCTTTATCTTTGTTTCTGTGAATATATTGTGTTTGAACATTATGAATTACCTCCAAGAGAACGGCCTGTTCACACATCAACACGGATTTAGAAAACATCGTTCTTGTGAAACACAACTACAGCTCTTTACTCACACGAAGTGTTGAGTTCTATTGACAAGAGATTTCAAATTGATTCCGCATTTCTAGAGTTCCAAAAGGCTTTTGATACTGCACTGCACAAGTGTCTTGTAGTGAAATTGCGTGCTTATTGAATATCGCGTCAGTTATGTGACTGGATTCGTGATATCCTGTCAGACATCTCACAATTCGTAGTGACTGGTGGAAAGTTATCAACAGAAGTTAAGTGTCCTACAATATATGCTAAAGACATAAAATCAAATACTTGAAAGTGGCATAATAGGCCGAAACCTGAGCTGCACTGAAATAAAGAATAAAACCGTCAAATGGCGGCCTGTTCCTTTAAAAAAGTATTGTATGAGTGTTGCTCAACAGCATCAGAAACTGCTTGAAACAGAAGTGGTATCTGGCGTTCCCCAAAAGTAGTGTTATAGGACCTCTGCTGTTTCTCATCTATATAAACGAGTTAGGAGACAATCTAAACAGCCGTCTTAGGTTGTTTGCAGATTGACTGTAGTTTAGCACTTGGTTAAGTCATCGGAAGGTAAAAAAAAATCGCAAAACGATTTAGAAAGGTTATCTGTATAGTGCGAAAATTGGCGATTGACTCTAAATAATGAAAAATGTGAGGTCATCGACATAAGGAATTCGTTAAAATTCGGTTACACAACAAATCAGTCAAATCTAAAGGCTGTAGAATCAACTAAATACCTAGAAATTACAATTACGAACAACTTTAATTTGAAAGAATACGTATAAATGATTCTGGGGAAGGCAACCCTAAGACTGCGATTTATTGTCAGAGCACTTAGAAGGTGCAACATGGGCTAGAGAGGGTCAGTGAATCCCAAATTGGCTACAGATAATGTGGTTCGGCTTGAGTATGCATCACAAATTTTTTTTTCTTATTGCAACGTTTCGTTTACACACACAATGTAGTAATATTGTTAATAGGTGCAATATCTTCTGCAGAAGACGGTTTTAGATCCACCGAAACCATGGTCAAGGTTTAATGAACTTGTAATTTCCCATCCATTGAAGCTGTTCCATGCACAATCGCCGAGGCGCAGCCATGCACAAAAACTTGAAAACTAACGTCCTTAACATAACAAACATCGAACGCCAGTTAATTGAAGCAGAGGTGATTATGTTCTGTAGCTGTTAACATCCAAGACCATCAGACCAGGCTTTAGGGTAGTATGACTATCAAGAATGTAACCAGACTACGTTCATTCTCATCGGAGTAGCCTCCACACACAGATTCATACATCGTGCCGCTGTACATCAGACCTTTTGGGCCTCTTTCTACTGAAGCTTCTTGATAAGCCGCTACTATGGTCTCTCTTCTAATATGCGGTGGTGCTCCAGATATCGTCAGACTGTTCAGGTCGATACTTGTCTTGGTGCAAATAATTTGATTCCCTGACTTGAGATACGTAAAGAAACTGATCCATCCTGCATGGTCGAATGAACAATTGGCTATCCTCTCGGGCCCTAGTCCCGTGGGACAGTTGAGGTCCTTCCTGGTGTTCAGTATGCTCCTCCCACAGCCATCAATTGTAAATTCATATGGGAGTCGTGGGTTCCTGACCATTGCGAGCTGCAATATCGTGAAACGGTAAACTGTAGTTTAGACAGGTCACGATCCTTCTACTGTACAGTGCGGAGCTGTGTGATACGTTGCAGTGTCCTGCTGGTAGATGGCATCCTGCCGAGGAAAAACAAATTGCGTGTCGGGATGAACAGATGCATACTTGTGTTGCTCCATTGCACTTTCCAGAATGATGACATCACCTAGGAGTTGCCACGTAAACAGTCCCCAGAGCACAACCCAAGCAGAGTGTTTATTTTCAGATGTTGGATTCTGTATACGTCAATAGCCATCTGTCCGATGGTGCAGCAAACGTCCAGCTGCGGTACCGGCGTGCAAATTCCTTCGTGGCCGATGAACAACAGTTAGCATGGGTACATAAAACAGGCGCCTGCTGCGGAGAACCATACGGAATAACGCTCGCTGGATGGCCTTAGAGAAGACACTGTTGGTAGCACTTGGTTCGTGGCGACAGTCAGCTACTCAACCGTTCCACGTTTACTCGTCCGTACAAATCTCTGCAGCCTTATTTCCCTCCTGTTACCTATTGCCCATGGTGCAACACAGCTGCCGGGTTTGAATCGCCATTTGCCATGTACTGTACACTTTAACCATGGCGGCACGCGAACTGTGTACAAAATTAGCCGTGTGGGAAATGCTTCCACCCTTGGCCCGAAAGCCAATGGTCATCAAATAAATCGCTCCGTTTCCACATTATGTCAACGACTGCACAGTTTCTGGCGACTCCCCGACCAGCTTTAAAGATCCCCCACTGCTTGTGCTGCCGATTACGTCTGAATAGCTATAGCGCGTTGACGTCGTACATACGCGGTGGTCACATTAGTTTGACTGAACCGTGTAAGTGGTAAATGGACGTCAGAATACACATACAAGGTCCTTATTTTAAGTTTGAAACACTTCGCAGAATGGTGGGATACTTGTCGACAAGGCTGTCAACCATGACGTGGGAATTTAGTACAAAGTGACTGGCGACGTATAATCAGCAGCTTGTCGATTACGCTAATGGCTCCAAAAAGCAAAATTATTTGTGGTCGCCGCTGAACATGAATATACTAGTGCTGTGCATAAGTTCATAGCGATTTAGTTTTGCGTGTTGGTTTCTCGGTTTCTACGAGTTATTTATTGATTGTAGTTTTTTTTAATTTTTATTTCACTGTCGCTATTGGAGTTTAAATATTGTCATTTTGTCATATGGAGGTAGTTAGTGGAGCTGTGGACGCTGTCTGAGTTCATTAGAGTGGTGACAGCAATGGAAGCAGCGAGAAACGTTTGTGGCTTGTGTGGCAGAAATACTATTAGACAGAGCACCTTAAAACGGTTCTCTTGTTTGAAGGAGGACCGTTCTGGCATTAGTGACTTTTCATGTTCAGGAAGGCCTTCGTGCTTTGAAGAGTTCGTACAAATTAAAAAAAAAAAAAAAACACAGCGATACACGTCAGTGTACTCGAGAACTGGAAAACGTGATGCACTGTGGTCGTTCCACCATTGTGTGACAATTGTATGCAATGACGAATGTAAAAAAATCGGGTGTATAGGTACCGCATACTCTAAGCAAAAATCACAGCAATCTGTGGGTTGTCCATACGTGCATCTGTTTGCTCGTCATCAGCTGGCTCGTGAATTGCACCGACAATTCCTATGCTGTATCGTTACTGGTGACGAGAGATGGTGTCATTATTGTAAGATAAGGAAAAGAAAGGAATGGTTGAGCGCAAATATAATAGCTACTCCCTGTACAAAGACCTGCGTGGTTCCACGAAAGATAATGTTATGCATTCGGTGGAACAGGGACGGTGTGGTGTACTTCGAATTGCTTCGTCAAGCCGTAACCATCATTGCTGATATTTATTGTCAACAACTTAGACGGCTTGTAGTCGCAAACCAAGAACAACAAAAGGGAGACTGTGTTAAGTGAGCGTGCTCCACGATAACGCCCACCCGCATTCTGCTAGACTCGCTAAAACCCTGTGCAGAAGTTTCCTTGGAAACTCATTCCACACCCACCTCGTTCACATAATGTTACACCCTCAGATTTTCACCTTCTCCGCTTTCTACCGAACAATCTTCAATGAACTTCCTTTCGGGATGAAAATGCGCTCCGAACATGGCTCAAAAGCACGTGATTCCTAGAGTTGCGGCTTCGGAAAGTTACCCAATATTGGTAGACCATTGTAAATACTAAAGGAGAATATATTATTGATGACTAGTGTCTAGATCAGATTAATACTTGTTCCATAGATCATGAATACGACACTTCGTAATGATGTGGAACGTGTCAGGTTAATGAAAGATGTCTGTACAAGATATTACATTACACAAAATATTGCATGACACTAATGCTTAAGTTAGTTTTTTTTTTCCTCCCTTAATTTATATCTAAAAATTCAGCCAATGAGAAGAAGGAGTTGTCATCTAGAAATTCTTTTAATTTATTTTTAAATGTTGGTTGACTATCTGTCAGGCTTTTGATTCTGTTTGGTAGGTGACCAAAGACTTTTGTGGCAGCATAATTTACCTCTTTCTGTGCCAAAGTCAGATTTAACACTGCATAGTGAAGATCATCCATTCTCCTGGTGTTATAGCTATGCACACTGCTATTACTTTTGAACTAGGCTGGATTATTAACAACAAATTTCATAAGTGAATATATATACTGTGAGGTTACTGTGAGGATCCCTAGATCCTTAAATAGATGTCTGGAGGATGACCGTGGGTGGGCTCCAGCAATTATTCTGATTACACGTTTTTGAGCAATGAATACTTTTCTACTCAACGATGAATTAGCCCAGAATATGATACCATACGAAAGCAGTGAATGAAAGTAGGCATAGTACGCTAATTTACTGAGATTCTTATCACCAAAATTTGCAATAACTCTAATAGCATACGTAGCCAACTCAGACGTTTCAGCAGACCATCAATGTGTTGCTTCCAGTTTAACCTCTCATCAATGGACACACCTAAAAATTTTGAAAATTCTACCTTAGCTACAGACTTCCGTTCAAAGTCTATATTTATTACAGGAGTTGTGCCATTTACTGTACGTAACTGTATATACTATGTTTTATCAAAATTTTGAAAATTCTACCTTAGCTACAGACTTTCGTTCAAAGTCTATATTTATTACAGGAGTTGTGCCATTTACTGTACGGAACTGTATATACTGTGTTTTATCAAAATTTAAAGAGAGTCCGTTTGCTGAGAACCACTTAATAATTTTGTGAAAAACATCATTTACAATTACATCACTTAGTTCTTGGTTTTTGGATGTTATTACTATACTTGTATCATCAGCAAAAAGAACTAACTTTGTATCTTCATCAATATGGAATGGTAAGTCAATGTATATATATATATATATATATATATATATATATATATATATATATATATATATATATATATATATATACTCCTGGAAATTGGGAAATTGAAATAAGAACACCGTGAATTCATTATCCCAGGAAGGGGAAACTTTATTGACACATTCCTGGGGTCAGATACATCACATGATCACACTGACAGAACCACAGGCACATAGACACAGGCAACAGAGCATGCACAATTGCGGCACTAGTACAGTGTATATCCACCTTTCGCAGCAATGCAGGCTGCTATTCTCCCATGGAGACGATCGTAGAGATGCTGGATGTAGTCCTGTGGAACGGCTTGCCATGCCATTTCCACCTGGCGCCTCAGTTGGACCAGCGTTCGTGCTGGACGTGCAGACCGCGTGAGACGACGCTTCATCCAGTCCCAAACATGCTCAATGGGGGACAGATCCGGAGATCTTGCTGGCCAGGGTAGTTGACTTACACCTTCTGGAGCACGTTGGGTGGCACGGGATACATGCGGACGTTCATTGTCCTGTTGGAACAGCAAGTTCCCTTGCCGGTCTAGGAATGGTAGAACGATGGGTTCGATGACGGTTTGGATGTACCGTGCACTATTCAGTGTCCCCTCGACGATCACCAGAGGTGTACGGCCAGTGTAGGAGATCGCTCCCCACACCATGATGCCGGGTGTTGGCCCTGTGTGCCTCGGTCGTATGCAGTCCTGATTGTGGCGCTCACCTGCACGGCGCCAAACACGCATACGACCATCATTGGCACCAAGGCAGAAGCAACTCTCATCGCTGAAGACGACACGTCTCCATTCGTCCCTCCATTCACGCCTGTCGCTACACCACTGGAGGCGGGCTGCACGATGTTGGGGCGTGAGCGGAAGACGGCCTAACGGTGTGCGGGACCGTAGCCCAGCTTCATGGAGACGGTTGCGAATGGTCCTCGCCGATACCCCAGGAGCAACAGTGTCCCTAATTTGCTGGGAAGTGGCGGTGCGGTCCCCTATGGCACTGCGTAGGATCCTACGGTCTTGGCGTGCATCCGTGCGTCGCTGCGGTCCGGTCCCAGGTCGACGGACACGTGCACCTTCCGCCGACCACTGGCGACAACATCGATGTACTGTGGAGACCTCACACCCCATGTGTTGAGCAATTCGGCGGTACGTCCACCCGGCCTCCTGCATGCCCACTATACGCCCTCGCTCAAAGTCCGTCAACTGCACATACGGTTCACGTCCACGCTGTCGCAGCATGCTACCAGTGTTAAAGACTGCGATGGAGCTCCGTATGCCACGGCAAACTGGCTGACACTGACGGCAGCTAGCGCCATTCGACGGCCAACACCGCGGTTCCTGGTGTGGCCGCTGTGCCGTGCGTGTGATCATTGCTTGTACAGCCCTCTCGCAGTGTCCGGAGCAGGTATGGTGGGTCTGACACACCGGTGTCAATGTGTTCTTTTTTCCATTTCCAGGAGTGTATATATATGCTTAGTAAACTTTCGGAACATCACTGCGAAGTTATGCAGCTACCTAATAAAACAAAAAATAGCGTGTTACGTCATTACTCCTGTAATGATTTAACGACGTCGAGTTTTCTTTGACTGAATTTTGATTATGATTGATGATTTTCAATGTTTTATCGGTTTTTCCATCGTATTTGTGTGAATTACATGCAGATATAAATGTATTATTGTTAGTAGAGTCAGGAATTAACGGCTTCAGTTGAAACAGTTTATTGGTTCAGAATATCGACCGGCTTCTGAGAATTATAAGCCAATCTTCAGGTCTACAAGACTGCAAAGGGGAAAATGAAGAAACTATAATATTAGAGTTTGTATGACCCTTAACCCTTGTTGGTTATAATTATAGTGGCGATTTACTGTCAATCTGTAAGTATGGGGTTGATATAGTCGGTTTAGTCAGATGAAAACACAGGTTGTAACACTAGACTGTCGTGACAAACTAATGCTACCCTCTAAGAGGATTTATACTTTCGACCGTGCGTGTATGTCTAACGGATATATGTATCGGACAGTAATTTTGAAAATGGTGACTATCAGAAAAACTGAACACGCTTTAAATTTTGGTGTTTAATGAAAGTAATATATTTCGTATACGAATTAAAAAAAAAAAAAAAAAAAAAAAAAAAAAAAGAACGGTTGCGAGCCCAGTTAGGCACATGAATTTGGAAATATATGTTTAAGAAAAATAAATATTAATTTTTGAAATTACTTTCATTAATATTTCCCTTTGAATAGTACACAGGATAAAAACGGACACATTGCACACTATGACCTGAGAGTAGCAGCAGTCACCAATACTGCACGTACTAGTAATTAAAAAAAAGCAAAATGTGTACCCAACTCACACTACTAAGAGCTACATTCAAGATTGTTACTTGGATTAGTACTGAAATGTTACTGCAAGAAGTGCAGAACTAAAATTAGCCAGGAGGGTGTTCTGACTTAACTGACATATAAATACCGCAAATATAAATAAATAATACCACAATCACACTGTGTATTCTTCCACTTATAGAAATGTATCAGATTCCCTTAGTAGAAATAATATTCCAATTATCTTTATAATATGAGAAGAACATGTTGGGGAGCCATAAACTGATATTGTATCACTAGTCATACTCTGATTATCTCATTATCAAAATTCAATTCAACTAAATTTAATTCTTAGCTTCACTTGGAATAGTTCATGTTTTTACGTTTTGAAGGCATGTTATTCAACACTGACCTCAATTAACTCCAAAAAATCGTTCATGATAGTAATCAAAGCTAAATTAAGTTTCAAATGAGTACAACTTATTTACTTTTTTCATCATCTGTGAAGCAGGTATTTTATACAGTAACATTTACACAGTCCGACAATGAATTTTTGCAAAACGATACTTTGCAATAAGTTGAGAGTATTTTAGTAAAATTCTAACTAGATTCACTTTCAATAATCCTTGCCTATCTGACAAACATAAATAATCAATAATAGTGCATTTGAAAAAGGATTCTCGATTTTATAAACACTTGGGAGGGGATCCTGCATAGGTTCATGATGAGGATAAAAGTTATGGTTCTAAACACAGGTTTATAGCACTTAGATTATTATTAAAATCAGTCACATAAATTAACTGGTTCATGCTCTGATACAAATCTGTAGGCGTGGAGTTGGTGGAGAAGTGGCGACATAGAGGCGGCAAGCGAAGTAGCAGCTAACTCTACTCACGGCTCTTGATGTTTGAATGCTCTATACAGTTTCTTCTTGGTGATGGATTTTTAATGTGTTGGAGCCATTCCTTATTGCTAAGAGTACTATGCAACAGCCAATCCACATACGAGACAAAATTCCTTACTAAGTGGCTTCCAGCTGCCTCCCCAGGCACCGTCGTCGTGTACCGTGCAACGGCTAGCCACTGACTGCGCGCCGTTCCCACCAAATAGCCGCTCAGTTCGACCGTCAAACAACCTTTCACGTCGCGCTGAACCACTTCCGTTGCGAAGAGCTTATCTTTTACATTTTACAATACAAGTGCCCTAAGCATGAATTAGCTTCCAATATACGATGTGTCTCTTCAAAATATACGCATGTTATAAAATTTCACTATTGTAAACATCATTTAACTTTTTCGAGATACACATTACCGTACTTTAAATTTGCTGTCACAAATCAGTGACCTTAATCAACAAAGAATACACACTTCGTCATTACAGACACACAGTTACATAATATAAACATACTTCTAATCGATGCAAGTGCTACAAGGTGTCACGCCAGATGGCCACAAAACATTCTAAGAAAGGTAAACGGTAAAAGGAAGAAAAAAACGAGGACGAAATACTAAGAGAACGTGACCAAACAACGCAAGACAAACGCTGTGACCTCCGCCCTCTGTGCACAACAGGCTGCGGGCACGCGACAGACGCACGTGAAGCCCAGATACGTTATTTATTTCTGTGGTTGTTTCCCACCGTGTTGTTTGTCAGTTACCACTGAGAACTCTATGCAAACGCCGCTGTGAAGTGAAGGCCGTTGCCCGTGGTGAGAGATAATGCCTGAAATTTGGTATTCTCTGTACACTCTTGTCACTGTGTATCTCAGAATATGGAATTCCCTAACGATTTCCGAAATGGAGCATCCCGTGCGTATAGGTCCAACTACCATTCAGTGCTCAAACTCCGTTAACTTCAATCACGCGGCCACAATCACGTCGGAAACCTTTTCACGTGAATCACATAAGTACAAGTGACAGATCCGTCAGTGTACTACCCATTTATACCAAGTGTACGCGACACTACCGCCGTCTGTATATGTGTATATCGCTACCCCTTGCCTTCTGTCACATTACTGTATTTGCAACTGAAGCTGTTAATAACATGTCACTACTGTGAATCTCAGCTGCTGATGTCGGTCTAACCAAATCTTACGGGTAGTTCTTAATTGCTTTTGGGCGTGATCTAGTAGTTTCTGCAATAGAGACGTGAGTGGAGTAGGTAAGTGATATGTTACGTTAGGAGTATGTTTAAAACACAGACAAGCAAAGGGATAAGATGATGGGACATCTGTTAAGACGTCAGGGAATGACTTCCATGGTACTAGACGGGGGTGTAGAAGGCAAAAACTGTCGAGGAAGACAGAGTTTGGTAAACATCCAGCAAATAATTGAGGATTTAAGTTGGAAGTGCTACTCTGAGATGAAGAGTTTGGCACGAGAGACGCTCCAGAATGCAGTATTGTAACATATGTCGTAACATTTGAGAGTGAAAATAAATAACTACTAACATAAACCATAAAGCTTTATATTATACTGCATTGAAAAATATGTTACACAACCATTAACATAGATATAAGCTATTTGTTAATCAAATAGACGCTCCAGGATGCAGTAATGTAACAAACGTTGTAACACTAGAGAATGAAAACAAATAACTGCTAACATAAGCCATATAGCTTTGCATTATACTGTATTGAAACATCACACAAACATTAACACAGTTGTAACATCATTACGGGACCATATGAAAATAGTAAAAGTTGTCGAAGCGACTTCGCTGTGATGTAAATATAACAAGTTAAAAAGTGTCAATTGCAGAAAAAACTTGTAAGAAAAATATGTCGTTTTAATATCTTGACTTATTAAGAAACAGAATAGTGTGCACGACGACCAGTATAACTGACAAATAATATTGCTCATGTATGGAATTATCTCTTAGACAATGAAACCAGTAACTAATTTCGTTATAGCTGTTTAAATATGAAATTTACCATCACTCGCATAAAAGTTGTATATACAGAGAAAGGTATAGTCATTGTCATGAAAGATGTCAGAGATTCGTGTTTGTCACAGCCCATTGAAACTAAATGTAAATGTGTAATTTGTATGTATGGTTTGATGTGAGGTACATGTGTAGCGCTAATGAGTGCCATAGAGATAGTAATGCACATAAATGAATGTGGCGCGTCCATAAATACTGCGCTAGCCAATAATATAAAATTAGTTCGTAGCTACCGGTTCCTGTCTGGTTCTGCTGTATGTTAACAGGTGCTGTAATTTACTTTGAACACATACAGAAAGTGTCAGGAGTGCATACTGTTGTGACTACCGTAGCCAAACGTAAAATAATAAAGGATTCTGCGAGCAACACCATTGCTCTTATTCGCCTTGTCCAGGCTGAATCTAAGCGTGAACCCTCCTAGGTGTCTCTGAGACCACCCCAGATCAGTAAAACACAATTAAGTAAATGTAAAAATCGTGAACGCTCCAAATTCAACCTTAGTAGTACGTGCTAGGCTCGTGGTTTTCTTTAACCTCTAGAAAAAAAATACATTATTTGTCTCCGACTGTAAGAGCGTTATATTTTCAGGAGGCCAGTTATTTGCGAGACGGAAGTTCGTTGGGCATTATCGTGCTGACAGTATGAGTTCTATCATTCGAGTGCGTGTGCTTCTTCAAGTCTTCTGAAAGTGAGGAGTCGAGTACGAGAATGTGCGTCTGTAGGATGCGTTTTGAGGTTTGGTAGGCAGACTTGAGTCGAACAAGATATATTGAAGTCCAGTGAATACGGAAAGCGAGACAAACGCCAAAGGGAGGTAAGGAGTGGAAGAGTGGTCAAAAGAAGAATGTTAATTAACAAATTCAAGGGGAGAACCAAGTATTAAGGTATTTGACGAAGGTACGTTCACATATCTGTGGTTGAACTGTTTGAGAACAACAATCGCATGCGGTTCATGCGGATCAGTAAACGTCCTGCACTAGATTTCATGTAAGATTCGGTAACTTTCATTGGGAAATTTCCAGAGTGGCAGTAATCAGAACATGTTCGGGGCAGGAAGTCACGAATATGTAAATGCCAGTACGTTGTTGCACCACGCCATTAAGATCGCATTTGGATGTGGAGAAAGACGCTGATGGGGGCGGACTGAGGAAGAGGGGGGACAGAAAATACTCAGGGATGTCCAAATAAATGGTTACTGTTACTGTTTTCTCGATGAATCAAAATGCTTTCATGAGTGCACGGGGCTTTTCCAAAGCCACATGTGCGGAGGGTAGCTCCATCGGAGAAAACGACATTTTCTCAATAGGAAATTCATGACGAAACAAGTCGTTTCGCTTCAGTACTTGCGTAATTCTAACTCTGTAAGCGTGCAAGCGGTGTAATTTATGCAGGACTTTGTGAACTATTGAGCGAGGGTCGTTTAGCTCTTGTGATGCTTGTCGAACTGACTTTGATAGGCTTGTTTGGAAGATCCCTCTGATCTCTACCATTTCAGCAGATGAATATTTTTTTTTATCATGGCCTAACTGTCATTTTAAACACCTAGTGGCTAGGGTCTTCTCGTACCAATAATTCATCTTTAAACGCCTGTCGGCTCTGTTTTGAAACTCACGTGGAAAATTTCTTTGGATAGCATGGCTGATTTTATTTGTGCGTACTACACCACTAATTGTGCTCTATCTTTAAGTGTAGTCTTTTATAATAATTACTTAGAGCCTGAAACGAGACAAACGGCAACTTTTGGGAACAAAATCTGCACAAAACGTTTTGAGTCGCTTTACATGACGCCGCCCACTACAAATATCTGTATTTCCTGGTTTTATATTTTCCAATTGCTCTTTGAAATTAGGGAGGTTTCCTGTGGACACTCTGTATTTCCTATTTTTAACGGGGTGGTTGTTTCACGAACTAGTGTACCAACAATGCGATATTCAGAGGACGATCAGCCGGAGAGGACCTACCGTAATCAATACATGACTGCAACCATCGAGAGTTCCCTATCTCTACGCGTCGACCCTTGTGGCAGGGTGCGCGCCGTATGACCTATTGACGGGGAGGTGACCTTTCTTTGAGGCTCCCAAGGTGTGGGCGGTTGCACATGCTGACTGGCTCCCTCGTTATCGGCCACCCAGGTGGAGCTGCGCAAAATCCCATCTCACTAAATGTCATGATCACAACAACAAAATGCACTCTGCGGCACCTTCTTGCCGTGAGTAGCGGGTCACAAAGAGCTGCTTATCTCTTTGATCATACACACCAGTGTACCAGCTCCCGGTGACCTTACAAGATGATGTTTAAATTTTAATACAATCAAGAAAGATTCTTACGTTGACTAGTGTGTTTCATTGTATAGTGTGGTTCAGAATTACTATTGCAGGCTTCTATAGTTCTGTATAGAGGCCTTAGTAGATAAACCTATGTCCGAAAATTTACTGTTTAGGAGTAAAATTCGTTTGATGACCGGATCATTTTCGGATCTCCCGCTTCACAGCACACTCCTAGCAGAATCAATATTATCTGACCTGCGTGCTCCACAGGAGTCAATGGCATGAGCACGGTTCAGTGCTCAACGTCGGGTCCTGTAAGTGACGAAGGACGTACTCCTCAAAGTCCATCCTGCGTCCCGTCCGTGGACCACCACAGCCGACCCTCTTAGTTGTGAACGAACCAGCTTCTCTTAACTATTGTTCTAATGGAACGAAAATGGCATGCTATGTTATAATTATAACTGGGACTGATGACAGCTCCCTCTCTTCAGTTTGTGTGCGTGCCGGGGAGAGGGAGATTTGAAAGTTATCCAGTCTTAAACAACGTATTGTACCATACGCGTTTTGCTTCTTTTTTATTTGTGAAACATATTCAGCGCCCTGTAATACCTGTTTGTTTATGTATATAATGATTGCGTTATGAAGCAACACCATATTTGCCACCACATTAAACGAGGGAGTGCTGAAAAGTAACGCCCCAGAATTTTTATATGTAAACCCTTAAAGCTTTTTAAATAAAATAAACTTTATTAACATTCTACATCTTTATTCTTCATGTCTTCATATTTATTTCTCAACATAATCACCCTGGCGACCAAGACATTTTTCCCGACGAGAGTCCAGTTTGTTGATACACATCACTGCAGAATAAATTATGATTAACTGAAACCATCAGCTGCCGACAGGTGTTGTTGATGTACCTCGATGTGGACAGCTGAAAATGTGTGCCCCGACCGGGACTCGAACCCGGGATCTCCTGCTTACATGGCAGACGCTCTATCCATCTTTTTTTTTTTTTTTTTTTTTTTTTTTTTTTTTTTTTTTTTTTTTTTTTGCAACATCCCAAAGAAGGAATTTCTTGACAGTTGCACATCGTTAAAATAACGTTCTGCGCATAGCGCTCTCGTGGGAGAAGACAACATAATAATTCTGAAGCATTAATACCACAATCTTAACGTTTCTTTTTCACTAACACAGTTTCGAAACTGGTTTTTTTTATGAATTAATTTATTTATTTTACATATATTTGTTCATATCACATAGGACGCCCTCCAGGCGAAAAAAAAAATTATGTGGAATTACCATCAGTAACATATAAAATAGAAAGGGAATTATAGGAATTAAAGAAAACGCCCTCCTGGCAGAACAGACAAAGCAGCATCCGCGTCCCGCCAACTTGTGGGTAGACGCACACCGAATCCCAAGGCAGTCAGGCATGTTCCAGGCACGTCTTCACGAAGAATATTGCATTTTCCGGTACATGGGACTGAGTCCTGGTATTACACACTCTCATTGAAGTCATCTTCTCATACCTGGGACACCCCAGTTGCAGGGGGGATCGAAGAAGGCACTACCCAAAAAATTGGCATAGTACTGACGGTATCGCGGATGGTGCATGAGAAAAGTAAAGCGATCTTGCAGGAATGTCCAAAAATCCAGAACACTCTTATCACCTTCATGGAACAAATAAGAGATCGAGAGACCTTTTATCCAGATCACAGCGTTGGTCTTCGTACTTGGGAAGTATGTCTCATCTGGGAACAGAAGAGATTTCGGTGTAATGGCATGGGGAGCCGTACGTAGAAGAAAGGCAAGCATCTTCTGAATCAGCTGCCACACCTCTGCAGAAGATCCACACATCAGTCGATGTTCGTCCGTATCAAGCGTTTGACAGCGAGGACACAGCGGCGAATCTGTCATTTTTATGGCATGTAGACGAAGTTGTGTCATGTATTTTCCATTAACGACCAAATACCAGGTCGCACGTGCGCTCGTGTCTAGGTATATATGGTGTACAGAACGCCATACCACGGGCCATGCGATCGTAGGATATCGCCTTTCCACAACATTCCGAGTGTGATTTCTCATCATGATTCGGTAAACATCACGTGCCATAGGGGGTCTGGTACTAGGCAAGTCGGCATGGACATAACTGTATTCGATGAAAAAGGTCCGGATATGTGAGAGAGGGGAAGAAATATGGTCTACTGCAACGGGTGCCACTCGAGAGGGAGGGGCCACTTCATCAATCAGGCTTCCCGATAATCCGTTTCGGCGGCGGATCCACGATTTAACCATCGTACTTACATAAAGGGCAGCTGCTCTCGCTCGGACGTTGACAAGGCCGAGGCCGCCATCTCGAGGAGGAAGTGTCAGCGTGTCGTAGCGGACTTTGAAGATAAGACCCGCGCTAACAAAGTAGCCGAACGCCGCCTGAAGTCTGTGTGCCATTGCCTTTGGCATCGGTAAAATCTGTGCTAAATGGGGTAGTCGCGAGACTAGATGAGTGTTAACAAAATCCACCCTTTGTATCATGTCCAATGCTCTCAGGAGGTTGCCACGAACGTTCGTGCGGATAGCTTGAAGCAGGCGTTTGTAGTTAAATGAGATCGTGCGCTGTATATCACGCGTGAAGGTGATCCCCAAACATTTGAGCTTGTCCACTAATGGCAATGGTGCCACACTCTCAGCTGGAAGGCCTCTACCGACGGACATAGCACTAGATTTCGTCAGGTTCACACGGCTGCCCGCAGCAGCCCCGTACTGGTTGATCCACGCCAGTGCCTCTCGCACTTCATCCTCCGATAGAACCAAGAACACCAAGTCATCTGCATAGGCGCGGCAGATGAAAGAAGTCCCCCTCATTGTTATGCCTGTCAACCGGCTCCTCAAACCGTGTAATAGTGGCTCAAGGGCAATGGCGAAAAGCAGCATCGACAGCGGACATCCTTGACGGACCGACCGCATGACGTTTATAGGGCCCGCCACACGGCCATTGACCAGCATCCGCGACGTGGCACCTCGGAGAAGCCGCAAGACGAGGTGTATAAACCTGTGGGGAAAGGCCATGCGTCGGAGTACGTTTTCGAGAAAGTCATGACTCACTCTATCAAAGGCGTGGTCGAAGTCCACTGTCACTAAGGCACCACGACTGCGACAGGTCATGGTCAGGGCTATAACGTCACGGTAATCGCTGAGTGCCGTCTGAATGTTACTATCACCTCCAAAGCACGTTTGATCCAGAGAGATAACTTGAGGGACGACGCGCCTAATGCGAGCGCCAAGAATCCGGGTAAAAATCTTGAAGTCACAATTTAACATGGTCAGCGGCCGATAATGTTCCACTCCTCGACCTCCCGATGGCTTGGGGACCGGGATAAGCAAGTCTTCTACGAATTCGGGTGGGAGAGGAAAGTCAGGGTTCATCAGTTCTTCATACATCGCAGTCCAGCGTGAGCCCATGATGTCATGAAATGTGTGGTAAAACTCCAGCGGGAACCCATCTGGACCTGGGGCTTTGTTTGTCGCACCCTTATGAAGAGCATCGGCAACGTCATCAGCCGTAATTGTCGCCGTGAGAATCTCCGCAGCAGACTCGTCCAGGGTATCTGTCAAGGAACGGAGGACATCAGACATTACCGCCACGTTCCGGTCCTCTGCTGCATAGAACTCGTTGTAGTGATCCACAAAGGCTCTTACGATGTCATTCTGGGACGTCAATCGACGACCATCTGGCATGTCGAGGGCGTTGATCAACTTTCTACGACACCGCTGCTTCTCTCGGATAACATGATGCATGGACGGGAGCTCTCCTGGTACACATTCGTGACATCTTGCGCGTACTACTGTGCCTTCAAGGCGGTGGCGCATAAGAGAAATTATCTTCGCCTTAATACGTTGAATTTCAACCTGTCGTTGACCTGAGGGGGCAAGGTTTGAGAGTTCCCGGAGAATTGTGAAATAGTATTCCATGGTATGTCGGTGCCATAACATTTTATCGCGACCGTAATTCATCATAGAACGACGTAAAGCAGGCTTGGCGCAGTCGATCCACCACCGAAGTGTTGAAGGATACGCTGGAAGGCGTCTCACACAGTTGTTCCACGTCGTCTCTACGACCTGCCTACATTCCGGATCCTTGAGATGGGCCACATTCAGCTTCCACAGGCCTCGACCGCGCCACACCTTCTGCCTCTGGAGCGAAACAGTGCAAATGTAGGCGATATGGTCGGAAAAGGCGGTAGGCCATAACTCAGCGTCAAGCGTGGCAGTTACGAGTCCTGGGGACACGTAGACACGGTCAAGACGACTTGCTGAATGGCTGGTGACGTACGTATATCCAGGCCGATCGCCATGCACGCGGTCCCAAGTATCGGTGAGTTTCAGTTCATGCACAAGCAGCTTGAGTTCCTGGCATGTGGTGAAATGGGGATGTTGGTCCTTTTGGGATAACACACAATTGAAGTCGCCGCCAAGAACAATATGGTCGTAGCGTCCGACAAACAAAGGAGCGATCTGTTCTGAATAGAATCGCGACCGCTCCCGTCGCTTGGCCGTGCCCGAGGGAGCGTAAACATTGATGACTCGAACACCGTGGAAAGTCACTGCAAGACCCCTAGCCGATGGTAGGTAAATCACGTCATCTACATCAATGCCTTCCTTTAAAAGAATAGCTGTCCCACTGCCACCGTCGGCACACGGCGTGCGGTAGGAAACATAGCCATAGACATTAGGAAACGTCGCCAGGCGAACTTCCTGCAAAAGGGCAACATCTAGGTCCGACGCCCTCAACATATCACGGAGCAATTGTAGTTTGACAGGGGTGCCAATGGTGTTGACATTGATGGAGCCAATCCTGTAAGCTTGTCGTAGAATTGGGACTACAGGGACGCTCATGGAGGCACGAAGAGCAGCAGCGAACAAGAATGTTGTCCCAGTAGGCTGCACATCCCCATCCTGTAACCCTGTCGATTAGGAGTCGTGGGCTGGAGCAGCGGCATTCGCGGCTGTCTCACTAGTTGGTGTTTCGTTGGCTACATCGTCAGACCACGCAAGGGTGCGTGGATGGTGTGCGTCCAGTGGAGTACCAGCAGAGTCCGAAGGCAGTGTCACGTCGGTGGTGGAAGAGTTGCCCTGGCTCAGCTGTTGTTCAACGTCCATAGGTACAGCGCTTGGTGCATGCAAGGATGGTTGTACGTCCGACGGAGTGCAAGTTGGTGCTTCCACCACGGATTCGTCCTTCGGGGGAACAACTTGATAATTTTGATCTTCATCGTCTTGAGACTGCGTCCTGCAGGTGTCAGACGGGGCGATCCGCCGTTTCCGACGTCTCTTCGGCGACCGTTGCTTGCGCACGTGATCTTCAGTGTCCGAAGACGCCTGGGGATCCGGAAGTTCAGGCACAAAAGCATCGGTAGGCACAATCATGGAGTCAAGGGCCATCCCCTGTCTTTGAGATTGCTCACCACTGCACACGTCGGGAGGAGGAGGCAAGGGCGTCGGTCCGTCCGCAACAGCCTGAGGCAGTACCGGAGACGACGATGTACCAGTAGTAGGAGCCAGTGGTGTTCGCGGTCGGGGGTCGCTATGGAGAGCTTCGACAAACGTCAGCGGTAGCGACGTCGGAGCGGTCGTGGCCGGCAGGTCCCCAGGCGGTAACTGTGTGATTCTGCGCTGCAGACAGCTAGAACGGAGGTGTCCTTCTTTGCCACATCCCGAGCATGTCTTCGGCTGTCCATCATAAATAATAATTGCACGGCAGCCACCAATATATAAGTAGGACGGCACATGTTTGGTTAGTTCTATGCGGATCTGCCGTACTCCATTGAGAACCGGGTATGTAGTGAACTGAACCCACTTCTCAGCTGTGTGGCTAATCACTTTTCCATATGGATGGAATGCAGATACCACTACCTCTGAAGGCACCTCGAAAGGGAGTTCAAAAACACGTATCGTGCGCAGTCCAAGTCCCGCATGTTCCACAGTTACGTCACCGATGTGTCCATCAGAGTGACGGAACTTAAGACCACTTCGAGTTGCATCTAGAATTTTTTCACATATGTCTTCGTTGACCAATTTCACGTATACCACACTGCTCACTATAGAAAGGTGGATGCCAACAAGATCGTTGCAGTCAATCTTGACTTCATCTCTGATAAACTGTTCGATTTCCAGTGCTTTTGGTCGGGCATATTCAGGTGCAAAGCTAATCTTCAGTGTCGATTTTCGGTGGGCATAAGCCATTCTCTGTCGAATGAAATATAGCGCGCTAAGACGGCAGAATCACGTAAACAACTCCGCGAACGAGCTGCGCGGCGAGGACGTAAACAAGACGTCCGTGCCGCTAGCGTGCCGAAAGGCGACTGAGCCACCGAGGACACAGATGAATAGCGCGACTGCACGGACTTATCCCCTGCACGCCTCCCGTGAGACTCACATTCCCAACTGTCCACAATTCTACATATGTAATGTACCTTATAGACATTTGCCCATCCACTCATTACTCGCGCACACTTTGGCGATTCCCGTAAGAGTTTGGGCAACCTGTGCGCATTCGCACAGACGAAGGTCAATGGCTGGGTAGCCTCTAATATATATATATATAAAGACAGTAAGTGTTCTCGAAAAACCGACCGCAGTCCCTGCAGTCGCGCTGTTCATCTGTGTCCTCGGTGGCTCAGATGGATAGAGCGTCTGTCATGTAAGCAGTAGATCTCAAGTTCGCGTCCCGGCCGGACCACACATTTTCAGCTGTCCACATCGAGATACCTGTATATCAACAACACCTGTCGGCATCTGAGGGTTTCGGTTAATCATCATTTATTCCAGGGAAAAGCTGCACGGTCAGAAACAGTATCTATTCTTCCGATAACAGTTACTGTCTTCATATATATCACTGCAGAATGTTACCTGTATTGAACGAGACATATCACCACCTATGCTTGCACCATTTCATCGCTATCAAAGTGAATTCCTATAATGTGTTCTTTAAGTTTTGGAAGCAGGTAAAAACTGTATGGGGCTAAGTCTAAACTGTGTGGAGGGTGATCAATATAGTGAACTCAAGGCATCGAATTGTTTCAGGTGTCGCTGCACTCGTGTGTGGTCTGGCAGTGTCATGCTGAAGGAGAGGGTGCCCCATGTGTGGAAGAACTCTCAGAATTCGAAACTGCCGGCCGGGTTGGTCGAGAGGTTCTAGGCGCTACAGTCTGGAATCGCGAGACCGCTATGGTCGCAGGTTCGAATCCTGCCTCGGGCATGGATGTTTGTGATGTCCTTAGCTTAGTTAGGTTTAAGTAGTTCTAAGTTCTAGGGAACTGATGACCTTAGAAGTTGAGTCCCATAGTGCTCAGAGCCATTTGAACCAATTCGAAACTCGATTACAGTACGCTGTTTCTCACGTACTGACACAGTTACGTTACACACGACCATGACACAGGCTACAGTTCGGAGCCCTCTAGCAGCAGACGATTGCAACTTGAGTCAGAGAAGCAAGAAAGTCGCCCGAGTACCATGCATGACAGTTAATACGTCAACCGATTCTGAGAACAGAATAAAAAAATCGGAGGCAGTATTTTTCAGCACTCCGTCTTAGGTTTTTTGTAGTAATTTTTTCTTAGATGAGAAACTGTTTCTTTGCTGCAAAGGGTTAAATTACTATTTGTTTCTACGATTTGTGGTAGTATTGATGCATATGTGGCGTCTTGGAGGCGTACTTGTACATAGTGTGCGTACACTAGATGTTCGATTTTGAGCGTTCGCTGTGTTTTGGTTTGGTTTGTTCATTGTATATAATATTGCTAACTGCCGCTCTGTGTTTTTCATTCGTCTTTTGTATGTGTCGTGGTATCTGTATATAGTTCTATATCGTTTTGCCCGTCCCGCGCGCCCGCTAATTCGTGTGCGTATGTGTGTGTGTGTAGGTTATAACTCTTTAGCTATTATTTAGTCTCGATGTGTTCTCTTTCCCTTTGATATTGTTTTAATAAAATCTGCACGCAAAGACCAGCTCTTATGCCAGCTTCGTATGAGTGTCTGAATGCAGAGTATCAAGGGCCAGTTATGGCAGGTGTGAGACATCTTGCCTGAGTAAAGAATAGAACGGAATTATGACACTCTTCTCAAGCGAATCAGCGCAAGGATCTAGGCCAGAGGGAGCGCAAAGTCATAGTGATAAGTGCGCTCATACTGCCAAATTCCATGTAAATTTGACTCGACTCTGTAGTGAGCGACGTAACATCACATAGCCTCCACCCTATTGGGTGCTTTACTTTTTTTGTTAGGCAGAGTGAATCTGAGAGACGATAACCGATTTTGTGCCCGCATCTGTCACACATTTTTGTCGTAGTCTTCCATTACGTTCGTTAAGCGATCTTCATGAACAGTGATTTCCCTAAGGGAAATAAACTTAAAGCATTTTATTAGTTTTGTCAGTGACTTCATTATTCACTTTACCACATTGCTATGGCAGCCACGAGTTACTGCTATTATGAGATGTCTAGTCCGATGGAAGCTGGTAATAAGATGATATGGCTATTCAGTCAATGTGACTCTGAAATATTTTTCTCGGTACACTCATATATATCGCCACTAGCTGCAGTTTGTTTCAAAAACTTCAGCAGCAGTTTAGTGCGTTTGAAGCTAAATGGCGCTTCTAGAACTACCTCCTAATTCCCTCCCTCTCTGTCCTCCCTTCCCCCACCCCCATTTCTCTCTCTCTCTTTCTCTTTTCCTCTTTATCTATCTCTATCTATCTATCTATCTATCTATCTATCTATGCGACTGTATGTACCCTTTAGACGTCCGTGCATTCACCGAAAAAAACTTAGGTTTACTGCAAAGCGTGACTGTTAACATCACTAATTGTACTTTGTTGAATTATTTTTTTAATATTTCATTACAAACAGATTTAAAGTACAAGAAGGGCCTTTAGCGGTACAGTACGAAGAAAGTAATTATCTGAATATTATGTCTGGCAAATGTCCTCCATTGTAAGTAAGTGTTGTTGGAGACTGAAGTTTAGAGCGACATTTCGTACAATGCTGACAAGTACTGCCATAATCTTGTCCCGAATAGGCTCTTCTAGGGTTCGCATTGTTATGGGTGCATCAGCATGAAACATTTTTGTTTCCCGGTAACCGCTTGTAAAAGGTCGCAGAGAGTCATGTCGGAAAAGCGAGAGGGCCACAACATAACCCCACTATGAGAAATGACACGACTAGAAACAAAGCACTCATAGAATTCACAGATGTTATTTCGGAGCAGCTTGTCGCATACTCCCGTAAGAATATTGTAGGATCATTGACCGGTAAAAGGGAAAGTTGGGATCTGAGAAAATTATGCACGACTTCAACGTATTGCTAAGCGTAATTACCAGTCTAATTTGCGAAACGAAGTGGACCTGTCGTGCTAGTCACCTGAACTCTGGCCACCATACTTTGACGTTCTGAGCAAGAAGAGGCTCCTTTTGTGAACAAGGGTTTTTCCCACTCAGTACATGAAGTTTTGTTTATTGACGAAGCCAGAGAAGTGGGAGTGCGCCTTGTGACTGATGTACATGTTGTTCAATTTGGGCGTCATTTTCTTCAAGATTCCTGACCATATTCTCACAGAATCTGGTACGTTGCTGATAGTTACCTGAATTAAGAGACTACTCAATCTGAAGTGACTAAGGGTAAAAACTAGGGTGTTAGTAAGTCCTTCCCTTCACCAACGTGTCGTTCATTGCCAAGCATAGGGAAAGTTATCTAGTATATACTTCAGATCGTCGTCTGTTGAACAGCTGAGACTTTTTTCAGAGGTCTGAAATCCGAAAGGTTTTACACATACCTTTTTTTCTCAATCACTTGGTTTGGTTTTTGTTATCCACATTCGAATAGCATAGTTGATAGAAGAGGCAGTTTATGTGCTAAGTTTGACTATGAAATGTGCTTCTCCTTTTCATCTAACTCTCACCATTTCGATAACATGCATTGACTACGGAGGGTAAAGTGTTTTGGATAACCCTTGGGTTGGAGACCAGTTTTGTACCTAACGGAATGATCACCGTAGTGTCACTATCCTCCTGTACAGGTCAAAGGATGAATATGACACACATCCTCCTGCTTTTGGAATTTGAGCATGTCGGTTGGTTCTTCTTGCCATTTTTTTATTGTCTACGGTGGGCTTGATACGACTTATGGTGTTGCCCGCATCTCGTGGTTGTGCGGTAGCGTTCTCGCCTCCCGCGCCCGGGTTCCCGGGTTCGATTCACGGCGGGGTCAGGGATTTTCTCTGCCCCGTGATGGCTGGGTGTTGTGTGTTGTCCTTAGGTAAGTTAGGGTTAAGTAGTTCTAAGTTCTAGGGGACTGATGACCATAGATGTTAAGTCCCATAGTGCTCAGAGCCATTTGAACCATTTGAACGTCTTATGGAGGTGCCATTCGTTCATGGGTGGTTTCGCCGTGCCACCAAAAGATTATTTTCACTGTATTTTCACCGTCACCAGCGGACGAAAACTCAGCCGACGATTCCAGGACGGCTGTTGTTGTTGTGGTCTTCAGTCCTGAGACTGGTTTGATGAAGCTCTCCATGCTACTCTATCCTGTGCAAGCTTCTTCACCTCCCAGTATCTACTGCAACCTACATCATTCTGAATTTGCTTAGTGTATTCATCTCTTGGTCTCCCTCTACGCTTTTTACCCTCCACGCTGCCCTCCAATACTAAATTGGTGATCCCTTGATGCCTCAGAACATGTCCTACCAACTGATCCCTTCTTCTGGTCAAGTTGTGCCACAAACTTCTTTTCTCCCCGATCCTGTTCAATACTTCCTCATTCGTTATGTGATCTACCCATCTAATTGCAGCATTCTTCTCTAGCACCACATTTCGAAAGCTTCTATTCTCTTCTTGTACAAACTATTTATCGTCCTTGTTTCGCTTCCATACATGGCTACACACCATACAAATACTTTCAGAAACGACTTCCTGACACTTAAATCAATACCCGATGTTAACAAATTTCTCTTCTTAAGAAACGCTTTCCTTGCCATTGCCAGTCTGCATTTTATATCCTCTCTACTTCGACCATCATCAGTTATTTTGCTCCCCAAATAGCAAAATTCCTTTACTACTTTAAGTGTCTCATTTCCTAATCTAATTCCCTCAGCATCACCTGACTTAATTCGACTACATTCCATTATCCTCGTTTTGCTTTTGTTGATGTTCATCGTATATCCTCCTTTCAAGACACAATCCATTCCGTTCAACTGCTCTTCCAGATTCTTTGCTTTCACTGACAGAATTACAATGTCATCGGCGAACCTTGAAGTTTTTACTTCTTCTCCATGGATTTTAATACCTACTCCGAATTTTTCTTTAGTTTTCTTCACTGCTTGCTCAATATACAGTTTCAATGACATCGGGGAGAGACTAAAACCCTGTCTCACTCCCTTCCCAATCACTGCTTCCCTTTCATGTCCCTCGACCATTGTAACTGAAATTTGGTTTATGTACAAATTATAAATAGCCTTTCTCTCCCTGTATTTTACCCCTGCCACCTTCAGAATTTGAAAGAGAGTATTCCAGTCAACTTTGTCAAAAGCTTTCTCTAAGTCTAAAAATTCTAGAAACGTAGGTTTGCCCTTCCTAAATCTAGCTTCTAAGATAAGTCGTAGGATCAGTATTGCCTCACGTGTTCCAACATTTCTACGGAATCCAAACTGATCTTCCCCGAGGTCGGCTTCTACTAGTTTTTCCATTCGTCTGTAAAGAATTCGCGTTATTATTTTGCAGGTGTGACTTATTAAACTGATAGTTCATTAATTTTCACATCTATCCACACCTGCTTTCTTTCTGCTTGGAATTATTATATTCTTCTGGAAGTCTGAGGGTATTTCGCATGTTTCATACGTCTTGCTCACCAGATGGTAGAGTTTTGTCAGGACTGGCTCTCAATAGGCCGTCAGTAGTCCCAATGGAATGTTGTCTACTCCGGGGGCCTTGTTTCGACTCAGGTCTTTCAGTGCTCTGTCAAACTCTTCACGCAGTATTGTATCTCCCAATTTCATCTTCATCTACATCCTATTCCGTTTCCATAATGTTGTCGTCAAGTACATCGCCCTTGTATAGACCTTTACATACTCCTTCCACCTTTGTGCTTTCCCTTCTTTGCTTAGAACTGGTTTTCCATCTAAGCTCTTGATGTTCATACAAGTGGTCCTCTTTCCTCCAAAGGTCTCTTTAATTTTCCTGTAGGCAGTATCTGTCTTACCCCTAGTGAGGTAAGCCTCTACATCCTTACATTTGTCCTCTAGCCATCCCTGCTTAGCCATTTTGCACTTCCTGTTGATCTCATTTTTGTGACGTTTGCATTCCTTTTTGCCTGCTTCATTTACTGCATTTTTATATTTTCTCCTTTCATCAATTAAATTCAATATTTCTTCTGTTACCCAAGGATTTCTACTAGCCCTTGTCTTTTTACCTACTTGATCCTCTGCTGCCTTCACTACTTCATCCCTCAATGCTACCCATTCTTCTTCTACTGTATTTCTTTCCCCCATTCCTGTCAATTGTTCCCTTATGCTCTCCATGAAACTCTGTACAACCTCCGGTTTAGTCAGTTTATCCAGGTCCCATCTCCTTAAATTCCCACCTTTTTGCAGTTTCTTTAGTTTTAATCTACAGGTCATAACCAATAGATTGTGGTCAGAGTCCACATATGCCCCTGGAAATGTCTTACAATTTAAAATCTGGATCCTAAATCTCTATTTTACCATAATATAATCTATCTGAAACCTGTCAGTATCTCCAGGCTGTGCACATCAAATATATGATATTGTTACAGTAAACTCCTAAGACCCCGATCCCTAATAACCTTGTAAATTTTCTGATACTGTTTCGAAGATAGGTTAAAAATTTACCTTACTTCTACAAGTATAGTCAGTTATGAGGTGAAATCTGAATAAGAAATAACCCCAGAAAATTGCTCGAATTCTACCTGTATATTCTTTAGGTATCTATCTACAAGCGACATCTCCGTTATCGAGAAACACCCCACAAACGTGGTTTTTAGGTACGTAAGCCCTGCCGCGGATTTCGAGAGGGTTATGCACAGTTGTATTTTGTACGATGTATTCCGAAGATCCCGATCTCGAACAACTTGAAAATTTTCTTCATATCTTAATCCGTTTCGGAGATACAGAGGATCAACGTTACCCCACTTGTACACTTAAAATTCCGCTTCGTAAAATCCAGTGTGAGGCAAAACGTAGTTCATAAAGTGTCTTAGCAAGGAAAATATGTTGCAAGTGTCTCCCATATCATTTCGGACCCTCATGTTGTAGCACAACATGCAAATTTTTTTCCACATAAAATACGGTCTAAGTTGCAAAATTAGTTTTGCGTTACCTCATTATGACATAAGCAAACTATTTTTACTGACAAATATATTTCTTTCAATGTGAGTTACATGCCCTGCTGCAACCGGAAAAAGAAAGGAACCAGCGGAAAAATGCTCCTATCATACCTCAAAAAATGCGAATATGTTCCTGTTTATTTTAAAAAAATGGTTCAAATGGCTCTGCGCACTATGGGACTTAACATCTGAGGTCATCAGTCCCCTAGAACTTAGAACTACTTAAACCTAACTAACCTAAGGACGGCACAGACAACCATGCCGGAGGCAGGATTCGAACCGGCGACCGTAGTGATCGCGCGGTTCCGGACTGATGCGCCTAGAACCGCTCGGCCACTCCGGCCGGCTTCATGTAAAAGACCCTGGCGGAAAAGTGGGATAGCAGCTGCCTCGATGTACCTCCCTCAGCACTTTCAAAATTTTTGGCAGGCAACATATTTTCTATGCTGAGAGAGAATAGTACAGGGCAGTGGAAATTAAGAAAGAACGAAGAGGAAACAGTGACTCTGTGTGTCAGTGTGTGTTAACGTAACAATGCTATAAAAAGAACGAAGAAGGGAGCGTGAGGAAGGGAGAAGCGGTGGGGGGGGGGGGGGGGAGGAGAGCCAGTGATAGTGAGAGAGTATATGACAATGAAAACGAGGAAGAGATATTAGTAACAATGAGGACACACAGCTCAGTGTGAAGGTAGGGATGAGGTATTAGCAGTAAGAGGGAGACAGTGAGAACGAGATGAGACTATAGTAGTAGTACAGAACGAAGGAGACTGCACCATTGACACGTGCGACAATTGCAATTAGAGAGACACAGAGAAATGATGAAATTGAGTTGGGTAGATTGAGTGAATGAGAAAGGCTAGTGGAGGTGGAGAGCGCGAATATGTTCGCATGCAAAAGTTTTTGGGGCAATTTTTAAAGGCGCTGAGGAAGATAGAATGAGGCAACTGGTATCCCAGTTTTCATTGAGAGTATTTTAAATAAACAGGACCATATTCGAATTTTTCCGCTGGTAAACATGCTATTTCTGTACAGCATCGTGTTGTGATGTGTGATGCCCGTCTTGTATGAATACACAATCTCCGGAAAAGAGACGAGTACACTTGCGGGCGACGGGTAGGCAACCCTGCAATGCCGCGGCGTCGGAATATCGGACGCACGCGGCCTGCGGCTGGTACACAACAGTTCAGTTGACGCGCTACTGTATTTCTTTTTTTCTGTCCACTTACACACTAGTGTGCAAAATTAAATCAACTAACCGAAATTTTGTGATAGTAAAGTAGAAACAATGTAATGAATACTGAACGTAAACAACTGCAATATGCATAACGGTAGACAAAAATGCTCTTTTTCTTCCAACTTAATGGATTTACACGCACATTCCGACATCTGGTTAATGCGTTCATTATGGGATGTGACGACCTCTGGCAGCATTACAGGCGTGAAAAACGACGGGGCACGCTGTGAATGACGCCATCAATCTCGTGTTGAGGCGATAACGCCCATTCTTCCTGCAGTGCTCCTGGAAAGTCTTCGAGAGTGACTGGTGGATACTAACGTGATGCATCCCGTGTCCCCAGTGCATCCCAGACGTGCTCTATGGCGTTCAAATCGGGAGAGCGAGTAGGCCACGCCATGCGTGCGATATCTTCCGTTTCCAAGAAAACATCAACCACGCCTGCTCCATGAGGTCGAGCATTATCGTCCAGCAATATGAAGTCTGCGGCCACAGCACCTCGCAACAACCGCACATCAGGTCCCAAGATCTCGTCACGATACCTGACAGCAGTTATACTTTGCCGATTTAACCGTACAATTTCGTGAAGAGATGTTCGAGTGTTCAACATAATTCTTGCCCACACCGATAGGGACCATCCTCGATATCAATCCCTTTTCACAGTGGTTTGGTCACGAAATCGCGTTGCACGTTCCTCTCAGGTGTGAATCTGCCCAGAATCAGTGTCCAGACCAAATCGGGACTCATCTGTGAAAAGAACAATATATTCGGCCACTCAGAACCTTCACCTCTGTGAAGACACGTCAGAAGTACACGTGCAGCAGGTCTCCAACAATAAGGGCCACTATGCCGAAACATTCTGTACATCATTTGCCTCACTGGAACACGTGAAGTGGGTGCTGCGATGTCAGATGCCAGTTGCCGTGCAGCACTAAGGTGGCAGCGGCGTGCACTTGCAGCCAAATAACGGTTCACTCTTTCTGAGGTACACATGGTCGGCCTCGTCATGGTCTTGCAAATACAATTTCGGCCTCTGTAAATTGTCGCCATAGCCGAAAACCAGCAGGACGAGTCACATTAAGCAATCGGGGCACATTAGTTAGTGACTGTCCTGCTTCCATTCCCCTCCAGCGCAGAGAGCGTGGTAGGCGTCTTCTCTATGTCATACTGCACCGTCTGTGACTGTGTACACAGCTGTTGATGATGTTGGACTACACGTCAAACACTATCCCCATGTGAAACGTGCCTTGACGTCATCGCATGCGTGGTTGTCCGTTGACCACAATGCCACCTTCCCTGAGGGACGCGATCGTACGGACATCTGTCGACAGTTTGTATGATTATATAGTGAATTAGACACAGGACGGGGAAACAGTGGTTTGTTGCTTCAATGTTGGGCACCAGTGTGTATAAAAAAATTAAAAAATCTGCGTCTTTTTTCTGAGAATCTGCGCAAGGTTCAAAATGGTTCACTATGGGTCTTAACCTCTGAGGTCGTCAGTCCGCTAGCCATAGAACTACCTAAACCTAAATAACCTAAGGACATCACACACATTCATGCCGGAGGCGGGATTCGAACCTGTGACCGTAGCAGCAGCGCAGTTCGGGACTGAAGGGCATTGTACCCGTCGTCCACAGCGGCCGGCTCTGCGCAAGTGCTTCATCGTTGTGCTTCCCGCTGGAGCATAAGAGCACACTTGTGATTATCTGTGCATAAACTGGCATTGAGTTGACCATAGATCATAATTTGTCACGCCGCAGCGCAAGTACACAGCTTGAGATAGAAAAACAGGTGCACACTAATACTTCGGGCCGAATGCTTCTTTAGTAAAGTCAGTGTTCTAGATTCTGTCGTGTCGAACCATAAAAGGAGATTATCTCCTTATCTTAAAAAATATGAAATTTTTTACTTAGAAACAATACTATGTGCTACAGTAACTCCATTTTTCTGTTCGCAGATCAGTGACTGAAACCATGATGTCGGTAGCTGCTGAGTTGCCTGTCTCCTGCGCCTACAAAGGTAAGTCGTGTCGAACCTCTAATTACAAATACATCGCCTAGCCAGATGCCAGATTCTCTCTGAAAGCATAGATGCTTCCGGATAGCATGGGCTGTATTACGGACAGTGTGGAATACCAACGATAGACATTGATATTGTCTGCGTTCTTTCACCCGCCATTATTCTTTTTGCTGCCTTCACGAACTAATTGTTACCAATAGGCCAGCTTCATTGGTTCGTTACCGTTGTTATCATGCATTTCATGTTTACAGGCAGTTTGTGCTACAATTTGCCTCAATTGTAAGTTTAAAAGTGATACAGCGTGTAAAGCATTGTTCTTAATTAATTCTGGTCATATGAAAACAACACCTTGATAATGTAAGCAGTCATCTTTGGAAACATTATTAAAAATAAAAAAAGTTCGGAACGTGTAACATCCTTTATTTAATTTAGAAGGCATTTGTTCATCAATTCGTACCGTAAAATACATAAATACTTCGCATGGCATTACATCCAAAAAATTCTGCAATTCCCGTTTAATATTTACTCTATTTCTTTTCGTTTCCTTCAATTTTCCAGTAAAAAAATTACAGGTGCGCTGGTTATTCATGTCACCGTGTTTATTAATGGCAGGGTTCTCTTACGTTCCAGTGTAAGTTTATTCTCATAAAGTAAGTTACTGGTGGTGTACTGTTTCGCAACATTCAATTACCTGCAAAACTCACTCTAACGAAAGTAAAGCAAGATCACAATTAACAGATGAAGCGTCGAAAAGAAAACGACGTAATTTTAGCTTACAGTGACGACCTAGAGACAATATGAGCACCTTCTTAATAGCGCGCTGGTTCATCTTTGGAACGAAATACAGTAGCTCTTCTGAGTGGTGTAGTTTTGACAAGTCCTTAGTAGATTTTACCAGATATACACGTTCAGGTCACGTAATTCTTTTTATTTTGGGGGCCGCTTGTTTGTGGGCTTGAAAATAGCGCCTGATAGTGTCTAGCTCAGATCAGACGAATCTGGTGACCATGTGTTCACTACTACCATAATCGGGAAAGTCACCAACCAATGTTGGTGTCACATAGTCCGCAGGTGTCGTCTTGGCCTCGATTAATACAAGAAGCCCAGGTGACTGTCCATCGTAATTCCCACACTATCGGTCTTTGCCCATTTGCGCAGTATGTGTCTCCAGTAGAGGTCCTCCAGGATGGCGACCTGTCTGCACATGAATGTCGTCCTGGTGTAAAAAGCAGCGTGATTCATGCACGCAGACGATTCGTTTGCTCTAATTCAGGGTCCAGTCTCAATGATCCCATGTTTTGTATACGGCTTGGTACACAACAGTAACGAGAGATGGGCCTCAGAGTGGTGCGAAAACTATCGTCGCAGGAAAGCTGTACTGGAGCAGAAATGATGACCGAACGAGGTAGCTCAGTAAACAGAAGATTTACTTAGCTCGTATTTCTCCATGAGCCCAGCTATCATAATGTCAACGACGATGAGGCCCGCTGTAGTAGGCACCATCGATGGTGTCATGGCGAAGTGGCTCTGAGTGTGGGTGGGCTAAGCGGCTGCTGCCCTCCGTCCTATTTGTGGCAGCAGAGGGCGCTCGTGGTCAAGAGCCGCTGGAAGCAAGGCTGTGGGCGTGCTCCATTGGATCCGCCGGATCCCGCATGGCCACTATTGACACTGAACAGAAACTTGCAATTCTGTTACTAACTGTTCAACGCCAATGGGGCAGTACCAATGCGTGATACCACACCATGCCCACTGCAGTCATAATTGACTACATCACTTGGTCAATGTGAAAACATGGACAAGAATACTCTTGCGTATTCTTTGTGGCACGAAATTAAAAAAAATCCTACGAATGTCACATTGGCAAATTTTTTGCCATGCTGTCGGTTCTTGAAGACTGCTGGCTGGCACCTGGTATGAAAGAATATGTCTTCCCATCACATCCCAGCCATGCTCTATTGATGACAAATCAGCACACCTTCCAGGCCACTCAGAGATACATACATTCCTCAAAGCACCTGTGACGTGAACTTGCATTATCCTACTGGAAAATGGCATTTGGTATCATGGTCCTCAAGGGTATGGCAACAGGGCTATCATTATTGCACACACTGGCAAGTATCCGTCTCCCTTCAGCAATCAGTAAGTCATAGCAAATACATCACCGCCAGGAGTGGAGAGGTATGAGTTTTGAAATTGGCTGTTTCCTGTGAACTTTCACGAGATCGAATACGGACGCGCAGGCGTTGGTCTGGCCTACACAAACTGAAGCGAGACTGCAGAATGAATTTTCACTACGCAGCACAGGATGCGCTTATTTCCAAACTTCCTGGCAGATTAAAACTGTGTGCCGAAGAGAGACTCGAACGAGCGACCTTTGCCTTTGGCGGGCAAGTGCTCTCGTCCGTGAACTATGCAAAGACGATTCACACCAGCCCTGGCAGCTCTGTTCCCACCAGTACTTATTCTCCTACGTTTAGTACCTCCAGGTGCGCTAACCCCGCAAGGAATGACGTTTTGAAGGTAGGAAGTTTAGCTGTGGTAGCTGTGACGGCGGGTCGTGAGTCCTGCTTGGATACCTCAGTCGGTAGAGCACTTACCCGCGAAAGGCAAGGTCTCTAGTTGGTGTCCAGGTTCGGCTCAGAGTTTTAAACTGCTGGGAAATTCATTGCTGAACACTGCAAAATGCCACTCAGTGTTCCTCTTCGTAGGATCTTCACGTGGTATAGTCCTTCTGGAAGGACTACTCTTGTTACCACAGAATTATCCTGTGCGTGTGCGTGTGCGTGTGCGTGTGTGTCTGTCTCGCCACTACTCATTCAGCAGCATCCAGATGTCCGTGCAGTCTGTCGGTGTGTTATTCCTCTATCTTCCATACCACTGTCCGCCTCCGGTAGCGGAGTGGTCACAGCGACAGAATGTCAATTCTAAGGGCCCGGGATCGAGTCCCGGCTGGGTCGGAGATTTTCTCCGCTCAGGGACTGGGTGTTGTGTTGTCTTAATCATCATCATTTGATCCCCATCGACGCGCATGTCGCCGAAGTGGCGTCAAATCGAAAGACTTGCACCCGGCGAACGGTCTACCCGACGGGAGGCCCTCGCCTCGTCACACGACTCCATCCCATCTCCCATACCACTGACTTGACCATTTTCGAAGTCCGCAATGTGGCGATAAACTGCACATCCTCTGCTCAAGCTGTATTGCAAACGCAACCTAAAAAGCTCAGCTAACGCTAGTGCTCCGTCATGTGTTCACACCATTTTTCATCTGTAGGAATGGCATTTTTATCCACTGAAAATAAACTCACGTAAAGATGAAATTCTAACTGTAAAGACTTCAGTATTAGTCTGATATTGTTAGGTCAAGGTGTCCATGGTGTAATACTTTTCATTTTCATCCGTTCAAAAATGGCTCTGAGCGCTATGGGACTTAACATCTGTGGTCATCAGTCCCCTAGAACTTAGAACTACTTAAACCTAACTAACCTAAGGACATCACACACACCCATGCCCGAGGCAGGATTCGAACCTGCGACCGTAGCAGTCGCGCGGTTCCGGACTGAGCGGCTAGAACCGCGAGACCACCGCGGCCGGCATTTTCATCCGTGTTAGTTTACTTGATGATACCACCTCCTTGAGCAAGTGGTTACGTTTGCTGGGTAGGGACGCGTCGGTGCTTTGTTTGATACAAAGTGACTTCCTTTGTCAGGCTACTGCTGGAATGCACTCAGTGGAACGAGATCACTTCTGAAGCTGTCTGAGTAAATATGTAGCGAAGTAGACACGCAAGCCTCAAAAGTGTAATCAAACCGAAATGCTTGGATCAACAGTGGATGAGCCGTACCGCACTGGGATGCCACCGAAGGTTCTGTTAGCAGAAATGGCAGACGCAGTGCGTGGGACGCAATGGTGTCTTCCGCACGTGGAGTCCACCTGAGTGTGACCACTCTGTCAGCAGAGCTGCCGCTGCGACATTCTGCCGGCAGGTCTGCCAACCCTGCAGCGCTGCCAGTGGACCATACCGCCGCTTAAGGCCACTCCCACACCTGTACGCCAGCAGGAATACCAGGCACTATGTGCCGCTCACCCGTACCAACTTTTCTTCGAATTCCACGTGTGATGTGGATGGTTTTAACACGAATAATTTTAACTGCGACATTCAGATTAGGCCTGAAATTTCACATAATTGCCGAGTCAGTCCTGTTACCGCATCAAATAGCTCACTACTCCTTGATGGAAAGGGATGGGTTTCGGAAATCGCTGCTTTCTGTGAACTTTCACCAGATACCATTCAACCCGGTGACTATAGGAGTAAAAAGTGTTGGGAAAAAATTCTGGAAACTTTTGAAAATGAAATAAAAAATCTATCGACTTTGTAAAACAAAAAAAGAGATATGTGTTTCAAAAACATTTATTTGGTTTTCTTCATTTCAGTGAACATGAGTATTCTGTAAGTGATCATGTTTAACAAAACACTCTGCAAATCTCTCTCTCTCTCTCTCTCTCACACTGCAAGCGCAGAACGCCCTCCTCTGCCTCAGTACTCAATGCAATCATTATTTGTTACAGACGAGGAAGAAGGGTCGTCGGTGTTATTTTGGCTGCGAACTGCACCGCAGGAAATCCTTAAAGTCAGAATCCGCGCATCCATATGGAAGAGTGATTACACGTGTTTCAATCAGGTGTCGTTTCACCAGACCGTTACCGGTGTAAGAGAACAAAAACAAATCTAAGATGCCCGCGAAGACGAAAAAACAGACTTATCTCATGTGGCTGCATTACGAACAAATTAAAAACAGACGGAAAGAAGTTGATGATGGCCGTTAATTAAGGTGCTTAATGCAAGTTTACCGCAGAGGGAATTACGTGAGCGGCAAGCAGAAGAGGACGAAGACAAAATGTTTTTACTGCTTCCCCGAAACACACTTCAAAGATTTCCCGAAGAAAAGGAAATGACCGCTAAAACGAGAATCACGAGCGTAATAAACAAAGTTGAGTTCGAAGAATACGTCCCTGCTCATTACAGTCAGATTCAAACTTCTCGTAATTTTGAGCACAATGACCATTTTGAGAAGGTGGATATTATCGTCCCTCTATTTCCTCACAATTCGTTCCTAGTGTGCCACTCAAATAATAAGAATGTCGTAACACAGACCAAGTTCATTACTATCTGGGATATGAGACTTTGTCTGAAAACGTACTTCCAGACCAAAATAGAGCAATTACGTCTTATGCTGCAGCGAGTGTTGCTAATTGGTCCGATACATCAGATGTAATAAAATAATCTTGAGAAATGAGACGTGCAAACAAATGAGGCGTGTCTCCTGCTTCTTGTCCCAAATATGTTTATTATAGAATTTGTATTTATCGTAGAATGCTTTTGAAATAAAAACTGAAAAATCACTACTGTGTCTACGGTACACTTATATCTGCAATTGTAGAAAGCACAGCAAAAAAGCTGGTTTTCGTTAAGTGTCCTTTTTCTTCAGTTCATCTAAGCATCTCTTCAATAACTCTAGGAATTAATGTACCGTCGTTCTCACATAAGCCAAAAATTTTATCACATTAATTTCTTACATTTTTGTACAGTGTGTGAAATAATTCGTTAAATAGCCCCTTATTTCACAGTCAGGAATGTAGGAATATACCCAGAGTTACGTATTTTTCCACATCCTAGTTTTATTTCGACGTCGCATACAAAGCACAGCTTGTAGCAGGTGGTTCTAATTAACGTTTAGGCAGTTACAGAGGTCCAGTGTGGGCTTTAATTATAGTTTGGCAGCGAAACTTGGTAGATTTTCTAATGCATTAATGCAGAACTCATTTACACTGGAAAAAAATAATTAGTTTAAGTTTTGGCCACCAGGTGCAAATGTGGCGCTGTACATCATCTCTACGACGTCTCCGATGGTCATACTGAACAAGTTGTGTAATTGGAAAATAAATAATGAATCAAGAATACGCCTTTCCCATTTGTTTGACTTTTCTGCCCATTTCCTGTTTCTGCTCCATTAAACATAGAAACATTGAAAGGTGGCATGAGCCTCCTCTCATATTTCTATCTTACTCTGAGTAATTCGATTTTCCTCTCTAATTGCATGCGGTGAAAAGTTACTATTCCTTCACGCACGGACTTCCCATGCAGCACCTCTGGTCACTCAGGTGGTCGGGTGACAGACGGGTTCTACTGATATTGAAAGGGTTATATGCTGACGGGTGTGAGGGAGTCGAATGGATGCTTTCCAGACGCCGACATTGTCATAAGAGCGAGGGCGACACGCTCATTGAGGCCTGACGGAGCGGCTGGGCTAGAGATTCTGTTGCTTCGCACAAACTTAGTGAAAACCGTTTCTGGCGGGCTACCAGCGAGGCGTGGGAATGACTTGTGTTCCCAGGCAGCCTTGAGCGGGCAAATTCCCGCGTTTTCTGCAAAATCGTAACTGTGATTGGCTTGCTCAGGGCATAGCTCCGTGACGTAGCAAAATCGGCGCAGAAATTGGTACCAAGTATCTCCATTGTAGGAATAGTACTGCGTCGGTAATATAGGGGAATTTTCTGCAGGTTTTCGAGTTGCTGATTGGAACGTTTAACCACGACCACTGTCGTGGGGGCGGGAATGTTCTGTGTTCGGCTTGTACGGGTGCTCTTGAGAGAGTCGGCTCTCGGTTTTCGATCGGAGTGGGTTACAAGTTGAGCTCTCACTGCTCTGGACACCCTGCCTTCCGTTGGCTGTCCAGTATACTTTCGTTTAATTGTAACTGTTTGACGAAGTTGCTGAAGTTTCGACTTCAACGTAACTTTCCGAGTACAGTTGGCAATTGAGCGTTCTGCATACAAGCGGCCTGTGTTGTCAGTCTTGAGCAGTTTTGGCTAAAGTTGACTGTACAGGTGTTACTGTGTGACTTCTCTTGTTAAAATCACTCACTGTACCGTCAGTGATTGTGTAGCGAGCCTTCTTCGTCTCCCTCAGAGGCGTATTTGTCTTGCTAGGAAGTCTTTACTCTGGAACAACCAGACCAGGATAATTTGTTTCGGGCTATACTCGCAACGTTACCATCACCATGACGGGACGTCTAAGCAACCAGCCAACGCCTCCGGTACGCCAGATCGTGTCCTTGCAGTTAAGAAGACAGCTTGGTAATGTACGTCCGCAGCACCGTCAAATCAGGGAATTTTGCTAGGTGATAATCAGATCTCAGCAGAGCGCGCCTGTTCGTCTTTTCTAACTTTGTTCTGTCTTGGGTGTTCATTGTCTGAGTTATCACTACTGTAGCAGCAATTAATGTTGGGTTGGCTGGGTGTTTCTCTTAAGATTTGAGTTGCAAGGAATTGGCTCCACATACCATCTGGTCATAAATGTCACAATCCAGTTTATGGGCAACTTCACCTTCACAGCATTTATTTGAATATCCAATTTGATGAATCGTAAATGTTTCATGTGTTTTGTTTATTATTTTGAGTTTAGTCATAGTAAATCAAATTGTTATTTTGGACAGAATTTTCATTCTGTTAATCGGTAGAGCAACCCTTTCATTTCTCACTATGTTAATGAATCTTTCCTTTATCAAATTAATTTCTATCCAATTAAATTATTGCAGGTGCCAAACTCCTTTTCAGTCCGCTTGAAACGGTACAGGTGATTCTGCTCTATAAGCAGCACCGGGAAATAGAAACAGAGGCGGCTCCGCAGCCAATTTTATTACACGACGCGGCCGGCCGTGGGTGCAACAGAACCCATGTGGACGGGTGGAAAGAAATGTGTCAGGCTTCATAATACGTATTTATATATGTCGTGTTTTATGCATTTCTTGTACGTGAATGTGAATCTGAACATGAACTTTCCTAATCCTCCTCACACCTTTCCATAAAGCGTGGCCAAATCTTTGTTGGGAAGTAGTTCTGTAGTATAGTAGTGCCAACCTTACTCCTGGGTAGGGGATCAGAGAGACAGCATCTACATCTACATCTACATGACTACTCTGCAATTCACATTTAAGTGCTTGGCAGAGGGTTCATCGAACCACAATCATACTATCTCTCTACTATTCCACTCCACAACAGCGAGCGGGAAACCTTTCTGTTCGAGCTCTGATTTCTCTTATTTTATTTTGATGATCATTCCTACCTATGTAGGTTGGGCTCAACAAAATATTTTCGCATTCGGAAGAGAAAGTTGGTGACTGAAATTTCGTAAAAAGGTCTCGCCGCGACGAAAAACGTCTATGCTGTAATGACTTCCATCCCAACTCATGTATCATATCTGCCACACTCTCTCCCCTATAACGTGATAATACAAAACGAGCTGCCCTTTTTTGCACCCTTTCGATGTCCTCCGTCAATCCCACCTGGTAAGGATCCCACACCGCGCAGCAATATTCTAACAGAGGACGAACGAGCGTAGTGTAAGCTGTCTCTTTATTGGACTTGTTGCATCTTCTAAGTGTCCTGCCAATGAAACGCAACCTTTGGCTCGCCTTCCCGACAATATTATCTATGTGGTCCTTCCATCGGAAGTTGTTCGTAATTTTAACACCCAGGTACTTAGTTGAATTGACAGCCTTGAGAATTGTACTATTTATCGAGTAATCGAATTCCAACGGATTTCTTTTGGAACTCATGTGGATCATCTCACACTTTTCGTTATTTAGCGTCAACTGCCACCTGACACACCATACAGCAATCTTTTCTAAATCGCTTTGCAACTGATACTGGTCTTCGGATGACCTTACTAGACGGTAAATTACAGCATCATCTGCGAACACTCTAAGAGAACTGCTCAGATTGTCACCCAGGTCATTTATATAGATCAGGAACAGTAGAGGTCTCAGGACGCTTCCCTGGGGAACACCTGATATCACTTCAGTTTTACTCGATGATTTGCCGTCTATTACTACGAACTGCGACCTTCCTGACAGGAAATCACGAATCCAGTCGCACAACTGAGACGATACCCCATAGCTCCGCAGCTTGATTAGAAGTCGCTTATGAGGAACGATGTCAAAAGCTTTCCGGAAATCTAGAAATAGGGAATCAACTTGAGATCCCCTGTCGATGCGTTGCACAAGAGCGATGTTTTCTGAAGCCATGCTGATTACGTGTCAATAGATCGTTCCCTTCGAGGTGATTCATAATGTTTGAATACAGTATATGCTCCAAAACCCTACTGCAAACCGACGTCAATGATATAGGTCTGTAGTTAAATGGATTACTCCTACTACCCTTCTTGAACTCTGGTGCGACCTGCGCAATTTTCCAATCTGTAGGTACAGATCTATGGGTGAGCGAGCGGTTGTATATGAGTGCTAAGTAGGGAGCTATAGTATCAGCGTAATCTGAAAGGAACCTAATCGGTATACAATGTGGACCTGAAGACTTGCCCGTATCAAGCGATTTGAGTTGCTTCGCAACCCCTAAGGTATCTACTTCTGAGAAACTCATGCTAGCAGATGTTCGTGTTTCAAATTCTGGAATGTTCCATTCGTCTTCCCTGGTGAAGGAATTTCAGAAAACTGCTTTCAATAACTCCGCTTTAGAGGCACAGTCGTCGATAACAGTACCATCGGCACTGCGCAGCGAAGGTATTGACTGCGTCTTGCCGCTTGTGTACTTTACATACGACCAGAATTTCTTCGGATTTTCTACCAAATTTCGAGACAATGTTTCGTTGTGGAATCTATTAAAGGCATCTCGCATCGAAGTACGTGCCAAATTTCGCGCGTCTGTAAATTTTAGCCCATCTTCGGGATTTCGCGTTCTTCTGAACTTCGCATGCTTTTTCCGTTGCCTCTGCAACAGCGTTCGGACCTTTTTTGTGTACCACGGGGGATCCGTTCCATCTCTTACCAATTTATGAGGTATGAATCTCTCAATTGCTGTTGCTACTATATCTTTGAATTTGAGCCACATCTCGTCTACATTCGCATAGTCAGTTCTGAAGGAATGGAAATTGTCTTTTAGGAAGGCTTCTAGTGGCACTTTATCCGCTTTTTTAAATAAAATTATTTTGCGTTTGTTTCTGATGGATTTGGAAGAAATGGTATTGAGCCTAGCTACAATGACCTTGTGATCACTAATCCCTGTATCAGTCATGATGCTCTCTATCAGCTCTGGATTGTTTGTGGCTAAGAGGTCAAGTGTGTTTTCGCAACCATTTACAATTCGCGTGGGTTCGTGGACTAACTGCTCGAAATAATTTTCGGAGAAAGCATTTAGGACAATCTCGGAAGACGTTTTCTGCCTACCACCGGTTTTGAACAAGTATTTTTGCCAACATACCGAGGGTAGGTTGAAGTCCCCACCAACTATAACCGTATGAGTGCGGTATTTATTTGTTACGAGACTCAAACTTTCTCTGAACTGTTCCGCAACTGTATCATCGGAGTCTGGGGTCGGTAGAAGGAGCCAATTATTAACTTAATTCGGCTGTTAAGTATAACCTCCACCCACACCAATTCGCACGGAGTATCTACTTCGACTTCACTACAAGATAAACCACTACTGACAGACACAAACACTCCACCACCAATTCTGCCTAATCTATCTTTCCTGAACACCGTCTGAGACTTCGTAAAAATTTCTGCAGAACTTATTTCAGGCTTTAGCCAGCTTTCTGTACTTATAACGATTTCAGCTTCTGTGCTTTCTATTAGCGCTTGAAGCTCAGGGACTTTTCCAGCGCAACTACAACAATTTACAACTATAATTCCGACTGTTCCTTGATCCAAGCACGTCCTGTAATTGCCAAGCACCCTTTGACATTGCAGCCCATCCCGCACTTTTTCGAGGCCTTCTAACCTAAAAAACCGCCCAGTCCACGCCACACAGCCTCCGCTACCCGTGTAGCCGTCAGCTGAGTGTAGTGAACTCCTGACCTATTCAGCAGAACCCGAAACCCCACCACCCTATGGCGCAAGTCAAGGAATCTGCAGCCAATACGGTCGCAAAACCGTCTGAGCCTCTGATTCAGACCCTCCACCCGGCTCTGCACCAAAGGTCCGCAGTCGGTTCTGTCAACGATGCTGCAGATGGTGAGCTCTGCCTTCATCTCGTAAGCAAGACCGGCAGCCTTCACCAAATCAGGTAGCCGCTGGAATCCAGAGAGAATTTCCTCAGATCCAAAGCGACACACGTCATTAGTGCCGATATATGCCACCACCTGCAGCTGGCTGCACCGTGTGCTCTTCATGGCATCCGGAAGGGCCCTTTCCACATCAGGAATGAGTCCTCCCGGAATGCACACGGAGTGCACACTGGATTTCTTCCCCTCCTTAGCCGCCGTATCCCTAAGGGGCCCCATTACGCGCCTAACATTGGAGCTCCCAACTACCAGTAAGCCCACCCTCTGCGATTGCCCGGACCTTGAAGGCTGAGAATGATCCTCTGAAACAGGGCAGGCAGCTGCATCTGGCTCAGCCGGTGACAGTGTCTGAAACAGGTTTGTCAGACGCACCGGGGAGGCTTTCTGATCAGCCTCCGGGGACGCCTTTCGCTGCCTGCCACGCCTTGGAACGACCTCCCACAGACGAGGGCTCAGCCCCACTGCGGGCAGCACAGGCAGGTAAAAGTCAGAGACTTTCCAGCGTCACAAGATCTGGGGTGGAGAGGTTGGTCACCGCCAAGTGGTTCGAACCCCCCCACCCCCCCATACCCCCCCCCCCCCCCCCCACTTGCGCCCAGGAAGACCTCAGGGTGCCCGTCATATTCTAGAAGTGTTACAGAAGACGGGTAAGTGAGCAGACGTGCCCTCAGTGCGTCTGTCTCAATGTTCACGCATGGAATATTTGTACTAATTCCATTATTTCCAGCTTCGGATTGTGTAATGAAATGAATGATCTCGTTAATTTAGGAAATTTGATCCCCTGTGTTAAAGTATCTGGTCCCCAGATTGCCCGTTATCCTCCTTACATAGTGGATGTGCTATGTAAAATATTGGGAGACTTTGGTGGTATACATTTGGCCAACGCAATTCTTACCCGTAGAAATGTGCGTGCAGATTAGTATATAAAATACCCGAGCTGTAAGTTGTAAAATTGTAATATCTGTAAACTGAAATAATTGCTGCAATCGCTGTAAAGTCGAGTGATAATGTTTAAAATAAATAGGTAATCAACTGTCATCAATCTTTAACATACCTTAAAAATCACAAAGAAGTCAAGTTAAAGGAATTTATTTAAAATAAAAGCTATAGAATGCAGGGACCCACACTTCAGCGTGTGAGCCCTCCAGCCCCTTGCCTAGTATCGTACAGAAAGGACACGCTCTTCAGGTAGCGCTCTCCAGCTCCTCTCCCCAGTTATCCGTTGCGCAATTTTGATTCAGTGCTTGACATCAACTTTCTTCTGGCGTCCCTAGGCAAGGAGGTCAGACGGTAAACTTTTACCCTTGCAGGGTCGATTAGTCAGTTCGCGTTTCTTTTTAATCCATGTGCAACAGCAAAAGTCGGAGTTAGAAAAGCGGGGACTTAGAACATCATTTCCATATGAAGATTCGAGGAGAATTTAGTGCTAAATACACTGCTAGCCCCAGCACCTCGCAATATTTCTATACGTGTTACTTGCAAGCAAAGCGATGGATTTGCACCTGGTGGCCAAAATTTAAACAAATTTTTTCCAGCGTAAATCGGTTCCACACTGTCACTTAGAATATCTATCCAGTTTCGCTGCCATACAATAATTACGTCGACTCTGGACTTCTTTGAGTGTTGTTGTTGTTGTCTTCAGTTCTGAGACTGGTTTGATGCAGCTCTCCATGCTACTCTATCCTGTGCAAGCTGCTTCATCTCCCAGTACCTACTGCAACCTACATCCTTCTGAATCTGCTTAGTGTACTCATCTCTCGGTCTCCCTCTACGATTTTTACCCTCCACGCTGCCCTCCAATGCTAAATTTGTGATCCCTTGATGCCTCAAAACATGTCCTACCAACCGATCCCTTCTTCTAGTCAAGTTGTGCCATAAACTTCTCTTCTCCCCAATCCTATTCAATACCTCCTCATTAGTTACGTGCTCTATCCACCTTATCTTCAGTATTCTTCTGTAGCACCACATTTCGAAAGCTTCTATTCTCTTCTTGTCCGAACTAGTTATCGTCCATGTTTCACTTCCATACATGGCTACACTCCAAACAAATACTTTCAGATACGACTTCCTGATACATAAATCTATATTCGATGTTAACAAATTTCTCTTCTTCAGAAACGCTTTCCTTGCCATTGCCAGTCTACATTTTATATCCTCTCTACTTCGACCATCATCAGTTATTTTACTTCCTAAATAGCAAAACTCCTTTCCTACTTTAAGTGTCTCATTTCCTAATCTAATTCCCTCAGGATCACCCGGCTTAATTCGGCTACATTCCATTATCCTCGTTTTGCTTTTGTTAATGTTCATTGAGTAGCCGCACTTTAGTTACATCCATCCAGTGCCTCCTGTACGCCTATTTCGATACTGACAAGGGAACCTCCCCATAGCAGCCCCCTCAGATTTAGCTGTAAGTTGGCAGAGTGGATAGGCCTTGAAAAACTGAACACAGATCAATCGATAAAACAGGAAGAAGTTATGTGAAGAAACTATGAAAAAATAAGCAAAATATACAAACTGAGTAGTCCATGTGCAAGACAGGCAACATCAAGGATAACGTGAGCTCAGCTGGGCCGTGGTCTCGTGGTTAGCGTGAGCAGTTGCAAAACGAGAGCTCCTGGGTTCAAGTCCCCCCTCGATTGAAAAGTTTAAGTTTTTTTTCAGACAATTATCTGTCCGTGCGTCCGTCCGATGCTAAGTAACTGCTCCGTAAAATGGGGACGCTACACCTAAACAAACATCGAAACATCCACAAGAAAACCTAAATCGGGCAAGGTAGAAGAATCTTTATACCCATTCGCCAAGTGTACAAGTTAGGTGGGTCGACAACATATTCCTATCATGCGACCCACATGCCGTCACCAGTGTCGTATAGAATATATCACACGTGTTTTCCTGTGGAGGAATCGGTTGACCTATGACTTTGCGATCAAATGTTTTCCGTTCCCATTCGAGAGGCATGTCCTTTCGTCTACTAATCGCACGGTTTTGCAGTGCGGTCGCAAAACACAGACACTAAACTTATTACAATTGAACAGAGACGTCAATGAACGAACGGACAGATCATAACTATGCGAAAATAAAGAAAGTAAACTTTTCACTCGAGGAAAGACTTGAACCAAGGCCCTCTCGTTCCGCGGCTGCTCACGCTAACCACGGGAACACGGCGCTCCTGAGCTCACACTATCCTTGATGTTGCCTATATTGCTCATGGACTACTCACTTTGTATATTTTGCTTATTTTTTCATAGTTCCACAAAACTTCTTCCTGTTTTCTCGATTGATTTATGTTCGGTTTTCCAAGGCCTATCCACTGTGCCAACTTATAACTAAATCTGAGTGGGGTGCGATGGGGAGGTTCCCTTGTGAGAAAAATTTCTCTGGTTTATCTCCTGGCGTCTTATACCCGCAGAACCCTGTGTCCCAGTGCGGTAGGGCCCTGTAGGCATTGGTCACCGAGGTGTCACACTGAGGTAGAACCACGGCTAGCCGGCCTGTACTGGGTGTGCGGCACGGGTGTCTCTTAAGTCTTGTGGCTCTGGTGGGGCGCGACCCGAGCGTTCCTCAGAGCCGCCTTGGGCTCCTCCCTCCTCCCTCCTCCCTCTTCCTCCTCCGCCGCTTCCGCCTGCCCTGCCTGGGGCGCTACAAATAATGCATGGCCCGCAGCTGCAACAGGTGTCCGCCTCGCCGTTAATCCCCGCTCCAGGCTGCCACACACGCCGGCTCCGAGGCGACGCCCGTGTGGACGAGACCAACGGAGAGAGCTTCTGCTCACACGAGGCACGCGGTACAGACAGGTAGTCGACGAACAAACTGAAAGGTCATGTACCGTATTTCGTCCCTGCCCCGCGACCTGAAAGCAGACTTGGATGTGGAGATAACCGAGTTTTGGGACAACATGACGTGGAATTTTACAAAGTGGAACAACCTCTAACATGAAAGACAGAAGGTGACCATTGAAATCACTGTCTATATCTCAAAACATCGAAAGATAAAAGATACAGATTGATTTAATATACACTGTCTGACCAAAAGTATCTGAACACCTATTAGTGGACCTTAATACGGAGACAGTTTGAACTCTGATGACGACACTTCTAGTGAGGCGTCCCGGTGCCTGTGCAGGAATGGCAGCCCATTCTTCTTCCAGAACTTAGGAAATATTTACGACTTAATTTGAAAGATAGTTTAAGGAAAGCCAAACACGCGTTAACAGCATTTGTAGACTTAGACAAAGCTTTTGACAATGTTCACTGTAACACTGTCTTTGATATGGTAAAATACAGGGAGTGAAGGACTTTTTATAACATGTAAAGAAGCCAGACCGCAGTTCCAAGAGTCGAGGGGCATGAAAGGAGAGAAGTAGCCGAGAAGGGAGTGAGACAGGGTTATGTAGGCTATCCCTGATGTTATTCAGTCTGTACATTGAGCAAGCAGTAAAGGAGACCAAAGAAATATGAGGAGTAGGAATTGAATTTCAGGGATAAGAAATAAAAATTCTGAGGTTTGCTTATGACATTGCATTTCTGTCAGAGACAGCAAAGGTAAGAGCAGTTGAATGGAATGGACAACGTTTTTAAAGGAGGACATAAGATGTACATCAACCAAAGCAAAACAAGGATGATAGAATGTAAACGAACTAAATCAAGCGATGATGAGAGAATTAGATTAGTAAGCCACACGCTTAAAGAAGGAGACGAGTTCTGCTGTTTGTGCAGCAAAATAACTGATGATGGTCCAAGTTGGGAGCATATAAAATGTAGAGTGTTAATGGCAAGAAAGGCGTTTCTGAAGAAGAGAAATTTGTTAGTGTCGAATATAGATTTAAGTGTTAGGAGGCCTTTTCTGAAGATATTTGTCTCGAGTTTAGCCTTGTATGGAATTGAAACAGGGACGATACACAGTTTCAGCAAGAAGAGAATAGATTATTTTGAAATATAGTGTTACTGAACAATGGTTAATATTAGAGGGGCAGATCGCTTAACGAATGAGGAGGTACTGAACGGGATTGGGGAGACAATAAATTTGCGGCGCATCAGGACTAAAATAAGGGATCGGTTGACAGGGCGCTACCTGAGACATCAAAGTAACACCAGTTCAGTAGTGGAGAACGGTGTGGAATGTAAACATTGTGGAGGGGGTCCAAGAGATGGGTACAGTAAACAGATTCAGAGTAGCTACTGAGTAGCATGCTACTCTGCTTCTGAGGCAGTTCCAGTATGTAATCATTCGCAGTCCAATGGGAGTTGCAGAAACAGTTATCTCCACCGCTAGCACACACACAGGCAACACATATCGACCAGAACAAAGTACATAGCGGACTTTGTACTTCACAAGCAGTGAGGCTAATGCAGACTATTACAGAGAGCTTGTACCACAACGACCATCTTGAGTTAAGTAATTTTCTATCCTTATGAATAAAGAAACCAGTTACTATAAACATGCAGTTTGTGTTACAGAAACAGGATACTGGCCATCAAATATTATCTCTTTGTTTCCTACGGTACAGCTCTAGAGACACGATGTTGTTGTTGTGGTCTTCAGTCCTGAGACTGGTTTGATGCAGCTCTCCATAACACTCTTGGTCGCCGTCTACGATTTTTACAATCCACACTGCCCTCCAATACTAAATTGGTGATCCCTTGATGCCTCAGAACATGTACTACCAACCGATCCCTTCTTCTGGTCAAGTTGTGCCACAAACTTATCTTCTCTCCAATCCTATTCAACACTTCCTCATTAATTATGTGATCTACCCATCTAATCTTCAGCATTCTTCTGTAGCACCACATTTCGAAAGCTTCTATTCTCTTCATGTCCAAACAATTTATCGTCCATGTTTCACATCCATACATGGCTACACTCAATACAAATACTTTCAGAAATGACTTCCTGACACTTAAATCATTACTCGATGTTAACAAATTTCTCTTCTTGAGAAACGCTTTCCTTGCCATTGCCAGTCTACATTTTATATCCTCTCTACTTCGACCATCATCAGTTATTTTGCTCCCCAAATAGCAAAACTCCTTTACTGCTTTAAGTGTCTCATTTCCTAATCTAATTCCCTCAGCATCACCCGACTTAATTCGACTACATTCCATTATCCTCGTTTTGCTTTTGTTGATGTTCATCTTATATCCTCCTTTCAAGACACTATCCATTCCATTCAACTGCTCTTCCAAGTCCTTTGCTGTCTCTGACAGAATTACGATGTCATCGGCGAACCTCAATATTTTTATTTCTTCTCCATGGATTTTAATACCTACCCCGAATTTTTCTTTTGTTTCCTTTACTGCTTGCTCAATATACAGATTGAATAACATCGGGGAGAGGCTACAACCCTGTCTTACTCCCTTCCCAACAACTGCTTCCCTTTCATGTCCCTCGACTCTTATAACTGCCATCTGGTTTCTGTACAAATTGTAAATAGCCTTTCGCTCCCTGTATTTTACCCCAGCCACCTTTAGAATTTGAAAGAGAGTATTCCAGTCAACATTGTCAAAAGCTTTCTCTAAGTCTACTAATGCTATAAACGTAGGTTTGCTTTTCCTTAATCTTTCTTCTAAGATAAGTCGTAAGGTCAGTATTGCCTCACGTATTCCAGTGTTTCTGCGGAATCCAAACTGATCTTCCCCGAGGTCGGCTTCTACTAGTTTTTCCATTCGTCTGTAAAGAATTCGTGTTAGTATTTTGCAGCTGTGGCTTATTAAACTGATTGTTCGGTAATTTTCTACTGTATTTCTCTCCCCCATTCCTGTCAATTTTTCCCTTATGCTCTCCCTGAAACTCTGTACAACCTCTGGTTCTTTCATTTTATCCAGGTGCCATCTCCTTAAATTTCCACCTTTTTGCAGTTTCTTCAGTTTTAATCTACAGGTAATAACCAATAGATTGTGATCAGGGTCCACATCTGCCCCTGGGAATGTCTTACAATTTAAAACCTGGTTCCTAAATCTCTGTCATACCATTATATAATCTATCTGATACCTTTTAGTATCTCCAGGGTTCTTTCATGTATACAACCTTCTTTCATGATTCTTAAACCAAGTATTAGTTATGATTAAGTTGTGCTCTGTGCAAAATTCTACCAAGCGGGTTCCTGTTTCATTTCTTAGCCCCAATCCATATTCACCTGCTACGTTTCCTTCTCTCCCTTTTCCTACTGCCGAATTCCAGTCACCCATGACTATTAAATTTTCATCACCCTTCACTATCTGAATAATTTCTTTTATTTCATCATAGATTTCTTCAATTTCTTCGTCATCTGCAGAGCTAGTTGGCATATAAACTGGTACTATTGTAGTAGGTGTGGGCTTCGGACCTATCTTGAGACGATGAGATGACATAAATCTTCCACCACTGGGAATCTGCCATCGATCGTCATTGTTTCCTCCACTCATCTCCAACGATCGCTAACGGAGCTTGCATGTATGCTTTACGTGCATACTTTACGAGCGTCCACGTTGACAAATTAACTGTGGTGTTTCCACAGCAGATACGTATAACACATAGATGCTGCTGCTGCAGAGCATTTTCTGTGTTGTGCAAGAGCTCGTCTCTCAGGATGGATCACCCATGTTGCAAAACTAAGAAGGTGGCTCAAAGCTGCTCACGCTGGTATCTCGTCATTCAGTACAAAGGCGACGAGATAAATTTACCCTCATTTATATACCAATGAATTTCGGTTAGACCTTCCAATATGGCAGGTGCCAAGCCCGATGAAACGGAGGAGGTGGAGGTACGACAAAAAAATCCACGTTCATTAGCTTCTTAATGACAGTACCCTTTAAGGGCCCCTGTCTAACGTAACAGATGAAGAAGATAAAAAAGACCGCCGTCAATGACAGGCGAACATGGCAATCTTAAGGGTTGAGAACGCGGTGAAAGCGGCACTTCTGGTATCTTCATAGTGCAGAAGGCACTGGTTGTCAACCTGGGCTGTGACTGAGTGTTAGCTGGCATGCTCAGCACAACTTGAATGACAGTAAATCTGCTACGTCGAGGACTACAGCGTACCATCACATTATTTCCTACATATAGCAACCATGGATAGTAAGGGGAATACATTTTATACGAGATTACTATTTTGAAAACTAAAATTCATTATCAAAATATCCACGAGTGTACGGCCGGTCTATAGTGTCCAACGGGCACAATATTTCGGCGATCAAACATGTCGCCATCATCAGGTGAACTGACGGACTGAGCTCCTGTGAACGTGCCGGCACGGAGATCCGTACGCTATGGCTGCTCAGGGGGAACTGGGTTCGGTCGCGGCGGCGGCCGATTTAAATACCCTCCGCCCGCGGCGCGCTCCCTCCGCCGTCCGCGCCCCGCGCCACGGTAGCGCGGTGGAACAGATTGCGACGGCGTCTGAGATGATGTCGGTGTGATGGCTCTGTCCGCCGTGGTCGTCACAACTATGCGTTTGCTCGTATTATTCTTGATTAACCCAATCGCTGGTTCCCAAGCCTTGCTAAGATTATAGCCACAGTCACGGTTTATGAGGTCGTCATTGGTGCGAATTTCGATAGCCTCTCTAACAACGCTGTCCCAGTATCTCGACGTCTGTACCAGAATCCTCGTGCGGTCATACTCCATAGCGTGATTTTCCGACAAACAATGTTCAGCGACCGCCGACTTGCTCGGATACATCAGTCGAGTGTGCCTCTGGTGTTCACGGCATCGATCCTCGACGGTACGCATCGTCTGACCAATATACGACTTGCCACACTGACACGGAATCTGGTACACGCCGGCCTTCTTCAAACCGAGGTCGTCTTTGGCGCTCCCCACCAGTGCACGAGTTTTATTCGGAGGACAAAACACTGTTCCGACCCGGTGTTTCTTCAGAATGCGGGCGATTTTCCCCGAGAGTGCGCCTGTGTATGGAATAAATGCAGTGCCTACCTCCTCCCTCGTGACTTCATCCATCTCAACAGGTTGTGATGCAGTGGTTGGGCGGAGAGCACGTTGGATCTGCCACTCTGAGTACCCATTTTTTCGAAACACAGTTCTCAGATGTTCCAATTCCTGGGGTAGACACTCTGTGTCAGAGATAGAGCGCGCACTATGTACTAGAGTTTTAAGTACCCCATTCCTCTGTGAAGGGTGGTGGCAGCTGTCTGAGTGCAAATACAGATCAGTGTGTGTTGTCTTTCGATACACCCCATGACCTAGGGTGCCGTCAGCCCTTCTCCTGACCAAGACGTCAAGGAAAGTAATTTACCCTCCGTTTCAGTCTCCATAGTGAATTTGATGTTGGGGTGTATGGAGTTTAGATGTGTAAGGAAGTCAAGGAGTTTATCCATACCATGTGGCCAGATGACGAACGTGTCGTCCACGTAACGGAAAAAGCAAGTAGGTTTCCATTCGGATGACGACAGGGCTTCCTCCTCGAAGTTGTCCATGTACAAATTCGCTACCACCGGTGAGAGTGGGCTACCCATGGCGACTCCCTCCGTTTGTTCGTAGTATTCTCCATTAAAAAGAAAATACGTGGAAGTCAAGACATGCCTTCGTGAGCAGTAGAGAGAATAATTACGTAATGTTGTGGTTACCCTGCGATTTGTTCGTGTTGCAGACTTACCAGTGGAAAATGGCTTTCCTTTGTGACGGCATATTTGGTTGCCGATATAGAATACACGAGCTGAAGCACCGCAGGAAGCTGATCGGCCGGTGCCGGCAAGTTATCACGCAAGGCCGCCCACGCGTGTCCGCTGACGTCATGTCGGCCATTGTGTGCGCCTCTTTGTCTGGCCGCGAAAGCCCTCAAGCGGCTGGTTATCCTCGGGGAGCAACCTTCCCAGCGTGGCAGCGGGAGGGAGAAAGTGAGAGGGGACTGTGGGCGAAAGTGAGAGCCGTAGAGCCGAGAAACGGGCAGCGGTAATGGTGAACAAGAAAGGAAACAAAGGTACAGAGAGCGACAAGTCCAAGGCAGCTGCTGCGAGTTTGCATATAGGTTGTTTTAAAACTCATGTTACACACTTCTGGAGATTGTGGATGGGACTTAGTAGATAAAGTTTTACATAGCAGCCCATGTCCAGAAACTTCATGCAACGATGCTACAGATTGTCAAAATTATGGGCGCCGGTGCCGGTAGGTGTATGTGTATGTTACGGTCAAAGCCCGAAGTCGACCAAAGACGGAAGTGGCTGGCCCATGTCGCTATACATTTCCTGGTCAGTGTCCGAACCTTCCCTGATTTCGGGATTCGGTCGGCCAGGTCGCGTAGTGGCTGGAACCTATCGGCCAAACCCCAAAGAAACAAGCAAAGCAGATTTTATCGAGTAATTTTAAATTGTATAAATCAGGAAATTTGGGCACGCCCATTAATTAAGTGAGCTCAAAATGGAGTAAATTGGTCCTGAAAAACCTGACCAATTCTCATCTAAAGGGGGTGGTCAATTAAACTCTCACGTTCGCTTTTTAATTTAGAAAACTGCTATTACTATAAACAATAACATTTTGTTTTATAAATTTAATCCCAAACATAGACAATATTAAAATACGCAACACTCTATATGTAGACTATGATTTGAACTGAATGCATTGTACGTGAGTATGCCCAGGTTCCTCTATCTGAAACGCCTGAAGCGGAAGTGCCGGATTTAATTTGAGAAGTTCTCTCCGAGAGCTGCAAAATTCACGGATATCAGCTGAGAAAGAGTCGTGATAATCTGCATTTCACAACTGTATTTTATTGTCGTTAAAATGAATTCGTACCAAAACTTTTACAATGTGTTTGTTATCTGACCTGCTGACAAGTCGAAACAAACATCCCAGAGAATGGTTAATGTATTGCGTAAGAAGTGCACTGACAAGAATTCTCTTAGTGATCATATATATTTAGAAAGTACCTAACGCTGAGTCTGGGAAGGTGGTACAAAGAATATTGTCTTCCATATGAGTAGTAAAGTTTAGTGTCATTAGTCTATGTCAGTAAAAGGTCAATTTTTTAGGGATCTGTTAAAACAGTTGGACATACTATTTTCTGGAACCTTCTTACCGGCCTATCCGATAGTTATATAAACGTTAATACTGGGGCCTGCTCAGGGTTGATGTGTTTAAAGCAAAGTGCTTTCATGTCTTTAAAAAATGCTTAATAGTGTTTCTGTAACAAAATATGTTTTTATTAAAGAATTTTTAATTAATGCTTGAAACAAGTAAAAAGTTTTTCAGCTTATGTGTATGTTCTAATGTTTGTTCGTAGAGTTCTTGATACAGATTACAGTAGAGGAAGCACACGAATGCCGATGGAGTGAGTGAAGAATTGGGGTAGGTGGTATCGTCGCCTAATTTGTATTCACTTATTTGAAGAAATTAGTCTAAAAAACCGTGATCTTAGAGAGTCATTTGACAGCTGTCAAAACAATCAGATTATTTAAACTCGTTATAATTATACTGAAAATAATGTTATCATCACTGTCTCGTCTACTTTCACAGAAAAAATGTAACACATGAAAGACAAGGGCTAAGTTGTCCAGTAAATATATTTTGTTTTTAAAATAACCAGCTTACACCTCAAGTGCGGGAGGGGAGGGGGGGAGGGGGAGGGCGGTACATTACACTTCTTCACAAACGGGCGAAGTGGGAACAAATAGAAAAAGACAAAAAAGCAGCTCACGGAATTAACCGACTCTCCCTTGAAAGACGCTCAAATACCACAAACAAAAATACCAGAAAACTTAGCAGTATTCACAGTTAATTCAATTTGTCAGGAAGAAGAACAAGGCTTTGCTGCCTACCGCACATTGTTGCCTCATTTCAATACACTGGGGTTTCCGGACGTGTGCAATCACATCGCGTTTTGGCCAGGAATCGTCGGCCAATTCGCGAAATGGCTGCCCACAGTCGGATATACTCTGATTCTTTCAAGTTACTTTGGCCAATCTTCTCCTCCAATCCGCGATCTGGCTGGTCTTCGGGCTTTGTCCATAACACACATCAGGGTGATTCTCTGATTATCTGACTTTCAAGGATAAATGTACCAGTTTGAGGTAAAGATCACTGGTTCGTTTCCGAAAGAGTCGAAAGTTACATGTGAAAGTCTGTCTGATACCTCTGACAATGGAATACACGAATCAGTATTGTTGATGCTAAGAACGTAGGGTATGCAGCTTGCAGATGTGGTAATATGAACAACAAAAGAATAAAAAGCCTAGTAAATTTGGGCTCTTAAATGCATGACTTACGAGCTATGATCACTTGTTTATCTTCACTACTGTGAAACACCTCTCCTCTATTGAAAAAGTGCTGTTAAGGTATGCATTTTAGAGCCTGTATTAATTGGACATCATTTCTTGTCTTGGTCCATACTACAACCTCTCAAAGTTGCCTACTCTACAGTTCTAGCAACAACAGTACCGGTACATGACATGTTACATTTATTCTTCTGTCAGCAGTAACAGAACGGTTCTCGCCAATACCTTTCGACTCGTTCATTTCCGGTATCTCAAACTGATACATTCATCCTTCTCCACCTTGGAAGTTAGTAACATCGCCACGGAGTACCGTCGCCATAAGCTGTTGATCAATGGAAAATTCCCTAACTGACGTCAGTAGTATAACAAATCTTCAAGACTGTAAAACTTGCAGAGTCGGGACAAAATACGGGTGGAGCGAAAGTGAACGGAGAATGGAATTCTATTTGAGCTGCTCCCTGGTGTGACTGAATATAAAGGATGGATTTTTGAGATGATTTTATAGAGAGGCGACACATTTTGAAAAAGGTAATATGAATCACTTATCGGATTTTGGCAAAACGAAATAATATTTTTTTTGCGGAATCGCGGTTCTTTATTTGTGATAATGTGCAGTCATTCACCGACAAGTTTTATATTTTCACATGCACCAGGTCCTAACACCACACACAAATACGTTCATCTTGACCCACCTTACGTCTGCAGGTACTCATCACAAGAGACATCGTAGAATAATAAAACGAGATAATAATGTACTAACTAAATACTTCACCAATATTAAATGTGGGGTAGGTAATGACGTCACGGTTATTAAAACTTTCAAGATCACCAATACTCACCACCTGGACTCGCATTCGGGAGGACGACGGTTCAATCCCGTCTCCGGCCATCCTGATTTAGGTTTTCCGTGATTTCCCTAAATCGTTTCAGGCAAATGCCGGGATGGTTCCTTTGAAAGGGCACGGCCGATTTCCATCCCAATCTTTCCCTAACCCGAGCTTGCGCTCCGTCTCTAATGACCTCGTTGTCGACGGGACGTTAAACACTAACCACCACCACCACCACCATCAACACCTCCATAAAGAGTGGTAACAGCGATAAGCTAGCCATTACCATGACTAATTTTATCATTGGTAAACAGTAGGAGCTGTCGCTCATGTGCTACCGTTTACAAAGTGATTTATGACATTGAACTCACTACAGGGGTCAAAGAGAAGAACAAAGGGAAGGTAAAAGGCATAGTTTCCCATGCTCTCCCATGTGTTTTTACAGGTGGTATTTGTGGACGTATTGAATTGCCGACCTTTGAAAACTTTAATAACCATGACGTTATCACCTATTGTACTTCTAATGCAGATGAAGTATTTAGTAAGGACACTGGTGCACCATATTATTATTATTATTATTATTATTATTATTATTATTCTACGATGATTTTTGTGTTGAGTACCCATGAACGTCGTAACTTAATGTTTATTTGCTCCACGCATTCGCTGACTGCTAACAGTAGATTAAAGATTATATTTCTTTAATAATATCAGCGTTTTTGGTATCCCCTGCGAATGATCAGTAACGTGTTCAGTGTCTTCATTATTATTCTTCACCCTACACCTTCAATTAAAAGAATTTCATTAGAAAAGAAACGAGAAAATTTACGTAATTTATTTGTATGCGTTATTTTTTGTGGTGAACGAAAATGCGAAGTAAAAACAGTAGTTCTTGTTAGTACGATTTGCTTTTGTGTTACCAAAAGAACTTTAATATAGTTTCAAAATACCCTTTTAATAGCTTCCAAACGTTACATTAAGGTTTATCCTTACAGTTTGAATGAAATCCTAACTTTAATGCACTGTCATGCCTTGCACTATGGCGTTGACAGTGAGCTGTATTTTTGAAAAGACAGCAAAAGTTTTGTTTGAAAAAGCAGCCCAAAGCGAAAGATAAGGCAATTAGCCACGCAGTGATTTATTTCGGGTACATGAACCTCTACATTTCACGTTACGCATTTCAGAATTTTGTAGAGCAGAGATGAGTTATCCATTGCAAGTTAAGAATCAAATGTAGGGCCTCAACAAACCTTTTCAAATAAAATTAGGAATTGCTTTCATTTGCAAAATTTCCATGTAAAGCTGTGGCCGAGCGGTTCTAGGCGCTTAAGTCCGTAACAGCGCTGCTGCTGCGGTCGCATGTTCGAATCCTGCCTCGGGCACGGATGTGTGTGTGATGTCTTTAGATTAGTTAGGTTTAAGTAGTTCTAAGTCTAGGGAACTGAGCCATTTGAACCATTCATGTAAATTCAATAGTTTATCGTAGCAGTATAGAATTTTAATATGCAACGTTTAGCCATTGTGTGCTATTGTTTGATGAGAAAGCTATTCTGCGTATTATGCATGCCGATGCTTTGTATCTAATTTCGTTAACAGATTTTCAGATTCAGTTTAGATTAGTTCGTACCACACACATAGTTAATGTACACGTTCAAAAGTAGGGTACCTAGGCCTATTCTAGATTACAATAAAAGGGCGGTACTGTAATTGGAATTTAGAAGTACTTTTACTTCGCTGGTGACAGGTCTTGTCACACACGGTTTACAATTACCAATTTTAAGCTTTAAAAATTTCACACTTAACGACAAGAGAGATATGTGTAAGAACCAAAATAAAGCGTAATCAACAGAGGATTCGTTGAGAAGATTGGATTGTATCTTAAATTTTTATTTTCAAAAGAGACATCTCCTTTTACATGGTTATAAGTTTTGCGTACATGCACATACACCGATAGGCCAAAACATTATGACCACCTGTTTAATAGAATGTTGTTCGAAATTTCAAACACAGTGCAACAAAGATTCTGCTTGGTATGGATTCTACAGGTCGTTGACAGGATCCCAAAAGCATGTGACACCTGCCGTCTGTGCGCAGGTAAGGCAGTTCCCGTAAATTACCGGATGGTGGTTGGTGGGCGCGCAGCTGGTGCCGGAGATGTGTTGCAGTGAGCAGAGATCAGGCATATTTGTGCTCGGCAGGACATCAATGTGGGCTCACGATAATCCCACACAGACAACTGTAGCACAATTCTGACCTTGTAATACGGACAGTTATCTTTTTAGGAGATGTAATCGCCATAGGTGGCGACTTCAAGCGTTAAGCGGTGCAGGCGGTCCCCGATAATGTTCATGTTTCCAGAATGAGATTTTCACTCTGCAGCGGAGTGTGCGCTGATATGAAACTTCCTCGCAGATTAAAACTGTGTGCCCGACAGAGTCTCGAACTCGGAACCTTTGCGGAAAGGCTTTCAGGAGTGCTAGTTCTGCAAGGTTCGCAGGAGAGCTTCTGTAAAGTTTGGAAGGTAGCAGACGAGGTACTGGCAGAAGTAAAGCTGTGAGGCCGGGCGTGAGTCGTGCTTCGGTAGCTCAGATGGTAGAGCACTTGCCCGCGAAAGGCAAAGGTCCCGAGTTCGAGTCTCGGTTGGGCACACAGTTTTAATCTGCCAGGAAGTTTCAATGTTCATGTTGTTCATTGCTGTGATGATGCCTTCGGTAACCATCACAGATCCCATGGAAGACCAACTCAATGTACCCCATAGCAAAATTCTGCCCTCATCGGTCCGCATCTGTGGCACGGTGCATATTTCGTGCAACCGTTCAACCGGATGGAGGTTTGCAAGACCCAATCGTCGACCTACTGTAACAAGAAATGCAATACCTACTTGAAAATGGAATTAAAACAGCTGTCCTAATACTCAATAATTGTTTTAAGCAGGTACTGGGACCTTACTTAAAATGCGATTCATTCGACAGGCGACACGTTTCTATTGAAACACTGTGAAAACTCAGTGATGCTGTGCCCACTGCAATCATAACTGACGGTGTCGTTTTGTCAACACACTAACACGTAGGGGTCGTGTGATGTGGAGTTCTATATCCAACAATGGCCTTTGAACGATGTGCTCCGAAATGCTTGTCTGTTAGAAAACTTTCTATCCAGCCGCATATGTCATTGGATAGACCACAGTGCTCTGTCGCCAGATCTGCACAGATCGTTGCCTGTTTTGGATTACACAGTGGGGAACCCTCCGAGCTCTACGTTTTGTAGTGAGACGTGGCCGTGCAGTACCATACGGCCTGCGTGTTATTTCACTATCCTTCGACCACTTTCCACAGGTGCTCACGATAGCAGCATGCCAACAGGCGACCAGCATCGCCGTCTCAGAGACTCGTTTCCAGCCGCAGTGCCACAGCAGTGTGCCCTTTGTCAGAACCATTTACATCAGTGGAGTTCCGCATATGCGGCCCGTATCTTCGCCATAATAACTGACCATTCGTCTCTCTTCTGCTTACATTCTTCCTTTACTGTATCAGGTGCCCGTAACACCACCAGGAGGAATTCAACCTCACGGTGGGCAGTAGTCATAATGTTTTGGCCCATCAGTGTAGAACTTTGTACGATAACGTTTATGATCAAGGTTTTCATTTATCTTTCACAAATGCTCAGTATGTATTGCAAGACAGACACAACAGACATGCAGCCGATATGAAAACTCGTCTCCTACTTTTGAGAGCATGTGTACATCTACATATATACTCCTCTAGTCACCAAGTGGTGTGTGGCGGAGAGCACAATTCGCGCCAAACCAAAGTCATATTACCCCCCCCCCCCCCCTTCCTTGTTCCATTCTCGGATCGCGCGAGTGAAAAACGACTGTCTGAACGCCTCAGTACGAGCACTTATTTCCCTTACCTTTGAATGATGATCATTACGAGATTTGAAACTTGGTGGTAATAATACATGCTCTACATCATCGGTGAAGACTGGGTTTCGGAATTTAGTGAGCAGCCCCTTCTGTTTATCGCGTCGTCTATCTGCAAGTGTGCCCCTCTTCAAACTTTCTATGAGTCTGTTGTAACGCTCTCGCAATGGCTAAATGTACCAGTCACGAATCTTACCGTTCTTCTTTGGACCTTCTCAATCTCTTCAATCAGACCCAACTGGTAAGGGCCCCATACAGACGAACAATACTCTCAGACCTGACGAACTAACGTATTGTATGCTATTTCCTTTGTTGAAAGACTGCATCGCTTCAGGATTCTACTAATAAACCGCAATCTAGAGTTCACTTTACCCGTTATATGCGTAATCTGATTCCATTTGAGATCATTTCCAATAGTCACACCGAGATACTTGACTGCTGTTACCGCTTCCAAAGACTGATCATTTATTTTGTAGTCATACATTAATTGGGATTTTCGCCTTGTTATACGCAGTAGGTTACACTTACTAATATTGAAAGATAACTGTCAGTCATTACACCACTCATTTATTTTCTGCAAATCCTCATTGATTTGTTCACAACTTTCGTGTGATACTGCTTTCCTGTAGACTACAGCATCATCGGCAAACAGTCTAAGGCCGCTGTCAATACCATCAACCAGATCGTTTATGTAAACCGTAAAAAGCAGAGGACCTATTACGCTGCGCTGGGGCACACCTGAAGTTACCTTTGTTTCTGTCTAAGTTACCCCGTTCAGGACGACATACTGCTCCCTGTCTGTTAGAAAACTTTCTATCCAGCCGCATATGTCATTGGATAGACCGTAAGAGCGCACTTTTTGTAACAAGCGACAGTGCGGAACTGAGTCGAAAGCCTTTCGAAAGTCGAGAAATATGACATCAACCTGGGAGCCGGTATCTAGAGCCTGTTGTAAGTGATGCACAAAGAGGGCCAGCTGTGTCTCGCATGACCGCTGTTTCCTAAAACCGTGCAAGTTTCTGCAGATGAGCTTCTCAGAGTCTAGAAAGGACATTATGTCTGAACACAAAATATGTTCCATGATTCTGCAACAAATCGATGTCAGTGAAATTGGTCGGTAATTATGTGCATCCGATTGTCTACCCTTTTCATAGATTGCTATGACCTGGGCCTTCTTCAAGTCCCGTGGAACTTTCCGCCGTTCCAATGATCTCTGATAGAAAACGGCTCTGAGCACTATGGGACTCAACTGCTGAGATCATTAGTCCCCTAGAACTTAGAACTAGTTAAACCTAACTAACCTAAGGACGTCCCACACATCCATGCCCGAGGCAGGATTCTACCCTGCGACCGTAGCGGTCTCGCGGTTCCAGACTGCAGCGCCTAGAACCGTTCGGCCACACCGGCCGTCGATCTCTGATAGATGACGGATGAAAATGGTGCTGTATTTGTAGCATAGTCAACATAAAATCTTGCGGGGATACCGTCTGGGCCAGATGTCTTTCTGGCGTCTAAGAATCTTAACTTTTTTTACAATCCCAGATACACTAAATACTAGAATTACCCATGCACTGCAGAGCTCCATTCTCTCTCTCTCTCTCTCAAAAAAAAAAAAAAAAGCGAATCGTGCAGTGCGAGATCCATACGCTCCTTAGTCAGTAGGAGGTACAGTGCCGTACTCTAGTGTAAATACAAGCCGTGCTTTCGACACAGAAGTGCATCTGTAGAAACGGAGAACATGAAGCGCCCTCTGCTACAGTGTTGTCGCCATCTGGACTCGATTCATATTGAGTAATGAATGAACGAATGAGCGAACAATCAAGCGGTCCGTCTAGAAAGAGCCCAACCACTTACAACTGGAACCAAAGTTGAATCGGATCAATCTTTTGAGAATATCCGGTAGTTTGAAACTGGTTGCGGAACGTGACTTCTGTATCGCTATTAGACCACCGAGCAGCTCATACTACATGACAAGCAAGTAACAACAAGAAGGGAAAAAAGTCTACTTACACCTGAACGGAAAGTTTCTTAAATTTCTTCGCAGATGCTCTTGGGAACCTAACGATTTATCTGACGTCCAGAAAGAGCATGTCACTGGCTTTCGGGGCAAGGGTGCAAACATTTCCCCAACGGCTAACTTCGTAAATGGAGCAATCCGCAGTTGGCGCCGAGGCAACTGTGGTACGCCACAAGCCTTGGATGACAGAGTTGAACGACAGATGCGGAGGTAACGAATAGACGTGCAGGTATTAAGTGGCTGTCCAGATGAACTAAGGGGCTATCAACAGCGTCTCCTCAGCTACCGTTCAGCGAACGTTGCTACGTATGTACCTCCGCAGCAGGTGCCTGGTTCATGCTACCATGCCTCATCTACGACGAAGGCCGGAATTCACACGCCAGTATCGCAACTGAGTATCCACTGTGTGGCGACAGGCGATCTATTCAGATGAATTACCTGTTATGTTCTATCGGCAAATGGCTGTTGGCGTTAGAGCTTGAAACATGTAAAAGGAAACACCCTGCAATAATCGTCGGTAGGGTTCAGATCGGAAGAGGAAGGGTAATGATCTGGGGAATGTATTAGTGTCATTTCCTGGGTTATCTCGTCATTCTGTAAGACACACTGTATCAGCACAAACATGTCTGAAACCTGGTAATTAAGGAAGGCAGTATTGGTTGCTTTGCAATTTCACTCATTTTTGACAACAAGTTAATGAGTTCCCAATCAGAATTTTAAAGCACGTAATCACATTCACGACTGAAGCCTTTAACGCGAAAAATAGCAATTATTTAAAATTTAACAAATACATAAAACAGACAGCAAATAATTTTTGAAAATAAGCCAGTGTGGTCGCAATCAGAATTTTAAAGCAAGTACCCAGAATCACGGCTAAAGGCCTTTAACGCCAAAACTGCAATTACAAATTTTTTTAACAAATATACTGTCAAATGGCGAATGGCATAGCAAAAGTTAATTAAAAAAACAGATCACCAAACAGGTGAGGTAACTTAATAATACAATAATAAAGCACATGGGCCAGTGACAAACGGTGCTCAAGGAATCGACTTCTGAGTAGGTCACAACAAAAACACTTTTATGAGCGACGAGAAAGGCAGCCAAGAGTTGCATTCAGATCACAGGATGGTAATTCTGACTAGTGGCAGTCTAACGAGCGACTAATGATCTTGGTGAGGCTACCTGACATCCAACAAACCAATGCAGAATGTAAAATTATGCCCAAGCCGGAACCGGTGGTTTGGGCACTGCCCGCAGAATACTGTGCTTAGAGTGCCCGGACCTAGAAGGAATGACTACCACTAAGGTAGAAGAACGCCACCCAACCTACAGGTCAAGAAGCTGTCAAACTCACATACCTCACCAGACAGCGGCGGCAAGGTGAGGAAATGTACACTGCCGTTACATACAATAACCCCCAGGGCAGGTAACTGGGGCGTTAGCGGCAACAAGACAGAAAAGTACCGCTGGTTGAACTTAACACTGTAAGAAGCTGAAAAGAGTAAATAGTAATTAGAGACTGAGGAAGGCTAATCAGATCCGCCTTCCTCGGGTACTCCACTCGCTGCTTCTCGCCTCGGCGACACTACGAGCAGTAACACGAAGTCACTGGAGAATTGCGAGATTTCACAATGGTGGAGGTTTCCCTTTGCTATTTGCAATGCACTGAACTTAACAAGCAGGATCCTGTTTCGACGAGGTCGTGCACCCTCGTGACCACTGCCCTTCGATCCGGCAGTCCATACACGCCGCCAGTGGTCCCAGCGTGTTGTCGCTCTGCGGGAATCTCGCTGCTCCTGCCTCCCCAATCGAACACACACACACCATATGGAAGAAACACGAGGTCGCCACAAAGATAGGGCAGCAGAACTACATATCGATAAGCGCCGCTGCTGCCACTTGAGGACAGGCCACGCTTACGGAACCAAGTGGCACCAGTGAACACTAGAAGACAAACAACGCAACCATGCCAACTAAACGATAAGGTGTGGCAGGAACCTACACACGGTGCCAACGTGAGCCGCAGCAGGGCTCAAAGTCCTTGTTCTTGGAGGCCATGTATACCACTACATGCAGTTTGTTTCTGCTCGGCAGTATGGCATCTACCAGCAGGACAATGCATCGTCTCCCGTAGCTCGAAGAACACCAGTATTAGTTTACCATACTAGACTGGCCACCAGACACCGCGGACTGAAAATTTGCGGGACTGTCTCCATCGGGCTGCACGCTCTATGGATCCTCAGCTAAGACACGTAGCGCAGCTGGCACGGCACTCTACGCTTCCCTGTCGCTACCTTCCATAACCTCACAGACGCTTTTTCTGCACGTCTCGCATCGGTCCGCGCTGCAAAATGTGGTTGTTCAGGGTTTTGACACGTGGTTTTATTAATGTGAATGGATAGTGTATATCAGGAACATGTGTCTACTTACATCGCACGTGATTCGTCATACATTACGTGTTAGGTCAAATTTGTTCACTGCCGCGTCTTTACTACCCATCTGTTCTTCATTGGTGTAAGTATGTGCAGCTCTGATGACCTCGTCGTCGACGGAACGCTAACACCGAACTTCTTACTTTTGCTGTTTCTCTTAATTTCTTGACGTAAAATGGAAAATTTCATTTAACAAAGTGCTGAAAAACGCTAATGTGTGTCATTCGCTTAAGTAAATTCTGAAAATATAATTAGAAATTGCGTAGCTACATTACGATGTTTCATTCATGTGAAACAGGGCGTTTTTACGTGAACGAATACCTCCTGGAAAATGAATTAGTTACCTGAATTGAAGCATAATTTATTTCATTAAATATTTCCGATTTATTCTACTGTAAGTATAACAGGATGGTAGATAATTAACGGAATATTTACGTAAAACGTTTTATTGATTTGATAAATTAGCTGGAACATCCAGCGCATTTTCATTTCCATTCAGTTGGATACATGAAGGTTTCGTTAGTAGCACCAGTCCGCTAGTAAAAAGTGCTGCATTAACTGAAGCAATTTGATTGAACCATAAGCTGACAGTTGAGTTCAAAACAAATGAGATCAGAAAAAAAGTATGTTAACGAAACAGAGTGTAGCTCAAATCTGACGAAGTGCAACACATTTTAGCATTATATTACTGCAAGTGGTATGAAATGTTGGTTTCTACAGATTTTAACGGTCCATTTTGTATCCATTTGTTGCTTAAAATCATCGCTGTCATGTCAAGAGTGAATTTATGGAATGTCGAGTATTTATAATTTTAACACGCGGAACGTACTGTTTTATAACGCTTTTCCTTCTTGTCTCCCGTTCAACTTGCAGATTATGTCTCCGCAAGAGTTTCGTCTGAAGGCTAGCGTCAGTGTAAGAAAAGAACGCTCACACGCTGTAAGAGGCTTTTAATCGGGAGGAAAAGGTTAATTGAAAAGTGTAGAAATCTGAAGTCTTAATGTCTATTTACGTGTGAAGGTTTGTGAGAATTTCAATCCCCTCGTTGAGCTACATCATTAGAAACAGTGTCCGAATAAAACGTCGGCGTTCTTTATGTTTTATAAGGCGCAACAGTGGTTCCTGCAACCTTCCGTTGTAATGATCCAAGAGCACTGCGTCCTGCGGGCTGGACGGTGCTTCCAACAGCAAGGCGTCGACAGAAGCGAAAAAAGGCCAGAGCTCAGAAGTCCATGTGACGTTGAAGGTGGGGTATTGGTGCCACATTGGCACCAGATTTCTCCACAGTTCTACCCAACGCAGTCGTAGACGTGTCACACGTTGTGAAGGTGTCACACGTTTGGAAGGTCATCCCAGCCGCTGTGACACGCTTCTGCAATGGAAATAAGAACGGCGCCGCCACGTGTTGAAACCACTCGGGTTTCTTATAAGAGGCCGAGGAAAGAATTTTAGACACAGACGCAGCTCAGAATGGATACGAGAAGGCTCCAGGAGGTGCCATGTAGGGCGTCAATGTGACCACTTCCTCCCTCGGGGCGATGGTTCCCACGCATTTCGCCGTCGGAAACGACAGTTCGCTGTGCGATGACCAACCGGAAGACGTTCTTAACAACCTTTGATACCGCGGCTATCTCTCTGACGCTTCAACCCTTCTTTAAGGACATTGTGGGTTAGCGACCTCAGTGAACATGATCTCACCCATTTAGAGTGGAATGCGACCGCAATTTTAGCTGTGGTGTAGTGGGTAGAACCACTAGAGACAGTTCAAAACCATTTGACGAAATTTGAACGTGATCTGAAACAGTAAATGCTGCTTACGCTTGTTCAGTGCTCCTGTTTCACTGCCTCCTCTGTCGTAGTTCTCAGATATGTGAGTGGCTCGACCAGATTTTAAGTAGTGGAACGCAGTACTTTGCACTAGATGGAGAGTGCTCATCGGAGACGTACCGTCGGGAGTGTCCCATGCAAGTGTGACAGGGCCGCTCTTATTTTCTACATACTTAAACGTTATGACGAATAGAGGAGCATCAATTTGCGACTGTTTTCTGATGGCGATGTAGTGTACGGGAAAGTGTGAACTTTGAATGACTGTAGGAGAATACGGGATTTAATTTCTATTTGGTGTGAGAAAAAATGTAAGTTAATGCAGATGAGTTGGAGTAACAACCCTGTAATGTTCGAATACAGTGTTGCTTGGCACAGTCTCGCAGATTAAGTGTCTGGGCGTAGCGTTGCAAAGATACATGAAATGGAACGAGCGTGGATGATACTTTGGTTTTACAGAAGATTGTAGGGAAGTGTAGCTCATCTACAAAGGATATCACGTGTAGAGTACTAGTGTGACCCAATATTGAGTACTTAGGGATCCTGTACAGGCCGGATTGAAAGACAGTGCAGCAAGAGAAGGTGTTTTTTATTTACGAAACAAATACCACTGAAACAGTTTAGAGAGTCAGCATTTGCGACAGACTGCTGACTGATCCTGCTGCCACCAAAATACATTCCGAGTAAGAACGGTGCAGACAAGGTGAGAATAATCAGAGCTCGTACGGGATCACGTAGACATTTGTTTTGCTCCGCTATATTTGCGAGCGGAACAGAAAAAGAGAATGACTAAGAGTAGTACAGGATAGCCTCCGCCATGGACCTTGTGGTGGTCTGTATGTTTGCAGATGTGTATATAACCGATTGTGTAGCTATAAGCCGTAATGAGCACCCTAGGGAAGTAGTCAGGTCATATATGCTGGCTTTAGCTCTACACATATCAAAAGAAGTTTTGCGTCACTTCGGTTCCGAGAGTTCCGGAACCTGTACAGAAAATTGGAATAGGGATCAACATAAACATAATTTCCGCCCTTTTTATTGCGCATGAAAATAAAAAATTGCATGTTGTATCACCATACAGCGAGACCTGTAGAGGTGGTAGTCCTGATTGCTGTACACACCGGTACATCTAATACCAAATAGCACGTCCTCTTGCATTGATACATGCCTGTATTCTACGTGGCATACCATCCACAAGTTCATCAAGGCATTGTTGGCCCAGATTGTCCCACTCCTCAACGGCGATTCGGCGTAGATCCCTCAGAGTGGTTGGTGGGTCGCGTCGTCCATAAACAGCCCATTCCTCTCTATCCGATGCGTGTTTGATAGGGTTCATGTATGGAGAACATGCTGGCTACTCTAGTCGAGCGATGTCGTTATCCTGAAGGAAGTCATTCACAAGATGTGCACGATAGGGGCTCAAATTGTCGTCCATGAAGACGAATGCCTCGCCAATAAGCAGCTGATATGTCTGCACTATGGGCGGAGGATGGCATTCACGTATCGTGCAGCCGTTACGGTACCTTCCATGACTACCAGCGGCGTACGTCGCCCATCCCAAAATAGCAGGGAACCTCCGTATTGCTGCACTAGCTGGACAGTGTGTCTAAGGCGTTCAGCCTGACCGGGTTGTCTCACAACACAACTCCAACGATTGTCTGGTTGAAGGCATATGCGACACTCATCTATGAAGAGAACGTAATGCCAATCCTGAGCGGTCCATTCGGCATGCTGTTGGGCCCATCTGTACCGCGCTGCATGGTGTCGCGGTTGCGAAGATGGATCTCGCCATGGACGTCGGGAGTGAAGTTGCTCATCAGGCAGCCTATTGCGCACAGTTTGAGTCCTAAGAAGACGTCCTGTGGCTGCACGATAAGCATTGTTCAACATGGTGGCGTTACTGTCGGGGTTCCTCCGAGGCATAATCAACAGGTAGCCGTCATCCCACTGCAGTAGTAGTGCGTGGGCGGCCTGAACGGGGCTTGCCACCGACAGTTCCTGTCTCTTTGTATGTTCTCCATGTCCGAACAACATCGCTTGTCTTCACTCTGAGACGCCTGGACACTTCCCTTGTTTAGAGCCCTTCCTGGCATAAAGTAACAACGCGGAATCGATCGAATTCCGCTATTGACCGTCTAGGCATGATTGAACTACGGACAACACGAGCCGTGTACCTCCTATCTTGTGGAATGACTAGAACTGATGGGCTGTCGGACCTCCTCCGTGTAATAGGCGCTGCTCATGCGTGGTTGTTTACATATTTGGGCGGGTTTAGTGACATCTCTGAACAGTCAAAGGGACTGTGCCTGTAATACAGTTTCCACAGTCAACGTCTATCTTCAGGAGTTCTCGGAACCGGAGTGATGCGAACCTTTTTTTGATGTTTGTAGCTCCTGTCATTTTTCACGAGTTGGGGCCGGCACTAAAATGGTAGGGGGTCAGGACACATCTCGCACGATTTCGGTATGCCGTCGAGTCCACGCCACAACGAGTCGCTTCCTTCGCACTAAACGGAAGGCTCAAGTGGTACATATGCACATACAACAGGTACAATAAGGTAACATGCATTCTGAATTTATGCATAGTTGTATAAGTTTTACATGTGTGCCAATAATAAAATACAAACCAACAAAATTAGGCTAAAACTTACATATACACATAGTGCTGGGAGAACTATCCATATCAGAGGTCGAGTTCATAATGAGGCGCTGTAAACAGTTACTAAATAGCACTGAAGTACATACCTGTACACAGAGCCCTTTAGATTTGTAATGCGTTGATAAAATATATCAACTTTATTTTCCAATTCGCACGCTTTATCATTTTATTTATTACTGTATTATACAGTCTTGAACATGGCGGACGTTCACCAAGCGCCTTCAAGTGTTGATGAAGGATAAGAACAGCCAACCAGTTCAATAAATTTAATTACGATGACCTGGTATCGATATCGACTAATGGTTTCTCCGTGAGTATACGACATAGTTACATAGCTTCGCACTGGATGGAGAAATAATAAAATTACTATTTAAGACTTTTAAATAACTTAGAGATATGAACAAATAAGGAAGGTATAAATAAAAACAGTGTTCAATCTTTTACAGTTATGTATACGTGGTGGAGGCATCAGTTATTGTCACACATTTTACTGTTACAAAGTAAACACAGTAAATCTTATCCAAAAGACGTAAACTAAAGATTTATTAAAACAGCGTTAAATTATAAGCACAATTGAAATTATCAGAATACGCAAAAACGGTGTCATAAGCTATTGTACCAGCAGCAGCATGTCAAAAGGACCAGATAATTTGTTTTATAACATCACTTCTCATAGGACTCACATAAAAATACATTATTATTTACACAGATCCGTGTTAAAATGAATTATCTTTCAGATTCACCGTGTGTAAATATGGGATGTACGTTGTATTTACCGACAGAAACTATATATTTATGTGTTATCTAGAAGAAATGTAATCACAAATAGATAGTTGCTATCAGATTAGCGCTTTAGTTCAAAGCAGCTCACAGTAGCCGAATCCCAATGGTTTTTAATATATATCAGAAAGAAAAGCTTTTCGCGCCTAACAGGTCATTGTCGTTTTTGTTTACCGTTATACATTGTATGTAAGTTACCACAGTTGTTTGGTATGTTATTAATTTCGTAAGGTTTCGTGGGTGGCGCCTACAAGATGAGGTCGTGTGATTTGGCCCGGAAGCGGACAGCGCGCCTGTCAACATACAGAGCACTGAAGGGTGACGAAGACAGATCTGTGTCTACTGACGGGCAGTGAGACAGACAGAAGGCGACAGCTGCCACCATCAATCAGCCCGTGGGGGCGTACGGGATACCGAAATACTCTGGCCTCAACGTGACCAAATAGGGACTATCTTTAATGTTTTCTCTTGGTTTGGTTCTATAAGAAATGGGAAGTGGCAGTTGTGGGAATTTTTTTACTTTTTTTTTTTTTTCAAGAGGCAGAACTTTGACCAACTAATGCGGAATCGTGATGAGTGACTTTTGCTACACTCTGACCCAGCGCAAAAGACTCATAGACGAACAGTTCAGCTGTTCAAAAGGTTCAAACATCTGAGGTCATCAGTCCTCTTAAACGTAGAACTACTCAAACCTAACTAACCTAAAGACATCACACACACACACACACACACACACACACACACACACACACACACTCGCTCGAGGCAGGATTTGAACCTGCGACCGTAGCGGTCGCGCGGTTCCGGACTGAAGCGCCTAGAACCACTCGATCACTCCGGCTGGCAGTTCAGCTCTTCTATCTACTTATATTTACTATCAAAAACAGTCTTGATCACAAATTATTTATACCGGTGACCGTTTCGACATCAACTGTGGTCATCTTCAGACCAATGAGTAAGAACCTCCTTCTGGTGGTAAATCAGTAGTGACTAGAAGGAGGCTCTTGCTCATTGGTCTGAAGATACGACAGTTGTCGGCGAAACCATTCGCCGGAATAAATAATTTGTGATGAAGACTGTTTTTGATAGTAAATATTTGTAACAACATTGATCACTGTTCACTCCTACGATGTATTCAAAAGTAATTCTTCTATCTACGCTTTACATATCGGTTCTCGAGCCTATGCGGCAGAAATGAATACTGAAGACCTCTAAAACGTTTGATGTTTTCATTCCCTGCTGCTGGATTCATGGTCTTGTACACTTTGTAGTGACTAATGTCGCAATCCATTGGAAGAATGATTGGAGCTACTTATCTCTAATAAGTGTTTCCGAAAATATTCATCCAGTTGAACAAGACTGTATGAGCTACATCGATGAAGGTAAAAAATTGGAGTGAATTTTAATTTAGGCATAGAAAGCTTTTATTTGCAAAAGAGCTGGAATGTTTTTAGCAGATCTCAAGGTTGTGTGGAGTGAAAGAACAAAGTCCACAGAGAATTCTCAACGGCAATCTATATTCACCAGGCATCGAAAAAACCAACAGTGGCAATAACACCGACACACAATGATATTTAGGTTCAAAAATTCAGAAAATTCCAGCAAAGGTGCAAGGTCCAACTGTTCAATTGCAATTAAGACTTTAATAAAGATGGCAAAGGTAATGTTCTATTTAACATTACACTGGGAGGAGATGTGGTCTAAATAACAATTGATTTATTCATTCTTAACATCATATGACAAAAGACAGCTAAGGAAACGCCACACAAACATTTTTATTTGACAAACGCTTTCAATAATGTGGGTCCTTAGTTAACAAATTGATCAGCTGGGGATTAATACACCAGACTAACCAGAACTAATCGCTTTGTCTGGCTTAATAAATGTGAATCCTTGGTATGGTCCAAAAACCACGCTACTATCAAGCATCTATGCTGTACTATTCCACAAAGAAAAATATGTTCGAAAGAATAGGGTGCTGAGAAGCATATATGGGAGTCTTACTCCGAATACTTTACCCTTCTGCAGGTGAGGGCGGGGCAGCAGTAAGCAGTCGCCGACTGAAGTCATGGCCAGTGACAATCTGTTATTAAAAGCGCGAGCCCGGAAGTATGCAAATACGGGGCCTCGCGTTCGGCTGATTTGGAATGCAGCCTCTAAAACTCCGGTGGACCCCATTGTGCAGGTGGGCCCGTTTGCTGGTCTGACAAACCAATTTAACTCTGTGGCAGACTGAGGTGTGGGGTTGATCTGTTATTCTGTGCAACAGATTAATCTGTGGCTCCTGCAAGATGCAACTTCCACCCCCACACTAATACAGAAGTCAGACAGACACTCCTAACGTGTAAAGAGAAATGCCTGAAAAACTTTCAGCAATAAATATCTTCTGGAGTCGTCCGCTGTAAGGAAATTTCACAAAATTTCTTACGTAACTAGTGGGATACTTGGGTACTGGAGTAGTGCTAGTTAGTGTAAGGAAACATGAAACTAACGAAAGTTATTATTTATTTTGCAAAAATTCTGAAAAATCACAATGGCTCTTTTAGTTATGAATTGAACAAGTTGTATCCTGGTTCTTTTCGGAATGTGAAGTTACCTCTCAAGGATAGGATTCGCTAATGAAATTTCTATACAAAGTTTAAGATGGTTGTTGACTTGGAAGAATGGCTGAGAGGCGAGCCTACTCAACTTGTAATAATTATCCATTAGAATGTTGCTAGATATGGTCGAAGCTGTTGTGTGTGAAATGCAGTGAAGTGTATTGTTATGGAGGAAATATGGGGCTCGCAATAGCTGTAGCTGCCATTCACACCGCACAATAAGTGTGTCGGCCAACACAGTGAACAATGCTTAATGGCAAGGACTCAATATAGAGTACCACTTCGATTCGCTCTCGACAGAGGTGCTCTCCCAGTGAAGTACTGAGAAGAGACTTGTTCCTCGCTCCAAGAGCGACAACAGAATGGGGCCTCTCCACGCCAGACGTGAAGGGGTATAACTTTCAGTCTCTTCCATTCTTCCTTCAGCTCAAGGCGTCAGAAATATCGTCTGCCAATCAGCATTGCTCTTCTAAAACGGGAGAATGACGTTTCGTTTAAGGCGACCAATCCGGAAACCTGTAGCATTGGCGTTTGGCGTTTGCTGTCTCCCTGTGAAAATCTCTGAAATTACGTGCTATGTGTAAATAATGCGTAGGCTGGCCGCTCCCACACAATGTAGCGGAATTTACTTTTAAGGTGAACACCGAGTTGTTCCCCCCTTTCACTCGGACCCACGCTGTCCTCTACACGGGCGGTCACCGGCCGACATAGTCTGTGTCGTCTTCTGAAGGGACTGGCGTCCCGTTGTGCGGTTTCTCTCCCGAACTAAAAGCTTCTGTGACCGTCGTGTCTGGAACGTATGTGTGTAGGCCAGCCTCGAGTATTTCAACCACGGTGCTCTTACTTGTTAATTGCATATCGTTTACATTAATTCATACAACATTGACTTTATCTTATCGATTTTGGGTTCGAATGAAGCGTCTTGATGTGCGGAATATGATTGTGAGGGCGGAATATGTAAGCAATGAAGGTCAGGAGACCACGACATCTTACAACACGACTATGCATGACGGAATATCACACATGTTTAGACAGCCGACTCAAAACGAATAAGTACACCCACGCATCACTCGTGTGTGTGATGCAACAAGCAGTACCTCTGACAGTTCAGATGGTGACTGGCACAGGCTGTAAGTGGCACACTAGCAAAGGACACAAGTCTTATTGTTCTTCGCTAGTGAAGTGCCAGTACAACAGTGATTCTTCTCTTTCTCTCAGTCTTCCTCGCCAGCTCGGTAGGGTAGCCTATTTACATGCTTAGTTTACACCCATTTTAACCGAAGCCAGTCACGATCTGGAGCTCGGCATTTGAAGCTGGGAGACTGCCGCTGCTCTGCATACACAGGTTTGACCAACCAGCGACTTTAAAAATTGATTGGGAAAAAAGGAAAAATGATTCAGCTTTGTGGCCTCTTTTCCACACGCTTAAGCCGTGTCTTTGCTAAAAGCATCACCTGGATGGAACCACAGCTCTCCACAAAAAGATCATTATCTCTCCTGTTGCGTCATTTCCAACTTACCAAAGAAAGGCCATAAACTCGCTGAAAGCCTCGTGCCTTCACGAATATGTTTTGTAGCAGAGTCTGCACGCCTGGCCGCCACTGTCCTATCCCACGGAAATTCGCAGAAACTCACAGCCGTCTCTTGGCTTCCTACCTAACACGAGCCCATCCTCTGCTTTATTGCTCTGCTCATAGCTGTAGTGACTGCTCGGCGCTATTCAAACTACCTGGATGCGACCACCGACCGACCGGTGGCACCCAATGTCTCTGCACAATGAGACCGAGGGACATGACAGTGCACAAACATTTTCAGCCAGGTTCAGCAGGAAAAAACACTCTCCTCGGCCCTCAGCCACCGTACGCTTTTACTGCAATCAATTAACCCGGCACCCTCTTCCTTTGAAAGCAGGTAAAGCTTACCACAATTCCTTCACTAGAGCACACAAGCAGGAGAGTGAACTACTGCCAACCATTTCATCATATGAAAAAAGTCAGATTGTATCCAGTATAGCAACCAAGAATAATATACAGAAGAATGGAAAAGAAAATTGAGAATTTGCTAGGTGACGATCAGTTTGGCTTTAGGAAAAGTAAAGGCACGAGAGAGGCAATTCTGACGTTACGGCTAATAATGGAAGCAAGGCTAAAGAAAAATCAAGACACGTTCATAGGATTTGTCGACCTGGAAAAAGCGTTCGACAATATAAAATGGTGCAAGCTATTCGAGATTCTGTAAAAAGTAGGGGTAAGCTATAGGGAGAGACGGGTCATATTATGTACAACAACCAAGAAGGAATAATAAGAGTGGGCGATCAAGAACGAAGTGCTCGTATTAAGAAGGGTGTAAGACAAGGTTGTAGCCTTTCGCCCCTACTCTTCAATCTGTACATCGAGGAAGCAATGATGGAAATACAAGAAAGGTTCAGGAGTGGAATTAAAATACAAGGTGAAAGGATATCAATGATACGATTCGCTGATGACATTGCTATCCTGAGTGAAAGTGAAGAAGAATTAAATGATCTGCTGAACGGAATCAACAGTCTAATGAGTACACAGTATGGTTTGAGAGTAAATCGGAGAAAGATGAAGGTAATGAGAAGTAGTAGAAATGAGAACAGAGAGAAACTTAACATCACGATTGATGGTCACGAAGTCAATGAAGTTAAGGAATTCTGCTACCTAGGCAGTAAAATAGCCAATGACGGACGGAGCAAGCAGAACATCAAAAGCAGACTCTCTATGGCAAAAAAGGCATTTCTGGCCAAGAGAAGACTACTAATATCAAATACCGGCCTTAATTTGAAGAAGAAATTTCTGAGGATGTACGTCTGGAGTACAGCATTGTATGGTAGTGAAACATGGACTGTGGGAAAACCGGATCAGAAGAGAATCGAAGCATTTGAGATGTGGTGCTATAGACGAATGTTGAAAATTAGGTGGACTGATAAGGTAAGGAATGAGGAGGTTCTACGCAGAATCGGAGAGGAAAGGAATATGTGCAAAACACTGATAAATAGAAGGGACAGGATGATAGGACATCTGCTAAGACATAAGGGAATGACTTCCATGGTACTAGAGGGAGCTGTAGAGGGCAAAAACTGTAGAGGAAGACAGAGATTGGAATACATCCATCAAATAATTGAGGACGTAGGTTGCAAGTGCTACTCTGAGATGAAGAGGTTAGCACAAGAAAGGAATTCGTGGCGGGCCGCATCAAACCAGTCAGTAGACTGATGACTAAAATAATATAAATAGCAACCAATTAATAAAGCTCATCTTCCCTAAGAACACTGAGCAGCACGATTCCGTATCAGAAGTAAGAGTGCCCTACAATCTCTCAAAGCAACAAGCATAATGTTGAAGAGTATAAATATTTAATTTTGATTCGAACTTGAGCTTTTGTTGTGACAAAACCTGGTTACAAAATATAGCTTAAAAAAAAAACTAGAAGTTGTATGAAAAGACTTTACAGATATTCTACTTGTGCAATGAAAATCCTGCCTCGGGCGTGGATGTGTGTGATGTCCTTAGGTTAGTTAGGTTTAATTAGTTGTAAGTTCTAGGCGACTGATAACCTCAGCAGTTAAGTCGCATAGTGCTCAGAGCCATTTGAACAGTCTGCAGTATGGAGGACACAGTAATGAGCATCCATGGAGCAGAGAACAAGTGAAGGAGTAGGAAACAAACAAGTAGTCAGGTCCGCATGGAATCCCAGTTCGATTTTACTAGTAGTACTCAACAACATTCGTATCTTACTTACCTTGCATTTATCGCTAATATCTCGCCCAGCGCAAAGTCCCAAGTGACTAGAAAAAAGCGAAGGTGACCCCTTGTATATAATAAAAGATCAACAGACCCACAAAATTACACACCAACAGCCTTAACATCAGTTTGCTGCAGAATTATTGAACATATTCTCATTTCTAATAAAACCAAGGCAACAGCATTTGACACGATGCACCACTGCAGATTGCTAATGGAAGTACGAGCATAGGGAATAGCTTCCCAAACACGTGAGTGGCTCAAAGACTTCTTAAGGAACAGAACCCAGAGCGTTGTCATCGGCGGCGAGAGTTCATCACAGAGAAGGGTTTCCTCTGGAGTGCCCCCTGGAAATGTGGTAGGAACGCTACTATTTTCTTTATAGATAAATGAAACGCGGACAGGGTGAGCAGCAGTTTGCGGTTTTGCTGATAATGCTGCCTATGGGAAGGTGTCGTCGATGAGAGACTGTAAGATACGAGATAACTTAGACAAAATTTGTAGTTGGTGTGGTAAATGGCTGCTGGTTCTAAATGTATAAAAATGTAAGTTAATGCAGGTGGTTATGAAAAAAAAACCGTAATGTTCGAACACAGCGTCAGTTGTCTGCTACTTGATACAGCCCCGTCGATTAAACATCTAGGCTTCATTTAGCAAAGCGATATGACATGGGACGAGCGTGCAAGGATTGTCGTAGGGAAGGCAAATGGTCGACTTTGTTCTTTGGAAGAATTTTCGGAAAGTATGGTTCATTTGTAAAGGAGACCGTATATAAGACATTAGCGCTATCCATTCTTGAGTAGTGCTCGAGTGCTTGCGATCCGCATCCAGCCGAATTACTCGAAGTCATCGAAGCAATTCAGAGGCGTGCTGCTAGATTTGTTACCGGTAGGTTCGAACAACAGGCAAGTATTACAGAGATGCATCGGGAACTCATATTGGAATCCGTGGAGGGAAGGCGACACACTTGTTGAAGAACAATGTTGAGAAACCACTTAAAACTTCTAGGCTATTAGGCCATGGTCGACGTATAAAAATTTCTCCTAACGTTTCCTCTCCGATTGCGGGAGACATCTTCAGTCGTTAACCATTTTACCTAAAACGGCTGACCTCTGAAGATGTCTCCCGCAGTCGGAGAGGAAACGTTAGGAGAAAGTTTTACACATCAACCACGGCCTAATAGCCCAAAAGTTTCAAGCGATATCAGTACCAACTGTGAAAGCTTACATTGTATGAACTATCGAGAATACTTAGAGAACCGGCGTTTGATGCTGACTGCAGAACGATTCTACTACCACCAACATACATTTCGTGTAACTACCACGATATAAGAGTAGAGAAACTGGAGTTAGTAAGAGTCAAATAGATTTTTACACCCTCTGCCTGCAAGTGGAACAGGATAGGAAACTGCTGGTAATGGTACACGATACCCTCAGCCACTCGTCTTACTGTGGCTTGCGGAGTACGAAAGTAGGTGTAGTTCTAGAAAATCGGAAAAATTAAAGAATTTAATATGTTCCAAAACTTAGAAGCAAATCATTGTTTCTGTGATATAAAGTAAAAATTAAACATCCTCTGTGCGAATGGGTGCAATTTAAACGCAAAATGACGTTTACAATTTAATGTTTTTATTTCGCAGTTAGTTTGGAAATATTCGCTCACTGTATTTGTGATCCCTTAGCTTATGACTCAACACGCGTTACATATGATGATCTAGCTTAATATGGATCTGTAACAATCAAAGCAGCACAGTAGGTACTTTGTAGTGCAGCTCGAGCTAAATACTCGTAATACTAGGTACGTAAAGAAAGCAATGGGAAAGTAAAGTACACCAACAGTTCTCTTTTGTTTTCGCCGCCATACTCCCGCAGTTGCGGTGTTTACAAGTAATACGAGGATGCCGGCCGCGGTGGTCTCGCGGTTCTAGGCGCGCAGTTCGGATCCGTGCGACTGCTACGGTCGCAGGTTCGAATCCTGCCTCGGGCATGGATGTGTGTGATGTCCTTAGGTTAGTCAGGTTTAAGTAGTTCTAAGTTGTAAGGGACTGATGACCACAGCAGTTGAGTCCCATAGTGCTGAGAGCCATTTGAACCATTTTGAATACGAGGATTATGCTGTCTATCGCGAGTCTATGAGGTCTTATTTCGATCATTTTTATGTCTTTGTTTTAACTGTTCTGAGGAGTTACAAGAGTGGTCTCCAGCTTCGTCTAGTAAATACACCGGGAACCCCATCGGCACTAAATTTCACCACAATTCTGCCCAACACCGCCGTGTATGTGTCGCACGATGGGAAGGCTGTCACACGGCCTCTTACTCACAGTTCATCCCTTCGTTTAACGGCTCTGATGGGGATCAAACTGCGGCTCCCAGCGTGAAATCGCGCGATTTTCTTATGAGCGGCAGAGGAGAACATTTCAGACAGACCCCCGATCAAAATCGACACGAAGGCCTCGGCTAGTGGAATAGAGGTGGTCAATAAATCCACCCTTTTGCCCAGGACATTTAATCTCACACAGTTCGCGGTCGGAAAAGACAGTCTGCTGTGTGATGAGCAACAGGAAAACATTCTTGACAATCTTTGAAACTGTGGAAGTCTCCGTGAGACATCAACCCTTCTCTAAGGATATCGTATGCTAGCAACCCCTTTGAACGTGATAGCACACTTTTGGAGTGCATTTCCCCCGCAGTTCTTACTCTTTTGTACAACGGGAACCACCACGGATCGTTCAAGACCATTCAACAAAATGTGGACGTGATCAGAAGCACCACATGATCCTTATGCTTTTTAATGCTCCTGCTTCACGTCCTCCTGTGTCGTGAGTTCACAGGGGTGCGACGTTGACACATGTATAAATGAAACTGCGAAGGGTCTCTGCAAGACCCCGCAGTAATGCAGTGTCCGTTTATTGAGAATTTTAAAAATGTGCAGTCACGGAAAAGACTTTCGTAGTAGTGGTAGGCGCCTGTAGGTAATCAACCAAGTGTGCCACTTGCCTTCCTGGAAGAGACTAGTACTTCTTCGAAGATTATCTGTGAAAAGGCACCTCCTTAAAATTCCCAATAAATGTGTGTGTGTGCGTGAGGGGTGGCGGATGCTATCAAAGTTATTGCCAAACTGGGGGTCTTAGAGGGAACGTTAGCCGTTTCATTCACGTATGTTTCAGCGTCTCACCCCTCCGTAACCCCTCTACAGGAAGGTGTGACACAGCAGCACTGAGAAAGAATAACAACGCAGGTGATGTTTTGGATCACGTTGAGATTTCGTCGAATGGTGTTTAACAGTTCCTAGTGGTTCCACCCCGTACACGAGAGCAAAAATTGGGGTAGCACGGTTCTCTACATGGGTGAGGTAAGATTCGAAAGGGTTGTTAGCCCACGATGTCCTTAGAGAAGAGTACAAGAGTCAGGTAGATATCAGCGGTATCAAAGATTGTCAAGAGCGTTTGCCTGTCCCTAATCGCACTGCAAACTGTCGTTTTCGACCGCGAAATGTGCGTGGAAATCGACGTCCCGAGGAAGGGGGTGATGTTATTGACGCCCTTTGTGCCACCACCTGCGACCTTTTCGTGTTGATTCTGAAACGTTTTTCTCGGACACTAGAAGAAAAAACTGCGAGTCGCGGTTCTAATATGCATCGCAGAGCCATTAAACGAAGGGGTGAATTGTGGTTAAGGCGGTATGGCGACATTCGCATCATGTGACACGTGCATGGCGGTGTTGGGCAGGATTGTGGTGGAATTTGGTGCCAGTGGGACGTCATTAAGCCACTTCACATGTAACATCAACGTCTGAGCTCTGGCCTCTTTTTTGTATGTGTCGACACCTGGTGTTTTGAAGCGTCGTCCAGCTTGAGTGTGAAGCTCCTGGGCGCCACGCATTTGCACCAGTACAGAGGACGACTGTAGCCACTTTTGAGCCAAATTTTAAAATTGTGCGTCGGAGCGGGAGACAATTATGAGATTCCGAAATGGTGAGCCTTTAATTCTGTTACACTGTGTAGAAAAATAGTGTGTGGTTGCTCATGATATTAGGTAAGTGAAAGTGCGTTTTTACAATTTAAGTTCAAGTTTGTGTTTTACACAGTAATGAAAAACCATAAACTCTGACCCCCTTAGTTATAAGTATATAACATTGTGACGGATAGCTTTACAATATTACGAAAACCTACGCTCTCCGTATGGGTTGACTCGTTCGGTATGTCACACTACATCTTCCAAAAGAGCCTTCCCAACCCATTTCCTTCGAGAATGGAAATATGAAAAGTTCTGGCTGGTAGTGTCACGTGGCAAGATATGCAGCAGAGAACTTGGATGCCGTGTATAATAAAACAGAATCCCCCGTGTGGTCTAAAGGCGCTAGAAGTTTCCTTCGATACAAGACCCAGCACTCAGAGAGAAAAAGGACCCCTCTTGCAACCGAATCCTCTTCTCTAGAAAGCCTCTCCTCGTCTGCATTTGCCCGAATTTTTTTCCTTTCAGTTGCCAACTTGGAGGGAAGTATATCGAGGCTATGCCTCCAAAAGCCCCCTTAGATTGTTTTGCAGATAACGCTGTAAATTACCGTCTAGTAAAATCATCAGACGATCAATTCCAGTTACAAAATGATCTAGATAGAATTTCTGTATGGAGCGAAAAGTGGCAATTGGCAGTAAACAAAGAAAAGTGCGAGGTCATCCGCATGGTTACTAAAATAAATCCGATAAATTTTGGGTATACGATGAATCTCACAAATATAAGGCCTGTCAATTCGACTAATTACTTAGGAATTACAATTACGAGCAACTTTAATTGGAAAGACCACATAGACAATATTTTGGGGAACGCGAAACAAAGACTGAGCTTTTTTGGCAGAACACAGCGAAGATGCGATAAACTCACTAAAGAGACAGACTAGATTACACTTGTCCGTCCTCTGCTGGAATATTGCTGCGCGGTTTGGGATCCTTACCACATAAGGTTGACGGAGGACATCGAAAAAGTGAAAAGAAGGGCAGCACGTTTTGTGTTATCGCGCAAAAGGCGTGAGAGTGTAGCTGGTATGATACACGAGTTGGGGTGGCAGTCACTGAAACAGTGGCGGATTTCTTTGCGGCGAGATCTATTTACGAAATTTCAATCATCAACTTTCTCTTCCGAATGCAAAAATATTTTGTTGACACCCACCTCCGTAGATAGAAATGATCATCATTATAAAACAAGAAAAATCGGAGCTCGAACGGAAAGATTTAGGTATTCCTTTTTCACATATCGAAGATATGTAGCGCATACGGTAAAGGGGGAAAACATAATCCGCTAAGTCACATCGCAGACGAACGTATGTATTGAGTAATCGTGACAGATGGCCATGAAAGACAATTGTGATGAAAGAAAAAGGGGACGACAGCAGCAAGTGGTAGTAATTTGGTATTCTCCCTTAAGGCAGGTCTTGTCAAATGGTTCAAATGGCTCTGAGCACTATGGGACTCAACTGCTGTGGTCATTAGTCCTCTAGAACTTAGAACTACTTAAACCTAACTAACCTAAGAACATCACACACATCCATGCCCGAGGCAGGATTCGAACCTGCGACCGTAGCAGTCGCACGGTTCCGGACTGCGCGCCTAGAACCGCGAGACCACCGCGGCCGGCGCAGGTCTTGTCATCGGTTAAACCTCTTCCACAGAAAAAGTCACTGCAAAACAATGTCGCACTAGCGAATCCTGTCAGATCTAAAACAACACGAAGGGTACTCCATAGGCAGCGAATTGCAGGGTGAGCTAGAATTCCAAAGCGACTCGTCAATGATGAAAATTCTCGTAATAGGAAAACGTGGTGCCGGAAGTATAACATCTGGTCTATGGGGCTATCGAACTGTTTCCATTTTTTGGCTGAGTCAAGAGAGAAAAATGGCGGACGTTCGATGATGATTTGGGCAGCCTCATCGTGATATTCCATGGGCTCCCTGGTTAGTTTGCAAGATCGCATCACTGACAAGGATTATGTCATCATTTTGGCTGATCAGGTCCATCGCATGGTACAATATTTATTCCTCAGTCGTGATGCTGTGTTTCAAGACGACGGGGTACTTGTTCACACCGGCCGATTCGTCCAGGATTAGCTTTATGATCACAACGATGAAATGGATGGATTTTCGCATCCCTCTGGTCTCCACCACAACCAAATCTGAATATTATTGAGCCTTTGTGGTCTGATTCGGAGAGACGGGTACGTTATCGATATCCACGCCCATCAACCTTACTTGAACTTGCCACTATTTTGCAGGAAGAATGATTTAAGATTCCACTGAAGACCACGCAGGTCCTATATTAAACATTGTAAGACGACTGCAAGCTGTTCTGAATGCCATCGGGTTTCCTACACCGTATTAACAATGGTGATGTGTTGTGTTTTGGTGTTTCAATATTTTCTTTGGGGAATAAACTTTACCCCACCACTCTCTTTAAGTAGTACACGGCGATTACTTCCTCTTTCCTCAGGTGGAGAAACCATTGCATGGCAGGTATTTCCAGAATGGTGAGAATTTCATTTTCGAAGTGGAATGTATTCTCAACAAGCACAGTACATACTTCTATAGCCAAGACATCTTCCAAGTCCTTCATCGTGTGGAATAATGTCAATAGGTATAGGAGAATTAACAGTATCAACAAAATTCATGGTCGCAGCATTCATTTTTCAATGTGACAATTCAACCTGTATGACACTATCCTTCATGTTAAGTACTAGGTAACTTCTTCAGCTTTCAAGTGATTAACGTCGCTCCGCCAGCAACGGTTAACGCTTTTCTTGACCGAGCGAGTTGGCGCAGTGGTTAGCACACTAGACTCGCATTCGGGAGGACACGTCCGGCATCCAGATTTTATTTTTCCGTGTTTTCCCTAAATCGCTTCCGGCAAATGTTGGGATGTTTCCTTTGAAGGGTCACCGCCGTTTTCCTTGCCCATCTTTAACACAATCAGAGCGTGTGCTCCGTCTCTAATAACCTTGATCTCGACGGGCGTTAAACTCAATCTTCCTTCCTTGCTTCTTCCTTCGCTTTTATTCTCTCATGTTTCATGTTTGGATAATGGTGCGACGTAGCGTTCATACAGGGTGACTCATCTATCAGTAGCGATTGGTTTTCGCAATCCCGAAAAGAACCAAGCGCGAAATTTTCGTATTATCTCGCTCGCTGTGTGCAATCTGTTAATGAGCAGAACTTATTTGTAGGAAATTTGAAGTAGTTACACTTTTCACGGGATACATGTTCGCTTGACGTCATGGTTCCAGAGTTGCTTAAGAAAAACGTGCTTGAAGGTAACTTTTATATGTTTTTCTTGAATAATTTGGAAAGAATGGCCCTTAGCGAAAATGAACTCTGGTGCAAAATTTAACTACATTAAATTTCCTGCTCATAATTTCTGTAGTACCGCCAGTTTGCGCATAGCGAGCGAAAGAATATGAAAATATTGCTTGTGGCATTTCAAGGCTTTTCGGGTTACACACAACCCGCTGGTAACACCGTATACATGGCCTAATCATAGTAATGTGGTAACCACCTATGTTCGATGTCAACTTGGAACAACCATTCACAGACAGCACGTGGCCGCACTTACAGTGGAAGGTATAAAAAGTGTGTTGGAGGATGCGGGAAAGGCCGTGCGGTTCTAGGTGCTACAGTCTGGAACCGAGCGACCGCTACGGTCGCAGGTTCGAATCCTGCCTCGGGCATGGATGTGTGTGATGTCCTTAGATTCGTTAGGTTTAAGTAGTTATAAGTTCTAGGGGACTGATGACCTCAGAAGTTAAGTCGCATAGTGCTCAGAGCCATTTGAACCATTTTTTTGATGCGGGAAATGGTGCAGTAGATTTCGTTATGCGGAAACGGAGGGATTGATCTGACGTCGAAAGGGGCATCAGCATTAGCTTTCGGGCCATGGGTGGAAGCTTTTCCGAAGCGTCTATGTTTGTGAACTATTCGTGTGCCGCTGTGGTTAAAGTCCATCGTGCATGGCGAAATGGCACTATCCAAAATTATCGCCAAGGCAACTGTGGTGCACCACTGGCCATATGAGACAGGTGTGAGGGACGGCTGCGGAGACGTGTTCTGCCGAATAGACGTACGACTGTTGAGCAACTGACCGCCAAGAGGAACCAAGAGCAAACCAACAGCGTCTCCTCAACAACCGTTCAACAAACGTTGCTGCGTATGGGCCTCTGCAGAAGGTTGCTCGTTCATATACCCATGGTTCATCGGCGACGACGGCTAGAATGTGCACGCCAATAGCGCAACTGGACGTCCACTGGGGGGCGGCAGGTGGCTTTTTTAGATGAATCACGTTTTATGCTCCACTGGACAGACGCCCATTGGCGGGAACGGCTCTGCAACAATTGTCTGAAGAATCCACGCTGAAGAGGGAACGTTATGGCCAGGGGAATGTTTTCGTGGCATTCTAGAACGCACTGTGCATCAACTCAAGAATACGTTTGTCCTTGGGGACCACGTCCAGCAGTAGATGAAATTAATTTTGTCGTTGGCACTGAGGCATCTACCAGGAGGACCATGCAACGAGTAACACAGCTCCCAGAGTACGTGTGTGGCTCTAAGAGCAGTAGGATGAGCTCATCGTACTTTCTGGGCACCAAACGTCCCGGATTGAAACCTAGTCGAGAATGTCTGCGTTCACTGCTATCTGGATGTTCGTGCCATGGATCCTCGACCGATAGGTGGCCGCGTTAATATGACTGCACCGTGTATTTTTATATGCTTGTTTAATTCTGAAGATTTTTGTCAAATTTGCCTTCTGCTGTCAGGTTATTTCGCGAGGTATCTATACATCTTTCAAAAATCCTTTTGTTTGCAGATAAGACATCAAAAACAGATACAAGTACATAAAGTAATGAAATCTTTAAATAACTATTATGGCGTTAAAGAGGTCCCTGAATGTTCCGCTAGATGTAATAAGTTTTTAAATCTGGAGTGGGAGGGGGGCGAGTTATCAGCACATATCTGTCGTACATGGTAACGAATGTAAATTAAATTGTGCTGGCTTTGTAAGTAGGCTTTTTAGGTTTTGATGTTGGTAACGCCACGTATCGCTCTGTATGAAAATCACTCACAGTGATGTGTGCAGTGTGTGAATGGCTGGTTGGCATTGTTGGAATATTCGCTATTGTAGTGTTGGGCAGTTGGATGGGAACAGCGCGTAGCGTTGTGCAGTTGGAGGTGAGCCACCAGGAGTGGTGAATGTGGAGAGAGAGATGCCAGAGTTTTGAGAAGTTACTATAAGCGGACGATCTGGACGTGTGTCCGCCGGCCGGAGTCGCCGTGTGGTTCTAGGCGCTAGGCGCTACAGCCTGGAACCGAGCGACCGTTACCGTCGCAGGTTCGAATCCTGCCTCGGGCATGGATGTGTGTGATGTTCTTAGGTTAGTTAGGTTTAATTAGTTCTAAGTTCTAGGGGACTGATGACCTCAGAAGTTAAGTCGCATAGTGCTCAGAGCCATTTGAACCATTTTTTTGGACGTGTGTCCGCCAGAAAAAAGAAATTTGTAAAGATCGATGTCATATATATATATATATATATATATATATATATATATATATATATATATATATATATATATGTGTGTGTGTGTGTGTGATTTTTTGAACACTATTAAGGTAAATGCACTGTTTGTTCTCTGTCGAAATTTCTCGTTTGCTAACTATACCTATCAGCAATTAGTGCCTTCAGTAGTTAGAATCTTTCATTCACCTGGCAGTATTGGCGCTCGTTGTATTGCAGTAGTTTGAGTAACGAAGATTTTTGTGAGGTAAGTGATTCATGAAAGGTATAGGTTATTGTTAGTTAGGGCCTTTCTTTTGAAAGTCAGATTGCGTTGCGGTAAAAATATTTTGTGTCAGTTTAGTGATGATCAGAATAAGTAAAGAGAAAACGGAGTAAGTTGCGTTTTGTTCAGCTGTTTGAAAATCAAATAATGTAAGAGTTTTTCCAGTACTGTCATTCACAATTTTTTAAAGGGGACGTTTTAGGTTCTAGAAGAAATTTGAAGGAAGCAGCGCTGTTATTCCGTGACACAGGTCTGTGATATTTCATAGTAAAGCACTTCTTTGTTGCTCATTTATACAAAATCTCCATAGCAATTATTGTGAGGCATTTTATTCAGGATTGGTGTTTTTACTGTTGATTGAACTAGTGCCAACAAGCAGTACTCATTTTCAAATGAAATGACGCTGACAGCTGACCATATTCGGAGAAAATCTGCACTCCCTGAAATTTACTTGGTGTCAAACGTAAAATTCGTCAAAAAATCACCAACAGGCTCGTCTTGTGACGCAGCAGCTCTGACAGAAAAACCATCCTGTTTTCCGATCAAGAATGGATTCGACAGGAACTTCTGATTTTCGCATTCGAAGAAGAGACTGGAGGAAAACTTTTAGTAGCCTAACGTCCTGCGGAAGTGTAGCAAAAACCGGTACAGAGTTTTGCAGAGTTCTCGGAAACGTTTCTGTGCCAGTTACAAAGAAAACAAGGTAAAAAATATAATAAAAGTTAGCAAACGTGCAACAACAAAACGAGTGTCTGTGTGCTACGGAGTTCTCAAGAGACGCATGGAGAGCATAATACGAGTCGCACTAATTTGGTGCAAGTATTGAATCTCCAAACGTCTCGTTTCTTCAGCTATTACTGCTGCTCCTGCTTTTCTTTTCTTTTTATACAAACTATTGCTCTCATTACTGATGAATGATTTAGAATGAATGCTCCTTTTGTCTCACCAAATATTAAACACCATCTCACTATTTAAACAGAGACTTCTTTCCAAACTTTCATTTACTAAACATGTATCATTATAATACTTCATTGTATGCGTGCACACCCAGCGGAGCTGATCTCAGAAGTTTGTGTATATATTGTCCCGGCTAGTTACGAACCATTCCCTGCCGTTTGGGGCGGGCATAAAACGTCTCTGAATCACGTAGTGAGTCTAATCGTGTGAACTAGCAGTTGAAAATTGATCGTGTTTTTCCAGAGACACTAATTCATACACTTTCAACCACGACGGATCCAAAGACAGTTCTGCTTTTTTATTACTCTGGAGTAAGATATCAATTGAGTTCCAGTCTATTTTTACTAAATTGTTTCCCTGAGATGATTTATTCAGTAACTTTAGCAGTCTGTATGCATTCGTTGAATCCTATTAAATATTTTTGTAAAAAGTTCATCAGCGTCCTTCAACAACCCTTGAATGTTCACAGATATTATTGTCTATGTACTAGCTGATTATGGAATTTAATAAATACTGGGAAAGTCTCGTATATTTCTGTTTTATTGACACAGTTAAGTTCTTAAATTAATGAGAGATGGTACTGGGGGATCAATGAAAGGTGAGTTGTTCCTAGTGTGTATTGTTTCGGTATGATAACTGTCACTCAGTACTACATTCCTTCGTGTACCTACCAGCAAAGATATACTTTCCCATGATATTGTCCTTTGCAATTAATGGCCGATAAATTATAAATATGTCTCTGGGCGTTACTGTGTCAACGCTTCTCAATTATCACGACACGATATTACTTATTGGTTCCAGTGCTTTCAATGTCTTTTCAGCACAAGTTTGGTCTTTAAATGGGGACAATTTTTCGCTTCTCGTTTTTAGCGGAATCGCCTTGACAACGAAAGGCGAAGATACTAGTGTGATGAAGTCCAAACTATTTTCGGTCCCAATGCTCTTTAATAATTCGCATACAGCGAATAAAGTCCTAATTCAACATAACAGTTGGCGTGTTGTCAATCTCTTCACTATCGTAGTTTAACACTTACAATCACTATTCACCTGAAAATCAATTTTCGTACATCCAATCACCTCTAATTGACTCCATCTCTGAATTTATCCAAAAATAATCTGTTCTTCACCACTCCAATGTCTAATCCAGTTCTAAGAATTCAATTTAATTAGGCTTCTAATCCCAAAATTCCGACTACCACGGAAGAACTGCGAACACTCTCGCCTTCGCTGGAAACAAAAACTGAAGAGACCTAACAATGCTGCGCATTGGTTTATGTATTACATTCAAACCAAAACGCAGCTCTGTTATGTCTTCCTTGTATTCCCTTTGTACTTTTTTGCGTTATTCTATTTCGAATATCTATTCTTCGTAAAAAAATTTAGCTAACTATTACTTCGAAATGCTACTACCGTTTTTTGGCTCTTAGGTCATTTCGTATTAAAGAATTTAATCTAATGCTTGTTTCTGTATAACCACTCTTTAGAGATCAGTTACAATTGTAAAGCAGACCAATTGTTATTACATATGGTAATGTAGTCCAGAATTGTGCAATGTATCGTTGCAGAGTATTTGTGTGAAAATGCGATGAATAGATATGTTTATCTTCTCCAACGTAGGGAACTGAACAGTGAATAAGGAACGTGACATTTTTCATTAACTTACCGTAATATCGCTAGTATGTCATTCGGCAATGATTTTATTACGTTCAGCTCATTATAATATAAAACCACAAAACAATCACTCGTGTGTACCATTTCAAATATGAATCAACTTCAAAATATCTGCGAACAAGCATATACTTTGAATAAATTAACAACATTCTAGAACTTTTATTTCCATTTTTACATACAGAATCTGATCAAAAGCACCCGGGCACCCCTTTGTAATGTGGAATTGGCCACTAGATATTGCGATAAATATCGCCAGTAAAAAAACAGGACGGGAAGTATTGTCAACAGAGTAGCACTATCAGTGGAATGTAGGTCGGTTATGAGGTGTCAGAGACTTTGATCGTGGACTAGTCGTTGGATGTCGCCGTATTAGTAACAAATCCAGCAGGGACATTTCAAGGCCTTCTAAAGGTTCCCAGGACGGGTGTTGTTGTTGCGGTTTTGAAGCGGAAACGCAAAGTAGCAACCGCTGCTAATCCAAGGCAGGCGTCATCTGCTGACGGCAGGAACCGTTGAGCATCACGGGTGGTAGTTCTAAAATAACGCAAGAAATCAGTAGAAGCGTTCACTCGTGAATTCCAAAGCAATGCCAGCAATCCAGCTAGCGGAATAAGTGTGTGCAACGAGTTAAAAACAGTGGGGTACAGTGGTCCAACAGCTTCTCATAAGTAGTCAGTCCTAAGCGACACCTGAAATAGTTCAAAGAGTGATGCCAAGGGACAGACTATTAATGGAAACGAATGAACTGGAGTGATGAATTACGCTATACCCAGCAGCAACCCTACGGAAGTGTTTGGGTTTAAAGAATACATGGGGAACATTGCCTGCCCTCATGTGTAGTGCTCATGGTGAAATACGGAAGAGGTGATTTTGCGGAATGGGGGAGGTTTGCGTGCTTAGGGTGAGGTCCCCTTACTCGGCTAAAGGATAGGAACATACATTACACCATTGTGTACCATGTACATTTGACGGAAAGTGCGGAGACGATCGTTGTATCATCACAACAATGCACCATGCCATAATGCAGCACACATAAGGCAATGATACAATCCACCATGCCATAAAACGGCATACGTAAGGCACAGTTACATTACTGAAATGGACTGGTTGCCTGAAGTCCCGACTTGAACACAGTGAACAGCTCTGGCATGAGTTAGAATGTCGACTTTGCTCCTGACCCTATCGTGCAACACCACTACTTCATTGTTCACGGCCTTTGAGGAAGGATGGGCTGCCACTCCTCCAGAGGTATTCCGATATCTCACTGATAGTATCATAACCATTCAAGCTGTCATAAAGATGAAGGATAACCCACCCCATATTAATATCCACTAATAGGTATCCGTATACCTTCGATCAGTGTATACGAGGTGTGTTCAAAAAGAAACTGAACTTGTGAAGTAGCGCGCCAAACAGGAGAGGGCGCGCTGCGGCTACTGAGCGCACCTAGCGGTAGGCTTACACAACAAACTGCCATTTGCCTCGTGTCGCTCGGACAAGTAGCAAGCGAACCACAGACGCTGAAGAAAGCACGTGTACAGCCTGCTCGTCGGATTAGTTCAGTGAAGGAGCTTGAAGAACAACGTGTGTGTTTGTTTGTTTGTGTGTGTGTGTGTGTGTGTGTGTTTGTGAAGTTCTGCGACAAACTTTTGGCAAAACTTTCACAGAGGCCTTTAAAATGCTAGCAAAGCATACATGGAGGACTGTATGAGTCTCACGCAGTGCCACGAACGGTTAAACCGTTTTCAACAGGGCAGAATTTGTGACGTCCTTCCACATCAACAGATGATGCCGAGTGGATAGCGTTCGTGCTCTGATTCGCGAAAATCGTCGCTTAACTCTTTGGGAAGTCGCTTAGAGGAGGTGGGCATCAGCATAGTATCATGCCTTAAATTTCTGAGTGAGAAGCTTGAGATGCGTTGTGTCAGTGCAAAATTCAGACCGCGTTTGTTGACTGAGGATCAGAAACAGACTGGTGTTGAAATGTGCCAGGAACTGCTTGCCGCTGTTAATGACAATGAAAACTTTCTTAAGAACATCATAAAAGCCGACGAGACGTGGGTGTACGGCTATTATGCTGAGACGAAGTGGGTGGATAAAGGGTCACCTCGTCCAAAAAAAAGCAAGCATGAGCCGGTCAAAGATGAAGGTGATGCTGATTGTGTTTTTTTGGTTGCAAAGGCATTATACTTCATGAATTAGTGGCAGGTGCTCAGAACAAGGAAGTCGACGAGGAATCCTAGTGCGCACGAGGAAAGCTGTGCGCAGGAAAATCAGAGTAGGATGTTGCATCGTGACAATGCGCCAGCTCATGTGTCACTTCTTGTCTGCAGCTATCTAGCAAAACACCCCATTTAGTTGTGCCCCATACACCGTATTCTCCGGGCCCAGCCCCAGCAGACTTTTTCCTGTTTCCCACACTGAAAAACACGTTGAAAGAACGTCGTTTCCAAACCGTAGGGGAGATGCAGAATATTGCGAGGAGAATCCTGCGCTCCATCCCACAAAATGTGTTCCAGGAGGCATTCCAGAACGGGAGGAAACGATGAGAACGGTGTATTGCCAGTACAGGCGACTATTTTGAAGGGGACAGTACTTAAAATATTGTGCAAGAAGCAAAAGTTCAGTTTATTTTTGAACACACCTCGTAGTTATTTCTAAATGTGGCAGCCAACTTTCCGAGAATAGAATAGCATGTGAAATAAGGATCTCTGATATGGCAATAATTGTGGAAAATTACAAGCAATGTTTAACAAGATGATATGCTCCCTGAGGACACCACGGAGAAAAGGATAAGTGAAGAATAATGGGAAGTGACTGAGAAAGATATAGTGATTGCAATCAGAAGAGTCAGCAACAAGTCACAGAGGAAGACGTAATAATAGGAGGGTTAATGTAAGAGGGAGGTGAGAACTTGCACTTACCATCTGATAATCAAAAATGGAACATCGCCAGCAGAACTGATACTTGGCATAATATGCCCTATAAACAAGAAGGGAAGCAAAATGGAATGTGGTGAATGTAGAGGCATCGGCTTGCTGAATGTAACCTACAATCTACTCTTTATCATTATGTTTAGAAAATTACATCCACTCTTAGAAAAACATACAGGAATACCAAGCTGGCTTTCGACCAAACAGATGAACAATGGATCACATTTTCACCCTTAGACAAATGTTTGATAAACACTGGGAATATAAAGGTATCAATAGTTCGTTCGCCGATTTTCAAGTCCGTTTCCGAGGGGTCACGTCAGAAACGTCAGAGACTGAGACAGGTCTCAGACAAGAGGACATTCTCTCATGTGTTCGGTCCAGTGTCATCTTAGATAAATTAGTAAGGGAATGAAGGGAACAGGAATGAACTGGAGTACAGAAGTATGGTAATTTCAGTTTCCTCGCATATGCAGATGATACAGTACTGCTAACTGAATGAGACCGATAGTTGAAAGAAAGGTACCAGGAAATGGACAACTACGCGCGGGAGTTTGGGATAAGTATGAACTGAGACAAAATGGAGTTCATGTAATTAGGCGGAAGAGAAGAGCAGGAAGAACATTTCGAGATAGCTTTAGGTTAAGAGAGTTCTCTAGTTCAAATGCTTGGTTTATGAGCAACAACAGCGTAAAAATACACTCCTGGAAATTGAAATAAGAACACCGTGAATTCATTGTCCCAGGAAGAGGAAACTTTATTGACACATTCCTGGGGTTAGATACATCACATGATCACACTGACAGAACCACAGGCACATAGACACAGGCAACAGAGCATGCACAATGTCGGCACTAGTACAGTGTATATCCACCTTTCGCAGCAATGCAGGCTGCTGTTCTCCCATGGAGACGATCGTAGAGATGCTGGATGTAGTCCTGTGGAACGGCTTGCCATGACATTTCCACCTGGCGCCTCAGTTGGACCAGCGTTCGTGCTGGACGTGCAGACCGCATGAGACGTCGCTTCGTCCAGTCCCAAACATGCTCAATGGGGGACAGATCCGGAGATCTTGCTGGCCAGGGTAGTTGACTTACACCTTCTAGAGCACGTTGGGTGGCACGGGATACATGCGGACGTGCATTGTCCTGTTGGAACAGCAAGTTCCCTTGCCGGTCTAGGAATGGTAGAACGATGGGTTCGATGACGGTTTGGATGTACCGTGCACTATTCAGTGTCCCCTCGACGATCACCAGAGGTGTACGGCCAGTGTAGAAGATCGCTCCCCACACCATGATGCCGGGTGTTGGCCCTGTGTGCCTCGGTCGTATTCAGTCCTGATTGTGGCGCTCACCTGCACGGCGCCAAACACGCATACGACCATCATTGGCACCAAGGCAGAAGCGACTCTCATCGCTGAAGACGACACGTCTCCATTCGTCCCTCCATTCACGCCTGTCGCGACACCACTGGAGGCGGGCTGTATGATGTTGGGACGTGAGCGGAAGACGGCCTAACGGTGTGCGGGACCGTAGCCCAGCTTCATGGAGACGGTTGCGAATGGTCCTCGCCGATACCCCAGGAGCAACAGTGTCCCTAATTTGCTGGGAAGCGGCGGTGCGGTCCCCTACGGCACTGCGTAGGATCCTACGGTCTTGGCGTGCATCCGTGCGTCGCTGCGGTCCGGTCCCAGGTCGACGGGCACGTGCACCTTCCGCCGACCACTGGCGACAACATCGATGTACTGTGGAGACCTCACGCCCCACGTGTTGAGCAATTCGGCGGTACGTCCACCCGGCCTCCCGCATGCCCACGATACGCCCTCGCTCAAAGTCCGTCAACTGCACGTATGGTTCACGTCCACGCTGTCGCGGCATTCTACCAGTGTTAAAGACTGCGATGGAGCTCCGTATGCCACGGCAAACTGGCTGACACTGACGGCGTCGTTGCACAAATGCTGCGCAGCTAGCCCCATTCGACGGCCAACACCGCGGTTCCTGGTGTGTCCGCTGTGCCATGCGTGTGATCATTGCTTGTACAGCCCTCTCGCAGTGTCCGGAGCAAGTATGGTGGGTCTGACACACCGGTGTCAATGTGTTCTTTTTTCCATTTCCAGGAGTGTATATGTCAAGGAAACAACAGCAGTGAGGGTGAAATGCACGTATTCGCTCAGGGAGACACCCAGGTCAGTATCAGCGAGTACTATGATGAGAATACATAACACAGTGATATGTCCAGCAGTCATGTACGGTTCAGAGACCTGGAGCGTGACTAAACGAGAAAAGGAAAAACTATTAATGTTTGAGAGACGAATAATGGAAAGCATGTGGGGACAGATATTAGATAAAGAGAATGGAGAAGGAGAAAATAATTCGAAATGTACCTCTTGATGCAACAACCGATAATACTACAGAAATTGAAGAGCAAAAGAATCCAGTTTGGCAGGTCATGTAGCCCGTAAGCCAGAAGAAAGAAAGGTGAAGAAAGTATTTGAGGGGAAACTAAATACCAGACGCCGCATAGGTCGACCAAGACAGTGTTGGATGGACGACCTGGCGAATGATCCGGCAGGCCTGAGGATCGAAGGCACCTGAAGGAACCGAGCACAAAACGGAAAGGAATTCAGGAAATTCGTGGAAGAAGCACTTCGTCTGCAGGGCCTGTGACCACCGGATATGTATGTATGTATGTATGTATGTATGCATGCATGCTTAAGACTGAATAGTTTCTTGCGACCTGACCGCCAGCAGAAAACGTTACAGCGAGGAAGAGGAGCGCGTTCACAAGTCGACCACCCCCTGCCTATGGCTGTAGACAAATACGCCGCCTTGACAGTTTGAGTGGTAGTACGCTGAAGAAGTCCCCCAGTCAAACGCTTCCCCAGCTACACTCCTGGAAATTGAAATAAGAACACCGTGAATTCATTGTCCCAGGAAGGGGAAACTTTATTGACACATTCCTGGGGTCAGATACATCACATGATCACACTGATAGAACCACAGGCACATAGACACAGGCAACAGAGCATGCACAATGTCGGCACTAGTACAGTGTATATCCACCTTTCGCAGCAATGCAGGCTGCTATTCTCCCATGGAGACGATCGTAGAGATGCTGGATGTAGTCCTGTGGAACGGCTTGCCATGCCATTTCCACCTGGCGCCTCAGTTGGACCAGCGTTCGTGCTGGACGTGCAGACCGCGTGAGACGACGCTTCATCCAGTCCCAAACGTGCTCAATGGGGGACAGATCCGGAGATCTTGCTGGCCAGGGTAGTTGACTTACACCTTCTAGAGCACGTTGGGTGGCACGGGATACATGCGGACGTGCATTGTCCAGTTGGAACAGCAAGTTACCTTGCCGGTCTAGGAATGGTAGAACGATGGGTTCGATGACGGTTTGGATGTACCGTGCACTATTCAGTGTCCCCTCGACCATCACCAGAGGAGTACGGCCAGTGTAGGAGATCGCTCCCCACACCATGATGCCGGGTGTTGGCCCTGTGTGCCTCGGTCGTATGCAGTCCTGATTGTGGCGCTCACCTGCACGGCGCCAAACACGCATACGACCATCATTGGCACCAAGGCAGAAGCGACTCTCATCGCTGAAGACGACACGTCTCCATTCGTCCCTCCATTCACGCCTGTCGCGACACCACTGGAGGCGGGCTGCACGATGTTGGGGCGTGAGCGGAAGACGGCCTAACGGTGTGCGGGACCGTAGCCCAGCTTCATGGAGACGGTTGCGAATGGTCCTCGCCGATACCCCAGGAGCAACAGTGTCCCTAATTTGCTGGGAAGTGGCGGTGCGGTCCCCTACGGCACTGCGTAGGATCCTACGGTCTTGGCGTGCATCCGTGCGTCGCTGCGGTCCGGTCCCAGGTCGACGGGCACGTGCACCTTCCGCCGACCACTGGAGACAACATCGATGTACTGTGGAGACCTCACGCCCCACGTGTTGAGCAATTCGGCGGTACGTCCACCCGGCCTCCCGCATGCACACTATACGCCCTCGCTCAAAGTCCGTCAACTGCACATAAGGTTCACGTCCACGCTGTCTCGGCATGCTACCAGTGTTAAAGACTGCGATGGAGCTCCGTATGCCACGGCAAACTGGCTGACACTGACGGCGGCGGTGCACAAATACTGCGCAGCTAGCGCCATTCGACGGCCAACACCGCGGTTCCTGGTGTGTCCGCTGTGCCGTGCGTGAGATCATTGCTTGTAGAGCCCTCTCGCAGTGTCCGGAGCAAGTATGGTGGGTCTGACACACCGGTGTCAATGTGTTCTTTTTTCCATTTCCGGGAGTGTATAATCTGCGACTTGTCGTCACAATCGTAATGTTATTGAAAATACTGAATTTGTCAAAGTTGCGAGAGTTTGTTAGTACTATAACTGCTAACCCGATGACATGGCAATGCACTTCCCGGTCAGGTGCTGTTAGCATGATGAGTTACTCGGTTCTGTTGTCTTTTAGAATTTGTGTTACAGTGATTACTGAGCACTGCTGTAAATAAATATTCTTACCAAACCATTTAAAAAATTTGATGCTGCTATTAAAATCCTAGTCATTTCTGGCACATTAAAACCGTCACTACACCTTATAAATTAAAATCCTTATCCATGATTTTCTGTCTGTACCTGAAGAATAATTTCGGGAACTATTGTAGAGATTTTGATACCGTTATAACTAACAGATATTCACGAAGAACATGTGTGCGTATAATGTATTACCGCTAAGCTAGACAAGTCGTTCGACCGTAAATACATAATTCTATACATGCGAAGGCAGGGCGGCTTGCTAGCGTAGTTATATTTGGGAAACATTGACAATAAAAATTAGCCTGTATGCTGAAGGACAATAACAAAATCAGAGATTGTTGTAGGCATCACTATCCTCCTGGCACATCCTTTCTCTTAACAGAAAAGCCGAAGATGCAACATATTCTGAAAGATCACCGTGTATCAAGAACGTATTATCCCTCCCCTCCCCCTTGCTTTTGGAAACGAAAGCCTAGATTTGTGTCTGGTTATGTCAGACTGATGAAATATATCCAAGATGTCTCCACGGTACTGAAGCCTCATTTTTTTGTGATTTGTGGAAAATAGCTCCTGTCCCAAAAATTGTGCATCATCATCACACACGCAATGTCTTCTCGCTGCTAAATTTACTTATCGGTCTTCTTTTCCTCGATATGTCATCTTCAGCCGTGTTAAAAATGAGAATCAAAGCCCTTGTTATTCAATGAAACTTGATGTGTAGCCATGTTCTAAGTCCTTCATACTACGTTTCTTCCCACAGTTTAGCTTTTATGGTCGGTCGATTTCCACTGCGTGTCAGCGGGGAGGAAACCAACGGCAGCGCCAAATTGTGATGCGCTCACACTACACAGAATTTGAGCAAAACGCCAGTGCACCTAATGGTGAAAATTAGCTTATCAGACACCATCCGTTATGCAAAACGTTTGAATTTATATCATGATTAAGGAGCTGACAGTGATGAAATTTATGAATGGCCAAAACAAAATTGAAAACGGAAGGCTGGCCGGAGTGGACGAGGGGTTCTAGGCGCGTCAGTCTGGAACCGCGCGACCGCTTCGGTCGCAGGTTCGAATCCTGCCTCTGGCATGGATGTGTGTGATGTCCTTAGGTTAAATTAGTTCTAAGTTCCGAGGGACTGATGACCTTAACTGTTAAATCCCATAGTTCTCAGAGCCATTTGAACCATTTTTGGAAACGGAAGCGAACGTTGAATGGTAAACTTTCGGAACTACTGTGAAGCGAAGGAGTAGGGAAATACCTGGCGGGGTGCCAGCAGGACTCGCGCGTTGAGGGTTCCGTACAAACTTTGTTAAACATGTAGGCAGTTCATCCATCATGGGAATCAAGAATATCAACGATTTTTGCCTCTTATCGTTATCGGTACCGGCAAGATATCTATGCCAGGAATTCCAAAACGTCCAGAATTTTTTTATTTTTTTAACTTGTGTTTAAATACATTGTGTACTTTGGCATTTTCGATTGTAATTCCTAAGAAAAATAGACTTGACACAGGGACAGACTGACAGTTGGATAACAAATGACAAAAGGTATACTTTTTCGTGTGACGTAATTAAAAATTAATAATTTTCTGATGTTTTCCCATTTTCTTGTGCTGGGAAAGCTTGCTTTTTTCCAAATTTCATGATTCAAGGTCTCACCAGGAAGTATCCTATATGTTTTGATGAGTCAGACTGCGAGTAGCAAAGTACTTGACGTAATTCACCGTATATTTTGAATGCAGTGGCTTAGAAGCTTACTTTCTTTTCATCGCCAGTGTCCCACAGGCCTTTGTGTGTGCCAGACAGATCACAACTTAATACGTCTACGTGTTGCTGAGGTAGAGGGGACACAGACCGACAACAAAGCGGTCCTATAAAGACTCCGTTCTTACCGATTAAGGTACAGAACCCTAAAAACACGTCCGCGCTTTTCAAAAATCTAAATTCATTTAATTGTGAAAATATATACATTAAACATATAAAAAATTAGAACGGAATACGTAGAGCCTTTTTGCCTTGTCTATTTTCTTTTTTCTAAATATGAAACAACGTCAAAAAACACTATTTTACGTCTTCAACGGAACTGCTAAAAAAATAGCTTTTAATAAATACTGTTTCATGAAATTGAAAACTATTTGATTAAATTGTTCTTTTCAGTGTACAATGTGGGCCTTGTCTTTGTCGATATAATGTAAACGTAAGATATTTTTTTCTAGGTAAGCCTGTAAGCTTTCGTGGTCATTGTCACTGAAGTTAAAATCTTCTGGGTTATTAGGCCGCGTCATGTTTATTCTAGAATGTCCTGGCGTGTTCTAGCAGTAGTGGACACCAAATGATCCTGAGGAAGATCCCAGCAGAGGGGTCGAAACGTCGATAAGAGATTCCTATCATTTGACACACGTATTGTCATTAATGCCATGTATGACACACCAGACGTGTTTTCCGGTGGAGGATTCGGTTGAATTGTCGCCTCCTCATCAAACGTTTGCGATTCCCATTCGAAAGCCACTTCCTTTCGGCTGCTAATAGAGTAGCTGTGCAGAATAAACTTACATTATAGGGTCCTTTCTTACACCTCGCTGTTGCAAACGGACGTTACACCATTACGCAGAACAGACACTAATTTGAAAGCAGAGGGGAAAAAAATTTGGCACGAGGGAGCCTTGAACAATGCTCGCCCGCTTGGCAGGCCAACACCGTGGCCACGTAACCACGGCGCAATTACTCTTACAGGCTGCTCCATGTTGCAGTACTTGTGCTTAGACCATCCACTGTTTTTGTTTTGCTTTTTTCCACAGTTCAGTACACCCTCTTCCTGTTTTCATGCTTGATCTGTGTTCAGTTTTTCACGGGCTGTCCAATGGGTGCCCTTACCACAAAATCTGAAGGGGTTGCGATAGGGAGTTTCCCCTGTTGGAGCCCTTGACCTTGATAACACTCTCAATTGCAGTACTTTCAACATTGCAGCCCAGTCAGCAATCGTTATAATTCAATATATAAGAAACTATCAACCTCGATTTCAGTAATGAAACCGACATTTACCTAGGTTTCAGCCCAGGTAATTGAGCCTTCTTCAGAACATATACCTGATTCTATAATATGTATACGAGGTCATGGTGTAGAAATAAAACTAAAACAACCTGTGACTACGCCTATTCAGATTGTTTTAGTTTTATTCCCAGACCATGCCGTCGTAGACATATTATAGAATCAGGTATATCTTCTGAAGAAAGCTCAATTACTTGGGCTGAAACCTAGGTAAAGGTCAGTTTCATTACCGAAATCGAGACTGATAGTTTCTTATATACTCTCAGTTCCGCTGTCAGTGTGAATGCCCCTATGCGAAAGGTGGAATGTTGTGACGGTCCGGTCCATTGCGTCCTCTGAAACCCAATCGAATCGACTATTAGCAAGGTGTTCCGAGGTTTGGATGATCTCTGGGTCCGTCTGCCGGGAACAGCTAAGCTTTAAGCTGGCAACTGCGGTCGCAGCCAGTAGGGTTCTCCGCCGACCACCTGAATACCCAGCTTAGCTCGCCGCCTTGCTGTGTAACACCCGGCTTAGTATCCCGTCTGTTGGGCAGAATTCCGTGGTCTGCCGCAGCAGTCCAAGTACAGCCTGCCCAATGTTCGATCGATTACTACAACAGATCAGCGCCAGAGTACCCATGCTGCTCCGGACGTTTTCAGACATGCTCTCGTTTAGCGTTTATCTGGGATGGAACAAGTGGTGTTTTTGATGGCAGCGCTTCTTCTAGACAGTCGTTGCAACTTTTCGTTTGACCTGAACCCTAAATAGGGTTTTTGCATGCATAGTCGAGAAGTTCGATATAGGCGCTTTCTGCCTACAAATACCAAAATTTAGAGTTTGCTGTTAGTTCAGCAGATGACGTTATTGGTTCAAATAGCTGTGAGCACTATGGGACTTAATGTCTGTGGTCAACAGTCCCCTAGAACTTAGAACTACTTATACCTAACTAACCTAAGGACATCACACACATCCATGCCCGAGGTACGATTCGAACCTGCGACCGTAGCAGTCGCGCGGTTCCGGACTGAGCGCCTAGAACCGCTCGGCAACCGCTGCCGGCGATGACATTATTCCCATATACAAAATGAAGTAGATTTCTGTAGATTCAGAGGAGACAAAAAGGCTCACCGCGAAGGAATTGTCTGAATGCATCATAACTCGACAGACGCAATGTACATGTAAATTGTTTGGACAAACAAATGATTGCAATTTCAAAAATCTGGATGATTCATTCAAGAGAAAGCGCTTCTTACATTGAGCAACGTGTTGGTCCATCTCTGGCCTTTCCGCAAGCATTTACTGGGCTGGCACTGATCGACAGAGTCACTGGATGCCCCTCCTGAGCGATATCGTGCCAAATACTGTCCAGTTGCCTCGTTAGATCCCCCGGTTGTCCGAAACGTCTCCAGATGCGCCTTTGACTGGAATCTCATTGACTGGAGTAAAATTTAATTTATACTTCTTTACTACCGACTCTATTTGCTGCACAGTTTTCAGACGATATGTACATATACCGATGAATGTAACTGTAAAATTGTGTCAGTACAGGCGATATGATGTCATAAACATGTAGGTGCGTGAAGAATAAGTTTTTCCTTATAATGACACACAATAAATTACATCACGCAAGACGTGTGTTCTGTTTGACTTGTTGTTATTCCTCTGTTTCCCTGTGCTTCTCTCGCACTGTCCATGTCACTTGTGTTTCCTGGGTAAGTGGTGGAGGTATGTCCTCCATCGCAGTTTCTGCCTTTGAGAACTTCCAGCTACTCCCTGGACGAGCACTTCACTCGCCTTTCTTTCTTTCCACCTTCATCGTTGTTCCCTTCTCTAGGCTTTGTTGACCATCGCCAGATCTTGGTGTTTTCCTTCATTGGGTTTCACACACTAGGCCCTTCTTTGGTGTGTAATTCTGTTGTCTGTTACAAGTAAGAAGCATGGATAACCTCTTAGTTTTGTCCCTTTAAACATTAACAAACCAAACAACCAACCAACCTGTTAGCAACTCACATTGCCAAACAACCAACCAACCTGTTAGCAACTCACATTGCCAACAGTATCTACATGTTGTTGTTGTTGTTGTTGTTGTGGTCTTCAGTCCTGAGACTGGTTTGATGCAGCTCTGCAGGCTACTCTATCCTGTGCAAGCCTCTTCATCTCCCACTACCCACTGCAACCTACATCCTTCTGAATCTGCGTAGTGTAGTCATCTCTTGGTCTCCCTCTACGATTTTTACCCTCAACGCTGCAGTCCAATTCTAAATTGGTGATCCCTTGATGCCTCAGAACATGTCCTACCAACCGATCCCTTCTTCTGATCAAGTTGTGCCACAAACTTCTCTTCTCCCCAATCCTATTCAACACTACTTCATTAATGATGTGATATACCCATCTAATCTTCAGCATTCTTCTGTAGCACCACATTTCGAAAGCTTCTATTCTGTTCTTGTCCAAACTATTTATCGTCCATGTTTCACATCCATACATGGCTACACTCAATACAAATACTTTCAGAAATGACTTCCTGACACTTAAATCTGTACACGATGTTAACAAATTTCTCTTCTTCAGAAACGCTTTTCTTGCCGTTGCCAGTCTACATTTTATTTTCTCTCTACTTCGACCATCATCAGTTATTTTGCTCCCCAAATAGCAAAACTCCTTTACTACTTTAAGTGCCTCATTTCCTAATCTAATTCCCTCAGCATCACCCGATTTAATTCGACTACATTCCATTATCCTCGCTTTGCTTTTGTTGATGTTCATCTTATATCCTCCTTTCAAGACACTATCCATTCCATTCAACTGCTCTTCCAAGTCCTTTGCTGTCTCTGACAGAATTACGATGTCATCGGCGAACCTCAAACTTTTTATTTCTTCTCCATGGATTTTAATACCTACCCCGAATTTTTCTTTTGTTTCCTTTACTGCTTGCTCAATATACAGATTGAATAACATCGGGGAGAAGCTACAACCCTGTCTTACTCCCTTCCCAACAACTGCTTCCCTTTCATGTCCCTCGACTCTTATAACTGCCATCTGGTTTCTGTACAAATTGTAAATAGCCTTTCGCTCCCTGTATTTTACCCCAGCCACCTTTAGAATTTGAAAGAGACTATTCCAGTCAACATTGTCAAAAGCTTTCTCTAAGTCTACAAATGCTAGAAACGTAGGTTTGCCCTTCCTAAATCTAACTTCTAAGATACGTCGTAGGGTCAGTATTGCCTCACGTGTTCCAACATTTCTACGGAATCCAAACTGATCTTCCCGAGGTCGGATTCTACTAGTTTTTCCATTCGTCTGTAAAGAATTCGCGTTAGTATTTTGCAGCTGTGACTTATTAAACTGATATTTCGGTAATTTTCACATCTGTCAACACCTGCTTGCTTTGGGATAGGAATAATTATATTCTTCTTGAAGTCTGATGGTATTTCGCCTGTCTCATACATCTTGCTCACCAGATGGTAGAGTCTGTCAGGACTGGCTCTTCCAAGGCCATCAGTAGTTCTAATGGAATGTTGTCTACTCCCGGGGCCTTGTTTTGACTCAGGTATTTCAGTGCTCTGTCAAACTCTTCACGCAGTATCGTATCTCCCATTTCATCCTCATCTACATCCTCTTCCATTTCCATAATATTTTCCTCAAGTACATCGCCCTTGTATAGACGCTCTATATACTCCTTCCACCATTCTGCTTTCCCTTCTTTGCTTAGAACTGGGTTTCCATGTGAGCCCTTGATGTTCATACAAATGGTTTTCTTATCTCTAAAAAGGTCTCTTTAATTTCCCTGTAGGCAAAATCTATCTTACCCCTAGTGAGATAAGCCTCTACATCCTTACATTTGTCCTCTAGCCATCCCTGCTTAGCCATTTTGCACTTCCTGTCGATCTTATTTTTGAGACGTCTGTATTCCTTTTTGCCTGCTTCATTTACTGCATTTTGATATTTTCTCCTTTCATCAATTAAATTCAATATTTCTTCTGTTACCCAAGGATTTCTACTAGCTCTCGTCTTTTTATCTACTTGATTCTCTGCTGCCTTCACTACTTCATCCCTCGAAGCTACCCATTCTTCTTCTATTGTATTTCTTTCCCCCATTCCTGTCAATTGTTCTCTTATGCTCTCCCTGAAACTCTGTACAACCTCTGGTTCTTTCAGTTTATCCAGGTCCCATCTCCTTAATTTCCCACATTTTTGCAGTTTCTTCAGTTTTAATCTACAGGTCATAATCAATAGATTGTGGTCAGAATCCACTTCTGCCCCTGGAAATGTCTTACAATTTAAAACCTGGTTCCTAAATCTCTGTCGTACCATTATATAATCTACCTGAAACCTGTCAGTATCTCCAGGCTTCTTCCATGTATACAGCCTTCTTTTATGATTCTTGAACCAAGTGTTACCTATGATTAAGTTGTGCACTGTGCAAAATTCTACCAGGCGGCTTCCTCTTTCATTTCTTTGCCCCAGTCCATATTCACCTACTACGTTTCCTTCTCCTTCCTTTTCCTACTACCGAATTCCAGTCACCCATGACTATTAAATTGTCGTCTCCCTTCACTATCTGAATAATTTCTTTGATTTGATCATACATTTCATCAATTTCTTCGTCATCTGCAAAGCTAGTTGGCATATAAACTTGTACTACTGCAGTAGGTGTGGGCTTCGTATCTATCTTGACCACTATAATGCGTTCATTATGCTGTTTGTAGTAGCTTACCCGCATTCCTATTTTCGTATTCATTATTAAACCTACTCCTGCATTACCCCTATTTGATTTTGTGTTTATAACCCTGTAGTCACCTGACCAGAAGTCTTGTTCCTCCTGCCACCGAACTTCACTAATTCCCACTATATCTAACTTTAACCTATCTATTTCCCTTTTTAAATTTTCTAACCTACCTGCCCTATTAAGGGATCTGACATTCCACGCTCCGATCCGTAGAATGCCAGTTTTCTTTCTCCTGATAACGACATCCTCTTGAGTAGTCCCCGCCCGGAGATCCGAATGGGGGACTATTTTACCTCCGGAATATTTTACCCAAGAGGATGCCATCATCATTTAATCATACAGTAAAGCTACATGCCCTCGGGAAAAATTGCGGCCGTAGTTTCACCCGTTCGCAGTACCAGCACAGCAAGGCCGTTTTGGTTATTGTTACAAGGCCAGATCAGTCAATCATCCAGACTGTTGCCCCTGCAACTACTGAAAAGGCTGCTGCCCCTCTTCAGGAACCACACGTTTGTCTGGCCTCTCAACAGATACCCCTCCATTGTGGTTGAACCTACGGTACAGCTATCTGTATCGCTGAGGCACGCAAGCCTCCCCACCAACGGTAAGGTCCATGGTTCATGGGGGGGAGTAGTATCTGGAAAATTATGTCATTGCAGAAAATAGAGATCAGGATACACGACGTCATTAACATAGCGGCACGTAAAAGCTGGCTATGCTTCAAGTGGAGCTCAAATTGCCCACTCTATATTCATCTATTGTTTCATAATGGAAGCACTGAGCAACCTCGAACAAACTTAAAGTATAATTTCGAACCTTTCGTGTACTTGTTCTCGCTGAGAGGCTTAAACTTCAATATTTAAGTTGTTAACTCTTTTTAAAGTAATAAGAAATTTGAGGCTGTTTTAGATATGGGAATTCGATTCCATAAAAATCGGAGTTTACTGACCCTTTGTTCATCCGCGCATCTCTAATGACGTCGCCGTCGACGCGGCTTTGAACTCTAAGCTTCCTCTGAGCGTTGTTTTCACATAGCGAAAGTATGATTACATCTGCTGCCATAAAATAGGCATTGCCTTTTTTTTAGCTCGTGTAACTCTGCAGTGCTGCAGCCCTGCTCCACAGCGATTTTCTTTTAACCGTGAAGAAGTTTTGTACCAGCGCTTCGCGGACATGGAGCGGAAATTAAGCTATGAGCATTAGCTCCTTGATAGCCGAGCAGCGTCGAGGGCGCGAGGCGTCGTCTCTGGATTCGTAATCTCTAGTCTGGAAGTGCCTATTACGTTGCTCATGCTATCTCGTCTCTCATGCTTCACTTGTCCAGCCAGCCGTAGCATTAGTCGGCAGTTTCCTAACCCTGCGCTTTATCCACTACGTTATTAGTGTCTCACTAGTGTCCACACATTTCACTGTCACATTCTGGCACAGTTTCCTTCATAAGTGATGAAGTTAGCTAAAAGGTTTCACTTGCAGAATGTTTGTGTTTGAACGAACGTGCTTACTATCTGTCTCTTTAACTAACTTCACTCTAAATGGTTATAATTAGGTGATTACTGACTTATTATGTACGTGTAAATATCAAACTTAAACTGGCTGACAGTCTAGTAGCAGGTATTACAAGAAATCATACCTCTTTATGTGAGTGAGGTGGCACTTTCATAAGACATTGCACTCTTATGGACGAGAACTGGGTTTAGAACTTCTTCCTACCATCTCTATTTAGAATTCTCCTGGTTTTTCCATACCACCTAAAGCAAATGACGTAATGGTTCCTTTGAAAAGGGAAACACCAATGTAACCTACTTGACAGCTTGTGTGTCAAGTTTGGTTGCTTGGAGTACATGGATTACAGTTGTGTGTGAAGAGTGTGGTACTGTGCTAGATTTATAACTCATGATGAGAGATAACTGTGAAATTGAAATATTGAGCCAGTGTATGTTCTATTCCTCTTGAATAGCACAAACGGGTCCACATTATGTGACTGTAAATCCTCTGCTGTGTCGAAACGCTGGGCAGCAGGTTGTAAATTACTAGACCACATCAACTGGCTCTGTCTTTTGGTAGGGATATTTACGATTTGGAACTTTAATAGTGGCAAATATTGATTTACAGCTCGTAAAAAACAGATATGTGTTTCGAAGTTTTACTGACCTTCAAAGTAGTCACCACCTATTGCCAGCGATGTGTAAGTCGTAGGATACTCTTAGCAGTGCCAGTTGTGTTGACAGTTGGAGCGACACGCTCTATTGCCCAAACAGTTTGTAGCAGTTCTGAAGCGAATGCTGTTCATTTTTGTAACACAACCTACGACCAGCTTAAAGACAGAAGTGATGACGCTTTCTGCAGGACTTGACCATGCTCAAGCACGTACAGTGCAAGCTGTTACTGAGTTGTTTGACTGATGCGGCTGCTAAGTGCTATACCACCTGCTGCACTCCCCTGACTTAAGCCCTCGTGAGTCCAACTCAATTTCTAAACTGAAGGAAACACTTCACGAAATTCGCTTCAGAACTGCTACAAATTGGTCGGGCAATAGACCGCGCCGCTCGAATTGTCAACGCAACTGGCACTGCTACGAGCATCCTACGACTTCAACATCGCTGGCAACGGGCTACTAGTGACTACTTTGAAGGTCAGTAAAACTTCGAAACACCTATCTTTGTACGAGCTGTAAATAAATAGTTACCACTATTAAAGTTCCAACCCTTGTTCAATCAGACAGGGATTTATTTCCTATCTTACTCAATTTGAAGATGGTTGAGTGTGCCAGTCTAGATACCTGCGACCGCGCCCCTGCCCAGAACTCAACAGTTCAACAGCGGCGGAAACCTCTCGAAAGGATATTCATCTCGTACATCCAACTTGTAAGCGAAACTTCCACCAGCTACACAGCAAAGCAGAAAAACAAACTTCATCCTCAAATATGTTAGCAGACAGCTTTAGCGAAATGTGGGTAAACTACATAAAGAATCTCTCTATTATAATCTTCTTTCTCTCTAAATTTTTAATGAAACGTTAATTTGCATTTGAGGTTTACGGAACTTTGGAATAAAACTGATAACGTGATAATAGGTTCACTAGCGAATTAATAATTGTGAATGGGTCAAGAATCGGCAGTGATACGTCCGGAATATCAATTATTCATGATCCTTTCCTTTGTGAGGTACCTCGTACGAAGGCATGTGTACATATCCTGATACATGGTGACCCTATGACCATTGTGTTACGTAAGGAAGGACACCATCTGACATACACTATGTAATCGGAAGTATCCGGACACCTCCAAAAACAGAAGTATTTCATTTTAGGTGCATTGTACTGCCACCTGCTGCAGGTACTCCATATCAGCGACCTCAGTAGTCATTAGACATCGTGAGAGAGCAGAATGGGGAGCTCTGTGGGACTCACGGATTTCGAACGTGGTCAGGTGATTAAGTGTCGCCGGTCGGAGTGGCCGAGCGGTTCTAGGCGCTCCAGTCTGGAACCGCGCGACCGCTACGGTCGCAGGTTCGAATCCTGCCTCGGGCATGGATGTGTGTGATGTCCTTAGGTTAGTTAGGTTTAAGTAGTTTTAAGTTCTAGGGGACTGATGACCTCAGCTGTTAAGTCCCATAGTGCTCAGAGCCATTTGAACCATTTTTTGATAAGGTGTCACTTGTGTCATACGTATGTACGCAAGATTTCCACACACTCCTAAACATCCCTATATCCATTATTTCTGATTTGATAGTGAAGTGGAAGGGACACATACAGCACAAAAGTCTACAGGCTGACCTCGTCTGTTGACTGGCAGAGACGGCCGACATTTGAAGAGGGTCGTAATGTGTAATAGGCTGACATCTGTCCAGACCATCACACAGGAATTCCAAACTGCATCAGCATCCACTGCAAGTACTACGTCAGGTGGGAGGTGGGGAAACTTGGATATCATGGTTGGCGGCTGCTCATAAGCCACACATCACGCCGGTAAATGGCAAACGACGCCTCGCTTGCTGTAAGGAGCGTAAACATAGGACGATTGAAGAGTGGGAAAACGTTGGGTGGAGTGATGAATCACGGTACACAATGTGGCGATCCGATGGCGTGGTGTGGGTACGGCGAATACCCGGTGAACATCATATGCCAGCGTGTGCAGTACCAACAGTAAAATTCGGAGGGGATGGTGTTATGGTGTGTTTGTGTTTTACATGGAGGGGTCTTCCACCCCTTGTCTTGAGTGGCACTATCACAGCACAGGCCTACAATGATGTTTTAAACACCTTCTTGCTTCCCACTGTTCAAGAGCCAGGCCTCACCGACCGACATCGATACGTCTCCTCAGTATAGCACTCCCCAAGAAACCTTCCAGCACCTGGTTGAACGTATGCTTGCGAGAGTGGAAGCTGTCATCAAGGCTAAGGGTGGGCCAACACCGTACTGAATTCCAGCGTTACCGATGGAGGGCACCACGAAGTTGTACGTCATTTTGAACTAGGTGTCCGGATACTTTTGATCACATAGTGTATGTATCGATCAGCAGTGGTAGGTACAGTAGATGATCAAAAGCATCTGGACACATATTAGTTGACATTGATACGAGCTATGTCCATCCTTCGCCTTTATGGCGGATTGAACTCTCATGGTGTTCTTTCAATAAAGTCTCTGAAAGTCTGTGGAGGAACTGCAGCCCATTCTTACTCGGGAGACGAAACCAGAGAAGGCAGTAATCTTGACACTATGTTCTGTAGATAAGTCGACGCTGTATCTCACAGCAAGCATGTACCACTGGATTCAAGTCGGCACCCTGGACAGTCCATTTCAGGAATGTTAGTGTCCGGAAACTATTACCTCACATATTCCCAACATAATGATAGGGTGACAGTGCCATGCTGATACAGTAGTCGCCTCCTACCTATTTCTCTAATGAACGCAATACACAGTACTGTAAAGTGTGATTATATCCTTCCACATGTAGGGTTTCCGTAAGCGCAATTAGCACTGCACGTGATGGTAGGTAACGTTCTCTCAGCATTCGCCAAACCCAAACAGGTCTATCGGAATGCAAAGGGGTACTGTGTAATTCATCACTCTAAGTCAGCTGTTTCCAGTCCTCCATCCACTGCCTAGTGGTCTCGTACCTCAAGCATTGCTTGTCATTGCCTACAAAATGTTTGGCTGATGAGTAGCTCCTCGACCATTGTATCCCATACTTTCTAAATTCTTGCGCATTGTTGTTGTCCTAACAGGACTGCTGGTAGCACACTGAAATTCATGAGTGGCTTCTTCAGCTTATGTCATGCGGCCTTTTACAACCATCTTCCACAATGAGATTTTCACTCTGCAGCGGAGTGTGCGCTGATATGAAACTTCCTGGCAGATTAAAACTGTGTCGGACCGAGACTCGAACTCGGGACCTTTGCCTTTCGCGGGCAATTGCTCTACCATCTGAGTTACCCAAGCACGACTCACGCCCCGTCCTCACAGCTTTACTTACACCCGCGAAAGGCAAAGGTCCCGAGTTAGAGTAACGGTCCAGCACACAGTTCTAATCTGCCCGGAAGTTTCATCTTCCACAAAGCTTGATAGTCCTCCTCTGTCTGTAAATACGATATGCCAGACCTTCGTTCTACTGTGGTTGTTTCATCGCGTTTCCACTTCACCATAATATCAACAACAGTAGACTTGGGGAGCTGTAGAAGGGTTTAAATCTCTCTAATGGATTTGTTACTGAGGTGACATGCCACGACTGGTCCACATTCGAAGTCACTGAGCTCTGCTGGCTGATGGTTTCTGCTGTTACTGCTCCTCTACTGGCAACACGGCACTCCTCGCGTTTTGTAATTCTGGTGGGTCCGCCTTTCGTGATAATTAGTGGTCAGTTCCGCATTATACAGGGTATCCGTATGTGCCGTACACGATTCCTCTCTGAGACACTCCTGGGTGGTCCTGGCGGAGGTTCGAGTCCTCCCTCGGGCATGGGTGTGTGTGTTTGTCCTTAGGATAATTTAGGTTAAGTAGTGTGTAAGCTTAGGGACAGATGACCTTCGCAGTTACGTCCCATAAGATTTCACAAACACACTCTTGGGTTGAGTGGAATGGTAGCAGAGGTATTGCGATAAGCAACTTAACGCCAATGCTTGTCAGCCTAACAGTTTTGACTTTTTCTGCCACCCCAGCCGGATTCAAACTGCCTAGATCTAAACTGAACACGACAGCATAAGTGTGATTTAGCGAGCCCAACTGAAGAGTTGGATATCTCCCTTAAAAGCCTAAGAGAGTTACATTAAAGCACTTTTTCTTATTCTACTGGTCCACAGTTCGTGGTCGTGCGATAGCGTTCTCCCTTCCCACTCCCGGGTTCCCGGGTTCGATTCCCGGCCGGGTCAGGGACTTTCTCTGCCTCGTGATGACTGGGTGTTGTGTGATGTCCTTAGGTTAGTTAGATTTAAGTAGTTCTAAGTTTTAGGGGACTGATGACTATAGATGTTAAGTCCCATAGTGCTCAGAGCCACTTTGAATCTTATTCTACCTAGTGACACTACCTTGTATTGTGTTATGTTGTATGGAACTAGGTTCCTAGAAACGACGCAGACACTCCGTCTCCCCCGTAGCCGTCAGCGGTTCACAACCCCACAACAGGCTATAGCAGTCCACCCCCCCCGCCGCCCCACACCAAACCCAGAGTTATTATGCGGTTCGGCCACCAATGGACCCCCCGGGAACGTCTCACACCAGACGAGTGTAACTCCATGTTTTCATGGTAGAGTACATATGGTGAAGGCGTACGTGGCGAAAGTGTTTGCGCAGCAATCGCCGACGTAGCGGAATAAGGGGAACCAGCCCGCATTCGCCGAGGCAGATGGAAAACCGCCTTAAAAACCATCCACAGACTGGCCGGCACACCTGACCTCGACACTAATCTACCGGGCGGATTCTTGCGGGGACCGGGCACGCCTTCCCGCCCGGGAAGCGGTGTGTTAAACCGCACGGCTTACCAGGCGGGCGATAGTACCTTGGTTGTGTGCCTGGCGTCTATGTTTGTCTTAGCCATTTAGTTTATTCAGAGTTAGCTGTTTTACGTTTTGTGGCTGGGTGCCCTTCCGGTCCAAAAATGGCTCTGAGCACTCAACTGCTGTGGTCATCAGTCCCCTAGAACTTAGAACTACTTAAACCTAACTAACCTAAGAACATCACACACATCAATGCCCGAGGCAGGATTCGAACCTGTGACCGTAGCAGTCGCACGGTTCCGGACTGCGCGCCTAGAACCGCGAGACCACCGCGAATATCTTCCGGTCCCTGACGTCGGTTAACGAAAGGGAAGAAAGCCCTCACTGCACGATTTGTCTGTCTCTCTTGTGTACATTACCGCAGTTTAATTATGTCGGTGTCTTATTGCGATGATGATAAGCTTGTATACTTGTATCCTTCCGTATCACATCAGGATGTTTTACGCCATTTCACTGCTCCTATTTTATCTTCGTAGGTCATTGTCACAATGTAATCACAGCATAACCATAAATCATTTGTTGTTTGCATTTTTAACATCAACTGTATTTAAGAGTTTGGTACATCTTTCATTCCTGACGAGAAATGTCAGCACATTGAAAATAACATAATGTAAGCAATCATAAACAAAAAGTATGCCAACCATAATTAAAATCAAAAGCTATTTGGGGCCACGAAACAATTAGTTACACCCAATTAGCTCTATTATAGTAAATTGTAACATGTAGGCCAGCTAAGAAGTCAAGCTGTCCCGTGGCACAAGGGGTCAATGCCTTACGGAGTAATGATACAGATGCAGATAGTTGTCTGCAGCAAGGAGCTAAAGGCCAAGAATCTTGCACCCAAGACTATTTGCATGTCTACAGGAGGACTGGTGGGACACAGACCCAGATCTTGTCTGCAGGCTGCATCGGAAATACGAAAGAAAAAGCGTTTATTGAAGATCTCTGACAAATGGGCTTAACAGCTGAACATGTAACATGCAGATATCAGAGGGCTTTGCAGAGTTGAACTTAAGGATGGAATGTTATCGAAGAGGAACTTTCTTAATGATAGGGTGTGTCCTTTGGCGCATGACATAACAGTTACAAAAACTTCAATTACATAATTTGGTTGGCGAGCTGAGGAATCTGAGCTGGCAAATCTGCTGTATACAAAATTTCGCAGATAGCTTTTGTGAAGTCACCCTTCTAGTCTGAGGCACTTTGATGCTACTCATCTTCAGGAGAGGCACTTACCTGTTTGGATTCATGTAAGGCACTTCTATTGCAGCGCAGTGATTATTGAAAACTTTGGTTCTGAGCCCGGTAAAATCGCTGACAATTCTGAAGGTTCACACCAGCTCGGGCTGCAACCATGCATCTACAGTCACCATCTTCTGCTCGTGTGTTTGTGATGTGATGCGACCCGGCACAGGTGCTATCAACAGCTTAGTTGGTATCGCCAACGACATAAATATTTTTTCCATGGGCTGAAGTCTACTAACTCACCTTTAACGGAATGAGAAGGATAAAGCCTCCTAGGATGCTTAGCACTGACAGAACGGATTCTTAGGGAGTTAATAAGGGTAAAAACACTTAAAGGTTTGTGGGGCAGCGGGTTAATAATAATAATAATAATTTTTCATAGTAAATTGGATATTGTTTACCGTCTTTTACGAGAGCCTGGAAACGATTTTTATGGTCAGCCAGAAAGCGCTGTAGAACATACTGACCATTGTTTCCAATCTGTAAGTCCACTTTCTTGTCCAGCACACTGAAAGAAATGTTCCTATTATCTGTATACTCAGCGTGGTCAGGAACTATGATTATAAATGAAGATTCTGAATTGTCATTGATATATGATAAACTTTTACACACACACACATCATCGTAGTATTCATGATGTTAATACTAATAATAAATCTCTCTTAGCTAAACAGGACTAAGAGCAGTTCAGAGGCGGCCTCAACGGTAAGTTCCCATAGAATCATCTTTCCCTCTGACTTGGGAAAAATCTAAATAATTGCTCGCCACAAAAGTGGAAAATAAGTATCACCACTTGCCACACGGATTTGTTACCATTAGTGGCGTGCTAACGGTTACTTCCGCGAAATCTAAGCAACCCGGGATGGTGTACAGTCCTCGCGAGTTCACTTCCTATTTGTACCGAAAACCTGAGTTTAGTTGCAGTCTGGCTGTGACGTCATCCGAGGCAGCGCGTACTCCGACGTTTGGCTGACTTGGAGCGTACGGCAGCTGGATGCGCAGTGAAGTCAAGTCTTGCCTCTCAGGCCGTAATTATATAGCACACAGGCGCAGCGGACGGCCAAGGGAACACATGCTGTCATCCGCTCTATGCCTCCTGTAGTAGCCCCTAAATGGCCGCTTTCTCGGACAAATAATATTTTATAACACTGTCAAGAATCAATTTAGAATATTCACAATTTTTTGATAATTGTAGAAAAGTTGGTTAAAATCACAGGAAAAGTGTTGGCTCGCCTGCATTTAAACTTTACCATCTAGAATTTTTAGAACTGAACTGACAGTAGAACATGACCTCACAACTACAACTTTAAGAGACCTTTAATTTGTTATTATTGACTTCCAGGTCTTGAAAGTTGTTGTAGCTCTATTATGTAATAGGTCTGATTATGTGCTGTAATCAGAACTTTCTAGCGTCAATATAACAGATACTTAATCGACTAGAAGTGAGGACTTTTTGTTCCAAATTTAGTTTTCAGTAAATTACTCGAAAACTTTTAGACGTAGCTCAGTAGGGTCACGTAATTAGTATTTTTATGTTGAACTGAAGTATCCTACAAATTTTCATATTTATAAGTCTAATATTTTACGCCTTCAATTATTCTTAAAAACGTGAATTCTGACCAAAAGATTGCTCTAATCACATTGAGACTTGTACCAGTTAACTTTGACGTTCATCTGCACATTATGACAAGTTTTTGGTTTCCTGGCTTTCTTATTTAGAGCCACTCAATTTTTCTTAAATCCATGTATTTAGGGGAAAATACTCATCTGATCAGTCTGATATTTGAGAGTTTAAACATTAATATACTGAGGCACATACTGACAAAGTTTGGAAAAAAGGTTTTAACTTTTAATTTCATTCTTAAATTATGGTGCAAAACTTCTGTGCTACGCACTCAGGCGTTATGGTGACGTGGCGCTACTAGCAGTGAACTGGGGCAAGTGCTGGCACACTCACTCGCTTCTGTATTTCTCAAATTATACAGCGCTTGGTCCATCACAGGTTCAGTTCAAAATCAATTTACTTCCCCAAAAGTTTAAACGTACTCGGAGAGCTGTCTCACTACGACCGTACATCTTCGCAAATTAATTAGTACACCCTAGCACTCTGTATGTTAGGCCTCTCCAGGAACTACCAATTCCAGACTCCCACCTTTTGCTTTCAGAGACGAGCGCTCTGCTTGCAGTTCTTTCGGACAAAACGTAAACACATACCTTTAACACTGCTGGAGGCAAGTGCGAACAGAGCTTTTTGTATTCTGATATACAGAAAATGTCAGCTGGTACTCGTTGCGACTATACGCAGGAGGAGACCAACTGTGAGACAGTGATTGTTCCCCTTTGTTTACTGTTTCACAAAAAATATCAACTGCTGCTCGATGCTACTACTAGATACAAACTCTACGGAACTTGCTCTCTACTATCAGGCAGAAAACTCAAGATAATTACTGTTGCTTGGTACTTATCAGAAACGCAGTTGACCTCCTATGAATATGTACGGACTTCTCGTAGTTTTACTGCAGCAGCATATGTCACTCTGTAGTAACTTGATTGTGGCAAATATTCCTGACGACTCGTTCACTCTTAACTGCTTCCATTCCTTTCTGGTAATGACTGCTTTCTAACTCGTGGTACTGACTGATTTGGCTACCTGAGCTGGCCGCAAGTATACTGATTTTTCACTGCTCTTGGAAGAGTTTCTCTCATAGTGTCGCTTTCTCCTGACTCTTCGCTAGATTCTGGAAACGTCTAACGTCGACTGAAATGATTCTCAAACACGGGCGACGGTGTTACCGTTTAGTCTTTGCCTCGGCTGTCTGGCCGCTGTTACAGCCATTGCATACAGACATGATATTGCCCTGCAGTGGCTGTGAACGCACCACTTTCGCCTCTGTGTGAGGACACTGTTACGTGTGCTACACTTTCCACCAGCCCTGCTTTACACGCATCGTGTATTCCCAACACCACGCCTGTGGGTTTTCTTACCAATGCTACTTGATAAAATTTCTGTCTTTTCGTAGCGACCATGATAAAACACAAGTTGTAAGTACACTGCGTGAATACAGGCTAAATCGGATCCGATCTCACCGCAGGGTTAATAGTAATCACTATTTTGTTAGCTCATTCTTTCAGATACCAAAATGGTTCAAATGGCTCTGAACACTATGGAACTTAACATCTGAGGTCATCAGTCCCCTAGAACTTAGAACTACTTAAACCTAACTAACCTAAGGACATCACACACATCTATGCCCGAGGCAAGATTCGAACCTGCGACCGTAGCAATCGCGCGGTTCCGGACTGAAGCGCCTAGAACCTTTCCACTGGTGGCTTTTCAGATACCACTAATCTTTGTAAGGAGCAGAAGGCCGTTACAAACGTGTGCAAAAAGTCACCGTAACATCATATGTAATACATGAAAATACGGTAGCATAATACTTGCAACGGATGCCCACAAACCGCTGTCAGCTTCTTAACCCTTTGATACCCTCTGGCTACATTTATGTACATTAACTTTTACCGTGTCTCATCTGCAACGGAAGTAATTTTTTCCCAACGGAAACCTGAGGTACACATTTGTAAATTTTCAATCTTTTCATCACCCGCGAAAATGCTGCCAACTGTTGGACGTCACATTGAAAACATAAGTCAGTGCAGCAGTGTACAGCAGCTCGTGACCACCAGAATACACTGTTGTGGTTGGTTCGCTATATTCCACTGTATAACTGAATGTTGTTGTTGTTATTTTGTGTGGTAATTGTTCAATGAACATTTTACTATTTATTACAATAGAGAATATTTCGTAATTAGTTATGTTAATCCATAAAATGAAGCCAAGGGTTCAAAGTATACCTTGACAACGGGTACATATTTTTGTATAAATCTTCGATCTAAATTCAATAAAAAATTACCAAAGAGCGTTACTATTTACAGGAAAAATTCGGGTCTGAAAGGATTAAATTCTGTGAACGAATTACTCAGGAAACACAATTAACTGATTGTTATGTTAGTTTAATTTACTTTAATAAATGAGATTTATTAATTATTTGCAAATAACGAATATCGCTATTTCTGTAGTGACGTTCTAAGGTAGTCAGTAGTTGTTCAGCCTTGCGGTAACCTTCAGGCATGGTACTTGCCCAGCTCTCCCTGTCCTTCATTTCCTTCTTTAGGTCAGCTTAGTCATAGCTTTCCTTACTGACAGAGGCCATTAGTTGGTACTTTATGCTTTCCGTCCACTATCATTCCTTCAGTACCTTTCTGGAGTATTCATCAGTGTCTCGTGTTATGGCCTACCTAGTTTTCCTTTCTTTTCCTAGTGTTGTCTGGGAGATCTTTCTTCTCCCCGACTTTTCTCAAAATCTCGCATCTCATCCTGTCTTTCCAGTCCACATCCTCTACATTCCACAACAACGTTTCCAGTTTCTTCAGATTTCTTTCCTCTTGTTTTCACAATGACCAGGTTTCAAAAATTTGCTCTGTATCAGCATGTGTCTAATCTTTTCCTACGGTTTTCATTCAGTGGTGCTTGTACAAATTTTTCCTCTTTGTTGGATGCTTCTTTAGCTGTAATTATTCTCGATCTTATTTCTGCGCCATATTTTAGACCATACCTTACAATATTTTCCAAGCACCTCAAATTTGAAACTTGTTCTCTTTGTAGAATGAAATTTTCACTCTGCAATGGAGAGTGCGCTGATATGCAACTTCCTGCCAGATTAATACTGTGTGCTGCAACGGAACTCGAACTCGGGACCTTTGCCTTTAGTGGACAAGTGCTCACCGACTGAGCTGCCTAAGCACGGTTCACGAACCGCCCTCACAGCTTTATTCCGTCGGTTCCTGACGTCCTACCTTCCAAACTTCACAGGAGCTATCTTGCGAAATTTTCAAGACCAGCACTCCTGAACACTTGCCCACGAAAAGCAAAGATCCCGAGTCCGAGTCTCCGTCCGGCACACAGCTTCAATCTGGCAGGAAGATTGTGTTATATTTGTTGTTCGTCACTCTTACTTTTGGCTCTCACACCTTTCCGAATCAGTTGGTGTTTTTATTATTTATTTTCATTTTCAGTTTTACATATTTCCTATTTAGGTCTTACACAATGACATTAAGCACCGTACAGGTTTTCGGCAACCCCACCAAATTGTCAGAAAAGCGTATACACTCCACTCTTTTGCCTCCTACAAACGCTCCTCTCGTCCTACCTAGGTACTCTCCTAGGTCTCTCCCAGGCACCACTACAAGGTGAAGTCGTATTTGTACACAATGTATGCTCCATTACACTCCTTAAAGGTGCGAGCGGATGTGTGTTCAGCTGTACAGGACACACAAAAATTCCAAACGGATGACACGCCAGGGCTTATTTGGAGCTATAGCGGGAAAAATTTTGTGTCCACGGGTGTGCCGCCCACGCACGAGGTTTGCTTGTCGAAGGTGACTTGCAGCAAGTGAGGCCGTCGCTTCCCTCCGGAGTGGGCTGTGTCCGCGGGCGCGCGCCACTTTGCGGCTGATCGATGCCATGCCAGAGCCCCGGGCGGGTGGGGCGCCCAGCAGCAGCAGCCGTCGCCATGGAGACCGGGTCGATGCCGCCGCCGCCGCCTGACCCACTGCCGACCCGCTAAACGCGCTGAGCTGTGCTCGCCACTGGCTCGGCTGCTCGCCTGCGCAAGTGGCCGCTTCACGGAGCCCACCCCCGCCCCCGCCACGTTGGGGGATGGAGAGTGGGCGGAGGGAGGGGGTGAGCTACCGCCTGGGAACACGCCAGCTCGACCCTCCAATTTTTCTATCAGTCCATTTCAGCAGATAAAACATTACCAAGCATCTTCAGTTTTGTTTTATCATAAAGAGAGAAAAATTCCGCCTTGTGCAACTGAAATGTATTCTTGAGTACCAGACATGTTGCGCCTATTTATATTAAGTATCTTTAGTGGTCTAAAATACATCTAAATTTATTGAATTACACATGTTTTGATGTGAGACTTGCAGTGATTCTTTGGCAGTTTGGTTTGATCTAGCAATTTCTATTTACAGTTATATGTTTGTGTTTTTTACTTACATTCATTTTTGTGACATGTTCATCCCGTCATCTGTTGTTCAATATATGTTAAATTGTATAAACAATTTATTTGTGTTTTAGATCACTGTAGCTGCCTAACATGAGTAAGCGGAACATGTCTGATACTCAAGAATAAATTTCAGCTGCAAAGGACAGATATTTTCTTATCTTTATGATAAAACACAATTAAAGTTACTACTAGGAACTGAGGGAAATGTCTGCAAATATTAACAACATTACCAAGTGTAACACGATAAAAAATTCTTCCTCTCTCGAAATCACGAGCTTCAATCTTTCGTTATGTGCAGTCTGCTCTCCAGATCTCGTTTTTGGCATCTGGATAAGCTCGTAACATAAATTTTTAACAAGATAATATTTAAATTCATGTAGATGAAACCTAACGTTTTTTTAGCAACTTACCGCTGTCTAAAGCAAAAAACTTCACAAACATAAGCACGCTTGTAGCTTGCACCCGGTCGCTATGACTGTTACCAGAGTAAGATGGGCGAGTGTCATGCTTTGGTATTTTTCTGACATCGATGACAAATAAAAATGAATCTGCAGAACAGCTATATTTGCTCAGTATAAAAAGAAGCATGAATGAGAAAATGCAATACACCAATTGGGTCATTCCATGTGAAACTAACCAATATAAAAACTAAATTTCTATCCAGATGATTCAGAATTTATAATTTATTGTCATTTTATTCGAGCTATGCAAATAATGTAACATCCAAAATTATATATATATTTGGTAATTTCGGTTTTGACTTATTAATTTTTAAAGTTACCAAGATTGTGCGATTTTTGTCAAATTTTGAGAAATCAAAATAGTCATAAATCAAAAACTGCTTCACTTATAAGCCTGAAATTCGCACCATTTTATTCAATATGTTATATGTTATATTTGCTTCCATGACCGTATTTGTAAAGTTTCTAAATTTTTACAAACATTTTTCTTTAATTTATTGAAATTTAAATACTAATTTCTTTTTACTTTCTGAAAAATGGTATTCATAGATTCTAATATAATAACATATTATGTTAATGTGAGTGCCAAATTTCATGGTGGTATTCCATAATACATGGTTTACAGGCTGATTCATAAAACTTAAGTTGGGAAGACATTGTGGCATATTACTTAAGCACACATTCGTTTATCATTTTGACACTGGAGTAAACCATTCCATACAACAATTAATATATATTGTTAAGGGATATCATGTCTCTTTCATTTTGCATAACATTTAACTTAGGTTTTTATGTTTTTAGTGCAATAGCAAATAGGTAATTCCAACATATCACAATAAATGTATATTTATTTCTCTTGAGACAGTAATTTATTTCAGTACAGATGAATTGTTGAGATACAATTAGCCAATCACTGGAGTCAGATAGAGAGAGAAGCATGTTGCTATATGCATCTGTAAGTCACAAACCGTATGTCGTCCTTGAGACATGCATACATGAAGCAACCTTTCTAAAATAGTAGTGGTGGCATTTTACACAGAATGCAATAATTTTCAGCACAGTTTGGGATATTTAGCACTAAACACCACTGTACTACATTACTAAACTTGTAAATGTTTGAACGATGACCCGCTAGCACAATATAAGAACCAGAAAATATTTTCTATCCTGTGTCATCATGTTAAAGATTTTGTAGGAATTGTAGCGGAAATGCATTTTCATGTCACTTCACATGAAACCCAAGTATTATTCTGTAAAAAGACTTGCAGCCGAAGATGTGTGTACGAGGTGCATTCAAGTTCTAAGGCCACTGATTTTTTTTTTTTTCTAATTAACTACTCACCCGAAATCGATGAAACTGGCGTTACTTCTCGACGTAATCGCCGTGCAGATGTACACATTTTTCACAACGCTGATGCCATGACTCCATGGCAGCCGCGAAGGCTTCTTTAGGAGTCTGTTTTGACCACTGGAAAATCGCTTAGGCAATAGCAGCACGGCTGGTGAATGTGCGGCCACGGAGAGTGTCTTTCATTGTTGGAAAAAGCCGAAAGTCACTAGGAGCCAGGTCAGGTGATTAGGGAGCATGAGGAACCACTTCAAAGTTGTTATCGCGAAGAAACTGTTGCGTAACGTTAGCTCGATGTGCGGGTGCGTTGTCTTGGTGAAGCAGCACACGCACAGCCCTTCCCGGACCTTTATGTTGCAGTGCAGGAAGGAATTTGTTCTTCAAAACATTTTCGTAGGATGCACCTGTTACCGTAGTGCCCTTTGGAACGCAATGGGTAAGGATTACGTACGCCCTCGCTGTCCCAGAACATGGACACCATCATTTTGTCAGCACTGGCGGTTACCCGAAATTTTTTTGGTGATGGTGAATCTGTGTGCTTCCATTGAGCTGACTGGCTCTTTGTTTCTGGATTGAAAAATGGCATCCACGTCTCATCCATTGTCACAACCGACGAAAAGAAAGTCCCATTCATGCTGTCATTGCACGTCAACATTGCTTGGCAACATGCCACATGGGCAGCCATGTGGTCGTCCGTCAGCGTTCGTGGCACCCACCTGGATGACACTTTTCGCATTTTCAGGTCGTCATGCAGGATCGTGTGCACAGAACCCACAGAAATGCCAACTCTGGAGGCGATCTGTTCGACAGTCATTCGGCGATCCCCCAAAACAATTCTCTCCACTTTCTCGATCATGTCGTCAGACTGGCTTGTGCGAGCCCGAGGTTGTTTCGGTTTGTTGTCACACGATGTTCTGACTTCATTAAACTGTCGCACCCACGAACGCTCTTTCGACACATCCATAACTCCATCACCACATGTCTCCTTCAACTGTCGATGAATTTCAATTGGTTTTACGCCAAGCAAATTCAGAAATCGAATGATTGCGCGCTGTTCAAGTAAGGAAAACGTCGCCATTTTAAGTATTTAAAACAGTTCTCATTCTCGCCGCTGGCGGTAAAATTCCGTCTGCCGTACGGTGCTGCCATCTCTTGGACGTATTGACAATGAACGCGGCCTCATTTTAAAACAATGCGCATGTTTCTATCTCTTTCCAGTCTGGAGAAAAAAATCGGAGGCCTTAGAACTTGAATGCACCTCGTAAAACCAAATATTATATCCCCTCCAGTTGTTTGAGTGGGGTAGAGTTATTAACTAAACAATTATTTTTTGTATGTCTCAAATAATGAGCATGCAGCAGTTTTTGTGAAGCTATAGCAGTCTCATAAACTCAGAAGTATGATGCAATTATTTCTATCGGAGCCAAAAATAAGGCAAAATTTGTTGTTGAATTTAAGATTTCAGATATTCATAAAATTCAAATGGATCCAAAGCATATGGCATGTCTTTTGAACAAATTGGAGTATTTGTCACTTGAGGTGAATGGCTTCTAAACTATAAAGAGATTAGGAAGATGGAGAAGTAAACCTTTCATTTATGTATCCTTGAGGTCCAGCTCATTTTTAATACAAAGAAGACCAGATCGAATGACTGGCTGAAACTTCATACCTTGTAAATTCCACCTGACAGCTGCCAGTGGAAGAACATACAGACTATCAGACGAAGAGATGCAAAAAATTCTCACAGATTATTTGGGAAAAACATGTCAGAAAACTGTCATTACTGATGAAGCAATCTATGACAAGTCTTTCAAGAGATAACAATAATGTGTAATCTTAAATTCAAATGTGATTGTAATTGGATCACTGTAATGTTTCCTATGCTGTAGATGAGTAGAACTTTTCTCATTACAAGGTTCTCAAATAACCCTTGTTAAATAGTAACAGCTACACCAATGTTCAACTAATGATATTAATTAATATTGACATATCTGTAAAATAAGGGTACAGTTAAGTAAATATTTCTTATCCTATATTCATCAGGTGTTATTACTGATTATGGTAACATTTTTTCACAATTATCATGGATAAATGAAATCTGAATTAATGTGTAAGTCTAATAATAAGTTGATTGTGAAAGAAAAAAAATTATATTTGCCACTTAACATTTCTATTACAACTTAGTAATAAATCCAGCCATGTAGAATACATGCTGGGTGGTGCATTTACCAATAAATAAAATATATTTTGTTTCCTCTGGCATCCCATCATTAATACTTGTCACACAAATTAACAAATAGTGTAAGACAGACATACATGTTTTAAAACAAAAATTTCTGTGTTTAAATTTTTAGAATTTAAAATGATTCCTTGGAAAAATTCGGCATTTTTATCAATACACGTTGGTATCACAAGTCCTAAAGCTTAAGAGAAACTTAATACAATGGTACAAGGTCTGTAGGCCAAAATAGTGTTTTAAAACCTAAAACGAGACAAAAATTGCACACTATAGCAAATTTTAAAAATTACTAAGTCAGAAACGACAGGCTTAAAAATAATTTATTTGGGATTTTTCATGGCGGGAACTACTGCTACAAATGTACAAAAAATTTTGAAAATTTGAAATATCGAAAATCGGACAACTGGTTGATTTCAGGTAACATGATAAAAACGCTACATTAGAACCACGTGGTTAAACGGACTGCCTTACGTTGCAGCAAGGAGAGAGTTGAGATACTGCGCAGATTTCTATTGAAGCTTCTGACAGACACATACCATTTCAAAATCTGTAGGTATCACAGGTAAACGACATTGTGCAAAATGTTATCTATACCTTGTTCAGCAACTAGACTACTTTGACAGTAGGAGAAAATGAAAGGCTGGAACTTGTTGGGAATGGTGGTCTTATCTTATCCTTGTCTCGAGCATCAATTCAAACAACATAAGTAAGAAAAAAACACAAAGCACGTTACAAGATTTAATTACGTACGCATGTCGGTGAGTGCTAGATGACACCATAGGTGACAAAAATTTGAAGCTTACTGAAGTATCCCTTAACAGACAGCGGCATGATGTTGAAGGTAATGACAGTGATCTTATTTTACTATTTCATGAAAGGATCACACACACACACACACACACACACACACACACACACACACACACACAAAACTTCGTACATGTACGCACCATCGGCAGTTACGTGAATGATTATAGTTGCAATTCTTCGTGATAGGTCACCAGACTGTGTTAGTGTAATTCGTAGTTAGCGTTGTTAGCAGGCCACGTAGGGAATACAACGGGTGTGAACAGGGTTAGATGATGATTTATCACCGTAAACGATACGGAGATACTGCATACTCTTGTGAGACAGCGTTATCAGTACTTGGCAGAGTTTGAAAGGAACCTCATTGTTGATCTCCATTGGGCCGGTGGTTGAACCGTGCAGTATCTAGAATACGTAGTTTTATTTGTCAATAAGACGTGACTGTGGGCCGATATTGGACTGCGTGGGAACGTGAGGGCAGAAATACTGGCCGTCAAGCTTCCGGTCAACAGCGTCTGACCACCACCAGGGAAGATTGGCGTACAGTGCATCAAGCACATCACACTTCCTTCACATCTGCAATCTGCCATCCGAGAACAATGGACTCCCTGCACAACTGTGCGACATCCCACGCTATTGGTGGGTGGTAAGCAGCAGCTGGTCTGGGGAATTACTGTCCCAAGGGTAGGATGCCGTTAACACCACAACACAAAGGGCTGCGTTTAGAGTGGTGCCGCGACAGAGAAGCATGGGCTGTTGGTAAATGGCGTCGCATTGCATTCATCGATGAATTACTGCTCTGATTTACCCCTGCTGACCATCGTTGACGGATACAGAGGTGAGCTGGAGACAGGTCTGAGTTTTCTAATGTGTTGGAGAGGCGCAGCGGTGGTATTCCTGGCTTCGTGGCATGGGGAGTCATCGGGTATTATTTTATGTGCCGCTGCTGGTGACTGATGGAACTCTGAGGGCAGAATGGTACGCCACGAATATCCTGGATCCTCATGTGTTACCTCTCACGGAACAGTATCGCATTGCGTTTTTCAACAGGACAATGGACGTCCACACGCGGGACACGTCACTGCAGACTGTCTGCTTGATGTTTACTCCCGTGGCTAGTGGAATCACAGATCAGTCCGTGATGGAACATGTTTTGGACCAGTTCAGACGGCAACTCTGTCCCAATGCGAGCAGGACCGGTTACAGCAGTTGTAGGTCAGCTTGCCTTCGAAGAGGATACAACGACTTCATGACACCCTTCCCAATCGAATCAGTGCTTGCATCCAGAGCGGACGGAGTGCAACATCTTACTAATATCTGCGGTAAATTTGGCTCGTATTAGTAATCCCTGAAGTAACACTATAGACCCTCTTAACCCGTGAAGTTTCATTTGGTTTCCTTCTCTCCGTCTGGGCGCTTCACTATTTCCGTCCGGCAGTGTATGTTAGATCGAATTTGTAATTCCATCTTTACACTAACTAAAAAGAAATCTGTAAATGAAGCATCAGTAAGAATGAATCGTGTCTGCTTAAAGCGCTTACAGCAGGCAAGAAGTATACGAGCTGGCTTAATTAATAATATTTACATCTTTGTGAGTGTACAGCTCACCCTTGCGCTTTTCCAGACCAATTGCAGTGACGTCTCATTTGCTTCCGGAGCGAGCAGCGCTCGCCATGTGAAGTGAGTGGGCGGTAAAGGCTCGGGAATTGCAGCGGAAACGTTTAATTATTCACAGAATGAAGGAAGACGGCTTCATTTGGAGGTCTGCCGCGAATTAATTGCGAGGAGAGTGTCGCACCGCGCCGCTCGGAGGCGCATTAAAGTCTCTGAAAGGAATGTGTATCATGGTGGGGGTTCAGTTATGCGGAAAGGGGGTCAGAAAAGTTCACTTCAGCTCGACGGTTTGTGACACCTTTGCAAAAGGATCTAATGTACAGTTAAAGATCGTATGAAATTAGCGGTGTAGGTAATAAACTTTTGAGCCATATGTTTGAGATGAGCAAAGTCAGATGACCCTTAAATGACTAAATGACAGTCAGTCGTCACCGTTAGTTGTATCCCTTCTGTCCCTTTACAGTAATATCGTTCAGATTGTAATGAACAGTCCAACAGTGATAAAGTGTTTTCTTAAAGAAGGGTAACACTCACAAGAATTTCTGCAAACGTGACATTTTGTCGTCACATGCAATATCAACAGCCACAGGAATTGCTATTGACTTTGTGACAAAGAAGAATATGCATGTTACTGTTGCTCGTTTCATTCGCAGTTAAAGCTATTAGGCTCGTGCCTGACCACGCACTCAGAAATAGCGAAATACTCATTTCATCCCTCTTTCTCTAGTCAGATGGAAATGTGAATAACATCGAATATTGCAGAACGTACATGTATGAAATTCATGAGAAAGTCCCACAATACGATTACAAGGCTAAGATGAAAGAAAAGAAATATTAACATATAGTGGGATACGAACCTTCATCCTTGGAGTCCTTAAACCACGACATTATACACTACGCCAGCTCTTGGTCGTCTGATTTTATTCTCGTGTCTCGGATATTATGGTAACTCTTGAAGTCTTATATCGTTGACGCGGTGTTAATAGATATTTAATGATAGTGGTCACGTGTTTGTGATAAATTTTCAGTGCACCATTGCTCCGGCACACTGCAAGTTCTAATAAAAAGAATCGAAATATGCCAAAACAAATACGGCACCTGCTGCATCGATTGTCGATATAGCACGTGACGTCGTCATGACGACGCGTTTGCAGGAAGTCTTTTGAGATGAGCATGGAGATAAGAAAAATAAGGAAGGTGGCACTGTAGACTTACGCTGTACATTATTTTGAAGCCAAAGAGAGCGGGGCCTGCCGCCGTTTTAAGCAGCCCAAAATATTAGCAGACTACTGTTGACGAGTACTTCTTGTTCATTATTTCTCTCGTGTGCACGCTAAAACTGTTTTAAATACTTAAATTATAGAGCTCACGTGAATAAAAAAGTGTCAGGAAGGCAATTTCGAACGTTTTTCTGTTCTTTAACGCGTATTTGCACCAGTAATACGACACAGTCGGAGTGACGTCACGGGGAAATGTCACAGCGGTGAATTATGGGAGTATGAAAGAGGTGAACCTAATGTTCAGGGCTAGTTAAGATAGCGGACGTCGACTTCAAGTTTGTGACATAGTGCTACATCACTTCTTTTTTATCCCCATGAATATGAGTGTTACTCAACGACAAATGTTTCAAAGAAATTCATATAATGTCAAAAGGCTATATTCCTATTGAATTAAGATAAAGAAAAGAAGACCTAGTGTGAGTAGGATATGCGCTCTAAGGGTTTTGTACAAAATTGATTATCTGTATATAGAAGACGATATTATTATTATTATTATTATTATTATTATTATTATTATTATGACCTGGAGGAACCTATACATCGAAGAAGCAATGACGGATACAAAAGAAAGGTTCAAGAGCGGAATTAAAATTTAAGGTGGAAGGAAATCAATGATAAGATTCACATCCCGCTGTTGGACGAAATGAACAATCTAATGAGTGCAGAATATGGACTGACAGTAAATCGAAGAAAGACGAAGCTAATGAGAAATAGCAGAACCGTGACAGTGAGAAACTGAACATCGGAGTTACCTAGGCAGCAAAATAACCCACGACCCATGGTGCAGGGACACAAATAGCAGACTAGCACATACGTAGATAGCATTCCTGTCCAAAAGAAGTCTATTAGTATCAAACATAGGTCTTAGTTTGGGGAAAAAATTCCGGAGAATGTACGTTTTGTGGGACAGTATTTTTATTTTTTTGTCACTCTGCTGATTGGTCTGAAGCGGTCTGCTATGACTTCTTCTTCTGCATCAATCATTTTACCTCAGAGTAACAATTGCAAACTATATCCTCAGTTATTTACTGGGTGTATTCCAATCTCCGTCTTCTTCTACTGTTTTTATTCTCTATAGCTCTCTCTATACAATGGAAGTTATTCCTTGATGTATTAACAGATGTCCTAATGGTCCTGTCCCATTTTCCTGTCAGCGTTTCCCATATATTTGCTTCTTCCCTGATTCTGCAGAGAACGTCCTCGTTCATTATCATCAGTACACCCAATTTTCGACATTGTTCTGTTGCACGATTCTCTGCTCTTCCGGTTTTCCCAAGTTTCACTACCATACAATGCTGTCCTCCAAACGTACACTCTCGAAAATTTCTTCCTCAAACTAAGAAATTGTGTTTGATACTAGTAGAATTCTCTTGGCCAGGATTGCCCTCTTTGCCGGCGCTAATCTGCATTTTAAGTCCTCCTTGATCCGTCTGTCATCGGTTGTTTTGCTGTCTAGGTAGCAGGATTCCTTGACCCCACCTACTTTGTGATCCCTAATTCTGACGCAAAGTTTCTCGTTGCTCTTATTTCTGCTACTTCTCAATACTTTCCTCTTTCTTCGATTTACTCTCAGTTCATATTCTGTGCTCATTGCACTGTTCATTCCATTCAACAGATGCTGTAATTGTGCTTCACTTCCATTCGGGATAGGGACGTCGCCAGCGAATGTTATCATTGATATCCTTTCGCCTTGTATTTTAATTCCACTCGTCTGTTTTTGTTTTATTTCAGTCATAGCTTCTTCGATGTGAAGATTGAACAGTAGGTAGGAAAGACTACACTCTTTTTAATCGGAACACTTTGTTCTTGGTCATCCACAGTAAAGTATGGATCGTGGGTTTATGGGGAAACCGGAAAGAAAATGATCGATCCGTGTGGGGTGTGGTGCTATAAAAGGATGGAGAAAATCAGGTGCCCTGATAAGATAAGGAATAAGGAGGTTCTTCGTAGAACTAGCGAGGAGATGAACACGTGGAAAACATTGACAACTAAAAGCAGCAGTATGATACAACACGTGCTACGACATCAGTGAATAATCTCAAGGTCCTAGACGGAGCTGTGAGGGTCTAAATCTGTTGGGAAAGATAGAAATCGGAATACATCGAATAAATAAGTGAGGATGTTAGGTGTAAGTTGTGCTATGATACGCCAGACGGCGACATTCTTAAGCGGTTTGGAGGGGGGTGGCGTCAGCACACTGCTCTCCCGGCTGCTGTCGATTTCCTAGACGTCAGAGTCACCAGTCCTCGCTCAAGTAGTCCTTAGCAAGCACAGTAGATCTTGTGGACTTCGTGCCATCAAGAAAAAAATCACTGGCACTGACAACTCCAGATTTTCTGATCCATCAGCTACGGACGTGGACGATATTACGCTCAACCCAACCAACTTGCGCAGCATTACGACTGAGTCCAACTACTCGACCACTGACACTGAACTGATCGATTGTGATTAAACGGTACTACAGTGCCGAATGATTTAAAGAGTCGCGCACTAATACGCCGCGACAAAGAGTTTCTTTTTAATAAAACGAGCGAAAAATGTTTATTCGTTGTCAGACGTGGTATTCCGTGTATGGGCGCGTTAAACACGACCTCCCCCAAGAGCGAAATTTACAGGTGTCGCCCACAAGCCATTTGTTCGTCGGTCAAGGGTCACTGGCTGCAAAGGGCAAGGGCACACACAGGCAGCTCTCGACTGACACAGTCCGCACGCTTCAAGGGTGGTACTGCTAGCCTGAGCGCCTACGTTACTACGGTAGTGTCCGTTATACAGCCTGTTATTAGGTTTGACTCTGGCCAGAGCCAGAGAGATTCAGTCGTTAGTATCAGGAGCTCATTAGGGACTGCAAGTTTTGATTAAACTGCAAAAGAAAAGAGAGGAGAAAAAAAAGCCAAGTGCGAGTAGGATTCCCACACTGAAGGTTCCGTACAAACTTAATTTTGTATATAGAGTATACAGACAGTTCATCCATTCCAGTATCCCAACGATTTTTGCCTGTTATCGACATTGAATCCGTGAGAACGATATCTTCCCAGTACCAAAGACTTTCGAGTATATTTCAATTTCACGTTTAAAATCATAACAAATCACAAAATAAATATTTTTCTCGTCTAATGTAACTACAAGTAAAAACTTTTCTGATTCTTTTCCTTTACTTACACTATGAAACCTTTCTTCTCGCCAAATTTCATGACTCTACGTCAATGTAAATACCCCATACGTTTTAATGAGCGAGATTGCGAGTGTCAAAATATGTGGCATTGACTTAGAAGCGCCGGCCGCTGGTGGCCGAGCGGTTCTGGCGCTGCAGTCTGGAACCGCGCGACAGCTACGGTCGCAGATTCGAATCCTGCCTCGGGCATGGATGTGTGTGTTGTCCTTAGGTTAGTTAGGTTTAAGTAGTTCTAAGTTCTAGGGGACTGATGACCTGAGCAGTTGAGTCCCATAGTGCTCAGAGCCATTTTTTTTACTTAGAAGCTTAGCTTTTTTGCACTGCTAAAATATTGTACATCCCAGTACGTGACGCAAATTTCAATTCGATACATTTACCCATTCCCGAGAAAAAGTAGTCTTAACAGACTCACGGGTGGATAGTCTGATAACAAATGACAAAAACAATTTTTCTCTTGTGGAATAATTACAAATTAACGAATCCGAAATTTTTCCTGTAGTTGTTCTGCGAAACCTTGCTTTTTGGCAAATTTCATGATTCTGGGTAATGGCAAGTACCCACTAGGTTTTGATGAGTGTGTTTGCGAGCATCAAAATATGCGACAGAAATGGGCATATCTTTTGACTGTGTTGACTTATAAGCTTCACTTTTTTCCTGGGACAAGGAACCGTATACTTCATTACATGGCATAAATTTCAAATTGATACGTCTATTCCTGAGAAAAAGGGTTTTAAGCAATTGGACAAACAGATGGGCAGACAACATAGTGAACCTTTAAGGGCTCTATTTATGTCGATTGAGATACGGAACCCTGAAAACCAATCGAAATAAAAATTTACTCATTTCAACAACACAGCTGTTCTGTTAAGAAATAGTTCAAATGGCTCTGAGCAGTATGGGACTTAACATCTGTGGTCATCAGTCCCCTAGAACTTAGAACTACTTAAACCTAACTAACCTAAGGACGTCACACACATCCATGCCCGAGGCAGGTTTCGAACCAGGGACCGTAGCGGTCACGCGGTTCCAGACTGAAGCGCCTAGAACCGCACGGCCACACCGGCCGGCAGCTGTTCTGTTGCCTGGGCGTTTCAAATGTCAGCTATATGAACATTGACACATAACGTTAGTATGAAATCGACAATAACTTGATATCCAGCCGTAATATGGAGACATCAGGACTATTGTTTTATAGGTAACTTTAGGCTGATTAATGTAAAAAAATTCCAACCACTCTCTACCCCACTTATTTTATAAGCTGCTCTTAATATTCTCATTTATATAGTGATCTATGTGGCTAAAATTACTACTGCTGAACTAAGGCAGCTACAGTCATCAGCAAGATGTCCGTAGATGTAACTTGCGAAGCTCTATCAGCTGGACGACCGATACTCTGGATAAATATATTTATTTTTATAACCATCACAGTTAACAAACTACCTTATTTAAATAGTAATTCGCATCACTTCTATATTAATAAACAAGTGTTAACATAAGTTGCTAGTGGTGGCCATTTCGCAGCAGCTGTATATAAATTGGAGTAGCTTAATAGAAAAACGCCTTTTGCATCTTGCACATTAAATTTTTTATTTAACTTACGCACTCGCACGCGTTTCGCCTTATTTACAAAGCACGTTCAGTGCCTGTCCTAAAATATTACACGATTTTGGGCTCTGAGCACTATGGGACTTAACTTCTGAGGTCATCAGTCCCCTAGAACTTAGAACTACTTAAACCTAACTAACCTAAAGGCATCACACATATCCTTGCCCGAGGCAGGATTCGGACCTGCGACCGTAGCGATCACGCGGTTCCAGACTGTAGCGCCTAGAACCGCTCGGCTATCCTTGCCGGCTACACGATTTTTTCGTTTAAACATATAGGTTATCGTTTGCACGTATAGGCTGTCGTTTGCACATTCAAGTCATTCAATTAAAGTAGTTCATTCAAGTTTTTATAATAAAATGGAAAGATATTTACAGATTAGCGTCTAATTCATTATTTGTAAGCCAAACAGCTTTCTCTCATGTGGCGAACTCGTTCAAAGCTTGCAGTTCTGCTTGCGATCACTGTTTATCAAATGTAGCCCTGCAACTGCCATTTTCTCCGTCTAAAGTTGGCGGTACCAAGAGAAACGAACTGGCACCTGAGAGCCTAATACATTTTAAAGAATTAAAATAAATAGAATATATTTATGTTTAACTATATGAATACTTGATATTATGAAAACAAATATTGAGTTAGTGTACTCAGAACGACATTCCACATACGAATGTTGTACGTAGGCAGTGACATATTTCATGACTAGAGCTGCAAACATGTTGAACATTTCTCGAATGATACGATTTCTGAATAATTGAATCAAAGAAAAATTTGGCTATCTTAAGAGATGCAGGAACGAAGTTTAGAATTTCGAAAACATCAGTATCACTTGATGTTCCCTGTAGAGTGTAGACCGGTAGTAGTTTGGTAATCGTCTTCTTCTCATTAGGCACTGACATAGACAACTAACAAGGGATTTTATGATATTGTCAACGTATTCAAGTAACGGAATGGCATATCCCAGTTTTCTGAAAAGGTGTCGAAAAAATATCGTGTGATCAAATGTGTGATGGGCTGTTGTAACGGTACAATATTAAGGAGAAAATGTTTTCAAGTGAACTGATAATCCACGTATTACTTACAAATGTATATCGTATAGCTTTCTCTGGTTGATTACAGGTTAATCGCAACAGATAGCGGCAGCGGATACGTACTATTAAGATTAGACACAAGTTTCGTTCCTATTGATCTACGGCGTGGGCGTGTTCCAGGAGACGACACATGTGACGAAACAAGAACACACAACAAATATTTACCAAGGAAACAAGATATGTCAGCGTACTTTCAACAGACACTAAATGACATAATGCCCATGGCTACGAAATAAGTCAAAAAAGCTTTAACTTATTTCAGTTTAAAAAGCAATTACAGATTTATCAGGAAAGATGTAAATGTTCACTACAGTGTGGTACATATGATACTTCTTAGACTATTTCTGCCCCACATTATCAAATAGAAACATCATTTTACAACGAGTATTTACAGTGATCGCATTATTACAAGGAATTTGCGCAGAAGTTACGTTGAACTATTAATTCAGTGTAAGCGGGTGCATGCTGTCCCATGTAAGTGTACCAATCTATTTCAGATACTTATCAATATCTAAAAAATCGTTGAGCAATTCTCAGTTTTAAAATAGTTATTCTGCAGTTCATTTTGATCCCAATGGCGTATTAGTTTCCGCTGTGTGCCTACGCGCAATCGCGTATGAACTGCGAAATAGCACATTCGTTCGCATTGGAGGATCAATTAGTTACTCATATATTGGCAGTCGACGCAGACTCCCTAACAATCCATTCAACTCGGAACATAGCTATGAATACACAAAAAGTATTAAATATTTCAATAGCAATGGTAAAAATTAATTTCAACCTAATGCTTTTGTAAAATTAAATTTGTTTTAAAATTTAATAGCTTTTATTCCATGCGAATAGCATCGAACAGGCAATGTTTTACTGGTTACGGAATGTGTACTTCTCTTGAGCAGCGTTCTCTCTCTAGCAAACAGTTGGCGACGAATAAAGGTAACGGAAGAAAACACACACACACACACACACTCACACACACACACACACACACCACCCTTACTTGCTTTCCCAGGGGAAACTGCCATACACACAGCGGGGTAGCCATATTTGGTGCGACTTTCTCACAACACATCTGAAATGTATCTGGGTGTAAGAAAAAAATAATATTGCGTTTACCTCAATAGTTTGACCATAAATTATAAATCAAAATTAACACGGCGCATTGCGTTGCAGTTCTGAAAAGTGACTGCTTCCCTAAAATTTCGGAAATTTACGGTCTGCGCACGACAGTATATGAAGGCACACAACTGTATCTCCAGGTTTATTTCTTCTTTATTTATTGCCGTAATTATGCTTAACTAGCATAAATTATGAGTCAGTATTGAGAGGTAAGCTATGATTATTGCCCTTATACGTAATGCTCTCTCCGATCATAGAACATTAGGATTATCTCTTACCGTCTTGGTTGATTTTTTATGCTTGGTGCTGCATACGTGAAAAGCACAGTTTGAGAGTTGGGAAGCGGCAAAACTTGGAAGGCGAGCAAACACGCTCATGAATATCCCGCTGATACATTTCCGAGCCTAATGGATCCCACGCCGTTGGCCATTTCTTATTCATTCGCCTGCAAGAGCCGTTTTCCTTTCTCAAGTGAACCAAAACGCCAAGCTTTTGAAGCACAGCAGCTATTTTATACCCCTGGTAGAAACTTTCTGACAAACAAGAATAAATCTGTGAAAGGGGAAGGGGTTGAGCGGGGGTTCCTCCGGTCGTGTCAAAGTTACCCAGGTGAATTATAACCTGCGTGTGACTTCGATAAATGACTAGAGCAGGCTATCAGAGAGTAGGTAATGTTCTCCTCCCGACAATTTCACGTGTAAAAATCGTCTTGTAGTTCGCAGTCTCTTACAAGACTCACGTCAGGTACAATTTCATATATTGCGTTGTTTTATTGTGTGCCACATTATTGGGAACGTAGTTTAAGTTTCTTGCATGCAGATGCGGGAAGTAAGGTCTGAACGGCCAGGAAATGGAAACCACTGAGAAAAATCAAAAACGTGTTATTTGGAACAGTTACAACTTCCTGCTACTTCTCTATATAGTCGCCGTTCCGACTTAGATGTTTGTCATAGCACTGTACAAACTTCCCGAAACCCTCGCCATAGAAGGCAGCCGCCAGTTGTCTACGCTGGTCTACAGCTTGTTGTCTGTGCCAAAATACTGTTCTCATAGCCAGCAGTTCATGGGAGCAGGGGGCTCCAACTATGGGCTGTACTGTGTGGGTGATCAGATACTTTCCGTAGAAAACGGTACAGGAGCTTCTTCAATGCTCCACAGAGTGCGGCCGAGAATTGTCATAAACAAGGAAACGCATGACAGTTATGTTATGTGGAGTGCATGACATCAGGCGAAATCCCTCACCATGTCCTCGTACATGGCGGGAGACACTATTCCCTAGGCATCTTTAGGTGCTGAGTGCGCTCAGAACTAAAAAAAACGAACTAATACGATTGGTGGGCATTGTAGAGACACTGCTCAACACATCGGTACAAAGCTTCATCGGATTTTCACGGTTGTTTCCATTTCGCGCCCGACCGGACCTTTACTTTCCGAATAGCTGTTGTGAATTAACTGTAAAAAAATGGAACTGAATTGGTGTTCTTGCAATCAACGATAAAGAAAAGCACTATATGCTTACTTTGCTTAACGGAATAACATGAAAAGAAGGTATCGGTGGATAGGACACATTCTTTCACATCAAGGAGTTAACAGTTTACTATTAGAGGGTAACATAGGGGGTAAAAATTGTAGAAGATGGGAAAGGGATGTAGTAAGGTTAAAATGGATGTAGGTAGCGTTATGTCTTAGGGGATGAACAGCCTTGCGCACTATAGCCTAGCGTGGGGAACTGCATCAAACCAGATTCGGACTGAAGATAACATACAAAAGTTTTAGATGCAACAGTTACAGCAGTGTAATCAAAGAACATTAAAATAGCTTTTCTTGTATACATTCTGCGTAATCCACCACAAACGCATGGAGATGGGTACCTTGTACTAGAAATAGTTATTTCCTTTCCCGTTCCACTCCTAAACGGAGCAAGGCAGAATGACTATCGGAATGTCTCCGCACGACGCCTGATTTCTTCCTTTTTTACTGTCGTCGTTCTTACTCGAGATGTACGTAACTGGCAGTAGAATCATTTTGCAGTCTGTCGCAAATGTCGGTTCTCTAAACTTCTTCAAAAGTGAGTCTCGAAGACACTCCAGGGATTCCCATTGAGTTGACGGAGCATTTCCGTAACATTCGCGTGTTGACCGAACGTCTCGGTAACAAATCCAGCAGTCCGCCGCTGATTTGCTTCGATGTGTCTCTTTAGTTTGACGTATTGAGCACCTTAAGGACTCGAGCAGTGCCCAAGAAAGGGACGCACTAGTCTTTATATGTCAGCTCTCCTTTATATGTAAGCTCTTCTACACTCCTGGAAATTGAAATAAGAACACCGTGAATTCATTGTCCCAGGAAGAGGAAACTGTATTGACACATTCCTGGGGTCAGATACATCACATGATCACACTGACAGAACCACAGGCACATAGACACAGGCAACAGAGCATGCACAATGTCGGCACTAGTACAATGTATATCCACCTTTCGCAGCAATTCAGGCTGCTATTCTCCCATGGAGACGATCGTAGAGATGCTGGATGTAGTCCTGTGGAACGGCTTGCCATGCCATTTCCACCTGGCGCCTCAGTTGGACCAGCGTTCGTGCTGGACGTGCAGACCGCGTGAGACGACGCTTCATCCAGTCCCAAACATGCTCAATTGGGGACAGATCCGGAGATCTTGCTGGCCAGGGTAGTTGACTTACACCTTCTAGAGCACGTTGGGTGGCACGGGATACATGCGGACGTGCATTGTCCTGTTGGAACAGCAAGTTCCCTTGCCGGTCTAGGAATGGTAGAACGATGGGTTCGATGACGGTTTGGATGTACCGTGCACTATTCAGTGTCCCCTCGACCATCACCAGAGGTGTACGGCCAGTGTAGGAGATCGCTCCCCACACCATGACGCCGGGTGTTGGTCCTGTGTGAATCGGTCGTATGAAGTCCTGATTGTGGCGCTCACCTGCACGGCGCCAAACACGCATACGACCATCATTGGCACCAAGGCAGAAGCGACTCTCATCGCTGAAGACGACACGTCTCCATTCGTCCCTCCATTCACGCCTGTCGCGACACCTCTGGAGGCGGGCTGCACGATGTTGGGGCGTGAGCGGAAGACGGCCTAACGGTGTGCGGGACCTTAGCCCAGCTTCATGGAGACGGTTGCGAATGGTGCTCACCGATACCCCAGGAGCAACAGTGTCCCTAATTTGCTGGGAAGTGGCGGTGCGGTCCCCTACGGCACTGCATAGGATCCTACGGTCTTGGCGTGCATCCGTGCGTCGCTGCGGTCCGGTCCCAGGTCGACGGGCACGTGCACCTTCCGCCGACCACTGACGACAACATCGATGTACTGCGGAGACCTCACGCCCCACGTGTTGAGCAATTCAGCGGTACGTCCACCCGGCCTCCCGCATGCCCACTATACGCCCTCGCTCAAAGTCCGTCAACTGCACATACGGTTCACGTCCACGCTGTCTCGGCATGCTACCAGTGTTAAAGACTGCGATGGAGCTCGGTATGCCACGGCAAACTGGCTGACACTGACGGCAGCGGTGCACAAATGCTGCGCAGCTAGCGCCATTTGACGGCCAACACCGCGGTTCCTGGTGTGTCCGCTGTGCCATGCGTGTGATAATTGCTTGTACAGCCCTCTAGCAGTGTCCGGAGCAAGTATGGTGGGTCTGACACACCGGAGTCAATGTGTTCTTTTTTCCATTTCCAGGAGTGTATATATGTGAGCTACATCTTCTTAGAATTCGCCCAATAAACCGAAGTCGCCTATTTGGCTTCCTAAAACCTTTCTTATACCCTCGCTTTGCCATGTTACGCGAATATACTTAATCGACGTGGCTGTTTGAAGCAGTACGCCATTAATAGTGCATTCGAACGGATTGTTTTCCTACTCATCTGCATTGATTTACATTTTTCTACATTTAGAGCAAGCTGCCATTCATCAAATAAAACAGAAAATTCTGTCAAAGTTATGCTCTAGCCTTCTAAAGGCACTCAACGACGATACTTTGCTGTATATTACTGTTTCATCACGAAACCGTGGCGTACTGTGGCTCTCTGTGTCTATCAGAACATTTGCGTATATACTGTAGAGAACAAGACAGGTCGTATCATACTTCCCTTGACGATACTTCTGTCTCTGGTGAGTCATCGTCATCCGGGGAAGGATACTGGGTTCCATTATTTAAAAAGTCTTCGAGGAGGTTAATAATCTGAGAACCTATCCTTTATGTTATTACCTCCGTTAACGGTCTGTAAAGGGCCCCTGAATCGAACGCTTCCCAGAATTCTAGGAACATGGAATATGCCTGTTTCCCTTCATCCACAGCCCGCAGGATATCATCCGAGAAAGGGCATGCTGAGTTTCGCACAAGTGATGCTTTCTAAATCCTTGCGAATTTGTGGACTAAAGTTTTTTTTCTCAGGAAAATTCTTATCTTCGAACTTAGAATAGTGTCAAGAATTCTGCAGGATATTGGTGTCTAATTTTATGAATGCGTTCTTTTACACCTTCCTATATACACAAGTCACCTGCGCTATTTTCCAGGCACTTACAACTTTACTCTGGGCGAGAGATTCGCGACAAATGCAAGTAAAGTACGGGATCAGTGTCGAAGAGCATTCTCTGTAAGAACGAACTGGGATTCCATCTGGACTTCATGACTCATTTCTTTTCAACTGTTTCAGTTACTTCTGACCGCCAGGTATGCCTACTTCTATGTCCTTCATATAGGAGTCTGTGGGACGGTCACAAACTGAAATTGAAAGAGGATACACACATTATGTATCTTATTTTAGGCCCTGTTACATTAATTACACCAAGTGAAGTGGTGCACTGCTAAGACAGGACTTGTCCTCATGAGGACTGCAATTTAAATCTCGCCTGGGTATCCAGTTTCAGGTTTTCTGTGGTTTACGTAAATCACTTAACACAAAGCAGGATGATTTATTTGAAAGGATGTGGTCGAATTTATTTCCAAATGTAAATTTGTGCTCCTATTAACTTGATGACGATGATATATTACACCCTAAGCTTGTTTCCTTTCATCAATTGATTACAGTTATCAGACTTATTCAGATATCTAGATTAAAAGAGCAGACAATAATACCCTTGGATCGACAGATATTTCAAGGGGGTGGGGGGTTATTTACAAGGTGTCTGTTATTACTGTGGGACATGAGTATCATTGTCAAAGGAACTTTTACTGCAGTTCTTGGGTGTATCTCATTCTTGGTTGGCGATTGATGTGTTGACCATCAAGTGTTGCCCATGCAGCACGTCAGAAAAAGAAGAAAAAGAATTGCGCCTATAGCGTAGTGACCATATCAGGCTGATCCTGAGATCAGTTGGCAATGACTCCAATTGTCTGTTACCGTTTACTTCATGCCCAAAGCCTTTAGCGACCTCGGACCACATACTGATATGCCACACATCAGGTGTAACAGCACTGTGGTCTGCACTTGAAATTTCACTCCCCCTGTGCTTTAATCAACATTCTGTTCCGGTATGTACTCACATCTGATTAGGTAGCTAAAATTTCATCTGTGTTAATTATAAATAAATAACATTACTGTGATGGGAATGACGGATGAAATCTGAAATCTAAGTGTATTATCATCGTGTATGAATATAATTAAATCCTGTCACAAAAGTGAGCACACATCAATGCAGAAACTTCATTAACGTAGGTTTAACTTTATTCTCTACGAATTTAAATGAATTTATTATGGTCTGTTCGCAGTCGTTTTAATAAAATAGCAGCAAGTGATTTTTACTTCGGTTAGGTGTAGTTATTGTGTGGGCACTTGCAATTAACTCAGAGTCTCTTTGCGTATTTATAAGTAGACGGGAGTCCGCATATGTTCTCATGCGACTTATTGCGCGTAGGCTGACAGATTAGCGGCCGGCTGTGCTTTCAACTGAAATTCAAATTAAGCAATGACTCACACAAGACGGCAATGACCTCGCTGCACGTTCACTCTATCCAGTGATCCTACATACATTCCCACGACTTACAAAGAGATTGTTCGCAGTATATGAAATACTGAGGACCAGGTTATCGAAATTAAGTAGTTGAAATGTACCTTAATTTAATCCACGTACATTCTTCATTAGTTAATATAAGTGTTCCCTGTCATTTGGAATAAGAATCATAAAGCTCGTCCATAGGCGGATTTGAAATTCGTTATTCACAAGATTATTGGGATGGCTTTCGCAACACTGAGTAACTATGGCGGATCAAAATATCTGTACGACTTTACAGATTCACAAGTCAGACAAAATGTATATCGCAAGGCTTTCTCCTTCATCGAAATTTTGATACATGGAGTAAAAAGCTACCAGTCTGTCGGAGAGCGGGTAGCACTGCTGCATTCGATTCGGTGCTGTGTCATCACCGGCGGTTCACTAGCTCGCAGCGCCCTGTTGTATTGCAATATTTAAAATTGTTTTCAAGCATTTGATGAAATGCGTAGGCAAATTACTTCCTTTAAATCAGACACGAGGTAAGCAAAATGGGGAGAGCATACAGCTCAGACTCGACTTCTCGCCATTCTAATTGTTTGTTACCAAAGTCCATTTGGTAACACGTGTTCCCCTCCTTCCCCAAAATTAATTAGTCACAGGCGCCAAGAACTTTCGTTTCTAAAAAAAATTCCGCTCCTGTCTAAAGTTTAGCTTGCTAATATGTGTTGAAATACTTGTACTTGGAGCTTCGTAGAGTAAATTATCACACTGACGCCTCCATGTGAGGCGTCACTGATTTCTAACAGACTACTGGTATGCCGTGGGTGCCTGTAAGACTAGTACTGTGTGTCAGTTCCTGGAAGAAACGCAATTTTAATAGCGCTTTTTATCGACGCTGCCCTAGCATACTCGTCAGAAATTGGCGGTCATTGGGATAAGATGGTAGCATGTCACGCAGTCTAATATTTAGAACTATACAGAAATTTTATTCACGTTCACGTAATGTATGAACATTTATTTATTGATTTTCGTTACAGATGGCTCCTCTAAAAGTAAGATTATTACAAAGTGCTTCGGCGTTTCGAATATACACGGTCTAGGAACTTTAATGTGACCACAGTCGGTGTCCGACGTCAACGGGAAATAATCGCTCACAGACGACAGATGGCAGCACTAGCATATCGCACTCGCGTATCATGTCGTTTCTGGAAACCCAGAATCTGCTCTGTAGGAATCAACATGGATTCCAGAAAAAGCAATCGTGTGAGAACCAACTCGCTTTATTTGTTCATGAGACCCAGAAAATAATAGATACAGGCTCCCAGGTAGATGCCATTTTCCTTGACTTCCGGAAGGCGTTCGATACAGTTCCGCACTGTCGCCTGATAAACAAAGTAAGGGCCTATGGAAGATCAGACCAGCTGTGTGATTGGATTGAGGAGTTTTTAGCAAACAGAACACAGCATGTTGTTCTCAATGGAGAGACGTCTACGGACGTTAAAGTAACTTCTGCGGTGCCACAGGGGAGTGTTATGGGACCATTGCTTTTCACAATATATATAAATTACCCTGCAGATAGTGTCGGAAGTTCCATGCTGCTTTTCGCGGATGATGCTGTAGTATACAGAGAAGTTGCAGCATTAGAAAATTGCAGCGAAATGCAGGAAGATCTGCAGCGGATAGGCACTTGGTGCAGGGAGTGGCAAATGACAACATAGACAAATGTAATGTATTGCGAATACATATAAAGAAGGATCCTTTATTGGTTGATTATATGATAGCGGAACAAACACTGGTAGCAGTTACTTCTGTAAAATATCTGGGAGTATGCGTGCGGAATGATTTGAAGTGGAATGATCAAATAAAATTAATTGTTGGTAAGGCGGGTACCAGTTTGAGATTCATTGGGCGAGTCCTTAGTAAATGTAGTCCATCGACAAAGGAGGTGGCTTACAAAACACTCGTTCGGCCTATACTTGAGTATTGCTCACCAGTGTGGGATCCGTACCAGGTCGGGTTGCCAGAGGAGATAGAGAAGATGCAAAGAGGAGCGGCACGTTTCGTCACAGGGTTATTTGGTAAGCGTGATAGCGTTACGGAAATGTTTAGAAAACTCAAGTGGCAGACTCTGCAAGAGAGGCGCTCTGCATCGCGGTGTAGCTTGCTGTCCAGGTTTAGAGAGGGTGCGTTTCTGGATGAGGTATCGAATATATTGTTTCCCCCTACTTATACCTCCAAAGGAGATCACGACTGTAAAATTAGAGAGATTCGAGCGCGCACGGAGGCTTTCCGGCAGTTGTTCTTCCCGCGAACCATACGCGACTGGAACAGGAAAGGGAGATAATGACAGTGGCATGTAAAGTGTCCTCCCCCACACACCGTTGGGTGGCTTGCGGAGTATAAATGTAGATGTAGCAGTGTAGGGTTTATAAAGCGCGTAGAAGGGAACGCAGAACAAAGTGCAGTCGCTCTAACGAGGAAACGAAACGAATTGTCTCACGTCTAGAAGGGCATGATCTTTGACTTTCTGGCCAATGGTGGAAGATGGTTCAAATGGCTCTGAGCACTATGGGACTTAACATGTGAGGTCATCAGTCCCCTAAAACTTAGAACTACTTAAACCTAGCTGACCTAAGGACATCACACACATCTATACCCGAGACAGGATTCGAACCTGAGACCGTAGCAGCAGCGCGGTTCCGGAATGAAGCGCCTAGAACCGCTCGGTCACAACGGCCGGCAACTATGGTGCAACATGGGCAACAGATCATGGGGCAGAACTACAGCTGCGGATATGTGTTCGTGAGAATGGACGTGGAATTTTTGGGCAATTGTCTGTCCAGATGAACGAATGGGCTACCAACGGGGTCTACTCGATGACCGTTGAGCGGAAGTTGTTGCGCATGTACGGCCGCATCGGCCGCCTAGTTGATGCACACGTGGTAACTGCGGCGACGAAGCCTGGAATTTGCACTGCAGTACCAAAACTGGGCGTCCAGTGAGTGAAGACTGGTGTTCTTTTCAGATGAATCCCGTTTGATGCTCCATCGGACAGATGGCCCTCGGCGCATACCGCATGGAACGCCTGAAAATGAAACACCTTGCAACAATCGTCAGAAGGTTCCAGACTGGAGGAGGGAGCTTAATAGTCTGGGGAATGTTTTCGTGAGGAGCTCTAAGTTGATATCCTCATTCTGGAAGGCACGATATATCAACACAAGTATGCATGTGTCTTTGTGAACTGTGTCATCCCTACATGCAGTCTTTTTTCACTCGGCACGATCGCATCTACCAGCAGGACAATCCAACGTATTACAGTGTGCGTCCATGGTTCGAAGAGCACCAGGATGAGTTAGCCGTACTCATCTGGCTACTAGACTCCCTGGATTTGAATCCAATCGGCAATATGTCGGACCATCTGGACCGTGTTGTATGATCCATGGATACTGAAGCGAGTAACCTAAGGCCGCTTGCCTCGACACTGGAGTCTGCATGGCTGGACATCCCTGTCGGTACCTTCCAGAACATCACTGTCTCTCTTGCTCGACGCCCTGGAGCAGTCCATCCTGCCTAAGGTGGTTGTGCAGTCTTTCGACAGATTGTCACATTAATGTCACCGGACATTGAGACGTGGGCAGTCATGTATCAGCAAATACGTTACTTAATGAAGGTTCAAGGCAATTTGATCACGGAAAAGAATTCCTCTGACTGAGTTGTTGTCACGCAAATTTATTTGATTAAATCAGGCAAACAGAAATGTAGGTTCAAATGGCTCTGAGCACAATGGGACTTAACTTCTGAGGTCATCAGTCCCCTAGAACTTAGAACTGATTAAACCTAACTAACCTAAGGACATCACACACATTCATGGGCGAGGCAGGATTCGAACTTGCGACCAGGGCTGTCGCGCGGTTCCAGACTGTAGAGGCTAGAACCCTTCGGCCATTCCTGCCAGCAGAAATGTAGGGATACATCCTGGCTATTGATGCTCTCTGTTACGCAAGCAGTACTGAGCGCTTTGTCTTAGCCAGTCATCTATCCGTAAATGATTTGATTCCTTACACAGAAACGTCAAATACGTTGTTTTGTAAGGCGGACAACCACAGCCGAGCTTCGACATTTTTTCAAAGAAAATTCCGCACTGACTGTATGAATGATTTTTTTATTAAATCTGCGACTGGTTTCTCACCACTTATCGGTGCATCGTCAGGGCAATCTGTACAAAAAATAATATGTTGAAACGTCCCCTTTGAAAAATTTATACTCGACTGTGCTTACGTCCCCTTTGAAAAATTTATACTCGACTGTGCTTAAACTGAAACACAATATTTTTGGCGCAACGCAGTCTGACTTCCAAAAATCCCTACGAAAGAATGGCCCTGACTAACATTAACCTATACCTTTCACAAATCACTTACCTCACAAAAATCTTCGTTACTCAAACTGCAATACAGAGAGAGCCAATACTGCTAGCTAAATAAAAGATTCAAACTACTGAAGGCACTAACTACTGATAGGCATAGTTAGCAAATGAAAGATTTTAATACAGAACAAACAATGTATTTACCTTAATAGTCATAATACATATATCAGTTCATGACACCAATTCTTACAAATTTCAAAACTCCGCCATCTCTCTCCCCACGTCCACCACCGCTGGCGGCTCACCTCCAACTGCGCAACGCTACGCGTCATCTGGTGAAAGCGGTAGTTAAAATTTAAATATCTTTTCAAAAATTTATATTGGTCACCTAGTATAGTATTAGACTACTTAAAAAAATTTACATAAGGAATTGTTTATCAAATGTACAGTACCCCCCACTGTTCACACCTTGTACGCGTCATCCGACCTCTAGCGATTCTCGCGCACTGCGGCTCCTCTCAACTTGCACCGTATGTTCTGATGTGTTTACATGGCCCTAATTCCGATGTTTGTTCATGCTAATGTTCTGCTCTTCGTCGTTCTTGTTTAGGGGCGTTTTATCAACATCGTATTTTATTTTTATTTTCTAGGTCATTACCGCTCCCATAATTTAAAAATATTTTAAAAAGACTTTTAAAAAATTTTAATTACCGCTTTCACCAGATGACTGTATATTGGACGTGGATGGTGGGGAGCGGCTACAGGGCAGTGTTCAACGTTACTATGTTATAAATAGGTACGTGAGTACTTTCTTGTTTCATTCAAAAAACTGACTATTGAAGTGTTTAATTTACACCTCAGAATTTGAGGATAGAATAGTTTATATGAGCTCATATTATATTATTTTTTGTACAGATTGCTTAAGGATGTACCGATAAGTGGTGCGAAATCGGTCGCAGATTTAATAAAAACCATTTATACAGCTAGGGCGGAATTTTCTTTGAAAAACGTCCAATATGTAGCTTTGACTAAAGTGCACCCCCTTGTACACCCAGTTGTGCGCTCTTGGCCTCAGCCTCTCGGGTATCAAGAAATTGCCGAAGGTGCCAACGGTACGGGAAGCGAACGCGGAAGCCATCTCTCTCCCGTTATTAGTGAAATCCTAGCTGCAACAGACCTCCAGATGATTGCTGTTCTCGCCCACGTGTAGGTGGGAGCCTGGGTCGGCCATTATCGGAAACGTGACACGGACGACTTCCTTCGCCGATACTCTGTCTGTCTGGGTGGGAGATTATGTAGCTTCTCTGGTCCTTTGTCACATTCACATTCTATAGTGTTATGTATTTTTTATTCAGTACTGTGTGAAAACTCTTCTGCTAGTGCAGGCCATCTTTTTCGGCCCAAGCAATGTTTTGTTTTCAGTGATGATCATATCTTAATAAAGAGAAATACTGGGTGCTGCTGCTCACGATAGTCCAGTGTGGATTGGAATTATCGTTTGGCAGCGAAGCTTGGAAGATACGCTAATGCGTCACTGCGGAACCGATTTACTCTACAAAAAATTTGGTTTCAGTTGTGACCACTAGGAGCAAATGAGGCGCCGTATGCGTTTGTATGATGGTATGCCATCCTCGCTGTCACTTTACAAGTCATAACGTGAGTGAACAGAATCGATATCGAGAAAAAGAGACCGTGCACTGTTAGTGAAACAGTTTTGTGTGAACGGCAACAGTTACAGTGCTGCAGTGAGAGAGTATCGCCGACTGAAAAGTCTGAGGAAAGGCCTGATGACATTAAGTGTTTTGAAGAAGATGATAATGAAATCGAAAACACGCGTCAGTTTGGTGTGGCACCTGAGAGAGGAAGACGTTCTATTGCGGTGGAAGTTACCGATGAGGTTCCTGTTACTGTAACGGACCATACAGCATGCTCCCCTGGAAGTGCTAGTGCTCGTGCAGTACGGAAAATTTTGCGGTCTATTTTACACTGATATTCGTACAAAACCAGACAGTGCAGCAACTGGAACCTCGTGAGCCGCGATAACGTTCTGAATTTGCGCTTCGGTTTCTGGCACATATCGAAGTGATGACATGCGGGCGGGCAATATTCTGTGGAATGATGACGCACTTTTTACGCTACAAGGTGCAGTGAAAATACAGAACTGGAGAATTTGAGGGCTCTTAGACCGCGTGTTGTGGACGAAGACCCACTGTACGCGCCATCTGTGACTGTCTGGTGAGAATTCACAAACACTTTTACTCTCGGTCCGTTCTTCTTCGAAGAGAATACACGCAGAGGGCCTATCAGGTGTACCATGATGCTTGCGCGCTATTGTACAGCACGTGATTCGTACTTTCGAAGAGCGCAACTGTGTGGAAACAACTGTTGTCGCACAAGGTGGAGCAACACTTCATTTCGCTCGCCCAGTGGAGGATCTGCCTAGTGCAACCTTCTAAAACTGTATTATCTCAAGACATTTTACAGATGCGTAACCTGCAAGATCACCTGATCTGAATTAATGTGAGTTTTCTCTCTGGCCATGACTAAAAGAACGCTTTTATCCAGGACCCATTCGGTCTCTACCTGATCTGCGAAACTGGTAGGAGTAACTGTTGATCAGGTCGTTTTATGGATGCGGCATCTCGTCGATGTCTCCAGTGCTCAAACTAAACAAACTGTGCAAGTGGCGGTTAGCGATAAAATCAACACAATGCCTTTCTCACTTGTTCGACATTTTCTGCACGTGTCCCGTTCCTAATTCATTATATATGCAAATATATATGTCTTTCTTGCATTCAGAGCACCAGATTTGCACCTGATGGTCAAATTGGAACTAAATTTTGCGGCGTAAATCGGTTCCGCATTAACGCATTAGAATATGTACCAAGTTTCGCTGTCATACTATAATAATTACAGCCAGCACTGGATCTACGTGAGCAGCTGCGCTTTAATTGTGACGACCCGACAGATGGATTACGCTTCTCTTAACGACAATACCAAATTTAAATTACAATAGGCCTTACGTTTTAATTAACCGACTTGGCAACTAGCATATTAAAAGCTTGATGACAAAAATAATTGTCCTGTTACAGATTATGAATATTGGTTCATGATAAGTGTGCACCATCTGCTTACCATGCCGACGATACAAGTGAATAAGTGTAAAGAAACAACTTCAGCAAGTATGTGTTCTGCCATATGTCGACACTGTGCTCAGAAATTTCTTCTTTTCATAGTTACGCCAATTAAGTTGTACAATGATGATGAGCTGCTGAATGTGTTGAAAATAAATAAATCGCCAGGTCCTCATGGGATTCCAATTCGGTTTTACAGAGAGTACTCTACTGCATTGGCTCCTTACTTAGCTTGCATTTATCGCGAATCTCTTGTCCAACGTAAAGTCCCGAGTGACTGGAAAAAAGCGCAGGTGAATCTGTATATAAGAAGGATAGAAGGACGGATCCTCAAAATTACAGACCAATATCCTTAACATCGGCTTATTCTCGAACATACTCTAAGTTCGTATATAATCAATTTCCTTGAGACAGAGAAGTTGCTGTCCATGCATCAGCACGGCTTTAGAAAGCATCGCTCCTGCGAAACGCAACTCGCCCTTTTTTCACATATCTTGCGAACCATGCATGAAGGGTATCAGACGGATGCCATATTCCTTGACTTCCGGAAAGCGTTTGACTCGGTGCCCCACTGCAGACTCCTAACTAAGGTACGAGCATATGGGATTGGTTCCCAAGTATGTGAGTGGCTCGAAGACTTCTTAAGTAACAGAACCCAGTACGTTGTCCTCGAAGGTGAGTGTTCATCGGAGGTGAGGGCATCATCTGGAGTGCCCCAGGGAAGTGTGGTAGGTCCAATGTTGTTTTCTATCTACATAAATGATCTTTTGGATAGGGTGGATAGCAATTTACGGCTGTTTGCTGATGATGATGTGGTGGACGGGAAGGTGTCGTCGTTGAGTGACTTTAGGAGGATACAAGATGACTTGGACAGGATTTGTGATTGGTGTGAAGAATGGCAGCTAACTCTAAATATAGATAAATGTAAATTAATGCAGATGAATAGGAAAAAGAATCCTGTAATGTTTGAATACTCCATTAGCAGTGTAGCGCTTGACACAGTCACGTCGTTAAATATTTGGGCGTAAAATTGCAGAGCGATATGAAGTGGGACAAGCATGTAATGGCAGTTGTGGGGGAAGACGGATAGTCGTCTTCGGTTCATTGGTAGAATTTTGGGAAGATGTGGTTCATCTGTAAAGGAGACCGCTTATAAAGCACCAATACGACAATACGATCTATTCTTGAGTACTGCTCGAGCGTTTGGGATCCCTATCAGGTGGGATTGAGGGACGGCATAGAAGCAATTCAGAGGCGGGCTGCTAGATTTGTTGCTGGTAGGTTTGATCATTACGCGAGTGTTACGGAAATGCTTCAGAAACTCGGGTGGGAGTATCTAGAGGAAAGGAGGCGTTCTTTTCCTGAATCGCTTCTGAGGAAATTTAGAGAACCAGCATTTGAGGCTGGCTGCAGTACAATTTTACTGCCGCCAACTTACATTTCACGGAAAGACCACGAAGATAAGAGAAATTAGGGCTCGTACAGAGGCACAAAGGCAGTCAGTTTTCCCTCGTTCTGTTTGGGAGTGGAACAGGGAGAGAAGATGCTAGTTTGTGGTACGAGGTACGCTCCGCCACGCACCGTATGGAGGATTGCGGAGTATAGATGTAGATGTAGAACCCAATAATGAAATATACTTCCAACCAGATAAGTTATTACTAAAAATTCAGTTGACATTTAGGTGAGAAAACAACTTTCTCTAGAATACTGAATCAAAAAATTAACTTCAAAGAATCTGGTGTAATTAGCACAAGGCATTCGAGAAACAAGTATTTTTCCAGAGTTCTTGATAGATATTCCATAGTTCTAGGGCACAAAATTTGAATAGTTCCGTAGAATTTCGCGAAGGAAAAACAGTACTCGGAAAGTTGTAAGCTTGTAAGAAAATATTAGCCAATTTGAGAAAAAAATTATGATCACAAATCTGAATAATTCCCCAAGAGTTTTACAGAAATCCTTAATGACAATTCTTTGCGCAGATCATTGTTTGAGATAATTACAACATTGAGAGAGACAATTTCACTAGATTAAAGAAAAAAAAACAGTGCTGATCATAGCTGTTGTCAGTACATCAATAATCCTACCGAAAGCGGTCGGTTAACTCCTTACACTATTTCGAAAAGCTGTCGTCAGGAAGTAGGATCGTCCGATCCCCAACTGGTTGGCTACGTGGGAGGGGGTATACAGACATGCTAGTACTGCAGGCAGAAAATCTCTCGTAAATATTCACTTTATTTTACAAATAAACTTACAACAGTGTGTTCTCAAAAGAACTAAGTTCTACAAGGGTCTGGCATGACTTTTGTGAGAGAGAATGGACGATTAGTAAAAGAAAATTACAAGAACGAACGGCGAGGAGCTGGCCTCCACCGTACATTTCAGTAATACAATGAAGCGCCAAAGAAACTGGTATAGGCATGCGTATTGAAACATAGATATATGTGAACAGGCAGAATACGGCGCTGTGGTCGGCAACACCTATATAAGACAAGTGTCTGGCCTAATTGTTAGATTGGTTACTGCTCCTACAATGGCAGGTTATCAATATTTAAGCGGGTTTGAACATAGCGAGGTAGCGAAGAAGTGGGGATTTTCCAGTACAACCATTTCACAAGGGAACCGTGAATATCAGTAATCCGGTAAAACATCAAATCTCCGACATCGCTGCGACCGGAAAAAGAACGGGACCAACGACGACTGAAGAGAACCGTTCAACGTGACAACAGCGCAACCTTTCCGCAAATTGCTGCAGATTTCAGTGCTGGGCCATCAGCAAGTGTCAGTAATCGAACATTTCAACGAAACATAATCGATACGGGCTTTGGGGGTCAAAGTCCCACTCGGGTACCCTTGATGACTGCACCACACAAAACTTTAAGCCTCGCCTGCGCCCGTCAATACCGACATTGGATTGTAGATGAATGGTAACAATGTTGCCCTGTCTGACGAGTCTCGTTTCAAATTGTATCGAGCGGATGAACGTGAATAGGTATGGAGAGAGCCTCATGCATCCGTGGACTCTACATGTCAGCAGGGGGCTGTTCAAGCTGCTGGAGGCTCTGTAATGCTGTGGGGCGTATGCTGTTGGAGTGATATGGGATCCCTGATTCGTCTAGGTATGATCTGACAGGTGACACGTACGTAAGCATCCTGTCTGATCACCTGAATCCATTCACGTCCATTGTGCATTCCGACGGACTTGGGCAACTCCATCAGGACAATGAGACACTGCACACGTCCAGAATTGCAACAGAGTGGCTCCAGGAACACTCTTCTGAATTTAAACTGTGCGGCTGATTCCGGCGGAGGTTCGAGTCCTCCCTCGGGCATGTGTGTGTGTGTTTGTCCTTAGGATAATTTAGGTTAAGTAGTGTGTAAGCTTAGGGACTGATGACCTTAGCTGTTAAGTCCTATAAGATTTCACACACATTTGAACATTTTGAACCAGTTGTCCCGTACATGAACATGACTGAACATATCTGGGATGCCTTGCAACATGCTGTTCAGAAGAGATCTCCTCTCTCCGTACTCTGACGGATGTATGGACATCCCTGCAGGATTCATGGTGCCTGTTCCTGCAGCACTACTTCAGACTTTAGGCGAGTCAATGCCACGTCATGTTGCGGCGATATTAGGCAGTTGTACCAGTTTCTTTGGCTCTTCAGAGTACAATGTATGAAGATTTCAAAACATACGGCTCTCATACCCGCCATATGGTACTGAGATCTGGCGGTCTTCTTTACCTAATACTTTGAAATGTACAGTTAGTTAGATTGCACTCAAATGTTATCATGTAGTCAGGACAGTATACTTTGAATCTATGTTTAACAAGTCCAGTTCACGTTTTACATATAAATGTGCTAAATTTATTTGGTAAGTTCTAGCTTTCTTTGTTTCTTACGACATGAATTTTAGGTAATTTTATCAATATTTTTTTTTTTTTACTGAGCGTTTGCTTCTTCCGTTTTTACGACGTACATTTTATGTAACTGTAGCAATGTTTTTTCACTGATACCTTTTCGTGGATTCCATTGGAGAGCCTCTGAGCATGGTGTAAGGTCGAAACGTTTAAGGCAGAATTAAAATTAATAAATAATGAATGATCAGTACTAATATCAGTTTTAGAGTACTATTAAAGTATTTCTAGAGTGTTTCCTCGTCTGATTTGCAACAAATTACAAGGAGAAAGCGCCTTCTCGTCATTACTGATTTCGTACAAATTTATGGTATATGTTGGCCTTTGTGAGGAATGAACGTGACGTATGGCCAAACGATAATAAAAAAAATGAAGCAGCATTTTTAGCGTGGGTCTGGTCAGGTATGAGGCATTTATGTTTTCGTAGTCTCCAGATGGCGACTTCCGCAACGGAGAGACTTCAGAACGGTAAATCGATGGTCGTGGGGAACTAGTTCTTATTTTCTGTTTCTACATGACTATTACAGCGCCATCTATCATAAAGCGAAAAAAGTGGTCCAACTAAAACATTCATATTTCTTTACGTACTACATGAATATGTAATAAAAAATGGGGGTACCTATTTTTAAAAAACGCAGTTGATACCCGTTTGACCTATGGCAGCGCCATCTAGCGGGCCAACCATAGCGCCACCTGGTTTCCCTCTTCAAGCTAGACAAGTTTCGTTCTTTGTAGTTTTTTCGTGTGGCGCTTATTTTGTGAGATATTTGGCCCGGTCACGATCAATGGACCACCCTGTAGATGAACTATACTTTTCTAATATTGTGTAAGTAGGCTGTTTAAGTATTTTTATTGGTAATGGCGCTCGCTGTATTGCAGTAGTTCGAGTAACGAAGATTTTTGTGAGGTAAGTGATTTGTGAAAGGTATAGGTTAATGTTAGTCAGGGCCATTCTTTTGTAGGGATTATTGAAAGTCAGATTGCGTAGCGCTAAAAATATTGTGTGTCAGTTTAAGCACAGTCGTGTATAATTTTTCTAAGGGGACGTTTCAATTGTCCCAGTAAAGAGAAATTTACCAATCATCTTCTCTACTACCGTTCTTACGAGCTCGTTCTATTTCATGTCGCTTTGCAACGGTACTCCTGGATATTTAATTTACTTGACTGTATGAAGCAGTACACTACTAATGCTGTGTTTGAGCATCAGAGATTCTTTTTCCACACTCATCAACTTACATTCTTCTAAATTTGCAGCCATCTGCCATTATCATACAAACTAGAAATTCTAAGTGACCTTGTATCCTCATGCGGACACTGTTCCGCACATCACAGCCTGATCAGAAAACACCCATAAATTGGTGTTCACCCCGTCTGTCAGATCATTTATGTATATAGCGAACATACAAATGTGAAAAGAAAGTAAAGCTTCGTTCGCAGTCAGGGCATATCAGCAAGTGCGGGAGCATGAGGGGAGGCTGTTACGATACGAATTCAGATCCCTGATAGTGGCAGAGGCAGCAGAAGGTAACTGATCGATCTATAGACTCTGTCAGTAAGTTTCAAAGAAGAAATACGTGAAGTAATTAATGACATTAGATACCAGTGGGAGTTGATTTAACTCAATGGGGACAGCTGAAAGTTTATGCTGGACTGGGATTCGAATCCCGGTCTGCTGTTTACTAAACAAATGGACTGACCCCTGCGCCAAGGGGACACAATGGTCATCGCAACTGCACGTGCTATACTAACGTACATCCCACCAGACCCAAATTCTCAGCGTATCCATACACTACTGACGTCTTGCCGATTATCCTCAGTACTTGCGGCATTTCACCAATTACTGTAAGAATTCGAGCGTGGCGTGCATCCGTACTGGAGTGAGCATTGGGCGCCTTCACCTTAATCATATGTGTAGTGTCTGTTCTTTCGGACAGGTAACGTATTTGAATGCTTAACATTGCAAGATCACAGGTTAATATCGGTGTGAGATAAGCCATTGCAAATGTAAAATGCTGGTACATTAATAACAGGTGAAACCATCAGAATTTTGAATGTTATCATTCAAACGTGCATATTATGTGTTGTACAGGTGCAGGATGTTAGTTTGTGGGATGGAGCTCCATGCCTGTTGCCCTTGGTTGGTCAATACAGGGACAGTAAACGTTGGTTATGGATGATGCTGGAGATGTCGTCCAAATACGTCCCACATGTGTTGGATTTGAGACTGATCTGATGATCGATTAGGCCAAGGCTACATGTGGACACTCTGTAGAGCCTGTTGGGTTACAACAGCGAAATATGGGCGAGGGTTATCCTGTTAGAAAACATCCCTTGGGATGCTGGACGGAAGAAGATTATGTTTAACACCCCATCAACCACGACCTCATTAGAGACGGAGCCCAAATTCGGATTAGGGAAGGATGGCGAAGGAAATCGGCCGTGCCCTTTCAAAGGAACCATCCCAGCATTTGCCTGAAGCGATTTAGGGAAATCACGGAAAACCTGCATCAGGACGGCCGGACGCAGGTTTGAACCGTCGTCCTCCCGAGAGCGAGGGCAGTGTGCTAACCACTGCGCCACTTTGCTCGTTCGAAGGAATGCTGTTTATGAATGGCAGCACAACAGATAGAATCATCAGACTGAAGTAGGTAGGCAGATAACCACAAAAGTGTTCCCGCAGTCTTACGAAATCATAACTCCAGGTCTAGGGGCCAGCGTGTCTAGCACACTCAGACGTTGGTCGTAAGCCTTGAACTGGCGCCTTTTCAACGAACACACGGTCATCACTGGCACCGAGGCACAGCCAGGATTCATCAGAGGACACAACAGACCTCTACCCTGTCTTCCAATGAGCTCTCGCTTGACACCACTGAAGTTACACTGGATCAGTGGAACGCACGCTGTAGGGCGTCCGATTCAGAGCTATCCTCGAAGTACACAGTTCGCTGTGTCACCATGGTGCCAACTTGTGTCAAATTGCTGCTGCACACGCAGTACGATGCGCCAGAGTGATAAACCAAACAAGACGTTCTTCTCTCTCTTTAGTGCCACTTTTCCGTCCGCAGTCCAATCTTGTTGCAACCTTATATTCTCGTGCCCACCGACGCTAAAAGTCATGTAAAGCGGCTAAATAACTGCCAGGTCATTCTCCAGTATCCCAGAAGGAACGTCCGGCTTCTCGTATCCCTATTACACGACCTCGTTCAAACTGAGTGAGGTGTTGATAATGGCGTCTTTGTCACTGTAAAGGCATCCTTGACTAACACCAAGTCAGCACGTCCGATCTCAAAAGTAATTTGTTCTTATGGCCATTACATCGCGTATTTTAAGCAAACCTGATTTGCATCCTCGTAGCGATGCTACTAGAGGCAATCTTATAGGACTGGCGCACAATTATAATGAGACCATCTTTCAGATGTAGAGACACCCTACCAACTTTCGTTTATGTCGCACAACGTCTTCTTTGCGATTCGGTTTTTTCAGTCAGTGTACCTAATTAAAGCGAGGATTACCAGTGATCACTTCAGTGGGGGTGCACACAACGCTTTAACTCTTATGGGAATCGGCGAAATGCCACGAATAGAGGTTAATGAGCAAGGGGCACTACATTAGCTGTGTGTGGATCCGTTGAGAATTTGGGTCTGACGAGAAGCATGCTAGGATATCTGACTAGAAGGATACTAAGGTTGCAGTTGCGATGACCCATGTGTCCACATGGCACAGTGGTCAGACATCTGTCTAGTAAGCAGGAGACCTAGGTTCGAATCCTAGTCTGACACAAACTTCCAACTTCCCCGTCGATTTAAATGAATGCCCATTTAGAAGCTAATGTCAGTAATTGATAGTGACTGCAGAATCAAAATAGCGTCGCTTTTTTCGGAAATGCCCGAAAGACCGGGCGCCACAAATATATTAAAGAAGAACGCTAGCAGTTGATTTACAGTCTATATAGATACCTGTAATCATAATAAAAACGTAAGTGTTGTAATTAATGAAGGGTTTGGATTGGTTAGTGAGAGGATGAGCGTCGTCGTGAAGTCGGTTGTTTCCCGCACTGTGAGGGTAAACGTGTCCAGCCGGTCTGCTAATGGCGCACAGTGGTTCCGAGCGTAGGGCCAGAATTGGACTGAGCGATGGCGAGTGGCCGCGGCGTTGTTCTAGACGGGCGGGCTGGAGTGGGCGCAGCGCGGCGCTGGAGGGCCCTCGGCGGAGTGTTTGTGGGACTCGCTGTAGATACACGCAGCGCCGCGCCGCGCCGGCCGCCGGCTGGCCGGTCTCACGACACGAGGGCCGCTGTCCAGGCAGGAACAAAAACACGGCCGCCCCGCCGGCTGTTTGCGGAGGCGGCCACTCGCCACCCCCGCCGCCCCCGAGGGCCCTCACTACCCCCGTAATAACCCGATATGGCCGGCAGCCGCTCGGCGACAGCCACAGAGGCAGCAGAGACGGCAGTGGCAGGGGCGCACTTCCGGCGCGCCTATACAAGACACGTCTCAAATATCGCATCTGCCACGGAGTAGACTGACAAAGTAATCTCCATTCGCAAGCGGGACGGATATTATTCCACTAATTAGCTATTGAAATAAGCGTTTGACGTCATTGGCCGGGAGGAGGTCCGGCCGCCTTGGTGCAGGTCTTATTACATTCGACGCCGCATTGGGCGACCTGCGAACCGGATGGGAATGAAATGATGATGAAGACAACACAACACCCATCCGGGAATCGAACCCGGGGCCGTAGGACGGCAATCCGTCACGCAGGCCACTCTGCTACATGGGCGGCACTAAGTAGTTATACACCCGTCCTTCGAAGCGGAAGTTAAGAACGACTTTTGCATACCTTCGCATTTTAGTGTTTCATGACCCAGTCGGTAACAATGAAACCCTTATAGAATCTATTTATCAATAAATTAGTTTTCCCAGTTTTTTCAACCCCTCGTCCTATATGGGAAGAGGTGTGTGCTGTCAACTTTACATTATTTTGGTCGTCAGCCAAGAGCAGTCTTAAAAATGTAGCAAAGATAAAAAAATATGGGGACTGTTTTCCGTTTTTAAATTTAAAAAAATTACCGATCGACTGCTAAAAGGACGAAAAATATATACAGCTTAAAAACACAATTGCAGCGTGGTGAAATTCTATGAAGGAGAATTGAAGCACTGCACTTTCCCTGAAAACCGGAAGGACCTGCACTGTCTGGGAGGACAGAGTATATTCCATATTATTGAGGAGTGAGGGCAAAACGGTAGAGATCCGATAGGTAGGGAAAAAATGGTTCAAATGGCTCTGAGAAGTATGGGACTCAAATTCTGAGGTCATCAGTCCCACAGAACTTACAACTACTTAAACCTAACTCACCTAAGGACATCACACACATCCATGCACGAGGCAGGATTCGAATCTGCGACCGTAGCGGTCACGCGGTTCCAGACTGAAGCGCCTAGAACCGCACGGCCACACCGGCCGCCTTAGGTAGGAAAACTATGGTGAGGAGTTGAGGAGGATAGTGGGAATATAGACGATGGGAAAGGTAGAAGGTGAGTAGTAGCATGATGTGTGCGTAGTATAGTGGTTATAAGAGGAAATGGATGGGGATAGATGGAAAGGGAAAAGGAGGGATGAGTCCTGATGTGGAGTGGGCTAGGTGGGGAAGAGATAAAGTCGATAGGACGTACAAATATCGGGACGGATCTTATTTTGTAGGAGAGGCAGTTGGTTGAACTAGGGGTGATACTGAATGTGGGCTGTGTTTAGATGCAGAAGAAGACGGATTAGCGCCCTCCTATCAGCAAGATGAAGAAGGTATCGAGATTCTTCAGATCATGCAACGCTCTGCCACTGTGCCATTGTCCAGTGCCTATGGTCACATGCCCATTTCAGTTGCAGTTGCAGATGTCGTGATTTCCCTAAATTGCTTCAGGTAAATGCCGGGATGGTTCCTTTGAAAAGCGCACGGCCGACTTCGTTCCCCATCCTTCCCTATTCCGATGAGACCGATGACGGTGCTGTTTGGTCTTCTCCCCTAAACAATCCAACCCAACCGAACTCTTCAACTGTTGTCGCTTTTACTATGCGCCCTGTACACGCCACGTACCTGGTGCTCCCGCGGAGGTCGTATTGCTTCTGCTCCACACTGCTGCTGCCTTGCCTGAAATTATGTACATAAATATGCAAGCTTGTTTTGGGGAGCTCCTCAACATTAAACACATTGTCCTAAGTCTGGTATGAACATTTATATTCTGAGGCGATAAGAATATCGCAGGTTGCACTGTTCACACTAAGTATTGGTGCCAATTAACATTCTTGCTAATTTGATGAGAGGCCACAATTATCATTCCCCTATTATTGTACAGTATTATAGACGATGTTAATGTCTGTCACTATTGTACTTTACGTAATCACACGTATTTCACAGTCTTACTCTGGCCGAACCTTCGGTAATAGACAGACAGGCAATGATGATTATCTGTCCACAGTTATCACTTGGACGAGCGTACGCGTAACCTACTCGACGTGGGTAATTGTTGATGATGCGGAAACCGAATGGTCGAACGAAAGTTCTTAGGCTCGCCCAGTACACTCAGATATCTGGAACCAGGCCTTCCTACACTTGGAATAATATAACACTGTTCACAAAAGTTAATTTACGGTTCACAGTTCTCACTTGTACGAGCTTGCGTATAGCCGTACGCGGCTCATTGTTGATGATGCGGAAACGCGATGACCGAGCAGATGTTCTGAGGCTCACTACAAGACACTGGCACTTGACTGCTCTCTTTTGTCGTAAACTATCTTACTGATCCACATTAGTTTCATTGTGGGAGGCCGAACACGAAGCGGATTATTGATGCTGTACGGTTCGACAAGCAGACGGGCGGATTCTCAAATACGTTATCAGTGGCACTGCTCATACTTAATTACTTGTTTACGCACTTTTCACTGAGTCCACTTCCATATCGCATTACTTCACAATAACAGTACTTGCAGCCACACTTGAACTTCCATAATAATGCCTTTCCCGTGCAGAGCTACCCACAACACAAGATAGCAGCTCCGTGCCCCGTGCTCGACTCTGCAACGCAGCAACAGGATACTCCGCAAACGAAGCCAGCGATATGACAATACGCTCTACTCAGAGCACAGATTCAGCCTGAGTAATAGTTCTGGACGTACCATTGTATGGCGAGAGATGGGACCAAGCAATTCACCCAGGAACATAGTCTAACATGATCGACTTGATGGTCCAGGTTTTAAGATGTGGGGAAGCATAATGTTGCTTGGCCGTCCTTAAAATTTTTGAAAAGAGGCACACTCTCCAGCGACGTTTTTGTGACATTTTACTCCTTCCTCGTGTGGTCCTTTCAGAAGTATATTCCGCGTTAACATCATTTTTATGGATGACAGTGCGCAACCGCATCGAACAGTGCAGGTGCAGGACCTCTTGGAACGAGGGTATATTAAGCGAATGCAGTGGCCTGCCCGTCCTCTCGACTTAATTCCCATCAAGGACTTGTTGGATGCGCAGGGCAGAGGTATGGCAGCATTCTACTGTTTTCGCAGCGAGCGAAATATGATCGCGGCAGAACGCGATCCACCAAACAATCCCTGGGTTACGGGAAACTGCAAACGTATTCCATTCCACATCGTTTCGCTGCTCTCTGATGGAACTTGTCTGATTTACGTACGTCATTAAATCGTACAAAGGCTATAATACACAGCTCGGTCGAAATTCCAGATTAGAGGCAGACCAACATCACAGCATCCGAATCGCAACGAAAGGTGGAACAAACTTCAGAGATAACCATTAAACTGTGTATTCAGTTGTGGAAGAAAATATAACTAAATGTTATTCTTACAGACTGCTCTTATTTTCTATTGCAAGCATGTTTACAATATGAGTCTTCACAGTAAATTTTTGCTTCTGGAGTAAACGTAAATTAATTCACTACTAATGTTGAATTAAATCACTTTTCAACAGCTCAAACTACCAAATTATGTAGCAGTTGGGAATGCAGAATTATTGTAGTTGTGACTTGGAAACATGCTTGTATAATTAGGAATGAATACAACATTTCCCACCGAGCGAGGTGACGCAGTGGTTAGCACACTGGACTCGCATTCGGAAGGACGACGGTTCAATCCCGTCTCCGGCCATCCTGATTTAGGTTTTCCGTGATTTCCCTAAATTGTTTCAGGCAAATGCCGGGATGGTTCCTTTGAAAGGGCACGGCCGATTTCCTTCCCAATCCTTCCCCAACTCGAGCTTGCGCTCCGTCTCTAATGACCTCGTTGTCGACGGGACGTTAAACACTAACCACCACCACCACCGCCAGCATGGTAGCGTGTCGCAGAGCATGCGTTACCTTCGTGGTGATGACACACCCTATTAGGAAGCATGACCCTCCTTTCGCAATGTACAGCGGAACATCTTAAGTTACGGTGACTTCAGTGTAATTATTAACTATGAATAAAAGGGTCATTTCTGATCGTCTCATTGTGTATTTCTTGCAGTTACCTTCTGTACTACACTTTATAAATTTGTAACACCTATTTCGGTTAGGACTAGGTTTATACTATGTAACTGTGTATCTGTGATTATGAAGTGTTTGTTCTTTGTCATTGATTTGCAACAGGAAATTTAAAGTTTCTAATGAATGTATGGAAGAAACTAAATAATGTTTAAAATAATGAAATTTTGTAATTTATGTATGTTTATAAGGAAAATATTGTATATTGGAAGTTGGTTCATGCTTAGGACACTTGTATAACGTAAAAGATGTAGGGAAGTCCCTCCGCAACGGAAATGGCTTGGAGCGATGTAAAAGGTGGTTTTGGCGGTCGATCTGGGCGGCTCCTTGGTGGGAACGCTACGCAGTCAATGCATGGTACCCATGGAGGGTGCCTAGGGAGGCGTTTGGAAGCCGTATTGAAAGGGATTTTGCCTCTGATGTGAGTTTTGCTGTTGCATGGTACTTTCGGCAATAAGGAATGGCTCTAACACGTTAAAAATCCGTCGCCAAGAAGAAATTGTAAAGAACATTCAAACATCAAGAGCTTTGAGTACAGTTAGCAGCCACACCGCTTGCCACCACTATTTCGCCATTGCTCCACCAACTTCATGCATACAGATATGTATCAGAGTATGGACCAGTTAGGTTGTGTGAGTGTTTTCAATAATTATTGTGTTTAGATCCGTGTCTTTCATCCTAATCATGAACCTATGCAGGACCCCTAACGAGTATCCTGTTTCAAACAAACTACTAATTTATTTCTGTGTTTTACATGTACAAAATTTCAGTGCCACACTGTGTAAATGTTGCTGTCTAAAATACCTGCTTTACAGGTGATGAAAAAGGCACATAAGTTCAACTTATTTGAAACATAGTTTAGCCTTGATTACTATCATGAACGATTTTTTAAAGTTAATGCAGCTCAGTGTTGAATAATTTGCTTTGAAAATTAAAACCATAAAGTATTCCAAGTAAGGTAAAAAACAGGAAGGTAACTGAAATGAATTTTACTACTGAAATAATCATTGGGTCTGAGTAGTGATACAGTATCAGTTTATGGGTCGCTACCACATTCTTCTCGTATTAGAAAGATAATTGGAATATTATTGCTACTAAAGAAATCTGACACATTTCTGTAAACAGGAATATAAACAGTGTAATTATGGTGGTATTTAATTTTATTTGTGGTACTTACGTGTCAGTTAACTCAGAATCTTTTCCATGTTCAATTTTAGTTCGGTGCTTCCTGAAGTAACATCTCAATACTGAGTCACGATGTGATACTGGTTGTAACTGTTATTATTATGAGTCGAGTACGACTTTGCTTTTTGTGATTACTGGTTTGTGCATTAATGGTAAGTGCTGCTACCCACAACTTAGATAGCCCGGTATCGTGTGTTTCCAGTGTTCGGTTCGAAGGGAATCTCAATGAAAGTCACTTCAACTACTAATATTCAATTTTATTAAACACAACATTTCAAATTAATGTGCCTAATTGACCTGGCGACCGTTCGATTTTTCATTCGTGTATGAACTTTACTACTTTCATTGTCCCCAAAGTAAAAGCCTGTTTAGTTTTTCTATTAATTACAATATATTCAAAATTACTGTCCGATACCTTCACCCACAAGACACAGGCACAGCCAAAATTAAAAATCCACCCAAAGCGTAATACTGGCTTGTGTCACAGGAAGCGAATGTTATAAGTTCTTTCGCCGGGCACGGTGGCAAACCGGTTCTAGGCGCTTCAGTCTGGAACCGCGCGACTACTACGGTCGCAGGTTCGAATCCTGCCTCGGGCATGGATGTGTGTGATGTCCTTACGTTAGTTAGGTTTAAGTAGTTCTAAGTTCTAGGGGTCTGATGACCTCAGCTGTTAAGTCCCATAGTGCTCACAACCATTTGAACCATTTTTTATAAGTTCTTTCAATACATGGCACAAGCTCCACCGAGCTGTGTTACTTGGCACATCTTGCGAAATTTACTTTTATTCTTAAGATCTGCACCTCAGTGTTTGTAAGAAACAATCTTTCGATTTTAAAGCAAAAATAATTGTTTCATGATCGGCGCCTTACTTAAAAATATTTTATTATAGACCTAATTTTTGCCCATACGTTTATCATTAAACAGCTACGGAGCTGGCAAAATCTGTAGCAAATAAAATAACCTTTTGTTATTTCTATTGAAATATTGTGTAACAGTAACTAATACCAATTCTACGAGGTAAATGTTGTGATGGTGGTTGTTAGTGTTTAACGTCCCGTCGACAACGAGGTCATTAGAGACGGAGCGCAAGCTCGAGTTGGGGAAGGATTGGGAAGGAAATCGGCCATGCCCTTTCAAAGGAAACATCCCGGCATTTGACTGAAACGATTTAGGGAAATCACGGAAACCTAAATCAGGATGGCCGGAGACGGGATTGAACCGTCGTCCTTCCGAATGCGAGTCCAGTGTGCTAACCACTGCGCCACCTCGCTCGGTGGGAAATGTTGTATTAATTCCTAACTGTACAAGCATGTTTCCAAGTCACAACTACAATAATCCTGCATTCCCAACTACTACATAATTTGTTAGTTTGAGCTGTTGAAAAGTGATTTAATTCAACATTAGTACTGCATTAATTTACGTTTACTCCAGAAGCAAAAATTTACTGTGAAGACTCATATTGTAAACATGCTTGCAATAGAAAATAAGAGCAGTCTGTAAGAATAACATTTAGTTATATTTGCTTCTACAACTGAATACACAGTTTAATGGTTATCTCTGAAGTTTGTTCCACCTTCGTTGCGATTCGGATGCTGTGATGTTGGTCTGCCTCTAATCTGGAATTTCGACCGAGCTGTGTATTCTAGCCTTTGTACGATTTAATGACGTACGTAAATCAGACAAGTTCCCTCCGAGAGCAGCGAAACGATGTGGAACGGAATACGTTTGCAGTTTCCAGTAAGCCAGGGATTGTTTGGTGGATCGCGTTCTGTTGCGATCATATTTCGCTCGCTGCGAAAACAGTAGAATGTAAGGAGATAATGCTATGTGTGCCATACTGGTAAACCACCCACAGTCAGCGGTCGCAATTCAAGACGAGTTTGGAAAGTGTTTAGAAGCAATAGTACGGCAGCTTTAGGCGGGCCATTCCCTGTATAGAGCTCGCAACGTGACGCTGCCGGGACGCCCCATGCGCTGTCCCAACTTTTCATATAAATGCGCACAAGCGGAGCACAAATACATTAAATGTCGGGTACATTTAGACCTCATGCATAATATACAAGGCTACCCGCCACTCTCTGCCTACAGGCCGACAAACTCGAGGACTCTACTCCATGTTTCGGTGTAAAACTGTAAAACTGAAACAAACCACGCTGCTTTATTCACGAGTTGCGCTTAAAATGCCGGTGGTTGCCCTGCCGCGGGGTGTTCCATTACAGGCTCGAGTGTCGCGAATATTTAAAACACGGTGCGAAAATTGACATTATTACATATGCTCGAATACCAGAGCATATTTTTGTCAGTTATTATTTTCATTTAAATATAAGGGCAGCAACTGCAATTTTCAGTTCGTTACGACTACGTTTGAGCGCGCATTTGTGTGTGTGTGTGTGTGTGTGTGTGTGTGTGTGTGTGTGTGTGTGTGTGTGTGTGTGTGTGTGTGTATGGGGGAGGGGGGGAAGGGAGGGTGAGATTGATTTTGATTAGATTTATTGCTCATTTAGAGACCTGATGCTTTACATTTTATAACATGTCGTTCATTTTACAGTTTTTCGTGTAGATTACAAAACGTATTCCATATGACAAACAGCAATTATTGTTTTTAGCAATTAAAATGGAAGTAATAATAAATTAAAAATACATTAGAAATTTAAAGGAAAAAAACACACAAAAATTCAGATTTTAAGAAGACTTGGACAGTAAGAGATGGAGAGAAATGTTATTCTACCTGCGCCAGCCTACTCTGACAGCCTTGGAACTACTTCAGGCCTTGTAGTCCCGGTTCGCTACAGTTTAATTTACGGATAATGTTTCTAAACACTATGTAACTATTATGTACATTGTGGAAAATGCAGTGGTGTGTGAAAGTAATGTTATTTCTGGAGGTTATTAATTAACCTTCAGTTTCTATATTATGTGTCGCGAATTTTACTTGTCGTGTTGCATATGTACTAAGTGTTCTGTTACAAATGTTACATACCAACAGCGGTATAATTGTAAGTAGGCTGTTAAGGTTTATATGTTGGTAAGGCCATGTAGTACTCTATATGAAAATCACTGACTGTGATGTGTGCAGTCTGTGGCTGGTTTGCATTGTTGGAATTTGCTATTGTAGTGTTGGGCAGTTGGCTGTTAACAGCGCGTAGCGTTGCGCAGTTGGAAGTGAGCCGCCAGCAGTGGTGGATGTGGGGAGAGAGATGGCGCAGTTTTGAGAGCGGATGATCTGGACGTGTGTCCATCAGAGACAGTAAATTTGTAAGACTGGATGTTATGAACTGATATGTTATGACTTTTGAACAGTATTAAGGTAAATACATTGTTTGTTCTGTATTAAAATCTTTCATTTGCTAACTATGCCTATCAGTAGTTAGTGCCTTCAGTAGTTTGAAACTTTTATTTAGCTGGCTGTATTGCAGTAGTTCGAGTAACGAAGATTTTTGTGAGGTAAGTGATTTGTGAAACGTATAGGTTAATTTAGTCAGGGCCATTCTGTTGTAGGGATTTTTTAAAGTCAGATTGAGTTGCGCTAAAAATATTGTGTGTCAGTTTATTGATGATCAGAATAAGTAAAGAGAGAAATGTCTGAGTACATTCAGTTTTGCTCAGCTGTTTGAAAATCAAATAACGTAAGGGGTTTACCAGCACAATCATTTATAAACTTTTCTAAGGGGAGGTTTCATAATGACGGCTGGATGGATATGCCTGCTGTTTATACTTAAGCTTGAACAGATTTACAGAGTTGGCTGCATTGCACTGTTTTTTCTGATAAGTTTAATTATTTTAGACGTTGTGTAAGGTCGTCTGTGGTACGTATTAAAGTGTTTGCTGTTTGATTCAGTATGTGTTTCGGTGCTGCTATCTGTGTTGGTGCGCGAATTGGAGCTCTTGTCGTACTTGCTTCGTGTGTGTAGCAGTGTTCTATTACACGGCCGTGTCTGTCTGTATTCGTCACGTAATGTCCTTGCGACATCATCAGGTATTTTGTTTACTATTTCCCATTTGTCTTTGTCTCTTAAATCAAGTATCATGTCGTTGTTCTACTGAGTGTGTGTCCGGTGTGCTGCTCTGTATTGGTGACAGTGAGAAAGCATGTGTACTATGGTTCCATGTTCTACACATTTACAAGTAGCACTCTAGCTGCGGTCTACGCAGTGTAAGTGCGTAGGGTAAGGGCCGTGATCTGTCAGAAAGTGAACCACACCCCGGCTGGAATTGATATGGCTCAGGCTCAGGTGTTCCCTGATGTCCAGGAAAAACTGATATACCCTATGGCACTTTATCGTTTAATTTTCATTCCCTTTGCCAGGTATCCACCGGCCATTTACCGAGTTGGTGCATCTCGGTTATGTCCAGTCCGGTAATCTCGATTACCCACTCCTGTCTCCCCCTCGTCAGCCAGTACATTACAGCCCGAAACGAATGGTTACGTAGATAGCGAAGGTTCCACGCACCACGGAGAGTGATTCTACTGACGTGGTGTTGAAATCTCCTGACAGCCTTACCAGGGCACTTCTCTGACCTCGCCGCACGATGTTCTGATTCGTCACCAGACGTACTCGATGGGCCCATGCACTGGATGCAAAACATACCACAGACTCAAAATGGTCCGCAGCTCGTGGCGTGTATTAGTCATCGCCATACTGGCGTATCACCCGGCGTGATACTATTGGGTGCCATTGGTTACACGTCTCGGTCACCTCTTGTTCGCATTGACGGCAATTTGAACAGTGGACGTTACATTTCAGATGTGTTAGGACCCGTGGCTCTACCCTTCATTCGATCCCTGCGAAACCCTACATTCCAGCAGGATAATACACGACCGCATGTTGAAGGTCCTGTACGGGCCTTTCTGGATAAAGAAAATGTTCGACTGCTGCCATAGCCAGCACAATCTCCAGATCTCTCACCAATTGAAAACGTCTGGTCAATGGCGGCCGAGTAACTGGCTCGTGACAATACGCCAGTCACTACTCTTGATGAACTGTGGTATCGTGTTGAAGCTGCATGGGCAACTGTACCTGTATACGCCATCCAAGCTCTGTTTGACTCAATGGCCAGGCGTATCAAGGCCGTTATTACGGCCAGAGGTGGTTGTTCTGGGTACTGATTTCTCAGTATCTGTGAACCCAAATTGTGTGAAAATGTAATGACATGTCAGTTCCAGTATAATATATTTGTCCTATGAATACCCGTTTATGATCTGAATTTCTTCTTGGTGTAGCAATTTTAATGGCCGGTAGTGTATAATCCCTTTCCTCGATGTCGCTGCAGGCAGGCTGGAGAAGGGTATGCGCGCCACTGGACTTCGGAGACGACAGATCAGGAGAGTGTCGTCGGCCTAGGTACGTACATCCATAGTGCAGACACTGTACAGGACTGTGCCCAACACCGAGCCCTGCGGGACCCCAGCAAAGACACGGCGACTCGCGGAGGTGCCACGTCCATCACACACGACGAAGATCCTACCCTCCCGATAACTAGCAAGTAGGTGAACTAAGTGGCTCCACAAGCCATACGTGAGAACCTTACAAATCAGCTCGGTGCCACACGCTGTCAAGAGCTCGTGAGACATCGAGGAAGGTCATGCCGCAATTCCCTTATTGTTGTAATCCTGGATGACGTTCTCGACCGTCCGTATCAGCTGGAGAGGAGTGGAATGCCCGTCACGAATCCCAAATTGTTCATCTGGCGTTACTGCTTCTGTAGTGAAGTATGCGATTCGTTGGGACAGCAGAACTCTCTCAAATATCTTACTGAGAGTTGAGAGAAGGCTAATTAGCACTGGTTGTGCACGATTCGGTTCCGGTTTGGCCACCACAACAACGACTGATTTCTTTTAAATCTTTGGATACTTCTTCTGAGTCAGTACAGCGTTGAACAAGCGGGTGACTTTCACGATAGCTGTCGGTGATAATTCTCTGTCCATTGGAACAGTGATGAGGTCGGATCCTGGAGCCTTCTGGAAGGGAAGACGCTGAAATGTCCGCCGGACTTCTTTAGTTATACCTCACTGGTCGTGGACATCTGCTCCCTCAGGGTCTGCTGCGAGACAGATCTGAAATCTGTGTTCACCCATCTGGTCGTTGGCCTTGTTTATGGGCTCCTCCAAAGGCGTTAAGTTGCGATTGAAGACATAGACGATAGCGTTAGGTTCGTCATATGGTGTGTGGACGTGCCCGTTTGGAGTTACTAGTGGAGGTATACTGGTAGGCCTCTTCGTGAAAGTTCGAACTCGATCCCTGTGGTCAGTGGTCGGTGGGATCGATGTGAGATTGTCTGTCCACCGTTTATTACGATATTTGACGAGGGCTGCCTTAATGCACGTTGTTTCGTGAGGAAGCCACTTTTTAGTCAAATGGTTCTTTTCTCGTATAAGAAGAAGGATCTTCTGACTGATTTTTGCGGAGGCGGCCTGCGTACATCGTGGGCGGCTGAAGCGCGGGTAGAGTGATGGCTTCTGTGATGGCCACTGTGATGTATTTAGCGACAGCACAAATATCATCGTCGGCTGATAATGGATGTGTTGTGAGAGTACGATGTAGTCTCCGACCATAGTCTCTCCAATCAGTCTTGGTAGTGCTAAACCGGCTGGCGCTGGGCAGAAGTTGCCCCGAGCGTCTGAGGAGAGCACATGGACGGCTTCAGTTGTGACGACCATTGGGATGCTCTTGACTATGCAGAGGTCCAGAACGTCTGGCTGGTTACCATTCTTGGGATAGCTCGTGGGTTCGTCAGGAGCGCTGACCTGGGCTCGGAAGCAGTCAGCTGCCTGGCGTGGGGTACGACCACTGTTGTTTATCTCAAAGGAATTCTGTGTCACGTGTTTGTCTCTGAGGTATCCAGCAGTAATATGCTTTTCCCCGTGCCAGATGAGATTTACAGCGTCCTTTTCTTGGAGGTGTCCTTTGGGTTGTCTGTAGGCAGCTGCAAATGTCAAGACGCCGTGGATAGTTTCCACTGTAACAGAGGTGGATTACACACTACGGAGCTGCAAGTGCGAATTCCGAACACAGACGGCCGTCCAACTGCCGAAAGCATAGTTTGCAATATTGACTCTTAATCCCGTCTTCAGGTGAGTCTCATTGACCACATAAATGTCAATATTCCTGGCGCGGAGGAAAAGTTCAAACTCTTTCAGTTTGTAGAATATGCTGGCAGCATTCGAAATTGCAAAGGAGATATTCGTCATGTGTGTAATGCTGGACATGACTGGTTTGTGTGATGGCGCTGGGAATATCGAAGAGTACTCTGACGACTTCTTGAATAGCCGAGATAATGAGTGCTGGTAGAGCGTCGAGCGTTTCCTTAGATTCAGCGATAGTCTGCTTTAGCACAGGAAACAACACAGAAAGATCTGCAGTGACGTCGGCAGGCCAGACTACTTCCTGGGAGAGCTGACTGGTCGAGAGGCCCCTTATGGCCTGGAGATTCGTCCGCTGGTCAGGATAAATCCCTCGGACTACTCCTGCTGCAAAAGAATTCTGTCTAGTTTTAGCAGATCGTCACTCCATTTGCGACTGTATTACCTCATTTCTGTGATGCCGCGAGGTGAAAACAAGCTTTGGCTGGTAGATGGAGGTCAATGACATCTTCTGGGTGTGTGCGGAGGGGCGCAACCCCTGTAGCTGGCTCTATGGTTGCCTTGAAAGAGGCAGCACACCGTCGGTGACTCTCACGCTTGCCACTTTCATGTCCTTTGCTGCACTTAACACATAGAGGCATCTTTGTAGCAGACTACTGCTGACTCTCGCACTTGCCAGTTTCATGCCCCTTTCTGCACTTAACACATCGTTGGGCAGAGACGTGCCGTGTGGTACAATCCCTGACAGTTACGAGATCCAGCAAGACTCTCCGTTAGCCAGTTTTTAATAGTTTACATTTCTCGTTGTACTGCAGCTCCATAGGAGGTATCTTTTGCTTCTGTTGGTGCGGTTGTTGCTGCTGCTGTTGATGTAGCCTCTGGCCCTTTGTTGCAGGATAACCATCTCGAAGTGCTGAGTTTGGAATCGGTAACACAGGCGACGTAGATACCGCTTTCGCCTTAGTAAGCCTCTGGATCACGGGGTCCCGGGTTCGATTCCCGGTCGGGTTGGGGATTTTCTCTGCCCGGGGACTGGGTGTTTGTGTTGTCTTCAACATTTCATCATCATTTATGGCAGTGGCTAGAAACAAACTGGACTGTGGAACAATTGGGACTTTGTACAGGCACTGATGACTGCGCAGTTGAGCGCCAACAAACCAAAGATCATCACCACAGACTCAAAGAGCGCACGATAGTAAGTTCTTGGTGTATGTAATGGTACTCTGTAGTGTGTTATGTTGAGTCTGGCCAACTTGTGCATGATCTTGAGAGCCCTGTCAGTCATTGTTCTGATGTGCTCGTCAAAAGAGTCTTTCGTCAAGTTGCACACCAAGAAATCGTGTTCTCCATTCTCAGAGCATGCCAATGTCGTGCAGTTTTATGGTTGGATTACTTTGCAGTTTTCCCTTGAGTAGTATATAAACTGTTCTGTGTAGAGTGACATGAAGTTTATTATGTTTGCACCACTGCCTTATGGTTGTGAGTAGCTGGGCTGATTGGTGTTAGAGGTGCGCTCTTGTGTCCTTGGAGACCACCACCAGAAAGTCATCTACGTATGCTATCGCCAAGTTCGCACGGTTGTCCTCATCCGAATGATGAGTTGAGCCCCTCATATATCAACTGGGGAGGGGGGGGGGGGGGGCTGATATAGACAACAGATCTATGGAAGAGCTTGTCGCGGCTATTCGAAAATTTTATGCCAGACACGGACTCAAACTGGAATCGCCTGCTTTCCTCGAACAATCATGTTAACAACTGGGCTGTGTGATCACGCCTCGCCTGGGGAAACAGATTTAGTTCCAGACAGTGCGCTATCCTGACTTAGGGACATACAAAAATTGAATTTTTAGGTTGGTGCATAGGTTCATTGAGCTTTTCCATAAGTCTAATAAACGCAACAGGTACACGTAACAGAATCTTAAGACAGCAATAATATATTCTTCTTCAGTTACTATATACTAGAGTGTGCCAACTCTGGAGTAACTTTTCAATTCTGCGATTGTAGAAATCACGTGGTTTGGAGGTGGAGAACTCGTTGAGTCATGTTCGGAGTGCATTTTCATCCGGAAAGAAAACTCCTTGACGGTTGTTCGATAGAGAGCGGAAAATGCAAAAATCTGAGAGCGCAAGATCAGGTGAATAAGGTCGCTACGGAACGGCTTCCCAACCCATCTCCTGTAAAGCATTTTGTGAGTCAAGCAGAATGCCGGCGGACGTTATCGTCGAGTAGCATAACTTCACGCAGTCTTCCTGGTCATTGTTGTTGGACTGTGTCTGCAAGACGTCTCAGTTGTTGACAATAAATGTTAGCAGTGATGGTTACATCTCGGGGACGCAATTCATAAACACTCCACAGTGTCGCTGTCCCACCAGAAGCATAACATTATCTTTTGTGGATGCGCGCAGATCTTTGTACACGTTGTTTCTGTTTTGTTTGGGCTCAACCATTGTTTTCTTTTCCTTACGTTATAATAAAGACACAATTTCTCGTCACCAGTACCGATACAGGATGGGAATGGTGGGTGTTGTTCGCGTGCCAATTGACAACGACCAAGCAGATATGCAAGTATGGCCAACCGCAGTTTTTTGTGATTTTGTGTTTGAGCTTGCGGTACACACAGATCCGAAATTTGAAACTTCCCCATCGCAAGAAAATTGCCACAAGGGAATGATCGCATTTCATCACATTTTGCAGATCTCGAGTACGCAGACATGGATAATTGAGGTTTAATGCGTTGAAACTATATGTTTCCGAAGATGTCGTTTAAAATGGAGAGTCACTGTCAAAACGATCCTCCGTAAAACGAGAAACTATTCTCTTGCCGTACTCTGTCCAATGGCATTATCCCCATGTTGTTGTGGTCTTCAGTCCTGAGACTGGTTTGATGCAGCTCTCCATGCTACTCTATCCTGTGCAAGCTTCTTCATCTCCCAGTACCTACTGCAACCTACATCCTTCTGAATCTGCTTAGTGTATTCATCTCTTGGTCTCCCTCTACGATTTTTACCCTTCACGCTGCCCTCCAATTCTAAATTGGTGATCCCTTGATGCCTCAGAATATGTCCTACCAACCGATCCCTTCTTCTGGTCAAGTTGTGCCACAAACTTCTCTTCTCCCCAATCCTATTGAATAATGCCTCATTAGTTATGTGCTCTACCCATGTAATCTTCAGCATTCTTCTGTAGCACCACATTTCGAAAGCTTCTATTCTCTTCTTGTCCAAGCTATTTATCGTCCATGTTTCACTTCCATACATGGCTACACTCCATACAAATACTTTCAGAAACGACTTCCTGACACTTAAAGCTATGCTCGATGTTAACAAATTTCTCTTCTTCAGAAACGCTTTCCTTTCCATTGCCAGTCTACATTTTATATCCTCTCTACTTCGACCATCATCAGTTATTTTGCTCCCCAAATAGCAAAACTCCTTTACTACTTTAAGTGTTTCATTTCCTAATGTAATTCCCTCAGCATCACTCGACTTAATTCGACTACATTCCATTATCCTCGTTTTGCTTTTGTTGATGTTCATCTTATACCCTCCTTTCAAGACACTGTCCACTCCGTTCAACTGCTCTTCCAAGTCCATTGCTGTCTCTGACAGAATTACGATGTCATCGGCAAACCTCAAAGTTTTTATTTCTTCTCCATGGATTTTAATAACTATTCCGAATTTTTCTTTTGTTTCCTTCACTGCTTGCTCAATATACAGATTGAATAACATCGGGGAGGACCCCATACACGACGCAAATGCTTTTGGCTGCCCCCCTGCTGCTACCCCTCTATTGAACTCAGACATAAGATATGTCGGAAATCTTCTGGTTTCTCCATTTGGCACTCTATTTTCTAACGTCCACAGCTCCTCTCACTACCTCCAATGAGAAAACTGCTAACTCAAATAGCAACAGTGAACTAAAAAAAAAAAAAAGAATCGATAAAAACACCAATAAAAAGGCGCGTCTAAAAAGTTTTTGATGCAATAATTCACCAACAGCCGTATGTATTGTAGAAATTTATTTTATTTTATGAACTTCTATGTGCTACCAGTTTCGGCATTACATTGATACCATCTTCAGGCCCCACTCGTCATAGTGATAAAATCGCTATACACGGAAGGAGCCATATAACTGGATCCGTGAATCAATCGTCCTGCAACAGCTCTTGGTGGCCAGGCGACACTGTCTATGACGAGTGGGGCCTGAAGATGGCATCAATGTAATGCCGAAACTGGTAGCACATAGAAGTTCATAAAATAAAATAAATTTCTACAATACATACGGCTGGTGATAAATTATTGCATCAAGAAGTTCATGCCAGCCGTCGTCCCACGATCTATAATGGATCAACAAAGATGAAAAAGTTTTTTGTTTCAATAATTATTTTCATCTCTTTATCCGTGTCTGTGGAAATAATTCAGTCGGTTTCAAAGATTTGGTACATTTCAGGTTTCTTCCAGTTTTTCTTCACCTGAGTCAAACAATATATTGCGTTCTCCCACAAATGTCTCACGCAGGCTTACCAGCAATCGCTTTTACCGCGAAACATTTGCGACTGGAACAGGTAAAGGGTGAAATAGTAATGGCATGCAACGTACTCTCCGCCAATCACCTGACAAAGAAACGATTTTATACATTATTGTGAACCCGATCGGAGCTATGTTAAAAGTTTCAGGTCTCTAGCTCATCGGAAAGTTAGTTTGAAAAAGTTACAGAATTTGTACCCAGACAGACAGCCAGACAGACAGACAAACAAAGTAACTCTCTGCCATACAGCAGACACAACTGAGGGTTTATATTACATTGTAATCCATTTCTGAGCTATGTTTAAAGTTTCAGTCTGAAGGTTAGCTTAAAATCAGTTGCAAGATTTGTACTGAACTCACAACAAGACAAGAAAGAGCTAATAAAACCGTTTTAAAATAAGCTTAAGTTCCAGAACGATGATCTTACTTCGACAACACTTGATGAAGTTTCCATTACCTAAATGAGAAATAAAAAATAATAATATTTTCATTTCTGTTGTCGCAGCTGCAATATCAATATGGAAGGAGGTCTTGCACAACAGTACACAAACACGGCTGGATTAGTTGTTTCACTTGAAGCCGCTACCGTTTGAGAAGTGAACTGAAAACAAAACGTAGAATAAATATCTGAACGACGAAGTGCCATAATCGTTTAATTATAACCTTGAAAATAAAATTACATATTTATCACTTTTTGATTTTTTGCATTTAGTTCTACAGATTTGGCAGATATGTTAATCCCCGCACCACTTTACCGCAGGACGCCGCAAAACGAAATATACCTACAAATAAACAAAAAAATAATTACGTAACTTTAATAATTAACTGTTTGAGAAGCAAGAACACAAGGGCTGGTAGAAGCCAGAAAGATATTGTGAGCAGAATACAGTAGCCCGAAACTGCGTTTAATTTGAGAAAGTATCAGTATGAACATCAGTGTGCAAATAAGGAAAAGTTCTGTGTATCGTAGTCTTAAATTTACTTCAAGAGGAGGCTGAGAGGTTGCTACCATACACACAATATATTACATCATTTGAGTAAAATCCTCTAATCTGTTATACTTAAATGCTTCCCATACATTCTTTGAATGTCAGTCAGGGTGGAGCGGAGGAAACGCATGTTTTTGAACCGCTAGTACGTGGCGACGAGAAGTGGTATTGACCTTGAATGAATGTTCGCAGACTGCCCATACAATGCAGTTTCAGTCGCTATGGAGCGTTGGAGCAGAGAGCATCGTGTGTTCGTTGTCGAGCAGTACTTTAGGAACAATGAATCCGTAGTCACAGAGCAACGTCTTTTGCGTCCAAATTTTAGAGTTGGACGTCGAGGTGCAGTGCCTGATCGAAGTACTGTACGCCGATTGGTTACAGCGTTTAGAAGTACTGGTTCTGTGACGGAAAAGAAACCACATTGCGTCAACGCCATCTTCAGGCCCGTACACCTTGATGACATCAATTGTGTGTGGCTGAGTACAGCGGTGAGACCAATACGTGGTCCACATGCCATGTGGACTTCTAGTACTCAGCCACTGTATGGCACGACATGAATGATCTCTCCAGTTTTAATGACAGGTCATCTTTGTTTCTTATTCCCACAACGTCATCGTACTCTGCATTATGACATGCGGCGTATCTCTGGGCGGTGACATGACTGCATATAAAAGCACCCTGTCGTTACCCGACGTGCGTCGCAACATGCTTACTTGGAAGTTCAAGCCCAGGTCATAGACGATGCCGGATTTGATGCGTCAATTTCTTGGTACACAGGCGGCTACGTACAAGAGTGGAATGGGGAACGTGGTCTCGCGGTTCTAGGCGCGCATTCCGGAACCGTGCGACTGCTACGGTCGCAGGTTGGAATCCTGCCTCGGGCATGGATGTGTGTGATGTCCTTAGGTTAGTTAGGCTTAAGTAGTTCTAAGTTCTAGGGGACTGATGACCACAGCAGTTGAGTCCCATAGACCTCAGAGACATTTGAACCATTTGGAATGGCGACGAGGTCAAGCTGAGATTCTTCAGTTCTATGTGGTTGCAGACAATACAAACGATTTGGATGTTAGGCTAAGCAGGTAGATATGGTGATGATAGGAAAATAAGACTCTGGGCTGGTTTCAAAAAATGGCTCTAAGCACTATGGGACTTAACATCTGAGGTCATCAGTCTCCTAGACTTAGAACTGGTTAAACCTAACTAACATAATGACATCACGCACATCCATCCCCGAGGCAGGATTCGAACCTGCAGCCGTAGCGGCAGCTCAGTTCCGGACTGAAACGCCTAGAACCGCTCGACCACAGCGGCCGGCACTCTGCGTTGGTTTACTGGTCCGCTTTTTATTGCTTTTTTCACTTGTTTGCAAAGAACATGCAGACGAGGAACGACACTAGTTTACAAAAACGTAGATGAGTCTTACTAGATTCCCCAATCAGTTACCAGAACAAATGGCCACGAAAACCTATAAGTTTGTTAAGATTCAGGTATACACAGTTTTGTATGCTACTACAGACCACGAACCTTGGAAGTGCCAGATTCTATTGTTCTAATGGAACGCTTCGATTCAAGTATAGGTCTCAATCTAAGTAACATACAGAGATAGGTGTAAGTAGGCAAATGGACGATCGTAACCAATTGCCCTAGTCCAGACGTACGTAAAGGCAAGCTCTGCAATTCCCTCTTAGTGTACAACCTTGACTGAAGATAATGCTCATTCACATAGTATCTGCATTAAACTCGTTTATCCTTGGCTCCTGGAATTCTTCTGTTCGCTGGAATTCTTCTGCTCGCTGGAACTCTCCTGCTCGCTGGAAATCTCCTCGGTCTGGAACTCTGCCTTCGCTGACGTTTGAGGACTTCTTTATACGGTATTTGAAGCCGTATGGTTACAGATGGTAAGTGACTGCTTCGCTTTTTACCCATGATTCGCAATCAGTGAGCATGGAATTGACAGTTTCTCAATGTAGGTGACCTCTTAATGGGCTGACGAAAGTGCCTTCCACTGTACGTCTCTACCTAGGTTACAAGACTTACAGCTAATATTCGTACTTGATGATTTTCCTTTTTTTATTCAGGCAACCCCACATGATACGCTCATTACACTGTGCAGCGCGGTAAAACAGTTATTGTCCTCCTGCCTTGCAGAAATACTGCTTCTAGCCACTTGAGATCTCATGCGCAAAGGAGATACATCACCGAAGAATAATAGAAGTAAAAACCTACTATTCAAACGAAAGAATATTTTCATGGTGGCAATTATCATCATTCGACGGTACTATACTACACACTATGGAACACATCACTTCGCCAAAGTGATATGTTACACCACGCCATTTGGATATCAAACTAATCTACTTTAAAACACTACATCTGGATCGTTTCAGGTAGAATAAGTTTTGTTATCTTCTTGTCAAAATTTGTTTCTGGGGAGCGATACATGCTCGGACTCGCCGAATCAGTTACGTCAAATTGGCAAGTTTAGACTCTTGCCCCCTAATGGGTACATTTCTGTGGGCGCCCCTCACAGACCAGAAGCGCAGTGTAATAACTGCGGTCTTGTTTCCAGATAAGACATAAAGGAAAACAAGAGGAAGATAAACGTAAAACATTGTAACTGGATCTTTTCTTTAGGTCGCACACGCGCATCGGATTTCTGGGGTCTGGCGCGGCGAGTTCGCCACTTGTGCACACGTGTCGCCGCCAGTGGCGCAACTTCCCGGGCAGCCAATGGCAGGCCGCCGTTGCGCCAGCCGCCACGCCCTTCCTCCTGAGCGAGTCGTTCCACCTAAGTATAGCACATTCCTCGGGGGGCGACATGCTCTTTCCTGCGACATAGCCGTTTCCCGAGGCTTCCTCTGGCCCCTTTGCTCCTACGTGGCTCTTACAGCAGAATATGGCCGGGTATAACCCTAACGCTTATGCCACAAAGGTCACACGGTTCCACAGTCGAGAGCTTCGGCATTTACGCTTCTCTTCCCCTCAGGTACTGTCGCTCAAAAAATCTCTCTGAGATCTAATATATACTTGAAGTCACGGAAATGTTTTTACGCTAGCTATGGTAAAATAATACGCGGATTTACTGAAGTCGAATTGTAACGAATTTTTATAGTGCTGTTGCTTTTGTCTAACAGATTCTTCGTTATTTGCATCGATAGTATCTTTGGCTGTTGAAAAGGTTACACATTTTTTATCTCGTGGGAAAAGAGAGAAGAACAAAGAATGTATATTCAGTTTTGATATGCAAGTGGAATAATATGCTGCACCATAGTGAAAGTTTTAAGATTGCTTTTGGCGTCTCTAGTTTGAATAATGAGATACTGTGCCAGTGATGTAATATCTATATGGTACATGTGATTCAGCTACACCCCTTCTATGGGCTTTATGAAACCCGCAACATTTTCAAATACCACGTGCATGGTTTTCATATGAGATCGCTCGCTATGTGCAAACTATTAATCCTACAGAAAAATGAACAGGACCTTGAATATGTTTTCTTCAGAAGCCATAGTTTTCGAATTATTCAAGGAAAACGTACAATAGTGACCTTTAAACGCCTTTTCCCTGTGTAAATCGGAAACTGTGGCATCTAGCGAAATCGCATCCTGATACAAAATTCAACTACATGATTTTCTCGTTTTAGGAAGGATCATTTTAACCTCGTACGGAAGACTTCAGCTGTTTGATTAAGAGCGTTTAAATTTTTTAGTAAACGATGACCCACGTCATTGTACTCGAGAACTGACAAATGCGACAAACTGTGCTCATTGCATGATCGTCCACCTGTGCATGCAATGGGGCAGGTTCAACAATCAGGTGTATGAGTAATTCATGCTCTAAGCCAAAATCATAAAAATCAGCGGGTGGCCATATGAGCATCTCTGCTTTCTCTACAACAATTTCCTTGTGAAGAACACCGACCATTCCTATCTCGTACCGTTGCTGGTGACGACAAATGGTATCTTTATGCTAACGTAAAGAAAAGAAAGGAATGTGGGCATACACAAAACATAAGGTCATGCATCTGGCGAAACAGCGTCGGTGTGAGATACTACGAATTGCTTCCACGAATTAATGACGTTTATTGTCAACGGCTGGGATGTCTCGCGCACTCAGTTCCAGAATAACGACAACGAAGAGAGCGTGAAGTTATGCTACTCCACGATAACGCCGGCCCGTATTCTGCTAGACTAACAAAGAGCAATACCCAGGAGTTGGGTTAGCTAGTTAATCCGCGCCCACCTTATTCACTTGATCTTGTGTCCTCAGATTTTCACGTTACCCGCTCTCTACTGAACACCATTCAAGGAATTTCCTTTCCGGGTGAAAATGCGCTCCGAATATGGCTTCAACGAGTTCTTCGCCTCAAAACCACGTGACTTTTGCAGTCGTGGAATCAAAAGTTACCCAGCGTTAGCAGACTGTTGTAAATAGTGAAGGAGAACATATTATTGATGACTGTTATGTTTATTAGACTAATGGAAGAGGCTATGAACTGACGCACTAACTCTATATATACCGCACATTTCACAGACATTTATTTGCAGCTACCTCCTGTAGCTTAAACTAAAGTTTTTTGACCCATGTTGAAAATCTAGCTCTTTCTTAAAGCATATTTTAATGTATCCGATTTAGTTTTATGCAGAATATCTAAGATTATAATTCTGGCTTTATATCAAGCCGTAGCAAACTGTCCGCGGCCACACCCCCTCAGCTACTAGCACCGTAGTTGTAAACACAGAACGACAGCGACGACCCGATATCACGGATCATGACTCCTTACTATCTTATCATGATTTTACTCTATATTACGATTACATTTGTTGTTGTTGTTGTTGTGGTTTTCAGTCCTGAGACTGGTTTGATGCAGCTCTCCATGCTACTCTGTCCTGTGCAAGCTTCTTCATCTCCCAGTACCTACTGCAACCTACATCCTTCTGAATCTGCTTAGTGTATTCATCTTTTGGTCTCCCTCTACGATTTTTGCCCTCCACGCTGCCCTCCAATGCTAAATTAGTGGTCCCTTGATGCCTCAAAACATGTCCTACCAACCGATCCCTTCTTCTAGTCAAGTTGTGCCACAAACTTGTCTTCTCCCCAGTCCTATTCAATACCTCCTCATTAGTTACGTGATCTATCCACCTTATCTTCAGCATTCTTCTGTAACACCACATTTCGAAATCTTCTATTCTCTTCTTGTCCAAACTAGTTACCGTCCATGTTTCACTTCCATACATGGCTACACTCCTTACAAATACTTTCAGAACGATTATCTTTACAGCTAGATATTTTATTTGCTTGCTCGGTTAACTTCATGAAGACAGGTATGTTAACTAACAATCCATACTACTTATTTTACTATTACTTCTAATAGTTGACAGCCTCGTATTGTGTACATTTCCTCATTAATATTTACATTTCCTCTTTTTAGAACAATCCTGGGATCATAATTATTGGAAAAGGTAACTAAATACACAACTGTTTACGATTAGAGATTGTTGTGGTAGTCTTAAAAAAACCAGTCTATTCGATGAGAGCTTACCGAAGGGCTGAAATGGGAAAAAAATATTCACAGCTTTCGAGGAAATAGGGGAGTCTGCTCGCTACGTTCTTCGATGTCAGTTTTGTGTCAAGCGATTAGAAGAAAGACCAGGTTTGTGACAAGACCGTTTCTGGAATTTTCCTCAGTAAAAAGTTGCTGACATTCCACTATTTACTCGTCAGACGGTAAACTTTAGATGCGTTGGACCCAATGTTAGTTGAATATGCCACACGAGACTTTCCCTACTCCTGATGGTTAAAAAGAGCAATGAAAGGATGCTTTGAGAATGCGAAAATCCTCAAGAAGTATAGCCCCGTGTAGAAAATTAATTTTGAGACTTTATCCATGCTTAGATTGTTCGCAGATGATGCTGTAATTTACCGTCTAGTAAGGTCATCCGAAGACCAGTATCAGTTGCAAAGCGATTTAGAAAAGATTGCTGTATGGTGTGTCAGGTGGCAGTTGACGCTAAATAACGAAAAGTGAGAGATGATCCACACGAGTTCCAAAAGAAATCCGTTGGAATTCGAATACTCGATAAATAGTACAATTCTCAAGGCTGTCAGTTCAACTTAGTACCTGGGTGTTAAAATTACGAACAACTTGAGTTGGAAGGACCACATAGATAATATTGTCGGGAAGGTGAGCCAAAGGTTGCGTTTCATTGGCAGGACACTTAGAAGATGCAACAAGTCCACTAAAGAGACAGCTTACACTACACTCGTTCGTCCTCTGTTAGAATATTGCTGCGCGGTGTGGGATCCTTACCAGGTGGGATTGACGGAGGACATCGAAAGGGTGCAAAAAAGGGCAGCTCGTTTTGTATTATCACGTTATAGGCGAGAGAGTGTGGCAGATATGATACACGAGTTGGGATGTAAGTCATTACAGCAAAGACGTTTTTCGTCGCGGCGAGACCTTCTTACGAAATTTCAGTCACCAACTTTCTCTTCCGAATGCGAAAATATTTTGTTGAGCCCAACCTACATAGGTAGCAATGATCATCAAAATAAAATAAGAGAAATCAGAGCTCGAACAGAAAGGTTTAGGTGTTCGTTTTTCCCGCTCGCTGTTCGGGAGTGGAATAGTAGAGAGATAGTATGATTGTGGTTCGATGAACCCTCTGCCAAGCACTTAAATGTGAATTGCAGAGTAGTCATGTAGATGTAGATGTAGAGGAGCAAAATTTAAGTACGCGAGTAAAGAAATACTTTTTTGAGAAAAATACAGTACACCCTGTTTTCGTGTAAACTGGATTGCGAAATGTAAGATGCTATATCATCCATTCTACATCCCTTACTCGACAGTAACAAATCAATGCTGATTACAGTAGTTCTCTCTAACTCGCATCCGTCGATTGTCGATGTGTAATATACATCCGGCAGGTATTTCAATTCTCTTAGTAACTTTTCTTTTATCATGTTACTCATTCACAATTTCTTAGTTCCAAACCAGGAAATGACGAAATAAAGCTTAAAGGATTCGTGCCGTATTTATCCATGATATTATCACCTTAATCTCTTTCGTTTCAAAATCATTGTTTGACTTTCTCCTTCTCCTCCTCCTCCTCCTCCTCGTTCACAAGATCCTCCTGTTGAAATGATTAGGAGCCTGGCTAGCAAAATGTGACCGATCTTTTAATTTCCAGTAGCAGTAACTACAATGCATATTGCCTAAACTATACGACGGATATTACATTAACATTGCCTTCACTAGCTCAGAAGTTGGTTACAGATTTCTGAAATCGAATTGCGTGTGAGCTCTTAGTGGTAAGAGCCTGTGGCATCTCGGAGCGTCTTCTCATATACAATGGTCAAACCTGTGATCGGACTCTAAAATAGCAAAAGAAGCTCTGGTTAGCCTTCGTGTTAACGCGACTGCTCCCGGGATTAACGACGAGTAGTCGGTGCGCGTGCCAGCCTGGATGGGGTTTTTAGGTGGTTTCCCATGTCCCATCCCACTAGGTGAATACTGGGCTTCTTCCCTCGTTCCGCCTTAGATACATACAAAGAATTTACTCCTTACGCAAATAGAATGGGTACACTGCATTCGTTGTTGAGGGGCGGAGGAGGGGGGACAATGAATAGGAGACTGATGATTTTTGCGGTTTCGTCTCCTTAAAAACTCAACAAACAAAAGCATTTCCTAAAAACGTGAATCAGAGCAGCATTATTGACTTTTTAATCTCACTTCTTCAAAATATGAGCTTCTGATAAGGACTCCTTTTAAATAATTTGCAGTTCCTTTTCCCTGTCTATCAAATATTTTCTATCATTAAGAGAGTGACCAGACAACTTGGTATCGATCGTATGTATCCTTCTTAGTCTACAGTCAGCTAAAAAGAAGGTTATAGGGTGTCTTCTCCATGTTCTAATATTGTGTCTATGGACGTCCTTATTCCTTCTGAATTATAACAAACAATATATAATAATTATTCTAATAATAATAAATCTGTAAAGCCGTCGTGTCTGTTTGTCTTTCAACACGCTGATTTCCAAAACTACTAAACGGATTTTATGGGCTTTCGCTAGTACTTGTAGCTGGTGGTACGGCATAGAATATTTCATTAAAATCGGGTCACGCACATAAAAGATATTCATGCAGTCATATTATAAGTATGTATATATGTATGTCTGTACGTTCCATTATCTGCTCCGAATTTATCCAGACGTGGTAAGCATATCGCTTACTGTCTGGGAAGAATCGCTGTGGAGGGGAACCACTTACGTATAAAATGGGTAAGGGCAGGGTTGAGAAGAAGTGTGCACCACGACGTGCGAATATCCAGATATTACTTATCCGGTGTTAGAGAATGATAGTACTTAGTGACATGCATCACACTTAACACACATTTTCAAACATGTATGAAACTTTTTCTCGCTGGAACCTCCACATTATGATGAGAGGAAACAAGTTTATCGCTTACTGCGTTTTAGCTGTGCATTTTCACATCAGGCATGGCGTTTTAATTTACTATTTCCCTTCCAACAACAGTATTTTGCAATAAATTTTGCACACAGAGTTCACATATACCACCTGCAAAACTATATCATTCCATGAAACTCCCTGGCAGACTTAAACTGTGCGCCCTACCAAGACTCGAACTCGGGACCTTTGCCTTTCTCGGGCAAGTGCTCTACCATGTGAGTTACCGAAGCACGACTCACGCCTGGTCCTCACAGCTTTACTTCTGCCTGTACTTCGTCTCCTACCTTCCAAACTTTACAGAAGCTCTCCTGCGAATCTTGCAGAACTAGCACTCCTGGAAGAAAGGATACTGCGGAGACATGGCTTAGCCACAGCCTGGGGGATGTTTCCAGAATGAGATTTTCACTCTGCAGAGGAGTGTGCGCTGATATGAAACTTCCTGGCAGATTAAAACTGTGTGCCCGACCGAGACTCGAACTCGGGACCTTTGCCTTTCGCCGGCAAGTGCTCTACCATCTGCGCTACCGAAGCACGACTCACGCCCGGTGCTCACAGCTTCACTTCTGCCAGCACCTCGTCTCCTACCTTGCAAACTTCACAGAAGCCCTCCTGCGAACCTTGCGGAACTAGCACTCCTGGAAGAAAGGATACTGCGGAGACATGGCTTAGCGACAGCCCGAGTTCGATTCTCGGTCCGGCACACAGTTTTAATCTGCCAGGTAGTTTCATATCAGCGCACACTCCGCTGCAGAGTGAAAATCTCATTCTATATCATTCTATGTCACATAATTCAGGATATATGACGTCATAAAAGCTGAGATGACTGCCACGTCGATCATGACGTTTGACGTTATTACTTCTTTGATGCTAACTCTATTATCGACAAATTTAGCAAACAGTATCCACATGTGCTGCTGAATGTACCCTAAAAATTTTATAATTGTACGGCGCAGAGACAGAGAGAGAGAGAGAGAGAGAGAGAGAGAGAGAGAGAGAGAGAGAGAGAGAGAGAGAACCAGGAGGAAGTGACAGAGAATTGTGAAGAGAGAGGGAGTGGGTGGAGGAGATGGACATAGAGAGGCGGAAGGAGGAGGATGACTAATGGAAACGAAATACATGCATATACCTAGGTAACGCCGGGTACTCAACTGCTTTAAAAGTTTTCAAGAGAGAGCATATTCATTGTGACGACGAGTGAATTATGTGTTTCAAACACTTCCTTAAAAGGTAATAATGGATGTGATTTTAACAGTGAATTCCTTCTTTTTTAATGTTGACTATATAATTTAGTCGGGCGTTATTGAATGAACGGAAAGTCGTAAATCTACTCACTTGGGTTTCTTCATACTTCACATTTACTGTTAGTTCTGTGCTCTTTGATGGCTGGTACTGATACACAACATTTTCACACTCACACACCTTGGGTAGATCACGAAACATACAAATCAGTGCTGTTTTCCTTTTTTTATGGTTCGTAAAATTTGATGAGTAAATATGTAAATACAGGTTTTTGATTTTTAAATGTATTGTCATTATCATTTGTACCATGGGAGGGTTCCACTCTGTAAATTAAGTATCTTAGACATTGTAAAAGATTAGAAACGTGTCAGTCAGTAGCGTATCTCTTCTGTCTTCCTTCTCATTAAGGACTTCAAAAATGGAATATCTTCTCGTTACTAGACATACTTGTCACAAGGAGTTATTGATGAATCTTATTTTCCGTCTGTCGATTGCTTTGTTACTATTCCAAACTGACCAGTTCGTTACTGTGTCGTGAATATTCATACCATTTCTTGTAGCTACAGAGTAACCTGTCTTAGGAAGTATGAGCTTCAGTATATAACAGTGAAAATGAAAGTTCCATTAAGACTGGTTGCTCTGTAACTGTGACGAGTCATACGAAGGTGGACGATACTAACCGAGTCCGGTCAGAAAATTACATTTAAGCATACCATTATCTGGGAATCTTTCTCGTCGATGGGTTGGAATCAATGAAGATTTGATAAATTGAAGTGCTATCAGTGAGGAACCTGTAACTTAAGGAATACGTAAAGGCAAGTGGAAATTTGTGCTGCACTGAATCTGAGTCGTAATTTGATTTTCTTTTAAAGTCATCTTCCATTCTACCATTTTACAGAAACACAACTGCTAGAGATAGGAAACTACAGGCTAATGTAATTTTCTTTTCCGACTAAGGATTTTTGTATTCTTCAACCTACTGCACCTGTTATTTAGCGTAGAAAGTACATAATTTTTCATAGTAAAGACAGCATCATTCTAATGCTTTATTAAACTTTGATGTCATGCAGGGTGAAATATACATATTTTTCTTTAAGAGAGTATAATAACATTAACACTCCTGTATGTATCAGAATTTCACGAGCAAATAGAGTAATGTTACTGACATAATACAAAGAGTGACCAAAGGTTTCTTTTGTACATTGTACTGCATTATTTCCTACTCTTCCGGGACAAATGAAGTATTGCAGGCATTTAATTTCCGAAGCTAGTTTTATTGTCTTCAGCACGCTGTAGTAGTATCTACTTTCCTTTTTGTACTACAATAACTGCACATGTTCTGAGACACCAGAAAATTTGTCGTGTTATGACTGGTACGCACATAGTTGCAACAAGATACACCTTTAGCTGGATACATTATTATAATTTCGAAGCGTTGCAAACATTTATTTATATTGCTCTCAGGTATCACGTTGCTAATTTAGTTTGAAAGATGCTGAAAGTACATTCGGAAGAAATGAGCGCGAGTTTCTGTTGGAAACAATAGTTTTTTTCAAAATGGGAAAAACGAAAATTAAACATTGTCACTCGGTGCTATTTATTTGTGTACTGTTTTTACGTAAAAGACAGAAATTCCATAGGAATCATCTGCTTAAAAATTAAAGCAGTTTAGTAAAAGGAGGGACATCAGTGGAGGGAGGAATGGTAATTACTGAGCCCCGTTACAATAGGTATCGAATATGACTTGCAAATAAACGAAACAAAGTCAAACAGTATGAATATTTCAACAACAGGTGGCGACCCATTTCGCTGACAGGCCATCTGAAATGTTAATGAGACACGTGTACCGAGCTTTCGAGAAAAGTTCAGGTGAGTTCAGTTAAGGAGACATTACAAGCGAAAAAGTATGATTCTCGGTATGGAACTTCGCAATCTATTGTTCATGCTTGACGTGGATTGTTCCTATATGCGGCGGAATTTACACATCGTTTCAGTAATGTAACGCTGCAGTTGCATCCATCGGACAAAGAGCTGAAGTAATGAAATGTGAGACTATTCATTTGGGAAAAGGAGGGTCCAGGTACCGGTCCACCTGATTTCAACAATGCTTTCTGTGACTTCAGTAATTTGTCGCTGGTGAGTCTGCGAATATTGTTCTAGCCGAACGCTGTGACCCCCCCCCCCCCTTACTGCCTCCCTCTTACCTGTCCATTAACACCGAAAGCTGTGACCCTCTTACTGCCTCCCTCTGACCTTTCCATTAATAATCATTATTCTGTATCAAACTAAAATACACAGTTTGTAAAACCAACTCCGGCATTGTAAATAGAAATTATTCACGGATAGCATTCCTCTACACAGAACAGAAAAATCATATACAGGGTGATTCAAAAAGAATACCACAACTTTAGGAGTTTAAAACTCTGCAACGACAAAAGGCAGAGCTAAGCACTATCTGTCGGCGAATTAAGGGAGCTATAAAGTTTCATTTAGTTGTCCATTTGTTCATGCTTGAGGCGCTGTTGACTAGGCGTCAGCGTCAGTTGATGCTAAGATGCCGACCGCTCAACAGAAAGCTTTTTGTGTTATTGAGTACGGCAGAAGTGAATCGACGACAGTTGTTCAGCGTGCATTTCGAACGAAGTATGGCGTTAAACCTCCTGATAGGTGGTGTATTAAACGTTGGTATAAACAGTTTACAGAGAATGGGTGTTTGTGTAAAGGGAAAAGTTCTGGACGGCTTCCAAGAAGCCCTGATCTTACCCCCTGCGATACATGGGGGTATACTAAGGATATGGTGTTTTGGCCACCTCTCCCAGCCACCACTGATGATTTGAAACGAGAAATAACAGCAGCTATCCAAATTGTTACGCCTGATATGCTACAGAGAGTGTGGAACGAGTTGGAGTATCGGGTTGATATTGCTTGAGTGTCTGGAGGGGGCCATATTGAATATCTCTGAACTTGTTTTTGAGTGAAAAAAAACCTTTTTAAATACTCTTTGTAATGATGTATAAGAGAAGGTTACATTAAGTTTCTTTCATTAAATACACATTTTTAAAGTTGCGGTATTCTTTTTGAGTCACCCTGTATTTTTAGTTAACAAAGACGAGAAAGTAACACGAAATGAGATACCGAACTGATGAACGTGCTGCCGAACTGACTCTTGAAGGAAACGCATCAGACAGTCTCTGGGATGAATGAGAGACATGTAACCTGTAACGCGTTTGGTGGGTTGATTGGAGTAGCTCCGAGCAAACGATAGGGGTAAAAGGTAGACTCCATCAAGGAGTATCACGTCTCGTTCAACTGTTTACATATTATTTTCACAGGCCGTGATAGCTGCAGTAGGCTATATAAATGATCGATATGCCAATAACTCTCAAAGGCCCTCTAACACCCTTAAGTGGGACCCAGTGCTATCGTTCAGTCATTTCGACGGATACGAATTGTTTATGGGTTTACAAAGTAGAAATGTTTCTTTATAGGTCAATAAACTGAAATAACTAGACTCACAGGTGAGATACAGGAACCTACAGTTCATCCAAGAAAACGCTGCCTACAGAACATTTACACTGTAGCACCGAAGAAATTGGTATAGCCACGCGTATTCAAATACAGGCATGCGTAAACACGCAGAATACGGCACTGCGGTAGGCAACGCCTGTGTGAGACAAAAAGTGCTCGCCGCAGTTGTCAGATCGCTTACTGCTGCTACAACGGCAGGTTATCAAGATTTAAGTAAGTTTGAACACGATGTTCGGAGCACGGGCGATGGGACACTGCATCTGCGAGGTAGCGAGAATGTGGTGATTTTCCCTTACGACCATTTCATGACTGTACCGTGAATATCAGGAATCTGATGAAACATTAAATCTCTGACTTCGCTGCAGTCGGAAGAAGACCCTGCAAGAACGAGGCGAACGACGACTGAAGAGAATCGTTCAATGTGACGGAAGTGCAACCCTTCCGCAAATTGCTACTCATTTCAATGTTGGGCCATCAACAAGTGTCAGCGTGCGAACCATTTAATGAAACATCATGGTTTTGGGCTTTCGGAACCGAACGTCCACTCGTGTACCCTTGATGACTGCACGACACAAAGCTTTATGCGTTGTACGCGTTGCCCGGGCCCGTCAACTCCGACATTGTTGATGACTGGAAGCATGCTGCTTGGTCAGAAGAGTCTCGTTTCAAATTGTATCGTTCGGATGAACGTGTACGTGTGTGGAGACAATCTGGACCTTGCATGTCAGCAGGGTACTGTTCAACCTGGTGGAGGCTCTGTAATGGCTTGGGGAGTGTGCAGTGGGAGTGATATGGCACACCTGATACGACTGTGACAGGTGATACGTACGTAAGCATCCTATCTGATCACCTGCATCCATTCATGTTCATTGTGCCTTCTGACGAACGTGGGCAATAATGCTCACGTTCGTCAGAAGGCACAATGAACACGAATGCGATACCCGCAAGGCCAGAATTGCTACAGAGTGGCTTCAGGAACACACTTCCGCTGGCCACCAAACTCCACAGACATGAACATTATTGAGCATACTTGGGATGTCCTGCAACGTATTTTTCAAAAGCGATCTCCACCGCCTCGTACTCTTACGAATTTATGGACAGCTCTTCAGCATTCGTGGTGTCAGTTCCCTCCAGCACTACTTCAGACATTTGTCGAGTCCATGCCTCGTCGGCACTTCTTCGTGCTCGCTGGGGCCCTACACGATGTTAGGCAGGTGTGCCAGTCTCTTTGGCTCTTCAGTGTATATAGTGGGTGCTGGATTACCACGTATGTGGACTGATATTACTTCGTGCTGACGAGAAGCAGCGGGAAACATAAATTATCACTTTCTTGTTAGTCTACATGAGAAAATTTCTCAAAAACCTCAAGTCTACACTCCACGAGAGTGTATTTGATCCCTGACACATTCGGAATTTGAAACACAGTATTCCAGTCAACATTGTCAAAAGCTTTCGTTAGGTCTACAAATGCTACAAACGTAGGTTTCCCTTTCCTTAACCTATCTTCTTAGATAAGTCGTAGGGTCAGTACTGCTCATGTGTTCCAACGTTTCTACGGATTCCGAAATGATCTTCCCCAAGGTCGGATTATAACTGTTTTTCCATTCGTCTGTAAAGAACTCGTGTTAGTATTTTGCAGCTGATAGCTCCGTAGTTTTCACGCCTGTCAACATCTGCTTCCTTTGGGATTGGAATTAATATATTCTTCCTGAAGACTTAGGGTATTTCGCCTTTCTCATTCATCATGCTCACCAGATGGTAGATTTTTGTCAGGGCTGGCTTTCTCATGGCTATCAGTAGTTCTAATCAAATGTCTACTCCCAGGGCCTTGTGTCGAATTACGTCTTTCAGTGCTCTGCCAAATTCTTCACGCAGTATAATTTCTACCATTTTATCTTCACTTATGTCCTCTTCCATTTCCATAATATTGTCCTCAAGTACATCGCCCTTGTGTGGACCCCCCCCCCCCCCCCATATACTCCTTCCATCTCCCTGCTTTTCCTTCTTTGCTTAGAACTGGTTTTCCATCTGAGCTCTTGATATTCATGCAAGTGGTTCCCTTTTCTCCAAAGGTTTCTTTCATTTTCCTGTAGGCAGTATCATCTTATCCCTATTGATACATGCCTCTATATCATTACATTTGTCCTGTAGCCATCCCCGCTCAGCCATTTCGCACGTCCTGTTGATCTCATTTATAAGACGTTTGTATTCCTTTTTGCCTGTATCATTTACTACATTGTTATATTTTTTCCTTTCATCAATTATATTCAACATCTCTTCTGTTACTCATGTACTTCTACTAGCCCTCGTCTTTTTACCTACCTGGTACTCTGCTGCTTTCACTATTTCATCTCTCAAAGCTACCCATTCTTCTTCTACTGTGTTTCTTTCCCTCATTCTTGTCAATAGTCCACTAATGCTCTCTCTGAATCTCTCTACACCCTCTGGTTCTTTCAGTTTATCCACGTCCCATCTTCTTAAATTCCGACCTTTTTGCAGTTTCTTCAGGTTTAATATACAGTTCATAACCAATAGATTTGCTCGGAGTCCACATGTGCTCTGGAAATGTTTAAAATTTAAAACCTGGTTCCTAAATCTCTGTCTCACCATTATGTAATCTATCTTAAAGATTTCAGCGGTTCCAGGCCTCTTCCACATATACAACCTTCTTTCATGATTCTTAAACCAAGTTTTAGCTATGATTAAGCTACGCTCTGTGAAAATTCTACCAGGCGGCTTCCTCTTTCATTCCTTACCCCATTCCATATTCACCTACTACTTTTCCTTCTGTTCCTTTTCCAACTATCTAATTCCAGTACCAGCACAGCAAGGCGTTCTGATTAATGTTACAAAGCCAGATTAGTCAATCATTTAGATTTCTGCCCCTCTTCAGGAACCACACGTTTGTCTGGCCTCTCAACAGATACCCCTCCGTTGTGGCTGCGGTACAGCTATCTGTGTCATAGAGGCCCGCAAGCCTCCGCACCGACGGCAAGGTCCGTGGTTCATGCGGGAAAGTTGAACTTTGAGACATCGTATATACCCGGGACTCAATGCTGATTTTGCCTCCGTCAGTGGAAATGTAGTTATATTTTTGTCCATTCTCCAGCTTGACTGATGAAGAGAGTATTGAGTTGGTAAACCGAATTAATACAGATGAGTCTGACGTAGAGTTCAATGAATCTGTTGATGAAGACGACCCTTAGATGCAAAGAAATCTAAGCGAAGAAGGTGTATCAGAAGAAGAAACTTGTACGAGGGTCAGTCAAAAAGTAATGCCTCCTATTTTTTTCTACGTTTAATTGTCAGGAAATTTAAATGCAATTACATAGGTTGAAAACCACAACATTGAGGATCATTTTGTCATTTTTCAATGTAATCTCCGCCCATCTCTACAGTTTTGGTCCATCTTTGAACAAGGGCATGTATCCCAGCACGGTAAAAAACACAGCTCTGCTTCCTAAGCCATTGACGCACGGATGTTTTGACGGCCTCCTCATCTTCAAAATGAATCCTACGATGAGCTTCTTTTAGTGGCCCGAAAAGATGGAAGTCTGATGGTGCCAGGTCAGGGCTGTATGGGGGATGAGGCAAAACTTCCCATCCAATTTTGACAATCTCGTCAGAGGTGTGACGACTGGTGTGTGGTCTTGCATTGTCATGCAAAAGAAGAACATCTGCCATTGATTTTGTTGGGCGAACTCGCTGAAGACGTGCTTTAAGTTTTTTGAGGGTTGTGACGTATTGAACAGAATTTATTGTGCATCCCTGCTCCAAAAAATCAGCCAGAATCACACCCTCTGTATCCCAGAAAACTGTTGCCATAACTTTCCCTGCCGATCGCACAGTTTTGAATTTTTTCTTCCTCGGCGAGCTTGTGTGACGCCACTCCATTGACTGCCTCTTTGATTCGGGTTCAAAAAAATGCACCCATGTTTCGTCCCCAGTCACAATTTTTTTCAGAAACTCATCTCCCTCCAAACAGAAGCGCTGCAAGTGTTGGGAGGCTATTGTTTTCCTTGCCTCTTTTTTCTGATCGGTTAACATTCTTGGAACCCACCGTGCACAAACTTTTGAGTACCCCAATTGTTTAATAATCGTGATCACATAATGCGAAACACTTCATCTGCAGTCACCCGACGGTCACCACGAATGTCATCAACTTGCTGAATGTTGTGTGGAGTCACTGCACTCACCGGCCTGCCGCTCCGCTTTTCGTCAGTCAACGGTGTTTGCCCTTCAGCTTCCTTACAACGACGAACCCATCGTCTAACAGTGCTGACATCCACTGCCACAACACCATACACCTTCTTCAGTCTTTCATGAATGCGTATGGGCGTTTCACCTTCTGCATTCAAGAATTCTATCACACAACGCTGTCTCAAACGAACATCGATGTTTGCCATCTTACAAACTTCTGCTGTGCTGCCACCTGTTGACACAGAAAGTTACTACTGCAGTGGATTGCAGAAGAAGGTTTGAGGAATGGCGCCAAATTCAAATTTTTCACTTAACCTAATTTTTTTAAGTAGAAAAAAAATGGGAGGCATTACTTTTTGACCGACCCTCGTACATATTCTCGAGAGAAATGAGTTTTTGGGGAATCAAAACAATTACTGTTTTCTGCAAGTTAGTTTATTTAGAAAACTAACTTACCTTTTTGTAGTTTTGAGATTGGTGGCACTTTAAGTAATCTCCGTTCTAACATTGTCACCAGCAACTCAGCAGCCACATATGAACTCAAGAAGCTGTTTGCATTGTTTTCGAAATACTTTCATGGTTTATTTTTTGAAAATATGAATCCGTTCACGTATACTAGGCATATTAGTAAAACAGGACAATTACTTAATTCTGCTGTAGAAAATATGCCCAAGTTTTAGGGAGCCAGTACTGTTGCAGTACTTACAGTTTTACCACGACGGACAGTGAGCCGAGAGAGTAATACCAGGTACACACTAATTGCAGACAGTCTTACAAGCGACTTATTTTACCTTCTGAGGAATGACTTAAATTAGTTGATGACAATCCTGTTAGTAAACAGCAAAAGAAAAACGACTTTTTGGAAGTGAAACTAATTTTCGTGACTGTGAGAAGGGATATTTAGAAACCCACCCGGCAGAAGAAATTTACATCGGTGGCAAGTGAAAATGGAACAGAAGGTAAAGGGAAAATCTAACCCACTGAATTTGAAGAACTTTGTAATGACTGCACATAATGCAGTACTTCTCGATTTCCGTATGTATGAATGGAAACGAAAGAGATTCAAATGTATGACAGCTTTTTTTAAAAAATTAATTAACATGAAACTACTTAGTTGTGTATATAATTGCCCTGTTTAATCACGAGGTATCATGTACACGGTCTAAAGTGAAAATTCACTATGCTTTCAGAAAGTTTTTGAGGTTCATTCATTGTTAATCAGCTGTAGCACATAGCAGTTAGAGCAAACTTAGCACACCTGCACTTTTAATATGTGCTTGAAACCGAAGAGGGTATCTCATCTGTAGTTTTGAGGACGTATATCTCGCAGTTAATGTCAGCGAAGCTAAAACGACGTTGGTATCTAATACAAGGAAGACATCTTAGAATATTATGTTGAAAATCTGTATGAGTATGAAAGTTTTTTGGTACTTTTTCATATTTAATATCCTGATAATGTCTCGCTACAAATAAAAGTCTAACTTTGAAAATGCTTGGTTCCTACAAAACGTGGTCCTAGTTAGATTCGTCGGATTCATTTATCATACCTCAGTGATTTCCGATTTTGGACGACTTCAAAAACAAATTTGTTCGTGAAAGCATAAATTTGCTCATAAATGAAGACTGTCTTTGATCTTCTATTTTCCAAATATGTGTAAAATGAGGCGTAACCTCGAAAGATTTAAAATTCACAAAACAGTATCGTCGCGTCACGAGCACTGGAGCACAATTTTTACTCAAGAAAACAGTTTTACAAACGATATCAAACTGTGCGGTCCTCGTCGATACGTGATGAATTAGTGCGTTCGACTGTGCGATATCGCTGCTCCTACTCTGGCTGCAGGAGACCGACAGATACTATCCCGTTGATTATTAACGTCGATACGCCATGCCTGGCCTCTGTCGCTAAATAACGCTGACGCAGCAGTCCCCTCTATGGGCGTAGCTGGTTTGGATCCTGGTCGTGAAAATAGAAATCCTTGCTCTAATTTCATTGCGAAGCCAACAGTTCACGGAAACTCACTTGTAGCTCGCAGAAAGAAGGTTAGAGCTAAACGCCTTATTGATATCGAATTATTGAAGATGGAGAACTAGTCCTGTTGGAAAGGTTAAGGGGAAGAAATTCGTGGTGGTTTATTTAAGGACATAAAGTAACTTATCGAACTTGCGGAAAATCTGTATTGAGATATCGAGCTCTGATATGAAATACACCCCTCCTAAATCCGCGGTTCAACAGCTGTATGATCTCACCAGGCAGTCGTGGCGTCTCATAACATTGAACCCACACGATAATAGATTCGTTTGGAAAAGACCACTGACAACGTAGCAACCTACATGTGGCTTAGAATCATCGAAGCAGTGTGCATGTCGTATTGAGACTGGGTGATGTAGTCTACGAGGCATGAAACAAAGTGTCCGCGAATCATTTTTCGAACTAGTGTGACGCATACTGGAAACATGGATGGAAACTATCCTATGAAGGCACAGGCCTCCAACTAGACTCTGAACATGCTCTCTTCCCCTCGCTCCCTCTTCCTCTCAGCCACTACTTCACTTCCTATGTCTGCCTCTTCCTTGCTCGGTTTGTCTCTTTCTCACTCATTCTCACTGTCTACCTCAACCTCTCCTTCATCCCCGCTGTTTCTCCCTCCCCCCTCATTCTCTCCCGGCCCTCCTCATTTTCTCCGCTCTCTCTCTCTCTCTCTCTCTCTCTCTCTCTCTCTCTCTCTCTCTCTCTCTGTCTCTGTCACACACACACACACACACACACACACAGACAGGGCAGTTGTCTGTTTGTCTATAATATAGTTGCTCGTGATCTACATAACCTACTGTAGCTCAGCATACTTCAGAAATGATCGCATCTATTTCTTTACACATATACTAGTGAACCCGGTTAAGCCAGGAAATTGCTAAATATGTATGGGAATTGGACGTAACGTCCTAATCTCTGCTCCTCTATTTGTGTCAATCTCCTCTTTCCCCCACATTTCTCTGTCCATCACCACCTCCTCCCTCTCTCTGTCGTTTTCCTCCTCCCTCCCTTCTGTGCTCATCTTCTCCTTGTTCTTCTCTTTAAGTCATTTCCTCCACCCTTTCTGTCCACATTCTTTTACCCCAGTTTTCTAACTTCGAGCCTTGTTTATTGGTATTGACTGGAAATGGAAGCCGTTTGAAATGAATAGTTAAATCGGTTGGAACAATTGGTATACGGGGTACAAGAAAAACCTCTTCAACTGCTGGATCTGTGCGCATAGTCGCTTCGATGACAGCATTTGGCACGGTTTTAATCTGCAAACGGGTAGGTTTACAAAGTGTCAGACAATTCAGATTTCGCTGTAGGGCTCTAATCAAAACCCGGTGAGTTACGAATACAACTAACTCCCTGTTTTCTGTTAAAATCGACTGCGAGGAATAAAACAAATCAGCGCATTGTTATGCACGCAAATTCTGTATAAATTAAACATAGGAAGAAATAATATATGTAAGAGGAACAATTTTTAAATGTTTTAAATGCTCTAATATTGCAGTTAAAATTAGCTGCGAATAAGAAACTAGACCACACATTTTCACAGCACAACATTCTTTGCACTCTCAATCTGTTTTAACGGAAAAAGCTGTATAGTCTATTGTTTTAAAAAGTAGCTTGCGTCGGTATGACTGACCTAAAATTTGAAGTAAATCGATCAAGAAATTTTCGAGATTTTTTTCTGTTGCCTATTGTATCTCACACAGATTTATTTACTATGTAAATTTAAAAAAAAGTCTATGGCCGCCCAAATTATATTAGAGTATGATGTTAAAGAACTTTTCGAGAGTTTTGCCATTGACTTACCCTCTGTGTATAGTATATAGAAACTAATGTTACTCATGTATTCAAAATATGTAGTCCATGTCTTTCTGAACGTTTTGTGGAGTTTTGAGTAAGAAACTGACGAACATCGGTCAAGAACTTTTCGAGGCTTTTGCAAACAAAATTTCTCTTTTATACAGCGTATATTTGTGTAACACGTATATTAAAAATATATGTAGCATACATCCGAGCGTTTATTACGGTAGCATGTATTAATTTGAAGTAAATAGCCCAAGAACTTATACAGACTTTTGGTAATAAATATGAACCATGCCTTATCTTCATTTAGAAGTATAAATTTTATATATTTTTATATGCAGTATAAATTAGAAGTATATGTAGCCTATATCTATCCGAATATTTGTTAGATTGCCGTGTAAAAATTAGAAATATTTAGTCAATAACCATCCGAGAGTGTTGATAAAGTCCTTTGCCCTTTTCTGTTTTGAATGTGTGCTGTGTAGCCTTTGTCTGCCCGAACTTTATCACAGTAAAGTGTAAATATTTGAATTAAATCGGTCAAGAACTTGTCGAGATTTCTGACAACAACAACAAACTACTGCTTGTCTTTATATAGTAGTATAGATATAGATGAATTTATCAATTATTCGATAGCTCTTTCATTAAATTATGGAGCGATGGTGTTATCAAACTTCTTGATCTATTAAAACAGGGTGCTGGACTTACGAAGAACTGACACAATAAAATGTCAACAGGATACGCAAGTCGTGCGCGGCTAACTCTGTCAGTAGGAGCATAGCTAGCGGAAGGTAAGGGTTCGACATCCGAGGCCTGTTCTGGCAACCAGTCTTTCATGTGACGCATTAGTAACTGAAGTAAGTAACGCTTAACCAAAAGCTCGTGTGCAAATACTTTACAAAAAGTAAAAAAAAAGTTAAAGATTTACAGTTACAAAGAACCTAAGAGAAGCAGCATGGTTTACAAGGTAAACATAGGGGTATAAAACAGTTGTCGTCAAAATAAAGAAAAGTTGTTTTTGATAACAATTTCGGTGAAAATCCCGGTTTCATTCGTTGTGCTGGACACTGTTTTTCTTCCAAAGTGCAATATACCGCTGCTGCCTCTGGTGCAGGCGACTTTCAAAAGAGCCAACGGGTTGCAAAATTAAAAGCGCCGGCGAGAAGTGCAATTACCTTTCTGTTTGGCTAGCGAATTAGTGACGTGCCGATGCAGACGTTAACTGAATCAAACAGCTGCCACCGGGCGCCGCGTTTGGTGATGTTTCTGGTCGAGGCAGCAAGATGAAATCAAGTCAGCCGGGGCTAATGCAAACAGAGGGCAAACTAAATGTTTTGCCAGCAGCTGTCTGTTGGCAGGAACACTTACGACATTGGCAACACTCTCACGCAAGGCATCTGACTTAGCATATATTGTAGACCCACCCCCCCCCCCCCCCCCCCCCCCCCCACACCGCGCCACCGTTTCCTCCATCTGTTTGTTCATCAGCTACGTTCTGTCTAGTTATGCTACATTATTGTTTTATTTTTCCGAATTTTGGACAATTTACGTACGTCAATGAGACGTTCGTTCTATGCGATGATTTGTAATTCCTTTCTGGACTGATTGTAGCTCAAATTACGTTGATATGCCTATCACAGTCTTTTGAGGCGACATTAGTTTCAAATTCTATATTGTTATAAAGGCATTGTTTTTCTAATACTCTGCATTGTATCTTGGATCTAAACGTAATTGCAAAATTTTTGTCTTCACCGTTGTCTTCATTCTGTGCCACAGGTTATTACATGTAAGCATTTTATTTATACATGTATACTAATTGTTTTGGTTTTCTTATTTTACAAGTAATATGGGAGAGATAGTGTCTTTTGGACTTTATAAAGTTTTATTTGGACCCAAACTGTTAAATTCACTTAAATCATCTTCAATCGTCATAGTAACAACTGTTTTTTTTTTTTTTTTTTTTTTTTTATAAATCGGTTTAACGAGATTATGAACAGTTCTCATGTTTAAAATAAATTACTCAGTATTTTTGGCTCCTACATTACTTGCACAGGAATTCAGGTTTCAGCTAACTGCACTGCATTGACACACAATGTTTTCTCGTTTGCATTTTCTTATGTGTCCACACTCACATTTTGCAGTTTGTTTAGACTGCACATAACGCGATCGTCTTTAGTTTTGGTTTTGTATTTATGTGTCATTCCTCGCAATCAAAACAAACTACACGAGGTGAATGTGGATGTATAAAACGTGCACGTACACATTGCAGCCGGAGTATTGGTCAACGGCGTAAATTCTCGAAGTCCTTCCATTGGACCTGTAACAAAATAAATATGTGCAAGTAATTTTCCAATGCATTTTCTGTCAGCATACATAGAGTAATTGAAAAATATTAAGTTACAACAAAATGACGGCGTGGTGAAAAACATGTCATTGTTTTCACCCAAAAAATCGTGACAAAAGGGTGAACCGAAAACAGCCTTCTAAAGAAATCTCAAAAACGGCTACATTCACTGATAGAGAATTTAGTTTAGAATGTCAGAATCAACTTCCGATCAAAAGTTATGTTCCCCGCGAATTTGAAAAATATATTTTTGACAAAAACACCTTTAAAATTTGGAGTTACATTTTTCGTAGTTAAACAGACTTTTATTCAGTAATCCCTGGGACATACAGCAACCATACCAGATCCAAAAGCAGCTCCCTGTCCACCTTCTTCGTGGCCATGGTTGTCAGTTTGTTTCATCAGCTGCTCTGCTCCCTCGAGATCGCTCAATACGCTTTTCGTCGGCTTTTGTGCAAAAGTTTTAACAGGCTGGCCCGATCTCAAGTTCTAGCACTTTCGTAGCTTGCATAATGCCTGTTACACCGTCACTGAAAGTATATGCTGTCACATTGGCCGCGATGTCGACAATTTTTTTTCGCTGTGGATGGTTCTACACCATACCTTCTCACAAATTGCCTTGTAACTCCATAACTGAGTTCGTGGTGAGCTTGGGCTGAACTTTACAACGATGTAGACATTTTAAGTGAAAAGAAAAGGTTTTCTCAAGTATAGGTGGACAAGCAATCCCCTTAAAAATGAATTCCAAAATAGATCCCTTGTAGATGTATCTTCCATAACTACTGCTAGAATAATATAAACTGGGTACAGTTTCCAGAAGTATATTTTGCAAAGTGTAGCATGACTTATTACCGATAAAGTAATGTAATGTATATTTTGCAAAGTGTAGCATGACTTATTACCGATAAAGTAATGTAATGTAGCCGGCCGGAGTGGACGAGCAAATCTAGGCGCTTCAGTCTGGACCCGGGCGACCGCTACGGTCGCAGGTTCGAATCCTGCCTCGCTCATGGATGTGTGTGATGTCCTTAGGTTAGTTAGGTTTGAGTAGTTCTACGTTCTAGGGGACTGATGACCTCCGTTGCTAAGTCCCATAGTGCTCAGAGCCATTTGAACCATTTTTAATGTAATGTACCGTTACAAAACCAATGGATTTAATTTACATAATAGAACGAACTTACTTCTTTAGGTGGAGACAACTTTCATTTTAACCACTACATTTCAAAGTCGACTTATTTGCTTCCAAATTCGTTGCACCAGAGAATGAATTAAAGCCCAAAACTAGGTCTTAAAAGAAATAAAACTTTTGTGGAATATAACTTACAGAGAAAAAAAAACGCTTGTCATGGTAGTTATTATGGTTTTCAGTCGATTTCCCACATCTAAGTCAGTTCAAATAACGTCTTTTAACGCTTTTACGAGAATTATTTCAGTCATCTTTTCGAGGAAACTAAAAATGAAGACGAGAATTTACTCTTATTTCAGCTACATAGATCAGTACAGTACTTTCTTGCATAATATATAGAAGTTAGAAGCTGCGAACATAATCGGAGCACAACTATTCATGGGGCAGAAGCTAAATCGTATTCAGTACTGTTCAGTCTAGCAACACACGAACAATAAACATTCTGTGTCTTCTTAGAAGTAAAGACAATAATTGGTGAGTAGTTCCTGAGGACTACACTCTAGAGAGTGCCTGAACGTTCTCATTATAATTACCTATTTATAACATCATATGTTAGGTGTTATGGATACTTCAGGAGAAACAATGAAAAGCTGGAGAAACAGAAACGTGGACAATTTCGAGTGAATTTCACAGGTTAGCTGTTAAAATGCCGCGCGCGGAAGCCTCGAGTGCGCTGAACGCTGGAGCACATTAATCCGCACATCTGAATCTAATTTCTTTCTGCGGTGTGACGTAGAGAAACTTTGCCAAATGGAAGTCACCCTTTGGTAATTACTGAAGTGTATGTGGGGATAGTTTCCGAGTTTCGTTATTAGATGGTATCACTACGGAGTTCATTCAAATGAAATCATAGTTCTGTAATAAAACTGTCGGAAAGTGGCTCCAGCAGCGTGTAAGATGAGAAGTACACTTGCTGTAAAGTGACTCATGTTCACTAGTCGACAACTTTGCTAAGATTTTATTTTTTTATTGAGCTTTCATAAACCTTCCAGATGATCAACATCTATTTAGGTAGGTGGTACATCTTATGATGAACCAGTAATTTTATAAGGAGATGTGGAGGATACAATGACTGGCAATAAAACAGTTCTTTAATTAATTCGGAAAGTCTTTGATTATAAATTTTCTAATCAGAATGTAAACTGTGTACCGACTCGTTCCATGTCCAAGTACATTTGGCTCGCATGGTCTCGTGTGACCCAAAATAAATAAATCTGGTGCTGTACAGCACGAACAGGTTACAGAATTATTTATACCTGTCCGGTAGAGGTGACTGGAGAAGTTCCTGTGATGGAGATACAGATAACAGGTGCCACGCATCGTAAGTACGTCCAGTAAAGTAGCATCTTGAAGACACACAAACACTCTCACTGGCAAAGTTTAGAAATGCCCATTCCGCAATCAACTGACGCGAGGAACAAACAGCGTTCTTTCATTCAGTTTGTGCCTGTGGAATCCCTTGAAACTGCCGCATGCAGTAATAATGATAATAATAATAATAATAATAATGAGTTGGAAGGCAATATTAACATTTCTTTCATATTCATCGATGTGTGAATGATAAAAGAAAGTCGGGATAAACTTAAGAATCCCGATAGAGTTGTATGACGAATATTCTTCTGTGACTAAAGTATGAAGTATAGTGTGTGGTTTTTGCACCAGGAACGTTGACGATGATGTGCGTAATTGTAATAAATAATCAAAATGAAACTTATGTGCTTGGTTAACAGATAGTCTTCATGATGAGAAACGTGGAATTTACTGTGAACAGTCACCCACAAAAAAATACCGTTATGCAGAACAGGTGTGGTGATATATATGTCTGGAGAGATTTGCGCGCCCCAGTGGCTGCCTTCAATTTGCAAGCTAACAGGAACACACCGTAGTGATTTCAAAGCAAATTTCTATGTACAATGTCCTTAGAGAAAAGTGGGCGCCAGGTCATAAGTATTACGTGATGTATAGTTTGATGGAACTAAGGTAACGAAGCTGCATTGCGAGGACCTATTAAAATCGCAGAAGAAACTGAACTGTATTCAGAGCGTTGTAAGGTGGTGGTGCACGAAAAATCAGAAGTTCTAGTATAGATGACGATAAGAAACGTTTCCAGAACCTAAGTATACAGTGCCTGCTAACGGACAGTCAAACGAAATTTCGATTTTGATGTAGGATATCTTGATAGGGAAGACGTAAGAGAGTTATCGACAGATTTAAAAGTAACTTCAGACATGCCTCTGCGAAGTGCTTAGAGATGATTTCTGTTCCCTTTTACAGTAATGATCTGCCAGACAGTATTAATAGCAACGCCAGACTTTTGAAGATGATGCAGTTATTAATAACTAAATTCTTTCTGAAATAAGGCTTGTAAGTATTCATTCACATATTGATAAAATTTAAAAACAGTGAAAACGTGGGCTCCATCCTTAAAACGTTCAGAAATCGTAAACTGTGAATTTCACAAAAGCTAATGCTCCAGTCACAGTTGAACTATATCAAATTGTTCAGAAACTTTGATGTAACACTTTGTCAGGCTATTAAATGGTATGATCACGTAATCTCAGTTGCAGGTAAAACATTTGGTAGACTCATTTGTAGGATATTTCAGAATAAAATTCAGTTATCAGTTGCGCATATATTTCACCTTGTCGATTTCAACAAATTAATTTGTCATCTTAAGAAGCCTGCAAAATTGTGGATATTATAAATCATTAGTCCTCGACCATAGCGCTATGTACAGTATAGGAAGTGTATTACAGAAACTTACTATGTATTGTTTTCGCAAATGTCAATATCTTCCTCACACAAGTGAAATGCCATGACATATCCAAAACACTGCCTATTGTATGTGATTATTGTAAACACAGACTGACAGATTACAATTTATAGGAAATGAATCGCACCTATGTCAGACTGACACATTGACAATTTGTAGCAAATGAATCGCACCTATGCACATGACAAACTGTTGAGCTAGCTGCAAGGAACATATAAAACGTAGAACTATGTTACATATAAGTTTTATATCATAAATTTGAAAATACATGTCACATCTAATATGTAAAAGAAATTGACTAATTTTCGCATTTTATAAAGAGATGCTACACCTACAATCAGATGACTGACTGATTTTTCAGTGAAAGCTGATCATTCAACAAATCTTCGATTTAGCTAGAAATTTCTACGTTTTTCAAAATCTTCTAAAAGATCCATCTTGCAGCGCTTGTAAACTACATGCAAAATTTGCATGTTGGGCTAGCAATTTAGGGATGTTCTGCAAAAGTTGACTTATACGAATTATCGCCGTCTTTGTATAGCAACGGCTCACGAAAGAGGGAGTTAAATACCCTCCTTGTCTATCCTTTGTGAAAACTCGGATATATATTACATTGAATTTTATATGCCACAGATTTGAGAAATTTGTCAGTTGTAGGTTTCTCATTATGTATGAAAGGCCAATAAGGGATGTTATTTGTGCTAAAGGACATAGTGATGTCATATTTTTTAAACAAATTATCAGTACGACATGAAATGTCATCCATAAATGGGATTGTAGTGTATTTTTATTAAGTGTAAAGGAATGTATATTCTTGGTGGTTTTATTTTTATAAAGTTTGCTTGATATCCATTTTCGACCGCTGCCTTCTTCAAATTATTAAGTTGGCTAGCAACTACAGACGGGGTTATGGGCAGCTCAGTAATACGGCCGATCATAGCGTGAAAAACGCCAATTTGTGGTTAAAGGGGTGACAAGAAGATGCATGCATGATGATATCTGTTGCGTTTGGTTTCCTGTAAATGCCTCAGCTAATTTTATAATCTACTAAACGCTGTTTCACGTCCAGAAAGCTAATTTCATTATGCTGATTTTCTGTTTCATATGTAAATTTAAATTTGGGTCCGAGCAGTTTACGGACTCACTAACTGATGTGACGGCGTTCACACTTCATTTTAAAACAATGACGGCATCATCAACATATCGCCTGTAGAAAGAAATTCTAGCCGGTCGTTATGGCCGAGCGGTTCTAGGCGCTTCAGTCTGAAACCGCGCTTCTGCTACGGTCACAGGTTCGAATCCAGCTTAGGGCACGGATGTGTGTAATGTGCTTAGGTTAGTTAGGTTTAAGTAGTAGTAACTTCTAGGGGGCTGATGACATCAGATGTTAAGTGCCATAATGCTCAGAGCCATTTGAACCATCTGAAAGAAATTCTATTAGCTAAAGCGGGATGGGAATTTTTAAAAAAAAGTATTGCAAAATTATTGCTGAAGATTCCAGTTACAAATCCAGCTAGGCACTTACCCATAGCAAGATATTCATCTTATTGATACCACTGACCATTCAAACTGAAGTAATTGGACTCTCAGGAATCATAGAAATTCTTTACTTTCATATCATTTCAGTTTATTGTGGTTAGTGAAACTGTCGTCAGTTATACGGATCATTTCGTCTGTTCGAATCTTAATACCCAAAGATGCGAGTATATGGGCAGGAGAAAAAATGTCTTTTTTTTTAGTGTTGATGATCTCTTTCCTGTTTTTCACAAAGAATGATGTTCTATATGTACAACTTTTCTTAAGACTGAATTTTATTCTGAAATAATAGCCTATAAATTAAGTAATTTGTAGGATGCTTTGAAACTTACGTCACTGTACAAAGGAGAGTCCTTGCAAAACAATTGTGCAACGCACCCTAGAACATTGGTCAAGTGTGTGTGACTCATATATAACACGACTAAAAGGCGATATCATAACATATACAAAGAAGAGAAGAATGATTAGACATAAATTAGTGTCAACTATGAGAGAGTGTCACAGACATGCTTGAAAATAGGCGCCACGTATCCCACGAAGGAGTACTTACAAAGTTCCAAAGAGCTATATTATGTGAGGAATCTAGGAATACACCAACAGCATTTAAAGTACCGTACTCTAAAAGGACTACGTACACAAGACTGGACTAATTGCAGTGTGGCTAGAGTCAGTTAAACACTCATTCCTCCAGCGTTCCATACACGTTCGGCACGGAAAGAAACGTTAATTTGTAGTACAATTAGGAGTACCCTCTGCCATGCACACAGTATGTGGTTGTAGGTATAGGACCATACATAGTAAAACACAGTGGTGTGTGAACCAGTCTTTTGTTTAATGACTCCTTTATCCACAACCATTATAAAAATTGATGCACATTTATATTTATGTACAGTCATGCTCAAATGTATCCGAACGAGCTGAATTGCATTTCGCCTGATTCGCATGCAACCCACATAACGCAGCTGTCTAGCAGGTCCTCTAATCGCTCCTGGGTACAGTCATTTGAATATTGAAAATGGTTCCAACAAGTCACCACTAGAAAACACTGCTCTGTATCGCAATAACTCAAGATGTAAAGTAACACCAAGATACTACAAATATCAGGTAACACCTGATCACAGATAAAAAACTGTCCTTAAGGCTTGTAAGCTCACATTTATTACAGTAAATGACATACCTGAAATGATACCACTCTCATTATTACGTCAGATAGGTAATGCACGTAGTATGTTCGTCGTATTCATGATTTCCTCTGCAAAGTAACATAGCGTACTGATTATTTAACACAAAATGAGATTAAAAATTTAAGTTATTCATGAGCAGATAGTTGAGGATATCTATGAACTTCGAATGACACGACGAACCGTCCGTTCGGCATATGGATTTAAACCCAGGTCATGCAGACTAAGCAAAGATTTCATGACTGGCGGAAAGTAACAGTCATTCCTGATTAGGCATACAGAGAGTGATAAACCTCGATTTCAGACAGTATCAGTTAGAAAATACCAACTTCAAATTACATAACGCAAGCATTTTTAACGGACGCGAATTCCTACCCAGCACCTATTGTCCCTGTTAACGAACTAAGAGAGGTGTTAAATATTGCTTCTTAACAAGTAACTTACTTGAATTGCCGTGAGGTAAAGCTTTGTGTTGGACAGGGATTCGATCCCAGAACCTAATCGGATAGATATCGACGCACAATCAACTGTGACATTTCGGATTTTCTCGGCAGTAGCTAGATGTTTTAAATGAAATGACGAGACGAAATATTAATTGTTTTCCTTGCCAGGACTCCAACCCAGCACCTATCGCTGTTATAGTCTAGAGCAAACGAACGTTAAATATGGGTTTGTTGCACCAGCAGCGACATGTGAGCATGTTTGATCTGAGTGTTTGTAGCTCTTTCACATGACAAACATACGTTGCCTTGTTGGCAACTCTGTGATCGACGAGTTACTTCTTGGTGTGCACGGAATTAAGCCTCAAAGTTCACTTGATTTTACCTGTCATTTCGATTGAATGAGTTGTTATCGCTTTAGGTGTTAAAAAAGGTTGTAAATTTACGTTTTTCAGCCCAGGAAAGTCGTTGCACGTGGAATCGCAACTAATCTCGTCCTTTAAATAGCGGTTTACGAGTTCTAGGCACTACTGATCTCGTAAGAGGAAGCTAAGACAGGTACTTCTTCGCCGGCTCTGTGATGACGTGCTGATCTGTGAAAAAGAGTCTGTTATGGTTCGCACTTCCAGTCTCACTGGCTGTACCGTTTTTATCCCTTCTGTGAAAGAGCTACAAACAGTTAGATCAAACATCGATAAGGAAATCGCAAGAAAATACTTTCGGCTCACAGTGGAATGATGAAATACCTACAATGCTGCACAACAGTTAACTCCTCTTCCCGCCGTTGACAAGCAAATTTTGGGTTTCTAGGAATACAAAACGTTATTTATGAAATACCACATTTGCATTGCACGACGTTTTGAACAAAGAGATAGCGCAACAGAGTAGCTCAAGTGGAAAGAAACACTTCCTACTTCAATTTCTGCATCTTACACTGTTGGCAGTTCTGTGATTTTATTTCGGTGATTACAAAATAAAGTCGAATGTATGCACTGGGTAGCCGAGGCAGCTAGTTCATGGTGATTCGGTCACCCAAGTAAATGAATTTACTGAACATGCTGCAAATTACTACAGGGAGCCTGTGTGTCGAAATTCTCAACCAATGTGGCGCAACGGCGTTACGATAGAAAAATGAGCCACAGAGAAATGGGTTTGGTGGTCTGTTGGACTGATTATATGTTTGTATATTTGTGGGCTGGGTTCGATTCCAACTTCTGTCAATTATTTTAGATAGGGAGAGACAGATTCCATTCTCTTCTGGCTACACCAAGCGAAGAAGATATAATGGCATTGTGGTCTGAAATTAACATTAAAAATTGCTGCTCTACCAAGCAGATGTTAGGTTCAACCACAATGAAGTCTGGAGTGGCGACATACAGAAAATCTATCCCCATTAACCTTTCTTATACTGGTTATTTATTTGTAGTGATGAAAAAAACGCTTTGTAGGCTCACAGGACACTTATTCCATCTTTTATCTGAGCTTCTGAATGTCGATAAAATTGATTCTGAACTGGGAATGCAAATCAGACCGTCCTTAACGCGGAATTTGATCCCTTCGTGACAATACAGCTCGGCTACAAGTTGTTGTTTGTTCAAAACTGCAGATCCCTCATCATCTCCACATATTGAGCCTGAATGGGTTCGAATCATGACCTGGCACTATAGATTTCATTATGTATTATCAAGCTCTAGCCTGACAACACCTATCTGCTGGTGGATAATAATTATAATTTTTAATGTATTTTCATTCGTTGTCAACACTGACGATATGTGACGTTTCTGATTCCCAGTCAGACACAGAACTATTTACGAGATCACTGTAAGTTCAAGATGTTAGTCTGACCTGGAGAAAAATTCGGTAGCTGACGTCTCTTTGTGTGTAGTCAACAACGATATGTGTGGAGCTCTATTCCCAGTCAGCACTGAACTCTTCGTCATATTATTTCTAGTTCAAACATGCTCACATGTCGCTGCTGGTGCAACAAACCCATATTTAACGTTCGTTTGCTCTAGACTATAACAGCGATAGGTGCTGGGTTGGAGTCCTGGCAAGGAAAAAAATTAATATTTCGTCTCGTCATTTCATTTAAAACATCTAGCTACTGCCGAGAAAATCCGAAGTGTCACAGTTGATTGTGCGTCGATATCTATCCGATTAGGTTCTGGGTTCGCATCCCTGTCCAACACAAAGCTTTACCTCACGGCAATTCAAGTAAGTTACTTGTTAAGAAGCAATATTTAACATCTCTCTTAGTTCGTTAACAGGGACAATAGGTGCTGGGTAGGAATTCGCGTCCGTTAAAAATGCTTGCGTTATATAATTTAAAGTTGGTATTTGCTTACTAATACTGTCTGAAATCGAGGTATATCACTCTATGTGTGCATAATCAGGAATGACTGTTAGTTTCCGTCAGTCACGAAATCTTTGCTTAGTCTGCATGACCTGGGTTTGAATCCATATGCCGAACGAGACGGTTCGTCGTGTCATTCGAAGTTCATACATATCGTCAAATATCTGCTCGTGAATAACTTAAATTTTTAATCTCGTTTTGTGTTAAATAATAAGTACGCTATGTTACTTTGAAGAAGAAATCATGAATACAACGAACTTACTACGTGCATTACCTATCTGACGTAATAATGAGAGTGGTATCATATCAGGTATCTCATTTACTGTAATAAATGTGAGCTTACAAGCCTTAAGGACAGTCTTATCTGTGATAAGGTGTTCCCTGATATTTATAGTATCGTGGTGTTACTTTACATCTTGAGTTATTGCGATACTGAGCAGTGTTTTCTAGTGGAGACTTGCTGGAACCATTTTCAATAGTCAAACGACTGCACCCAGGAGCGATTAGAGGACCTGCTAGACAGCTGCGTTATGTGGGTTGCATGCGAATTAGGAGAAATGCAATTCAGCTCGTTCGGATACTTTTGAGCACGACTGTACGTATCATTCACTGAACCAGTGGACCAATGTCAATTCAACTTGTTCACGTATCACTTACTGTCTGTAAAGAACCGCTGTGCGGGGAAGAACTATCTACCTATCGAATTGATGGGGGTGGTTGTGAAAAAAGAAGTGTGCCTCACGACTCGCAAATTCACAGACTTTATTCGTGTATTATTTGAGAATGACAGGTCTCAGTGTCTTGCAACAAACTTTACACATAAATTCAGACCCTTCAAACCTTTTATCATTGACAACCCGCAGGAAATGTTTAGAGGAAAAAAGATTATCGTCTACAACATTTTGCTGTTGACGCAATGAAACTGCCTCTTCTCAGGTATGACGTTTTAATTTATTACTGCTTTACTACTTACTGTATTCACGACAAGTTTTGTGCATAGCATCCACATACACCACTGACAACATCATGTCATAGTACGACATACAGTCCAGGAGATACGACGTCATAAACATTCGCAACAAATTTCGCACACAGTATAAAAATATACCTGCAAAATAATATCATTTTACGGCACATTGTTCAGAAATTGCAACATCATAGAGATTGAGTTGAATGAAATGGAAACTACAGGACGAAATTCGCTACAGATACAGATAAAATATGTGTACAAATATGTATGAAGTATTTGTGTCATTTAGCGAAGTTGCGGCTAAAAAGTTCCACCTAATTCCCTGGCTCGTTTTCAGTCTAACATGGTACACAGCTGTACCTGGAAAAATAGTGTGGGGCAACTTCTACCTGGTTAGCAGGTGTAACGTACGCAGAGAAGGGCGCAGCAAGACTCGGACAGACAGAAAGAGGACATAAACAGGCGGAGAGGGGGAAGGGGATCATGGGCACGGATATGAGGTAGAGATCAAGACAGTGAGGAGGAGGTGAGAATGAACAGAGAAAGGAAAGCAAAGGAGATGGCAGAGGCAGAAGCTGGAGGTAGAGTTGGACAGGGAGGGTACAGGAAGAAGTAAACAGAGAAATGGAAGAGGAATTGGACGCAGAGAGAGAGAGAGAGAGGCGCATAAGATTCAAATTGGTTCAAATGGCTCTGAGCACTATGGGACTTAACATCTTAAGTCATCAGTCCCCTAGAACTTAGAACTACTTAAACCTAACTAACCTAAGGACAGCACACACAACCATGCCCGAGGCAGGATTCGAACCTGCGACCGTAGCAGTCCCGCGGTTCCGGACTGCAGCGCCTAGAACCGCACGGCCACAACGGGCCGGGTAAGATTGACAGAGAGAGGGAGGGACAGTTAGTGAGAGACAGTGTGGGTGCGGCAGATGGATAGAGAGAATGGGGAAAGAGATGGGCAAACAGAGAGGAAGGAGCAGATGAAATAGATACATTCCCGGACAACACCGGGTACTCAGCTAGATTTTTGTACAAGAAGAGTGCACATGTCGTTTCATTGAGTTTAGGAGGTTACAAAAGTGCGAACTTCTGTTTTCAGCTAAATTATTTCTCCCTCACCAATCGCCGAAGCGAAAGTGTAGCTCATTAACAAAAAAATTGAAACATCGTTGACTTGTGACTGCTTAATCCCGTAGTGGTGGGTTTGGTGAGGTCGGTGTGCCACTTTATAACTTACAAACCACGCCCACGTACGAACTGTGCCGCTTGTCGCTTAATGCCGTTCGAATGAAAACGGGTGGCTTCGCTGTTGTAGCTCTAACGGTCGGCGTGCCATTAGTAACAGTCGTAACTCAGAACAGCGTAATCCATGCAAAATATGGACTGGAATTCAAAGCGATAAATTTTTGAGAATATCGCTGTGGGCAATTAATATCACATAACGCTGTCGATAGTAGCAGGTTCAGTAGGTCACAACGAAACGCATCCAGTATTTTCTCTTCATGTACGGTGCAAAGCCAGGATGCAGTCTGCAGCCAGTCCCACGCCGTAACCAGTGCAGAATTTTCCACTGTCGTCAGTAAGTCACAAAACTGTAACTTTTGTCTTTACCTAATACATTCCCTTTCTACAATTGTAACATATTTCATAAAATTTCGTAGCATGCGTAAGATGGATATGTCGTAAGTTTACGTTGCAATGTTTCTCATGCAAATTCTGTAATTGTTTTCATGTGTATCAATACAGTAAAACTTGGTGACGGGCTGAAATGTGTGCCGGACCGGATCTCGAACCATGCAGTCCTTATTTTCTTCTTAGGTAGAAGAGTTTATGAAGTAGGAGAGAGTTCTCGTAGAGAGAAGCTGTAGAGATCAGTTGTGAATTGAGCACAGTTGCGCAACTCCTAAGAGCATCGCCTGCGAAGGACAAGTTTCGCGGTTCAAATCGCTGTCCAGGATACAGTTTTAATAAATCAGAAAGTTTTAATACCTTTAATTTTATGTAAAATCACCAAATAAGCAGCAACCAGTCGCAAACTCATGTTTTATTTATTCACTTTTGCAAATCGATTTCAACTCATTAACAGCCATCATCGGTGCTTTCAACAAATATGTGCCCTGAGTAGTAATACTGTCTTAAGCAGTATTACTACTCAGAGTACATATTCGTTGAAAGCACCGACGATGGCTGTTAATCAGTTGAAATCGATTTGCAAAAGTGAGTAAATAGAACATGAGTTTGCCACCGGATGCTGCTTATTTGGTAATTTTATGGTTTACGGTCGCTGCAAAACTTCGGAACCACATGGAGCCCCACCATTCATATGTACATCTACATCTACAACTACATGATTACTCTGAAATTCACATTTAAGTGCTTGGCAGAGGGTTCATCGAACCACAATCATACTATCTCTCTACCAAGCCACTCCCGAACAGCGCGCGGGAAAATCAAACACCTAAACCTTTCTGTTCGAGCTCTGATTTCTCTTATTTTATTTTTAAATGCGAACATTTTTAGGTTAGGCTTTACCGTGACTGTTACTGACATTAAATGAAACAACAAGTTCACTGTCACCAGTCACCGTTTTATTAATTTCCACGACGCGTTTCGAAGGTTTAAACCTCCATCATCGGGCGGATTTACATTAATAAGTATTACATTTGTGTGTGTGTGTGTTGTGTTACGATTTTTAGAGGAACTTGTGACACTGCCTAGTGGAGAAAGCAAGACACTATTTCAGAATACGGTTTAGGATTACTTTTGACAAAAAATTAAACTGATATCTGTTGATGAACATTAAATAAGTAAACTACAGTAACTTCAGTGGTCACAGGTTCCTTTTGCTGTCGTAACACATCACACGTATACTGCCACATTTGTAAACAAATGTGGCGTCAGAAATCAGCTGGGTGTAAGGATCGTATAGCAGAAGAGAAGACATAATCGCAAAGTGCAAAGAGTATACATCGTAACAAGATTATTACAGAATAATTGCTTTAAGCATTCGGCGGTGTTTGATTTGAGGTGTCAAATATATGTGTGTGTACTTCAGGTGGTATATAAATCCAATTCTGAAAAGTTAAAACCGCTAAACTTTCATACTCGTTATACAATCAGGTGAAATGTTGAAATGGCTTAAACTTCATACTTGATGATAACAATTAGGTGACATGTTACAGACTTAAATTACAATGATCATATTGGCTACAACAGTAAAGTCATACATACATTACACTCTTTGATTGGGATTAATAAACAGATGAGAAGTGAGGGGCTGGAGGCAGAAGGAGAGGTAGAGAGAGAGAGAGAGAGAGAGGGGGAGAGAGAGGGGGAGAGAGAGAGAGAGAGAGAGAGAGAGAGAGAGAGAGATAGGAGATAGTGATTACGAGAGCAAACATTTACATGGCAAGGAGTCTTAAGATTGCATGTTGCATATATTAACTGCCTAAAGGTTGGGGTAATACATCGGTTAATGTTATAAAACATGCAGAAAGATATACACTTGTGCCAGTAGTTGATGTTCATACAGTTTTAAACTGACAAGGGGTACAAGCTGTTGGTGTGTTGAATTATCTGTGAATGAAGTCATCTCTTGTTCTCTTGGTAGCTGTCAATATTTATGGTAAATATTAGGTGTGTGTGTGTGTGTGTGTGTGTGTGCGTGCGTGTGTGTGTGTGTGTGTGTGCATTTTTAATAGTGTAGGCACTTGCTGAAAACGGAGATGATACTATTGTAAATATTGTCATTTTTGTCATTTAAGATGGATTCTGGTTGTTTCATTTTATGTTTGTATATTTGGAGTGTTTCAAGGATGTCTAGTTTTCTGCCCTTTTGTTGGATGTGTAGGATGCTAATACTTGTGTTGTTAACATGGTGCTTTGTTTCATGCAGGTGGGTAGCTATTGCTGATGTGTGATATTTTTTGTTTTTTAGTGCTGCCATGTGTTCCTTGAACCTAATGTCAAATGATCTGCCTGACTGGCCTATGTAGAAGCAGTCACAGTCCAAACATGCAATTTTGTACACACCTGTGTGATGAAGTGGGTTTCGTGTGCCGATGTTGTGGGGTAACTTCTGTCCAATCTTGTTATCTGTTGTAAAGGATATGCTTATGCCTTTCCGTTTGAAGACATTGGCAATCTGGTATGAAATGTTACCCAGGAAGGGGATTGTATTGAGGATGTTATTTTCTTTTTGTTTTTTGTGTTGTGATTCCTTTGCCATTATTGAGTGTTTTAGGGTGTCTACTATGGAGCTGTTATAACCATTTTCAATAGCTGTTTGTTTTATTATTTCAATTTCTTGATCGCATTTATCTTCTGAGAGTGGTAGTTGGATAGCTCTATTAATCATGTACACGAATGCTGCCATTTTGTGTGCTGCGGGGTGGCAAGAGGAGTTGTGGATTGTGGTATGTGTTGTGGTAGGCTTCCGATAAATTTCAAACTGATGTCTGTTGTTCTTTATTCTAATGGTAAGGTCTAGGAATTTTATACTATCATCTTTTTGGCGTTCAATTGTGAATTTTATGTTTTCATGGGAGTTGTTGAAGAACTGATTCACCTCAATGATGTCATCTTTAGTGCCTTTGATTAAATTATGGTATCATCTACATAGCTATAGTAGTAGATGATATTTTTGAGGAGGTGGTGATTGGAATTCAGGATTTTGTCTTCTAAGTTACTTATAAAGATTTCTGCTAGCAATCCGAAAAGATTTGAGCCCATTGCCAGACTATCTGTTTGTTTGTAGATTTTATTGTTAAATTTAAAGTAGTTGTGTGAAAGTGTGAATTCAAGCAGGTCCATTAGTTCATTAATGTGAGTTGAAGGGATTTTTTGTGTTCTTGTAGGTTGGCATTAATTATCTGTGGTGCGGGATCTATTGGCACAGAGGAATATAGGTTTTGTTTGTCAAATGAGGCAAGTGTGGCTCCATCAGGTACTTGTATGTTTTTGATATATTGTGTAAATTCTGTTGTGTTTTTAAGTGTTCTCTCATTACTGAATGTGTATGCTTGTTTGAGAATTCTGAAGAGTATTTTATTGAGCTTGAATATTGGGCTGTTCCTACAGTTCACTATGGGCCTGATGGGGGACCCTTCTGTCTCCAGCTCCTCACTTCACATCTGTTTATTAATCCCAATCAAAGAGTGTAATGTATGTATGACTTTACTGTTGTAGCCAATATAATCATTGTAATTTAAGTCTGTAACATGTCACCTAATTGTTATCAACAAGTATGAAGTTTAAGCCATTTCAACATTTCACCTGATTGTATAACAAGTATAAAAGTTTAGCGGTTTTAACTTTTCAGAATTGGATTTATATACCACCTGAAGTACACACACATATATTTGACACCTCAAAACAAACACCGCCAAATGCTTAAAGCAATTATTCTGTAATAATCTTGTTACGATGTATACTCTTTGCACTTTGCAATTATGTCTTCTCTTCTGCTATACGATCCTTACACCCAGCTGATTTCTGACGCCATATTTGTTTACAAATGTGGCAGTATACGTGTGATGTGTTACGACTGCAAAAGGAACCTGTGACCACTGAAGTTACTGAAGTTTACTTATTTAATGTTTATCATTAGATATCAGTTTAATTTTTTGCCAAAAGTAATCCTAAACCATATTCTGAAAAAGTGTCTTGCTTTCTCCAAAAATCGTAACACAACTCACACACAAATGTAATACTTACTAATGCAAATCCACCCGATGATGGAGGTTTAAACCTTCGAAACGCGTCGTGGAAATTAATAAAACGGCGACTGGTAACAGTGAACTTGTTGTTTCATTTAATTATTTTATTTTGATGATCATTCCTACCTATTTAGGTTGGGCTCAACAAAATATTTTCGCATTCGGAAGAGAAAGCTAGTGACTGAAATTTCGTAAATAGATCTCGCCGCGATGAAGAAGTCTTTGCTTTAATGACTTCCATCCCAACTCGCATATCATATTTGCCACACTCTCTCCCCTATTACGTGATAATACAAAATGAGATGCCCTTTTTTTGCACCCTTTCGATGTCCTCCGTCAATCCCACCTGGTAAGGATCCCACACCGCGCAGCAATATTCTAACAGAGGACGAACGAGTGTAGTGTAAGCTGTCTCTTTAGTGGACTTGTTGCATCTTCTAAGTGTCCTGCCAATGAAACGCAACCTTTGGCTCGCCTTCCCCACAATATTATCTGTGTGGTCTTTCCAACTGAAGTTGTTCATAATTTTAACACCCAGGTACTTAGTCGAATTGACAGCCTTGAGAATTGTACTATTTATCGAGTAATCGAATTCCAACGGATTTCTTTTGGAACTCATGTGTATCACCTCACACTTTTCGTTATTTAGCGTCAACTGCCACCTACCACACCATACAGCAATCTTTTCTAAATCGCTTTGCAACTGATACTGGTCTTCGAATGACCTTACTAGACGGTACATTACAGCATCATCTGCGAACAACCTAAGAGAACTGCTCAGATTGTGACCCAGGTCATTCATATAGATCAGGAACAGCAGAGGTCCTAGGACGTTTCCCTGGGGAACACCTGATATCACTTCAGTTTTATTCGATGATTTGCCGTCTATTACTACGAACTGCGACCTTCCTGAACGGAAGTTTTCACGTTGTTGATTTAACTTCCCCCTAGATTGATTTTCTATCATAGCTATGAGTGTGCATTTATGATTTTTTTTTAATTTGTGTAGCATATATGGTAATGAAGTGTTCTTCTTGTCAACTTTGTATTAGGTTTTTTCGAACACTTTTAAAGGAAATACTATGTTTCATGGGCTTCCTTATTTTGCTTTTATTGTGTACATATACATCTTATTATGCCCTGTATATTTCGAAATGGGTAACATAGAGTGTAGGAATAATAAACACCAAGAAAGCGCAGCCTAAGAAAGCGTGTGTACTACTTTTATTATTTGTAATATACGAAAGACGCATAATGTACATGAGCAGCGTCTGACCCCATTTAAATCTAGGCTGACTCTGAAAGAAATTACAACTAAATAAATACTTCGGCCGATGAAAGACTAACTGGTTTTCGTGCCTTTTTCTCATCATTATAATTAAGAAGAGTTGCAAAGCTCTCTAGCAATAATGGTTTGAGCTTTACTGGATTCCAGTGATCCATCGGGGAAGCCGAGATGAAGATACCGCCTTTATGCAGATTGTCTTAGGATTTGTGCAGCAGCCCTCTTCTTTGAAAGGATTACAAATCTAATTCCCGTTCGTATCGCAGCAAGCTGAATCATCACCTAAGCAGTGCAGCGCAACTGAGGAGCTGCGATCAGTGTTCCTTTTACAGAAGTTACTTTGTATGAACACGGAACCAAACATTTAAATGTTGCTACCGCTGCAAACTAGATGACCGACAAACCTTAATACTGGAACCAAAGAGGCATAGTGGCCTGCATTGATATTCGTAAATTTGAGAAATCCTGTGCTTGGGAAGTCTGCCGCCCTGTGGAATTTACGTTACTTTTCTGGATTATTTAGGGAGAGCTAAGTCCGAATGAAGGGAATTATTTGCATGCTATGTCAAACAAGAAAGGGATATGAACGGAAGATTCGTCTCCCTTTGTAGAGGAATGACAGACTGGAAATACTTATTTTATAACTAGCCTTCTCCCAGCGGCTTCGCCAGCGTACTTGTATGTCACATGTATTTCGCTCTGACAACTGTATACTACGCTTTTACACACCATATGACTCCAGACAGAACGTTAAATGTATATGATGTATTGGTCAGTGTGCCATTATCTTCGTCCCGAAACACGCCCACAGAATATTATTGGCTTGCGGGAGTATTCTTTCTTTTGACTTGATTGACCCATTGAACAACACATATAAGAGACAGATCTGGTACTCATCGCCACTTCTATGTTTAGTAGACGTATCTTATTCCCACAGTGTGACTGTGGAACGTCAAGAAGATTATCACCAATGAGCCTAGCGTCTCCGAGAACTATGGATTCGATACTGCGAGAGCTGATATACAAAGAATTAGACTGTTTTTTCAGACATTTATTACTCCATTTCAACGTTTAAATGATTTTTCCAAAGTACTTCCCTCCTGTTTGAATGCACTTCTTATACCGCTTCTGCCAGTCTTCTTAACACGTGGTTCAGGCCATTCTTTGTCAGGTCCTCGACAATCGCCTCACTTTTCTTGAGCACTGCTTTAGAGTTCTCCTATACAGTGCACTGAAGCGTTGGCCTATAGTGATGGGAATAAAAAAATCTCAGGGTGCCAGATCAGCGCTATAATGGGAATGCGGTACACAGGCCAATGTTGAATTCAGCCAGAAACTGTATGACTTATTTTGCGACGCGGGGAAGTGTATTGTCGTGACGAAGTCGCCACCAAGTCGAGAAAGTTCTGGTCGTTTCCTTGCAATGTGCTTCCTCACTTCAGCCAATACTGACGTGTGGTGTGCTACTGTAACAGTAGTGTAAGGGGAATTGCATGCTGGTAAATCCTTCCACGAGAATCGGAAAAAAGTGATCACCGTCACTTTCTCTGCAGACGAACAATATTCACGTTATATGTGAGTGCAGGCTCAGCGAATTTCATATATGAAGTCTTCACGGGTTGTCAGCCGGTAGCGTCGCCTGAAGATGGTGGAAAAGCATTCCATCGAAACGTTGCTACGAGACGACGACGCTACTCGGCTGAGAACCCGTGAAGACTTCATACATAGCATTCACCTTTTTTGGTGTTGGAGAACCTGGTGATTTTCACAGTGTGCTGGCTCGTTTGATTTCAGGATCGGTGATAATCGAGTCCCGAAACGTATCCTCTCCATCAGCAAAAAAGACGTAGTACCTAATGGCTTGTCTCCATTAGCACAATGTTTTGTTCAGAGGTCAACAGACGTGGCAGACAAAGGGCGGAAACACAGTCATATGAATATCATCACGCATAATCATAAAGACATTACCGTATGCAATTCTCAACACTTTACCGAGTTTGAGTAGTTTATCAGCTGATCCTCACGCAATACAAATAATAAATAACGTAAATACAAAATTCAAAAGTGGCGTGCTTCTTTTTTTTCTTTTTCTCATTAATCTTGTGGTGAGTAAGACATATTTACTCTTGATCGTTAGGTGGATCTTCGGAAGTTGGCCCCTGGAGGGAGTGTCTAGCGCCAGTAAAACTGCGGGTTGCGTTGGCGCTTCGTACCGGAAACCAGCATCACGTGACTAGCTGCTGTACACACATGTCTGTAACGACAGGTGAGCAGCTGACGTGAAACTCACGCTCAATTGCAACGTGATTAGTAGCTATAAATTCTTGAACTTTCAGATTTTTGACCTCTCAGTTATCCATATACACTAAGCAAATTAGCGATTATACGAAAATGGCAGATTGCTATTAAAGGGAAAAATGCGGTGCTAATTACGTTTCAACTGTCGATAAGAAGTTCGTCTGACAGGAAGAAAGCGTCTGTTGGCTATTTTTGTCACATGTGTGTGACCGTGTTGTAGAAGCAGACTCAAGATTAAACATTAGTCAATAGTTGTTGTAAGTACATGGTCAAGCGAATTATCATTGTGCATTATATATTGAGAAATGTATTGCTGTATTGAAGCTTTCCTCGGAAAATTAATACAAGACCATACAACAGGCCAATGGCACACTGGGCATTGCTTTAACTACTTTTGTGCAGATATTTTAATCATAATTATTACTCTAGGCCCATAAAGTACAATAATGTTGTATGAATGTTTGCCTAAACCAAGTGAACAACTCATAGATTTCATAAACAATTCTATATCAACGCTTGGTGTACGACATGAATTTGTCAGATTTTTCTAGGTGTCTGTCTCACTGGTAAAGGTAGTTCATTCAATCTTCATGCCAACGAGGTCAAAAATATTAACATTTATTCAGCCAGAAAGCGTAATCCGGATTACTACAATATGCAGGGTCATGTCTGCGTACATCACATCTTTGTGATAATGACTCTCTCAACTTTAGCTTGCTTTTGGAATAATGCATTTTTTCTGTACAGTAGCAATAAAATTACTTGTCGTCGTTGTGGTCTTCAGTCCTAAGACTGGTTTCATGCAGCTCTCCCTGCTACTCTCTCCTGTGCAGGCCTCTTATGTCCCAAGAACAACTGCAACCAACATCCTTCTGAATCTGCTCATTTACCTCTTGGTCTCCCTCTACGACTTTTAGCCCCTTTCGATGTCTCAGAATGTGTCCTATCACCAATCCCTTCTTTTGGTCTATTTGGGCCACAAATTTCTTGTATCCCCAATTCTGTTCAATTTAACTGTCTTATTTCTTAATTAAACACCGTCAGCTTCGTCTGATTTAATTCGCCTGCATTCCATTATCCGTGTTTTGCTTTTGTTGATGTTAATATTATATTCTCCTTTCACGACGCTGTCCTTTCCGTTTAACTGCTCTTCTAAGTCGTTTGCTGGCTCTGACAGAACTACAGTCCCATCGGCAAGTTTCTATTTATTTACCCTGAATTTTATTTCCTACTCCAAATTTTTATTTGGTTTCCCTTACCGCTTGCTCAATTTACAGATCAAATAACATCGGGAATACGCTAGAACCCTGTCTCACTGCCTTCTCAACCACCGCTTCGCTTTCTTGCCCCTCGACTCTTATAATTGCCATCTGGTTTCTGCACAAATTGTGAATAACCTTTCGCTCCATGTATTGTGCCCTGACAAACTTCAGAATTTGAGAGAGAGTGAAACCAAGTATTTAATGGTTGCTGCAGAATATGATCCTATATGACATAATAGAATGTAGGTAAGCAAAATATGCAAGTTTTTTATATTTATATTTCCTACATCTGACACCATACTCACTGCAGATACAGACTTCTTAGGTGCTTAGCAATTCTGTGGTATGCCCTTCCCAACTGAATGTTTTATTGTGTTGTAATCCCAGATATTTAACACTGTCAACCTCCTCGTTCTGCATGTCGTCATATGTTGAACACATGCTGGAAGGAAATCTCTTACAGGTTCTGAACTGCATATGGTGGATCTTTTCAAAGTTTACTGATAGTGAATTAGCTTTAAGGCATTTTTTTTATATCAGTGAAAATGTGATTAGCAGCTATTTCTAAATCTGTACTTGTTGCTTATTGCAATGTTTGTATCGTCTGCAAACAAAATCAACTTAGCATGTGGCAATGTAACAGATGAGAGGTTATTAATGTACACAAGAACAAGCCATGGACCCAAGATGAAACCTTGAGGAACACCACATGTATTTAATTCCCAATCAGATGAAGACTGACTGCTTACTGCACAGTTATTTTGCAACAACACCCTTTGCTCCCTGGTAAGTACATAAGACTTGAACCATTTCGTAGCATTGCCGGTGACACCATAATATACTAATTTATTTATGAGAATGGTATGGTTCACATAGTCAAAGGCTTTGGACAGGTCACAGAAAATGCCAGTAGCCTCTAATTTATTATCGATTTGTAAAATATATCTAATTACTAGTATACCTTCGTCTGCATACTGTACGTACACTGAAAGGCGCAATACGGTGCATGGCAAAGGGTACGTTGCATCACTGCTAGTCACCCCCTTTTCTGATGGACTAGTGAATGGCCGCACGGGGTAGCCGCGAGTTCTCAGGCGCATTGGCACGGTTCGCCCGCCTCCCCCAGTCGGAGGTTCGAGTCCTTCATCGGGCATGTGTGTGTGTGTGTGTGTGTGTGTGTGTGTGTGTGTGTATTGTCCTTGGCGTAAGGTAGTTTAAGTTATATTAACTACTTTGTAAGCCTAGGTACTGATGACCTCAACAGTTTGGTACCATAGGAACCTACTACAAAATTCCAAAATTTGTAGTAGGAAATGGAGCGAGAGAAAAACGATCGTCTATACACTTTCATACGAGCCATAACTTGTCTTATCTTGTGTTCAGGCCCCATAAGTAGCAAGCATGTCTCATGACGGTAGTATACTTATTAAGTCTATCACGAATGCTGATTCTATAAACTTTCGTATTAGCGTTTCGCGAAGGCAAAGTCTTCTTCCCTCCAGGAATTCCCGTTTCAGTTAAAGAAACATCTCCATAACTCCCGCTTGTTGATCGGTCCTACCGACAGCAAATCTAACACACCTTCGAATTCCTTCATTGTTTTCCTTTAATATGACGTGGCTGGAATCCCACACACTCAAGTAGTACTCGAGAATGGGTCACAGAACTGCTTCGTAGTGGTCCCATTTGTAGATGAGTTACACTTCCCTAGAGCTCTTCCACCAAACCAAAGTCGACCAGTTACTTTCCGTACAACTGATATTACTTGGTCCTTCCATTACATGTCGCTTTGAATCGTTACGCCTCGATATTTAAACGAAGTGGTTGCGCCAAGCAACACTTCACTAATACCGTATTGTCGCATTACGGGATTCGTCGTCCAAGTCATCTGCACGGACTTACATTTAGAGAAAGTTGCTGCTCATAATACTAAATAGACATTATGTGCAATTCATCCTGTATCCTCCTTCCGTCAATCAACGACGACACTAACAGTACACCATAGCGTCATCAGCAGACTGTTCAGGATTGGCTGCTTAACCTACCCGTCAGATAATTTTTGCATATAGGCAACAATAGCGGTCTTGTAACACTTCCCTCGGGCTTTCCTGACGATACCCTCGGGTCTGATAAACACTTACCGTCCAGGACAACGTAGTGGGTTTTAGTAACACAAAAGTCTTAGAACCGCTCACATATTTGAGAACCTACTCCGTATGTTCGGACCTTTGTCATACTACGCCATGTGGTGCTCTGTCAGACGGTTTCCGGAAATCTAGGTATGTGGAAGCCATATGTTGCGCTTCATCCATGGTTCGCAGGATACTCTAGGACAAAAGAGCAAGCTGAGTGTCACACGAGCGTTTCTTTCTAAATACGTTCTGATTTGTAGCTAGAGAAAGCTTTTATTATCGGGACACTTCGGTGACACGATAAACCACAAAAATCTAAAGGCTGCCAATTCAACTAAATACCCAGTACTACCAATTAAAAAGAAAAGCTCCTAGCGGATTAAAACTGTGTGCTGGACTGAGGCTCGAACTCGGGACCTTCGAGTCTCGGCCCGGCACACAATTTTAATCTGCCAGGAAGTTTCATATCAGCGGACACTCCGCTGCAGAGTGAAAATCTCATTCTGAAATTAAGAAGAGCCTAAATGGGAACGATCACATAAATAATGTTATGAAGGCGAACCACAGACTGCGTTACATGACATAATATTTAGAAGACACAACAAATCCACCAAAGAGACTGCCTACGCCATGCTGGTTTTTCCTCTGCTAGATTACTGCTGTTGGTCTGGAATTTTTACCAGATAGGTTTGACAGAGGACATCGAAGAAATTGAAGGAAAGATGGTTCATTTTGTATTATCTTGAAATAGAGAAGAGACTTGTCATAACAATCGTTAAAACAAAAGCATTTTCGATGCGACGGGATTTTTCCACGAAATTTTAATCTTCAATTTTTTCTTCCTACTGGAAAATTTTTTGTTGGTGCTCAAGTTCATAGGGAGAAATGATCATCGTAATAAAGTAAGAGAAAATAGAGCTTACATGGATGTATTTAAGTGTTCGTTTCTCCTGCGCACTCTTCTCGTGTGGGTGGTAGAAAAATACTGTCAAAATGGTTCGATAAACCCTCTGCCAGGCGCTTAATTGTGAACTACAGAGCAGTATTGTATATGTAGACGAGAAAATTAGCTATGTTAGAACGTGGAATATGCTCAGTATTTCTGCAACAGACCTACTTTAAGGTTATAGGTATGTAGTTTTGCGGTTCCGTTGTTTGCTGTCCTTAAAGTACGTGAATCGTCACGAGATGTAGGGGTCCAAATGCGCCGGAGAGTTGCGGCACCTCGGTGTGCAAGGAGAAACCGCACGCAGTCCCCGGCGGCATGCTTAAACTTGCATGCCTTGCGCAGCGCAGCTCCGGGAGTGCTGTGCAATTTGTCATACCACAGTGGAGGGAAGCGAAGCAGACCCACTCCCCGCCACTTCCAAACTAGCAAGGAGTCCCCAACACAGTTTCTTTGCCACTAGAAGAATACAAATTACACCAGTTTCATATGTCTCAGTTCGTGGATTGCTTTTGACGGAAACAAAGTCTCATATCCCAGCCGCAATTGTTGCTGTAATTGGGTTGATGGGGATACATAAATCCTGACCTCCTTTTGATTAGGGGGGAGAGGGGGGCGAGGCACGGTATAATAGCTGAGAATCTTGCAGGAAGTGTAACGAGGCCACAAGTACACAAGTCAAAGGGTCACATTTTTTTTAAGGTAGAGCCCGGTCAAAGGCAGAGTGTTTTGAAAGAAATTAGAACAGAGCAGGACCGTATTATATGGAACAGTTTCCAGAAATACACAATTAACTTGTTTCATCAGGACACTACGGGTTGAAAAGCAAGATGTATGTATAGAAAATATGTAAAAATCTCAAGTAATAGATGTTACGCGTCTCTCTGAACACTGTGTAACCACATCGAAAGAAAGGTTAAATATCAAGGATTACGGACTAGTTTTTGTGTGGGTCAGAACCTAGACGCATGTGCTTGTGAAATATTACTCCATAATACTTCTCTGGTAGTTGTAACAGTCTAAACATACCATTTAGGAAACTTTCAGCTATTTATGAGAAATCTGGATACACTGCTGATCTACCTGTCAGGTAAGAAGAAACAGTCAGTATTTTGTGGAGAGTTCTTAAAGATCAAAATTATAGTATATCAGCAAGTAGTTTAACGTCTAAGTACAGCAAAGCCACGGAAGCTCCGTCATGGAGAAGGCAGTGACGTTAAACTCTTGTGATGAAAAACCTATAAAAACGACTGATCGTCATTATTGCCGCCTTTTTTCCTTCATAGTTTCGTTAAAGGACGGGGAACCCGTGTCAGTCAGCGAGACAATAAATAGATTGGACTTTATCGTGTTAAGATTCACGATGAAATGAAATGAAATGTCGTGTCACTAGGGCCTCCCGTCGGGTAGACCGCTCGCCTGGTGCAAGTCTTTCGATTTGACGCCACTTCGGCGACTTGCGTGTCGATGGGGATGAAATGATGATGATTAGGACAACACAACACCCAGTCTCTGAATGGAGAAAATCTCCGACCCAGCCGGGAATCGAACCGGAGCCCTTTAGATAGACAGTCTGACGCGCTGACCACTCGCCTACCGGGGCGGGCAAGATTCACGGTAAACTGTTAGAATATTACGGAGATTAAAAGTGATGTAGTGTACGATCTCTGACTGTTGGTATCAACGGGGTATTAAGAGGATTGTAGGACTTTAGTGCTAGATTGGAACTTTACGGACAAATATACGACAAAAACTCAAATTATCTGCTGATACGAGTGAATTCAGAGATACCGGTATTCAGATATTAACTTGTGGACTTTTGAAAGTATCGTGTGCCGTTAGTTGCGAATCTGGACGTAGAGCGCGTCCATATCGGCATTTGCGGACTATTTAGATTCCTCCAGGCTAGGAACCATTTAAATAGACCATTATCCATCACCCTCTTAATCCTCGAATATAGAGTGAAAGTGAAATGCAAGAGTGTTGTACTTATTTCATTTACCTAATACTTATCAGTGAAGGTTTTACGGAACCACAGCTATTCAGCCGAAGTCATCACCATCTAGCGGAAAGCGTAGGCATTAACTAAAACGCTAACTGAAGTGAACGAAATGGTTCAAATGGCTCTGAGCACATCAGTCCCCTAGAACTTAGAACTACTTAAACCTAACTAACCTAAGGACATCACACACATCCATGCCTGAGGCAGGATTCGAACCTGCGACCGTAGCGGTCGCGCGGTTCCAGACTGAAGCGCCTAGAAACGCTCGGCCACACTGAAGTGAACGTTTACGTGTTTTGCGGAATGCTTAATATGAACTTTTGTGGCTCTTCGACGTCCCCGCTCCCTCCGAAAGGTGGCGCAAGCTGTCTTAATCAGAAAAGGGGGGAGTTTTAGCCGGGAAAATTACTAAATAAAAGCGATATTTACATGACTCGCACTAATAGCAAAACATAAGGCCCGCACCTCATTGGAGAGTCGTCGCTGTCACGTCGGGAATCGAAGCCGGAGTACGTACCGACGATACGTATCTACCAGAAGACGTCGACGTGGAGTGCCTAAAAAGGGAACCACAAGAGAGTTGGGGATGCTTGAGGTTGGATCATACAAAGCAATGAAGCTTATGAATGAGAACATGATACAATGTTACCTGATAATCTATATTATGAGAACGTATTTGCAATGGATATCACGTTGCCATGCACTGGAAGTACCGAAAACGTAATAACACATGCATTTCATAAACGTGTCTTCACCGGTAACAAAATTTCCTTCATTTTCGCCACTTCCATCACTACAGCCTGTAGCTACACTTGGTCGATGATATTATGTTCCTGTAACATGTGGCTGGAAAACATGTTAGTGGTACAATAAATCGTATCAGAATCCCAGAAAAGCGACTGGTTGCATATTTATTCTGAAATAAATCGCCAATTTAAATCGTTCAGTTGAACGAAGAGAATATATTAAAAATTTCATTCCACAAAATTTTGAGTAACTAGAATTACCACCAACATCATTCAATCAAATTAATAGAATTATACAAATAATAAGAAGTAAAGGTTCATTTGGTGTTGATTAAATTTCAAATAGAATTCCGAAGAATTGTTCTAAATTACTAAGTACTGCTCTTGGTGATATGTATAATGCTTCACAGGAAATTTAGATTTTTGCAGGCAGATAAAAATATGCAAGTGTTACACCGCTTTATAAGAAAGATGACAAGAGGACAAATAATTATCATCCAATGTCTTTAGAATAGTCTCACATTTAAGTAGAAACAATTTACTTAGCAAAACACAGTTTGGACTCCGGTAGGGTTGCTCGACTGAGAATCCCATTTGTACGTTCCCTAACCAAATATTACAAACATTAAATAATTAAATATTGCCAGTTGGTGGTTCTTGATCTTTTCAAGGTGTGGGTACGTTATCTGTAACACTCTTAGAAAAACTCGAGTTTTATGTAATCGATGGCTTTACACAATACTGGTTTAAATTATACTTAACAAAGATAATGTAAAAAGTTGTGCTGAGTAATTCAGACAATGTTGCAAGGGTAGAAAATTTTAGCGACTGGGGAGAAATTACAAATGGAGTCCCAAAATTTTGGCTACTCTCCTATTTCTTATATATGTAAATGACCTTTCACTCACCATTCAACAATCAGAATTGGTAATTTTAGCCACAGATATAATAAGCTAGTTAAAATGGCGTTTTTAGTTGCAGCAAGATCTTTTGACAAAGTTGCACACGCCAACTTTCTCCACCGAATGTGAATATATTTTATTGACAACAACCCACATAAGGAAAGATGATCATAATAATAAAATAATAGAGATCCAGCTCGCACAGAAATATTTAAGTGTTCATTTTTTTCCACGCACTGCTACAGAGTGGAACGAAAGTAAATAGCCTGAAGGTGATTCGAAGAGCCCTTTGACAGACACTTAAGTGTGAATTGCGAGGTAGTCAAATGGATGAGTTATTGCCGAACGGTGTCGAAAACTGACGAACAACTTTTCAGTTAACGCAATATTTGCACAAGCATCACTTGTTTTCTGTGGCTCGCAATAAACATACATATATTTTCATACTTTTTTTTAATGGACATTCTGTGAATTTTTCCACCGGCTGCTGTGTGCAGACCTGCTGCAAAGGACACTCCCTGATTCGTGTTAACAATCGGTGACGGATACGTAGAAATGCATGTCAAATTTTCTCGACGATATTCGCTAAGCCTGGAGGAAATACAGAGTTTTCAAAGATACGATCGTGTGTTTGGCTGTTCACTATTGGCTATTCTACATGACTACTCTGCAATTCACATTTAAGTGCTTGGCAGAGGGTTCATCGAACCACAATCATACTATCTCTCTACTATTCCACTCCCGAACAGCGAGCGGGAAAAACGAACACCTAAACCTTTCTGTTCGAGCTCTGATTTCTCTTATTTTATTTTGATGATCATTCCTACCTATGTAGGTTGGGCTCAACAAAATATTTTCGCATTCGGAAGAGAAAGTTGGTGACTGAAATTTCGTAAAAAGGTCTCGCCGCGACGAAAAACGTCTATGCTGTAATGACTTACATCCCAACTCGTGTATCATATCTGCCACACTCTCTCCCCTATAACGCGATAATACAAAACGAGCTGCCCTTCTTTGCACCCTCTCGATGTCCTCCGTCAATCCCACCTGGTAAGGATCCCACACCGCGCAGCAATATTCTAACAGAGGACGAACGAGTGTAGTGTAAGCTGTCTCTTTAGTGGACTTGTTGCATCTTCTAAGTGTCCTGCCAATGAAACGCAACCTTTGGCTCGCCTTCCCGACAATATTATCTATGTGGTCCTTCCAACTGAAGTTGTTCGTTATTTTTAACACCCAGGTACTTAGTTGAATTGACAGCCTTGAGAATTGTACTATTTATCGAGTAATAGAATTCCAACGGATTTCGTTTGGAACTCATGTGGATCATCTCACACTTTTCGTTATTTAGCGTCAACTGCCACCTGACACACCATACAGCAATCTTTTCTAAATCGCTTTGCAGCTGATACTGGTCTTCGGATGACCTTACTAGACGGTAAATTACAGCATCATCTGCGAACAACCTAAGAGAACTGCTCAGATTGTCACTCAGGTCATTTATATAGATCAGGAACAGTAGAGGTCCAAGGACGCTTCCCTGGGGAACACCTGATATCACTTCAGTTTTACTCGATGATTTGCCGTCTATTACTACGAACTGCGACCTATTCGTGTATTTTCGACCAAATTCCTACGTCTTTGCGAAAGAGTTGCTTGCAATACTTGTATTACTTTTTTTTGGTGTTAGTTTTCTTATCTTGCTCGGACTTCTCGCTGGTGAGCCAGGGTAAAGAATATGTAATTTGCATTTGGTGAACTGGTCGATCACTGAGTATCTTCGGCTTGAATGGTCATTTCAAACTCGAAAAAAAATAGCGTTAACCAGGGAATCGGTATGATGGCATAACATAAGATAACTTAGGGAAAGGACGTTTAAGTCACGATCACTATCACACACCGCCAGGAAAGCGAGCGCAGTTCGTTAAGTTATACTTCCGTAGGTATCAGAACAATCCTAAATGCCATCTACGTTATGCTCAACCTGAAACACTCATCGACACACGCTGCCACCTGGATACCACCTTCTGCTCAAATACTGTTTATTCTAGGTTTTACGGTACGTTTCGCCTATGACTCGGCAGAGCAGCTATTTCACTGTACAAGTGACGGTTCTCTAGTTTATTGTTTTCGACTTTGCTTCGGCGCCGGCGCTCCCGCAATCCATCACTTGCTGCGCTCAGTCTCCCGAGGCGTGGACAGACAGGAGAGCTCAGATTGCTGCAGCAAGCCTTCATTCCGTTTATGACGTTGTGTGTGTTCGCACCTCCGACGTTAGAGCGCATGTACAGTTTGAGACCAGGCATGCTAGCAGTGTCTTCGTCACGTGGACTGTATTACACGATTCCTCGTCAAGCGAAGGCTACGAAACATCATAGTAGCTTCTGTAGTCTCAAACATTGCTAAAATCTATCGTTTCTCACAATTGAAATGAATGATCGCGGATGAGGAAAAGAGCGAATATCACTCAATCGACGAAAGGCAGGACTCAATGGGCCAACTGAGCAATTCTGTATAGATTGCGTGAAGCAACTTGCACCCGATGTAATAGCATCTTATCGTTGAACACAGAAGCAACGAAGCGTTAGCGTTGCGAGAATGTGTAGACACTTCTCTTTTCAAGAAGGATCGTTGTACAGTGGCTCGCATAAGTTTACGTCACTGATGTCAGTCTGTTGTACAGTTATCTTCTCGATAGAAATCAACTTCCATATCGCGCGACGTGACCTTATGAAACTCGGCTAACTTGATTCGCCCATCAAACGCATAAAGCAAGTTGATTCCGTTATCTTTGACGTCTGGAAGGCATTCAGTACTCTACCGCACTAATGAACAAGATACAAGCTAAAGGAATATCGGACGAAATTTTTGAATGGATTCAAGACATTTTAGCGAGTACAAACTCTTCAACGGAGTGAAATAGCTAATGGGAAGGTAGCATCGGAGGTACCACAGGTAAATAATCGATATATTATTTGTAAATATTCTTCCACACTACGCAGGCAGAGCGAAATTGAGTAACTTAGTCATTTATTCCTAAATCTATTTGTCATTTACTGTCATACTTAACAGGTAAGGCGTTGTGCCGAATCTGGATTTGATTTCTTTACTGCTGAAGGTTGGCAGTGTGGGGGCGATCGTTATCGTGCAACGGGATGATTCTGTCAGACAGCATTCCTAGGCGTTTTTTCTTCATGGCGTGTCGCTGTTTCTGCAAAGTGTTTGTAATAGCGCTGCGTGTTGATTGTGGTTGCGTGCTCGAGGATCTCGTCGAGCAGTGGGCCCCAGCAGTAGAAAAAGGAGTTTGTTATAACTCCCGCCTCTTCACTGCCAATCTGGCGAAGTCTATGCTTCGGCGATTTGGTTGAGAAACACTGCAGCATTCTCCGTGCAACCAGGATCATTCACTGTGTGGTTTTTCACATCTTTGACGACCCGAAGATAGAAACGTGTGGACGTCAGTTGCAATTGGACGAGGAAATGCAAAATCGGGTGCACCTGTGGGTCAGTCAACGGCCGACTGCGTTCTACAAAACAGGGATTGATCGTCTCGTCTCATAGTGGGATTAATGTCCTAATGTGTGTGGTGATCACCTTTGACTGGAACCATTCGTGGTTCCTTTGGGTCGTGTGTTCAGTTTTCATTTTACTACCACTCATATTATAGCTGGAGTGTAGAACAGAAGTTGTGTGAAGTTTCAAGCATTTCTACTGGTAGTTGATCAATTATTAAGATAAAATTTTACCTTTGAAAGCTCCTGAAAATACAGTGTATAGATTGGCAGTTCTTCATGTAGGCGTTCTCTAATGATGAAACATCACCCTCAGTTATTTTCAAATTGTTGTACATTATGTTTGCTTGTTTAGCAAGCTTAGTATGTCGTAGATTGAGAGATAAAAATTAAGGGCTCCTAGAAGTGACACTGCAGCATTGAATTTATATTACTGAATCATGAAGTTCAACCAAACAGCACAACTGTAAAGTAAATAATTCGGTCACAACGTGGAGTCTCAAAATTCTTGGCAGTCTCCACTGATCGGAGACTCGAACTGTGAAACTTTGCCTTTCGCGGCCGATTGCTCTACCTACTAAGCTATTCAAACGTGACTCACGACGCGCTTTCACAGCTTAAAGAACACCCTAGTAAAGAATCATTAATCTTATTCTTAATTTCTCCCTAAAAAACCCTCAAGTTCTAAACACCAGTGTACATTAGAGAATGTAGTTCACGTGATTCTACTTCAGAGAGATAGTATTGTAAGGAAGGGAAAAATTTGGCAGTACTAATCACCTACAAAGAAGCATTAGGGGAATCAATAATTAGCTAGACTGATAAAAAAAACTGGTAAAGAAGTGCGACATGAAGCAGATAAGTACATGCAAACAAAATCTGTCAGAAGAAAGAGAGTTTGGTGGAAGATTTGCAGAGACATTCACAAGCGTCATACGTAAGTTAACTTGGCAAGGAAAATACTAGAAACGGAAAGAGTATTGGACAGGACAAAGAATGAGAGCTTCTCAGCATTTTCTTCATCACCCTGAGTGAAACACCCAAATCCGTATAATGAGGTTGGTGAGAATAATAAAGAACTGGAGGACGCATGCAAATAGTAAGTGAGACGTTCATTAACTTTAGCGAGATGGCACGTTAGTTAACACACTGGAGCTTAGTAACAAATGGGTTCTTTACTCTGACAGGTCATTAAGATTTAGGTTCTTCAAAGTTCATTTAAATTTCGTACGCCAAAACCATGATGACACTTTGAATAAGGTCAAGGACGTATCCCTGCAGTATTCTTGGCTGTCTTATGACATCGATGTAGACGGGACACTGAAGTTACCACTTCAATGTGGAGGATTGGGATTAACTTCAGTGATTTAGGAAAACAACGGAAAATTTTACTTTGTGTGACCAGGCAAGGATCAGACCTGCCGTCTGCGCGAGTCGAATGACTACACTGAGGATGCATACAGAGAGATGGCGGTAGTATCGTGTATACTAGGTATAAAAGGGCAGTGCATTGACGGTGCTATCATTTCAAGCACACATGCACGCACGTGACGCACGCACACTCAGTGCGAATCGAGATGTCGGAGAGTGGGAGGGTATTGCAGCGAAGGGTGTGGCAGATCGCCGTCTGGCGGTGTTTGCGCGGTCAGCGGGCCCATCCGCCCCCCCCCCCCCCCCCCCCTCCTGTGACGACTCGGCAAGGAAACTCGGGCCACGCACAGGATCGTACTTAGGAATTTCATGGGCTCACGCCCCAGGAACTGCACTCAATCATGCCTCGCCTAAGTTGCCTCGGCGACTATGACAGACGTCAGGCTGATGAGCGCACATGGCGCGCCTACCGACAATTCGCTGCCACGTCGGACGCGGTCAGAGAAGAGGCTATTGTACCCCGCCTGGCGTGTTGACACCAGACAACACGACGCAGCCGAAGGCGGCCTCAGCGGGTTCTGCACAGCTAGGCTTGGTTTTTCAAGAAGCCAATGCACTGCCTGTCACCCCCGGCCGTAGTCAGCGAAGAGGCCGCGGTTCAGAGATTGTTTAACCCGCCTGACGTGACAACTCAAAATGTCACTGCACAGCCGGGTGCGACATCTCTTTCAGTCGACTAAAAGACGGGTGAGATAACAGAGGCAAATTTAGGGGACGTGTTAGGGGAGCAGGAGGCACTGGACACATCTCTGTCATCACGAAAGAGGCCCGCTGCCTGCGAGGACGAATTCTCACTTAAATGTGACTCTGCCCCCAGACTGCGGCAGAAAAAGAAACCAGTGGCGGCCACTGCCGCTAATGCGGTTCAGCCGTCCGAATAGGATGCGGATGGCGAGTTCGTCGTCCCCAAGCGGAAGCAAACTGCCCATGCAAGACAGCTCGAGTAGGTGCAACCGCTTCCGACGACGAATTCTTTCTAGCATGCTACGGTAGAGAAAGAGGTTATGGACACAACACCTGCGCTTCCAAAAATGGAGTTGCCTCCACCAATTAATGTTCTTTGGAAGTACACATATATCGCGCCTTCCTACAGAAATTTTTCGAAGGTGTGTCCCCTCCACCAATTAATGTTCTTTGGAAGTACACATATATCGCGCCTTCCTACAGAAATTTTTTGGAAGGCGTGTCTGCACCTCCCAAAGTCAAAACTGTCGGGCGTCAATTACTGCTCATCACTCTCGCCAGCATGGAGGACTATCGCGCAACCATGAAAAAAATCCGAGATGAGGGGTTGTTTTCCTACAGTCACGATGCACAGCGACTTCCTCTCCTTTAGGTAGTCTTCCTTAAACTCAACATGAGTAAGAAACCATCACACTTTAAGGACGAGCTCCTCTCATTGAGGTAAGGGGTATGGTCTGTGGGCCTCACGAAGTCACCGAGGACACGGAGCGCTATGCCTCTGTTCATCTACACCTACATCTACATCCATACTCCGCAAGCCACCTGACGGTGTGTGGCGGAGGGTACCTTGAGTACCTCTGTCGGTTCTTCCTTCTATTCCAGTCTCGTATTGTTCGTCGAAAGGATTGTCGGTATGCTTCTGTGTGGGCTCTAATCTCTCTAATTTTATCCTCATGGTCTCTTCGCGAGATATACGTAGCAGGGAGCAATTTACTGCTTGACTCTTCGGTGAAGGTATGTTCTCGAAACTTCAACAAAATCCCGCACCGAGCTACTGAGCGTCTCTCTTGCAGAGTCCTCCACTGGAGTTTATCTATCATCTCCGTAACGCTTTCGCGATTACTAAATGATCCTGTAACGAACCGCGCTGCTCTCCGTTGGATCTTCTCTATCTCTTCTATCAACCCTATCTGGTACGGATCCAACACTGCTGAGCAGTATTCAAGCAGTGGGCGAACAAACGTACTGTAACCTACTTCCTTTGTTTTCGGATTGCATTTCCTTGGGATTCTTCCAATGAATCTCAGTTTGGCATCTGCTTTACCGACGATCAACTTTATATGGTCATTCCATTTTAAATCACTCCTAATGCATACTCCCAGATAACTTATGGAATTAACTGCTTTTAATTGTTGACCTGCTATTTTGTAGCTAAATGATAAGGGATCTATCTTTCTATGTATTCGCAGCGCATTACACTTGTTTACATTGAGATTCAATTGCCATTCCCTGCACCATGCGTGAATTCGCTGCAGATCCTCCTGCATTTCAGTACAATTTTCCATTGTTACAACCTCTCGATATACCACAGCATCATCTGCAAAAAGCCTCAGTGCACTTCCGATGTCATCCACAAGGTCATTTATGTATATTGTGAATAGCACTCCCTTGGGGCACACCTGAAATCACTCTTACTTCGGAAGCCTTCTCTCCATTGAGAATGACATGCTGCGTTCTGTTATCTAGGAACTCCTCAATCCAATCACACAATTGGTCTGATAGTCCATATGCTCTTACTTTGTTCATTAAACGACTGTGGGGAACTGTATCAAACGCCTTTCGGAAGTCGAGAAACACGGCATCTACCTGTGAACCCGTGTCTATGGCCCTCTGAGCCTCGTGGCCGAATAGCGCGAGCTGGGTTTCACGCGCCCGTCTTTTTCGAAACCCATGCTGATTCCTACAGAGTACATTTCTAGTCTCCGAAAAAGTCATTATACTCGAACATAATACGTGTTCCAAAATTCTACAACTGATCGACGTTAGAGATATAGGTTTATAATTCCTTGTTGTCTTGGTTGACAGCATCGAGGCTCGCAAGATGTTTCATTTAAAGATGGTTACTCGGGCCAATGTCGAAGTCGTGCCGCTCAAAGCCAATGGTTGACGAGCTCACTGTTTCTCTTGCCAAGGCCTGGATCACGTGGCTCGTTTCTCCCAATGTCAGCCCACTGCGTAAAATGCGCGGACTCGCATCAAAGCAAGGATTGCAAGAAGACAAAAAATGAGCCACCAGCTTGCTGCAATTGCAGCGAACCCCATGTGGCTAGTTACAGGGGCTGTAATCTTTTCAGGAAACCAACCGTTACTGCCGTGGTCAGCGTGCGGCTTCTCATCCAGTACAACCAGGCACCAGTTACGCTGCAGCCGCGTAGGGCACGGACACTGTCCACCAGCGGCGGCCACAGCCGCCCTCTGACCCTGCGAAAACACCTGCGGCAACAAACCCGTTGCCAGCTGCCAAGGCTGGTTCCTAATCACCCTCATCGGACACACAAGGTGGAGGACGCCTTCCAGGGCGCCACCCCCATCTCTCCACCCCAGTCTTCACAAGCAGTCGCACAGTTGGTCGGTTCAGACGCCACTGCCTCTCCGCCGCCCTCGGCTCCATCTACTCCGATGGCTGGCTCTGTCTCATCCCCCCCCCCCCCCAAAATAAAATCACTCCTGGTTTGGATACATCGAAACTGAATGCGCTTCTGTGCTCACTTAATTCGCTGTTGCAGCAATTGCCTGTCCTTGTCCAGGCAAGCACCGTTCAGATTTCCAAACATAATGGATAATCTCCATATACGGAGCCTATCTGTTTTCGGCTATAAAGCAAACGGCCTGGTGAGGCAGCAAGGTAAGTTTCGCAACATCCTGCAGGAAGAAGCAATCGACATCTGTTTCGTTTGCGACACTCACCTTAAGAGTGGCGTTCGGTATCGAGCTATGCCTGCTATCGGTATGACAGGCCGACTGCCGGTGGCGGAACGGCTGTCTGTATTGGGCGCTCACTGCGGCACCACCCCATTCACCTGCTGCCCTAGTAGCCATGGACGCTACGGGAGTCAGCATGTTCACCGCTATAGGTCAGATTACCTTCGCAGCTGCCTATAAGCCCCCTCGCACTCCTCTCGAAGAACAAGATGTTGACGCGCTACTGGCAGTTGTGCGGCGGGTTTTCATCGTAGATGACTGCAGTTCGAAGCACTCTGCATGGAATTCCCGCCTCACGAATGCCAGTGGCCGACGCGTACTCCGGGCTGTCCAGAGAAATGGTGCCATTGCGCTTGGGCCATTTGATCACACGATCTTTATCGGAGCACCACTTATCTGATGTGCTCGACATTTCCCTTATTAAGGGTATTGGGCAGCAATTCTCTGCCTCGACACGTAGTGCACTGTCGTCAGATCACGTGCCAATGATGTACGACGTGGACATCGTTGGTGCTGCTCTTCCGCCTCGTCACCTGAACTTCAAACGCCTGGAAAGCGAGCGTTACCAAGAGGAGGTGCTCTCTCTCTCTCTCTCTCTCTCTCTCTCTTGGCCGACCCCCCAGACTCTGCTGTGGTTGGCACTAACACTACCCTGCAGTTTCTTACTCGACAACTAATCCAGGCCGCGGAGACAGCTTCTCCGCCTCCACCACAAGACCCACCAGTGAACTCCCGTTGCAATCCACGGAAAATTAGGGTGACGGTTCGGGAGAAGAAGGCAACTCAAGCGTCAGCCACGCACTAAAGCTCGCCTAAACCGTATGCGCCGCGAGATCAAGGCCGCGGTTGAGGTCCACCGAAATAGGAATGGGCAGATCTGGAGGCAACACCATTGTTGCGGATGGCAACGCGTCTCGCCAAATCATTCCTGAGACGGCGACGGCGCGTTCCGCGTATTCAGGTGGACGAGACGTCATTAGCCACCCTGATGAAAAGGCGAATGTGTTTGCAGACCACTTTGCGGCGCCATATACTCCTATGGAAAACGTTGTGGACGACGACCACGTTCAGCTAGTCGAAGCGCAACTACCCACCTTCCTGGTTGCCAGGGAAGATGGAGACGACATTGAGCCGATTTCGGGGGAAGAAATAGCCTTTCAGTTGCGGTCGCTCAGCCCGAAAAAGGCGGGAGGGGACGACGGTTTCTTTGAGAAGACGCAGCCTATTTCCCTCTTTATCCTACTTATCTACTAGGGAGACTGCCTACACAATCTTGTCCGTCGTCTTTCAGAATACTGCTGCGCGGTGTGGGGTCCTTACCAGGTAGGATTGACGGAGTACGTAGAAGGAGTTCAAAGAAGGGCAGCAGGTTTTGTATTATCGAGAATTAGGGAAGAGAGTGTAACTGAAATAATACAGGATTTGGGATGGGCGTTTTTCGTTGCGGAGGAATTCTTCTCACGATATTCCAATCACCAACTTCCTCCTCCGAGTGCGAAAATATAGCCGGCCGTGGTGGCCGTGCGGTTCTAGGCGCTGCAGTCCGGAACCGCGGGACTGCTACGGTCGCAGGTTCGAATCCTGCCTCGGGCATAGATGTGTGTGATGTCCTTAGGTTAGTTACGTTTAAGTAGTTCTAAGTTATAGGGGACTGACGACCTTAGAAGTTAAGTCCCATAGTGCTCAGAGCCATTTGAACCATTTCTTGGCGAAAACATTTTGTTGAACCGACCTTCGTAAGGAGAAACGATCACCATAATAACACAAGGGAAATCAGAGCTCGTACGGAAAGATGCAGATGTTCGTTGTTTCCGCGTGCTGTACGAGATTGGAATATAGAGAATTGTCTGTCAGACACTTACATGTGATTAGCAGATTATCGGTGTAGATGTAGCTCTAAATTTCTGTCCTGACTCTAATGTTGTCGTTGACGACGGAACGTTAAACTCTAGTCTTTCTCCCTTCTTTTTTTCTTTCTGTCTCTTTATACGTCTCTGTCTCCTTCTGACAACAGAAACAAAGCGCAAGAACGTTGTCGTTCTTTTTCGATGCTGGCAGAAGTACGCTTTTCTCGATTCAGTAACAGTCTGTATACACCTACTCCTACATGCATATTACGCTAGCCACCGTACGATGCATAGCGGAGGGTACCCTGTACTACTTGCAGTCATTTAGTTTCCTGTTCCAGCCCCACATAGTACGAGGCAAAAACGGCTATGTACTAATTTCTCGTATCTTCCTTTGTCGTTCTTACGCGAAATGTAGGTCGGTATCAATAGTATCGTTCTGCAATCAGCTTCAAATGCCACTTCTCTAAATTTTCTGAACAGTGTCCCTCGAAAATATCGTAGCCTTTCCTCCACGGATTCCCAACAGCATCCTCTGACTCGTAACATTTGTGTGATAGTCACGTTCACTTCTGCATAGAAACTGTACGTAAGGCGATGTCAACCCACGGGGCCCGTGCAACTCCACGCACGCGGCATTCGCGGGTGCTCGCTACCATTCTTCACGGCTCTCCATGCTGCCAGCCCGCACATCACATCTCATTTTTATTACACTGTCACGTGCGGCCACAATAAATCTGTCAGCCACAAGCCGCATTGGCGCAGAAGCCTCATGAATATTCACAACAGCGCTCATCATCGAACCTCTAGATATATGGCGACTGTTCAGTAAGAGGAAGTGAGGTCGAGTGAGATGCAATAATACTGTTGATGGGCTCTAAAACTGAAGGGAGGCGCCCACGTAAACAAATAAGAAGCAGCGGGCTCTGCTACAGTTAGGGTACGGGGGGAATGGAGGGGTGGGGAAAGAAGCAGAGGGGGTCATGGGGTCAAGACTCCCACGCTTTTTTTGCACAAGTGTTTTTACGTATGAATTGGGTACAAAAATTGGTGTGATTTTCTGTTTCTTCTGGAAAGAATTTTATTTATTTGTCTACATTACGACTAGGTCTTCTTTTGCCACGATTGTTGTACTGTGTCTTTGTTTCATTTATATGAAGACCTCTAGGACCTGTGGCTTCATTCAGGTCACATATTATCCTCTCTAGTGATACCCTTCTTCTACTGATAATTGCTGCATCATCAGTATATGCGCATATCGAGTCGACTTTGTGCCTATGCAACCAGATATATGAAGCTTCCGCAGGGCTGTTTCAAGAGTGAGATTGAAAAGCATTGTAGAGAGAGCGTCCCCTTTTCTGACTCTTTTATTAATGTTAAATCAATTGCTTAGTTCTCCATTCACTCGCACTGCAGCGTTGGAACCAGCCAATGCTGCTTGAATAAGTGAGACATACTTCAATGGTATACCAAGGCCTGCTTGAAGTCTACGTAGAGGTTATGAAGCTCAATGTTATATATTTTTTCATGTATTTGCCTCAACACAAATATCTGGTCTGTTGTTGATCTATTAAGCCGAAATCCACACTGATACTTTCCTACGTGCGGTGTTAACCTGTTGCAGATAATACTAGAGAAGATCTTATAGGTTACATTCAGCAGGGTAATTCCTCGGTAATTTGAACAGCAGGTCTTGTCTCCTATCTTGGTTAATGATTGGATTACACCTACGGTCCATTCTTCTGGGATTCTTTCCTGATTCCATATCAACTCAGTAAGTTTGTGGATCCGTTTATGAAGATCAGTTCCCCCATTTTTTAGCAGTTCTGCATTTATTACTGAACTGGACAGCCTCATACAAGGAGCTGACATCGTAAGAATTATAAAAAAGGAAGAAGAGTAGTCTTGCTTGGGCATGTCCTCATCATGGATACAGGGAGAGCAACTAAAAAGAATTTTGAATGGAGGCCAGCCGGAAGAAGAGTCATGCTAGCAGATTCATACTAAACTATTGTCACTGTGACAACACCCTGTTTTCACTTACAGCATGACGGCGAGTAGGGTGGGTGACAAAAGGCCACGGGGCTCAAGGCCATAGCGCAGGTTTGACCCAATGTTCTTCACATTAAAATTCAGATGACTGGCCAGTTTATGAAACAACTGACATTTGTATTGTTGTTCAAAATCAGTCTAAGACTTACTGAAACATGTGACGAGTCTCTTGTCTTGTATAAACTTGTCTGAACACGACCACAGTTCAGTCGGTGTTCGGCTCACGGCCCACTACGGTCGGTCGGCACTAAGTGCGAGTTCGAATAGATTGTCCATGCTTCAAATTCGCTACGTTTACACCCTACGCAACTTCTGAAGAACGAAAAAGAAAAGTATGGAAACTGCTTTTCTTAGCCGTGTTTGCATTTTAAGTTCTTAAACATTCTTGTTAGAGGGTTCAAATATCGGATTTCCGAACATTCGTTGTTTTCCATGTAATAGTCTCTGGAAACTTGCTTCGTCACTTCACCCACATCTCTTCTGTCGCGTAACATAAGAAACTTTAAAAACAAGATGGAACCTAACAACCCAAGAACGTTTCCAAAACGTTTGAACTTTTACAAGGGTGCGTATGGTGACAGTCCCAGGGGTGGTAGATAATCATTGACTCTTCAGAAGCAGCTTAGACATTAACAAGCCTCTGAGGCTGGCAATGATAGTCCTACATAAAATAATTAATTTTAAATATAATTTTCTTGATGATTTTACTTTTTGCGAGGGCAGATGAAAAATACCAAGTAGATAGTCGGGTATTTTCTCCGCTGGGATGCTGGGTGTTTGTGTTGTCAGCATCATTCACGCAAGTGGCGAGTCTGGACTGTGTAAGGATTGGGAATTCGTACGCATTTGAGCTCCCCACAAATTAAATATCATCATCATCATCAAATAGACAATAATGATGTCCCAGTATAGAGGTTTTGTCCAAAATTTTTCGGGTCTTGATTGCAGTTAGTTCAGGAGCTGATAATTTTCCCCCAGATGATATTTTAGGTCGTTACATCTTAAGTTCGAAGATCCTTCGTGCGTGCGTGTCAATACACTCCAGAGGCGCCAGAAAAACGGTTCTAGCCGTCAGAAGAACAAGTGTATGGCAAACAAACGCTGCTAAGCAGCTTGTCCAAAACTTTGCAGATGACCACAGGTATGTTGCATTCTGCGCGTTCGGCCCTTTTCTTCGAGACGCGGGATTTTAAATGACGCACAAAGTATGAGCTCTGCCTCTGTACGACCCGGCTAGTTCTGCTCTCAAAGCTCCACGCTGTCTACTGCTATCAGCCACATTATACTGGCTTGTGTGTCTCCCTCTGTTGCCCTCAGTTACGTATTTTATTTCTTCCTTTTGTGCGTTTCCTGTGATTAGTAATGTGTGCGGTTTTTCTTCATTGCCTCGGCCTAGTTTCCCGGTCCAGTAATTACTGTCATGTATCCAGGCACTTCTGTCGCCTATTTCTGTGCCTTTTGACCTTCTTCAATCGTGTATACGTCATTGTTTTTGTTTGTGTCGGTCTTTATGGCAATACACTGCCATGAAAACTTAAGGCCGAAAGTAACTTTCGCGTGATATGTCACTGCCAAGTAACATTTTTCGATGAAACTTGGATCGTTCATAGTAAGAACTACTGCAGTATAGCACAGAAGGTAACCACAAAAAATACGCATTGGGAGAAACAGAAATTATACTTTTATTTAAAGGCAATAATTACAGGCCGACCAGCATGGCCGAGCGGTTCTAGGCACTGCAGTCTGGAGCCGCACGACCGCTACGGTCGCAGGTTCGAATCCTGCCTCAGGCATGGATTTGTGTGACATCCTTAGGTTAGTTAGGTTTTTGTTCTACGTTCTAGAGGACTGATGACCTCAGAAGTTAAGTCCCATCGTGCTCAGAGCCATTTGAACTATTTGAATCAATAATCACGCTGAAGTCACCGCAACTCATGTTGCTTCCCTCGACGTATCAACAAGCTGGGAATGGTTCTTAATAGTGTAAGCAACGCACGGTCTGCGCTTCGAATCAATAACAACTGCCAACATGACAAACGTAGAAGTAAATATCCTGGGAGTAGTGAAGCAACTTAAAACACTTAATAAAAGCAAGTCTTCAGTTGCAGGCTGTATACGAATTAGGTCCCTTTCAGAGTATGCTGATGCAATAGCTTCATACTTAACAATCATATACAACCGTTCGCTCGACGAAAGATCCGTACCCAATGACTGGGAAGTTCCACAGGTCACACCAATATTCAAGAAAGGCAGTAGGAGTAATCCACTAAATTACAGGCCCATATCGTTAACGTCGATATGTAGCAGGATTTTGGAACATATATTGTGTTCGAACATTATGAATTACCTCGAAGAAAACGGTATATTGACACACAGTCAACACAGATTTAGGAAACATCGTTATTCTGAAACACAACTAGCTCTTCACTCGCATGAACTGTTGAGTGCTATTGAAAACGGATCTCAAATTGATTCCGTATCTCTTGATTTCCGGAAGCCTTTTGACACTGTGTAACCTCCCTCTTACTAATCGGCCTTTCCTGCTTGCGATATAAAATATGACCGTGGATCGCGTGTATGCCTAATGGATGTTTTTTTTTTCTAACTGTATAAGGCTATCTTTCCCGAAGAAGCGATACCGATAAGTAGAAGGAAAGTGTACAACCGACCCTTCTGATGGAAAGTCTACTGAAAATAAAAGTAATTACACCGAACAGGGCTATAATTTGGAGAATGAAAGTTATTTTGTGCATTCACTCACGAACAACACTGGACAAAAAGGGGTACCACTGATCACTGATCATGAATCCAAAAATTACACTAATGGACGAAGAGGAAGTAATTAATGGTCGCCAGCCCACTAGGGCAATTTACATCCAAAATCCTATACAAGATTATGGGAAAGAAAAACATTTATTATTAAACACTGACGTGGCAACTAAAGGTTTCCACGGTATTTTTTTCTTTTTTTTATTTCTTTTTGTTTCCTTTTTTTTACACTAATTTTAAGTGAGTATGTAATGATAAAGAAAACTGAGAATTCACTACTACGTTATGCTTGGCATTAAATTTTGAAAAGTACAATCGAGTAATGGTTTGAATATATGCAATTAACCTGTATGTTAGTACTGAACTTCGTTAGGTGAACAATTACTTGCAGTGACCTCAGCATAACATCATCAAAGAAATTTTTTAAAAAAGCAAGCGCTTTTTAATTTGCCGTTACTTATTTTGCAAATTGGATTTCTTATTATTGTCTGAACAACTGAGCCTTTTTTTCTGACTTGAACAGAATTAAATACTAGAATAAGTACCAAACCAAACAGCCATGCACTCCAAGCTATACGTAAAATAAACAAAACTTTCACATTCTTAATTTGTGCATTTCTTTAGATTTGGATTTTTTCCAGTGATTGATTCTCAAACTTAAAAAAATTAAATTGCTTTACTTCAGTCATATACTGAAGCCTCTGTTATACAACAGTTAATTGAAAGTGGACTGAGGCTAAACTTTTAAAATAGAAATTATTCATTAATAAGCTGGCTGTAACTATTCAATTTGTTTCTTATGACACGCAGTTAGCATATTAGGAAAAAAACGGAACAAGGATCATGGTTGGTAACAATGTCTGGGGGCAATGAGGACAAAATCGCCGCCCTGGATTTAACTGATTATTATTTAAATAAATCTTATCAATCAAATCACATTCAGTAGTGCTGCTGTTTTAGCCGTTAGTACTTCCTTACCAATGAACAGTCTTACTTCAGTGCTGTGCATACGACGAAACTCGGAGCCGACGACGAAACTGTGTTGCTGGAAGTGCTGCAGTTGCTGAAGACGGTACCATATTGTGGAGCCACGGCTAATTATAGGAACGGGCAATCGTAATTAATACAGCCTCTTCCGCCCGTCTACTGTCCGTACTCTTGCTCTAGACATCTGGACGGCGCGTGTACATTGTACCGCCGAAAATGGCACTCTCTACTGCGAGAGCGTTAACACCGCCGCTCTACCGCACACTAGGAGCGCTGGAACCCGTCTCTTCCTCTCTCCGCGCGCTCTGTGTAACAACTCCCTATCCAAAGATTTTACAATGCACAGGCATTGCTATTATCGTTGGTAGTCTATGCAAACAACAATTCCTTTGGCTTTTCCAAGAGCTTATAAGTTTCACAGTAAAATACAGATAAATACAATGAAACGTCAACAGACTTCTACCTAAATGTACACATACAGTGAAGCAATATCATTACTTATTAAAAGAAAGCATTTAAATTACAAATATTTACATACAATTTAAAAAGAGTTACTTATCGTCAGTAGGTGCCCTGCATCCTGCGTTTTCGGTGTTAAACTGTACCACACAGACGGCTTGTAGTGAAATCGCGTGCCTGTGGAACATCGTCTCGGTTATTTGACTGGATTCGTGATTCTCTGTCAGAGAGGTCATTGTTCGTAGCAACTGACGGAAAGCTATCGAGTAAAACAGAAGAGATTTCTGGCGTTCCACGAAGTAGTCTTATAGGCATTTTGGTGTTTCTTATCTATACAAACGATTTGGGAAACAATATGAGCAGCCAGCCGTCTTAGGCTGCTTGTGGACGATGCTGCTGTCATTTATCATCTAGTAAGATCATCAGAAGATGAAAACAAATTGCAAAACGATATAGAAAAGATATCTGCATGATGCGAAAAATGGCAGCTGACCCTAAATGCCGGCCGCGGTGGTCTCGCGGTTCTAGGCGCGCAGTCCGGAACCGCGCGACTGCTACGGTCGCAGGTTCGAATCCTGCCTCGGGCATGGATGTGTGTGATGTCCTTAGGTTAGTTAGGTTTAAGTAGTTCTAAGTTATAGGGGACTAATGACCACAGCAGTTGAGTCCCATAGTACTCAGAGCCATTTGAACCATTTTTTGACCCTAAATAACCAAAATTGTAAGGTCTCCCACATTAGAGTAAAAGGAATCCGTTAAACTTCGGTTACACAATAAATCAGTCACATCTAAAGACCGTGTTCTTCTTCTTTTAGTGTTAAAGCCTGAGGTTGGTTTGCAGCAGAGCGTCATTCCCCTCCTCTGTCGGCCTTACTCTTCATTTCCACGTATGTGTTACATCCAACGTCATTCATAATCTGTTGCATGTGTGATATCCTCGCTCGCCTCCGCCGACTCCTTCCCTATATAGCTCCTTTTGCTATTGTTCCAATGTTGTTGTGTCGTAGGATGTGCCCTACAGGTTTGTCTCTTCTTCTTTGGATGTGCCTCCACAGAGATCTGGTTTCAGGTACTTTTCTAAGCACCTCTTCATTTGTTGCTGTCTCTCTCCAGCTGATCATCATCCTTTTATAGGATCATATCTCGAGTGCCTCTATCCGACTTGTCTTTTCCAACTGTTTTACATCCGTATAGGGCCACTCTCTAAACTAAAGCTTTCATGATACGTTTCCTTATTTTCAGACTGACGTTCTTGCTGGTGAGTAAGTTCCTTCTCCGATGAAATGCAGTTTTGGCCTTTTATATTTTGCTCGCAATTTCTTTACGGCTTCTACCATACCATCAGCATCAGCAGCTAAAGGCCCTAAATTAAACGAAATACCTAGGAATTACAATTACGGACAACTTAAACTGGAAGGAACACACAGAAAATGTTGTGAGGAAGGCTAACCAAAGACCGCGTTTTATAAGCAGGACACTTAGGAAATGTAACACATCTACTAAGGAGACAGCCTACACTATGCTTGCCCGTCCTTTAGAATGCTGCTGCGCGGTATGGGATCCTTACCAGACAGGACTGACGGAGTACATCAAAAAAGTTCAAAGAATGGCTGCACGTTTTGTATTATAGCGAAATATGGGAGAGAGTGTCACTGAAATGATACAGGATTTGGGTTGGACATCATTAAAAGAAAGGCGTTTTTCGTTGCGACTGTATCTTCTCACGAAATTCCAATTACCAACTTTCTTCTCCGAATGCGAGAATATTTTGTTGACACCGACCTACATGGGGAGAAACGATCACCAAAGTAAAATAAGGGAAATCAGAACTCGTACGGAAAGATTAGGTGTTCGTTCTTTCCGCGCGCTGTACGAAATTGGAATAATAGATATTTGTGAAGGTGGTTCGATCAACCCACTGCCAGGCACTAAAATGTGATTTGCAGAGTGTCCATGGAGATGTAAATGTAGATGTAGATGTAGATAAAAAGTGAAAGTCGGGCCCGAATGCACCCCTGAAAAGATGCACGTAGGGAAATAGTACAGCATCAGAATATCTTTGGCTGGTGATTCTACCGCGTTCAGCACTTTAGTGGTCAGTACACAGATGCAACTTTGTGCCTCCCTACCTCATAACACCTCGACCACCAAAACGATCATGTTCTGGAGCGTTCCTCAGTGTATTACGTACCCTCATATGGCGAGAGGTGTGAACACGTAATTCAAACAGGAACGTTGTTGAACGTGATAAATGTGGTGTTGTGGTACGAGGAAGCATAATTTTGCAGTGGCGTTCTGACCTCCAGATCTTCCAACACCGTACATTCAGAGGTCAACGTTGTTGTGACTCTGTACTCATTCACCATGAGCGTGTTTTCAGTTTTTCTTTTTCCTGTCCTGACTACATTTTAGTGGACGATAATGCGCAGCCACATCGAACACATTACAAGGCAGTGACACGTCATGAGAAATCAGTTTTTCTACGTTTCTGGCACGGTTAGACAGGAAGGCGGGTAGCAAATGCTCGTTTCCAAACCGATAGCTATGAACGCGATTTTAGCCCTTCATTAGCAATCAATAGCAGCGTCAGCATTTCTGGAATAGATATTGGATTGTTGACGTCACCAGCTGGACAGCTAGAATCAATATCAGAAAATCGGTTAAGGAAAACCGGATTTGTGAGTCCTAGTTAAGCATAGTAATATGAAAGATATTGTTCACCTTGCTATAATGTGCAGTGGCCCAGACGACGTACAGGTTTCTTTCCTTGTAAGTTCAGAACGTTGTAATTCGTTGAAATTAGTAATACCACTACTCCAATTAAACTTTAGAAACGACACCACGTGTTTCTTAATTTCGCTTGTCCATGAGAACTTCTGACGGTCCGCCTACATCGGCTGTCCATGTCTTTCCTATGTCCTCTAAGTAGCAAGACTAGGGCGATGTGGAGAAGTGTTAGTGAGTAACAGAATTAAGCTGTAAGTGGGGAATGCCCGTTCTGTTAGTACTTTTGAAAGCAAATTAACGGCCGCCACGCAGTAATTCGACTCGCAGTGGAATGAAGGTATTAGGCGTAACGCCGTGCTCGACGACGACAGCTTCACAACGGATCTGAGGGCAAGGAGCGCCCAGAGGTCATCACCGTGTAATGAAGAATTCGCTTTAAACTGTGTTGTTCAAAGTCGTAGCACAGTGAAGTAAATTGATTGTTATGAAATGAGCCTATGTTACATTAGAGTTAGCCAAGCATTTCGAGGTGCAGTACTTGTTACAACTGAAGGCATTGATGCAATAACCAGGTACGTAACGTTACAAAAAATTGTCCGCGCATTGCCAAAAATTTTAATCGAGCTTGCCTTTTCCTATCTTTATTTAAGCCATCAGCGAACCGTAAAAGCTTATTACATAACCAAACAAAGACTTGTTATGATATTTATTGAATTTCAAAATATTAGACTTGACTCTCTCTTGAACCAGACAACCTTGTTTTATAAATATGATGTGAAATGAAGAGATCAGAAACTGAAGAAACAACAACTGTTACCACTTCAGAGATCGCTGAACATTATGAGAAGTCTTGGAATAACAAAAAAAGAAAAATAATAGATAATCTAATAAGTCATTGCTGTGGAAGGTTAATAAGAAGCTCATTGTGCATCTCCGTCGGATGAAGTGGATGTAACTTTTGTAATTCTTCTGTCACAGGTCAGTGTATTATAAAATACTGCCACATACTTCCTGGCAAGCTTTAAGACATCTTTATATTTTCCACGTTTAAGTGGCAGAGGCAATCAAAATGTTGATAGCGAAATGGTGTAGACAACTTATCACTTCACTTTCCCCTATCCTCCCGCAATTCTCATATGTTCCTTTCACATGCCAGAATGCGGGTGCAGTGACGAGGCAAATTACGGAGATCTCTGGTTCTCGCCCAAAACAGCCACGACAACTAGTCTGTTTGCTATGTTATTCTGATTTTGCTCCATTTACAAGCCTCATTCTTGTGCCATATACAACGGAAAATAATCAATCCATATCGCAAATGGTGTTTTTTTTTATGTGTTAGCCAGTTCCAGTCGTACATAGACCATCCTCAGACAAGCTATGTCTCCATTGGTAATAAGTGGAGTAGTCGTACAGAATTGTTCTTAAGTGCAAGAGGCACCTGTGTGAGCAGTTGATGACAGGTCAATATTACGTGAAAATTAGAGCAACGTAATTACTCCTTGTAAAATACAGTGGTTCTTTGACTTTAAACTATTACGCCTAGAAAACCTTTTTTAACACGCTGTCAGATGCAAATTAGGGCCATGAATAGAGAGTTCAACAAGTTATCCATTATTCATATTCGGAGATTTTGAATATTAGGACTCTATTTGGTGGACATTTCTCCTGACACAGTACGTCATTAGTATTGAAACACTCATGAACAGGAATCTGGAACAGGCCCAACTGGCTGCATAATAATATTAAATACCAGAAACGTCACAGCCTGCTGCTCAATTAGAAAGTTATCTCCTCCTGTCACAATTTCCACTTCGCGTATCCAACATCAGGGACGAAGCCAAAAGAGGAAAAATAGGGAGTCGACCATAATGTGCCCTTCAGCAATTCACGGGTGGCACACTTAGGTGTGTCTATCGACAAGCAGCACCCCACCTGCTAGGTAGTGGCTATGGCGGGATGAGTACTGTTTACGGGTGTTTCCTACAGGGACATCTATGTGCGCAACACGTGCTGAGGACGCTCCTGAATCCGTACCGAACGCCGATACCGAACTGCGCTGGCCACATCTCAAATATTGCGCTGCGTCAGTGAATCTGTTGCGTCAATATTTGTGCCGTGGATATAAAGTCGGAAAAAGGAGCCACACATTACAGTACAAAATGCAGCTACAGAGACCAAAGCACAGTCGATAAAAACGCTGAAGCGACGGTATTGAAAATGTACTATGCCAACTGCAGAACGGAAGTCTGCTCTATAGAAATCAACATAGATTCCATAAAAAAAGATCGCGCGAAAAATTGCTCTCACTGTTAGTCCAAGAAATCCAGACCACTGAAGACTAAGGAGTTCGCGCTGCTGCCGTGTTCTTTGATTTTCAGAACCATTCAATACAGTTCCACACTGTGGTTTAGTGAAGTAAATATGCCCTTACCAGTATGAGGCTAGACTTATGTTTGTATTAAGAATTTTCCAACACATAAAATTCACTTCGTTATTCTTAGTGGGAAAAATTCTACAGATGCGAAGTTCGTTTCTGGAGTGTACCAGTGGAGCGTTAGAGTCTCGTGACTGTCTGTAATATCGGTTATATATACATACAGTTGAAGCAGAGAGAGAAAGAGAGAGAGAGAGAGAGAGAGAGAGAGAGAGAGAGAGAGAGAGAGAGAGAGAGAGAGAGAGTCCTCCAAAACTCCTGGATCGATTTTAAGCAAATTCTGCGCAGAAACAGTAGTTCTCGCGGATATCAGCATTGTGGAGTTTATAAGCTCCTCGTTCCAATATGAATGGAGATATGGGCAAACCCGAGACTTTTTTTTAAAGGCTGCTTTGCACAACAGTCATGTTATATGGGAACAGTATTGACTTGCCAAGTCAATCTGTTATGCAAGGCAGTTTACATATCACGGGCAGAAAACGTTTTTCTGGCCCTCAACATGTAGGTTACCCTGCATGAGAGCCATGTTGTTTTGGGCTAGTATTGGTCTGCTTTATAGATCTGCTGTGCATGGTGGAATGTACACCAGAGCAAATAAATGACTTTCAGACTAGTGATTTGTAGCCTGTCCCACATGACATACATTTTCTGGGAGCCTGTTTTATTGAACAGTACTGCAGCGGCTACACGTGCTGATGAGTGTGGCTGGGGACAGGTTGAGCTCGGCAGATGAGGGGAAGGACAGATTGAGGGGGAGGAGAAAGTGGATAGAGAGAGGGAATGAGGGGGAGATGCTTTTGGGTGCTGGAAGATGTACAGTGGTAGTGGGCAGGTGGTAAAGGAAGAGTAGGAAGACATAGATGAGAAATGAGAGGGGGAGCACGATATGGTAGCTGCGATGGAGAAGGAAAATATGGTCAGAGAGAGGAGGTGGAGGGAATGGAGAAAGAGAGGTGGAGGAGGAGATGAAGAAACAGAGAAAGTGGGGAGGAGGAGATAGAAGGAGGGGGCGAAGATGAGGTGGATACACAGGGGGAAGGAGGACACAGACAGAGGGGAGAGAAAGTACGTTCATCATATGCGTCGAGTGCATACACGGGATAAATCACCGAGGAAAGGCTAGTATAAATATAAATAATCTAGTAAATAACGTCGGAACATCTATGGAGCTTTTTTCAGACAATGCTGTTGTGCATATCAAGATTGCAACGATAGAAGCCTAGTCAAATGCACAACGATCTGCAGAAGGCCGATGCTTGGTACGTGGACTGGCAGTTGGCCCCAAACGTAAGTAATGTAACACGTAGCACATAAATCGAAGACTTAGTCTGTTACTGTTCAGTTACACTTTAGCTAAAAATTGCTAGATTCAGTAAGGACATTTAAATGCCTGGCAGTATCTGTCTGCAGAGACTTAAAGTGGAATGACCACATAAAGCAATTGTAGGAGAAGCAGGTGTCAGGCTGAGAGTGATTCTAAGAATCTTAAAGAAATTTAATTCGTCCACGACAGAAGTGGCTTATAAAATTTATAAGCATTGGAGTCCTGCCAAGTAGGCAATAGAGTAGATCCTACGAAGAGCGATGAACTGTCAATCGATCGTTTAGTAAGAGCGTCATGGAGCATCTCAGCAGACTCCATCAGTGGTGGCACGCAAACGCACTCTCGAGTGCTGACAACTGTACGGGCGTGCTGGGCAGAGGAGTGCCGTGTGGCAGACGCTAGGTTCACCTTGGTGATACTTCTCTGTGGCGTGTACATGCTCAGTTTCTACCGTTTTGGACGTCTGTCCTCACCACAGAACTCCTCGAACACCCGACATGTCGTGCAGTTTCCGAAATGCTTGTGCGGGACCTCCGGGCCATCAGAATCTGCCCTCTCTTGAACTCACTAGGGGAAGCCACAACGCTGGAGTCACAGATTTACTTCAAATTTTGTACACCTGGGCGAGTTTATATCGATAGTACGTCGATGGTCGTAATGCTCTGGCTGATCACTGCGTAACACGTATGTAACATGAAGGAACTTGAAATGGTGAAGCATCATGTAAATTGAATGACACTGAGAAACGGTTATTTCAGCTACAAATGGTGGAGAGAAGTATCTATGCAACCAGTCTTCTGTTGATTGCTAGCGAGTGTCGTGGGATGAGCTGTAAAACGCCTGTATGTTGTCTTAGAGAAATTCTAAAAGTTCGCTACGTTGTGAGACAGGTGTTGGGCTTAGAATGTTTTGTGTGATGCTGGTCTTCGAGTTTCAACAGACTCTGTATTATTTCTGACACTTGTTGAACTTAGAATTTACATTAGGCTATTTTGTCGAGGAACTAATAAGAACAATGGTTTTAATTTAGTGTTTCATTTAATTTACTAATAAAAATATCGCATCATCGTAAAGTCTATAACATCGGAGCAAAACAGACCGGGAAGTGCTACTACGGAAAATCTCAGTAAAGACGAATATCTAATGTACAAAGGTCGTGAGGATATCCTACAAAGATGAGAAGGCTGCTTAAAAGAACTATATGACACGGTTGAGAAACCAAGACCTCTGGAACTTGAATCCGTGAACAGTGTAAATGATGAGAAAGGACCAACAATCAAAATGGAAGAGGTAAAAAAAGAATGGGAAAGCAGTAGGTGCAGATAGACTACCAGGACAAATACTAAAATATTTGACCAACTAGGAGTCAGAAAAATATTGAGGTTATTTAACAAAATGTATGATATTAGTGAATGGCCAGAGGACTTCATGATCACAGTAACGATTCCAAGTCAACAAAGAACCAAGAAATGCAGTGAGCAATTAATAAACCATTGGAAAAGGTAATGGCAATTTGGAATTAGACGGAATGCAGTCACAAGGGATACAACAGAACTCTTGCGAATTCTGGGAGAGAGGTTTACTGAAAGGTGTATTATAGACATGAAAAATGCCTTTGATAACATGGCTTAGGATAAGCTTGCAACTATACTAGCAGAAAAGAGAGTGAGTTGAAAAACTAGTTGACTTAAAAAATCATTATATTTAAATCAAAAAGCGTCACTGGAAGTGAGACGAGAAAGTACCAGTGGGTAGAACAAGGAAAAGGATTAAGACAAGGTTACTGCCTGTTTCTTACCCTTTACAGTATTTACTTAGAAAATCTGACTGCCCACCGCGCACGAGATGAGGAGGGGTAAGAACTGCAGGAAGATGAATGTGGTGTTTAAGATTTGTAGACGGCATGGTCCTCCTAGTAGCAGGTGAAAAAGAATTGCAGGACACAGTGGATACCACCGAAACTAAAGGAACGATTTATAGAAGGAAAGTCAATGCAAAAATACAAAAGTAGTTGCGTTAGGGGAAATAAAAAGGCAAAGACAATGCTGTATGGAGAAGTATTAGAACATGTGCAAATTCTTCGGATGCAGAATAGAAACCGACTGGAAGACCAACACAGAAATTAAAGCCAGAATAGCAAGGGCGAACGAGACATTCTATATAAAAGAAAGAGAATTTCCTTCAAAAATATAGACAAAGGTTAGAGGAAAAAGCTAATAAAATATTTCGTATCGATTGTCCTTCTATATGATGCTGAAATGTGGACACTGAGAAAGAAAGATAGTGCAAGGTTGGAGGCATTGAAATGTGGACAAGGCGGAAGATGGAAAGAATACGTTGGTTGGACAGAATGAAAGATAAAGAGGTACTGATAAGAGAGGGAGAGGAAAGAATTACTGGATATAAGAAACGGAAGGAACTGGAGTGGACATATATTAAGAAGAAAGGAGAGGCGCATAAGAACATTACTAAAAAAATATGTGCAAGGAAGGGGCGTATAAGAACAGTCTTAGAAAGGTATGTGGAAGGAAATACGAGACAAGAGAGGAATAATTTTCAAATCCTGGATGATGTGATGGATAATCCGTCTCGGTAGCTGCGGAGTCAGTAGGGCAGATGAGGCTCGGGTTCGAATTCCTGCCGCGTCGGAGATTTTCTCCGCTCGGGGACTGAGTCTTGCATGGTCCTTACATTCTTATCGTCATTACTGGCCTGAAGGTCGTCTCAACACACTGTCGTATCGCCTTTCCGCTATTGCGACTGGTGCGTGGGCACGAACCGAAAGCCAATAAACTGAAATTTTTAAAAAAAGAAAAAGATAATGTGATGGATGACAACACATACATCAACATTAACAAGGAATGGATTGCTGGAAATACAGACTCTAAGGACGCGCTAATATAGAGGGATATTTTCCATCGTGTACGAACTCCAGGGATTGATCGATGTGAGGACACAGAACAAAAAAGCTGCAGTGAACGTATGTCCGGAAATGCATGGTTTCCAAGCTAGAACCATTTATTCCATCATACTTTGCGGTCTAATACGCGATGTACCATCCAGTCACAGTCACAGTATGCATGGTTTCCTCCTACAGTGTACTCCCGTTCCTTCTACGTCATACCTTAGCGCCATCTCCTGCCATAGTAATTGGTAATGCTGTTTCCGATTCACTTCTCTTGTTGACTCACCTTGCAGTTGATGTGATACAACGTTGTACACAATTGTTCCGTATTCGAATTGAGAGCTTTCCGACATGGTGTTTATTTAAGGAAAGGCAAATGGCAACGGACTGCGGGCAGCAAGGTTGTATCAGGAGACCTTTCCTCGCCGACAACCACCACAGCATTCAATGTTTGCAAGAGTATTCTGCCGTTTGTCTGGGACGGGGTCGTTCCAGGAAGCAGGAAATCATGAAGGACGTTCCTGAAATGTTTGGACACAAGACTTGGAGGAAAATGCGGTTAACTTTGTGGAAGGCGACCGCCCTGTCGGTACCAGGCAGCAGGCCCTCCAGTAGAGGGTAAGCCAGAGGACCGTGTGGAACGTTCCACACGACAATTAATACTACGCTTATCTCTTACAGAGAGTTCAGGGCTCACTTGGAAGCCGTTCTCAGCATATACTGTAGCTGCAGCTGGATGGTATAGAGCGTATTAGACCGCAGACTCTGTAACAATGTATTACTGAATAAATGAAAACCATGCAATTCCGGACATAAGTTCATTAGACCTTTTATGTTCCGTATCATCTCATAGGGAGAGACGGGTCATATACATTACGTACAACAACCAAGAGGGAATAATAAGAGTGGACAATCAAGAACGAAGTGCTCGTATTAAGAAGGGTGTAAGACAAGGCTCTAGCCTTTCGCCCCTACTCTTCAATCTGTACATCGAGGAAGCAATGATGGAAATGAAAGAAAGGTTCAGGAGTGGAATTAAAATACAAGGTGAAAGGATATCAATGATACGATTCGCTGATGACATTGCTATCCTGAGTGAAAGTGAAGAAGAATTAAATGATCTGCTGAACGGAAAGAACAGTCTACTGAGTACACAGTATGGTTTGAGAGTAAATCGGAGAAAGACGAAGGTAATGAGAAGTAGTAGATATGAGAACAGCGACAAACTTAACATCAGGATGGACGGTCACGAAGTCAGTGAAGTTAAGGAATTCTGCTACCTAGGCAGTAAAATAACCAATGACGGACGGAGCAAGGACGACATACAAAGCAGACTCGCTATGGCAAAAAAGGCATTTCTGGCCAAGAGAAGCATACTAATATCAAATACCGGCCTTAATTTGAGGAAGAAATTTCTGAGGATGTACGTCTGGAGTACACCATTGTATGGTAGTGAGACATGGACTGTGGGAAAACCGGAACAGAAGAGAATCGAAGCATTTGAGATGTGGTGCTATAGACGAATGTTGAAAATTAGGTGGACTGATAAGGTAAGGAATGAGGAGGTTATACGCAGAATCGGAGAGGAAAGGAATATGTGGAAAACACTGATAAGGAGAAGGGACAGGATGATAGGACATCTGCTAAGACATGAGGGAATGACTTCCATGGTACTAGAGGGAGCTGTAGAGGGCAAAAACTGTAGAGGAAGACAGAGATTGTAATACGTCAAGCAAATAATTGAGCACGTAGGTTGCAAGTGCTACTCTGAGATGAAGAGGTTAGCACAGGAAAGGAATTCGTGGCGGGCCGCATCAAACCAGTCAGTAGGCTGATGAACAAAAAAAAGAAAAATAAATAAATAAATAAATAAAATTAAAATCCTCTCATCGATCAGGCCCTACAGTTTGCGCATGATGGAAAAAATCACCCTGTATAGCAGAAAACTACTAAACCGAATCGAGTAGTGCGATACATCCCCTCAGAAAAATTTATGAATGATTGTGCTGGAAAACCTCTACGTTATTTGATGTTCAAACAGCTAAGCAGATCTGAATGTGCTCAGACATTTCTCTTTTTACTTATTCTGGTCAACTCTAAACTGACAACAATATTTTTAGCGCAAAGCAATCTGACTTTCAATAATCCCTACAAAAGAATGGCCCTGACTGACAATAACCTATACCTTTCATGAATCACTTACCTCACAAAAATCTTCGTTACTCAAACTCCTGCAATACAGCGAGCGCCAATACTGCCAGCTAAATAAAAAAATTCTAACTACTGAAGGCACTAACTACTGATAGGCATAGTTAGCAAATGAAAGATTTTAATAGAGAATAAACAATGTATTTACCCTAATAGCGTTCAAGAGTCAGTTCATGATATCCAGTATTACAAATTTACTATTTCTGGTGGACACACGTCCAGATCGTGCGCTCTCAAAATTTTGCCATCTCTCCCCCCACATCCGCCACTGCTAGCGGCTCACCTCCAACTGCGCAACGCTACGCGCTGTTCACATGCAGCGGCCCAACACTACAATAGCGACTATTCCAACAAAGCCAACAAGCCACAGACTTCACACAGTACAGTCAGTGATTTTCATATAGAGCGCAACGTGGCGTTACCAACATATAAACCTAAAGAGCCTGCTTACAAGTGATAATTTCGTTGTGAATAAAACTGGAAGCGTTCACCTGCTCTCTGGATCGCATATAAATCCAAAACTACTAGAGCCAAATATTTATCATCCACTGCCGTAGAAAATTCAGTTGTAAGGTGGTAACTGACAGTCGCTACAGTAGAGACGTTGTGTGTCACGAAGTTCAGTGTTGGAATTCCGAGAGCATACATTCTCACATATTTCTAGCGAAATAACGAGAACGACAGACTCAGAGAAATATACGGAAGTTTATCGACAGTCGTTCTTATTGCGCTCCGCTCGCAAACGAAGAATAGAAAGGGGGGGGGGGGAGGAGGGGACCGTTTGTGATGCTAGAGGTCTCGCTTCGCTACAGCCCCTTCAGGTGGCATGCAGAGTATAGATAGTGATGTACAAACTGAATGTGGTCTAAAGCCCGCAGAAATAAAAAGCTACATAGGCTGGTCGCTGTATTTCACCAGGTAATTCAGTACACGGCCACCACTGACAACTACAAGTTAGTACTGGAGTGCCTGCGTGGGCAAGTAGATGTATCTCGGACAACTGGAGCTCATTTGGCCATCACACCGGCACCGCCAGGCGCCGTGTATCGGGTTTCCGTGGTCGGCGGGTATAGCGGGAGAGGAGAGCAGCACAGGCCTCGTTTGCGAGCGCAGTAACGAGGGAGCGAAACCCTACCTGTGTCGGAGTGCGGAGTGGCTACTGGCCACAGCTGCAGGGGGTGTCGCGGTCTCTACGACACGTGACCTCAGTGTGATATTTCCGACCACAAATACTTTAGCCGTGGATTTTCGACCGTCAAAGGAAGCTGCAACAGTGAGGGAGGCTGTGCAGACCGTTTTGTAACACATTTTTTTTGCAGGCTTAGGACTGGCTATGTACGTAGCTTATAGGCATTTTAAATGCTTTTTATTTTTTCCATTTTTTATTTTTACCTTTTGTTTTTTTATATTTTTCCTTTCTACGATAATAATGCAACATAATATTAAACTTCTTGTCTTATTTTATGAATTTTAATTTCTCATTCACTTTTTTGTAAGATCATCTTAAATCCCTCAAACCGTAATATGTTGTTATAATCTCTTTCAACCTTGTTTCGAGCTCTATGTTTTTTTTTTTATTAGAAGCAAGCCAATGGGGATCCTTACTTTTAATTTCGAATACAGAATTTGCTGCTTTCCCTATCACCTTTCTTGATTCATGTTGTAGAGCCTGCTCTAAAAGAAGAACAAGCTAGTTCCACAGAAGGATAAAGCTTTACATCACAGGTCCTACGTCTCTCACAATATACTGAGGATGGCTTTGAAATCCAGAAAATGACAGGAGTATGTTTCATCGGCCTCACGGCTGCATATGACACTGTCAACCATTGCACATTTTCACAGAAGGTCTACGGGTTGAAGGGATGAAAGTTTATTGCTTCCTCCAACTAATTCAAATTTTGCTCCAAAACTGCAGACTCTTTGTAGACTTCTAGGGTCAGCGTAGTCGATGTAGATGTCAGAGGAGCGGTTACCTCAGCAAAGCGTTCTTTCGCCTGTGATATTGAACATCTATATCAATTACCAAACACTTCCGGCGAAAGCAAGGAGTTTCATTCACGCCAGCGACCTGTCACTAGCCGAATAGGGGAAATCTTTCGAAGTTGTTGAAACCACTTCATAGATGCATTGCAAGAATCGAGTGCCAATTATTAACAACGAACATATTACGATGCTGCAGAGTATGCGCTCACTGTTTGGTACAAATCCACCCACGCGAACGCAGTGGAGGCGCTAAACGAAATGATGTGGATTATTACAGGCTGTTTTAAACCTACGCCACTTGTAACCAACTCACTGGTATAGCGCCATCAGATATACGTCGTGAAATAGCTGTGCCAACATGGAGAGAACAAATTAGGCTCATTACGAAAACCATCCACTACATGGGCACAGTGCAGCACCCCAAGGTTGAGGTCCAGGAGAAATTTCCTGACAACCACTGCAGCTTTGCGAACGGCAGCAGCTACAGCAAGAAATCAACTGTGGATCTCTCGACCTGAGTATAACAATACTAGGACTCCCCTTTTCTTTAACCCTCAAACCTGGGCATATACAGAAATGGATCGTGTGAAGGTCACGCGTTCTGGATTTGAAAGATCCAGGATTAGCCTCCAGAAATGCCACTTCCCTGTGTATAGCACCAACTGTGACTGCGGAGAACCGCAGACCATGGCGCGCATACTAGATTGTCAACAATGTTATGCATCTTGCACAGCAGATATTCTGCTTGTGACACCGGATACAGCTGAATTAGCAAGAATTTGACCAAGAGTAGTGTAGCGTGATAGTTCTTTCTTTCATTTGTCTGTAAAGATATTTAGCTTGTATTTGTGTCAGAGTCACGTAAATAAATAATAATATTATCGGATATCGTTGAATTATTGAGGATTTCAGTTTTCTATGCCAACCTTCGACAGGATTCGTGGACCTATGCCACTGATGAAAACTTTCAACATTTCATTTGGTACACCACGATTTTGGCTGACCATGTGGTCTGTAAATTTCATTATCTTTGCTCTACTCGGTATTTCCTCCATTGCTACACTCCACGCTTCATCAACTGCGTGTGGTGGCGTGTCACAGCAGCAAACATGCGGCAAAACAATCGGACTTCTTCTCTATCCCAGTATTCCTCCTTTAATCCCATTTCTTATAGAATTACCCACAGGCACTGATTGGAATGCGAAATGCGACCTGAAAGCTTTCAGTGACTACCCAGGATTTTATTCTTCAACGCAGAAAGAAGTTTCGAATGTAATTTGACTTTTGCCTGGGAGCAAAGCAAATGAAAAAGGAAAGACTTTCTTCTCTTCATAATTGCTTCTGATGTCAACGTGTGTGGTGTACAGTCGCTTGAACTTTTTCGAACAACTGTCAAATGTCCCGTCCATAAGAACAGTTCCATTTTCACAAAATATTTTCTCCACTTTTTCACAACCGAACACCAGTATTCTTTTGTCAGCAACAGACCTATCCTCAAGTTTCAAAAAAACCGTTTCCCTCAGTTAATATCAAAATGTCTCCGCTCGGTTGAATCTCCAAACTAGTGCTAGGGTTCTGAGTCGTCCCAGTGGCTTCCCCTCTTGCTTTACACGATGCAGTCTTGAAATTCCCATAATTTTGCACATTTTCGACTAAACTGCGACATATCAGCTGATGAGCAGTAGGGATAGATTTTCTAATCAGATTACCTTGCGACGTACCAAAATTAAGAAACTGTCTGTCGGTTGGTATTTCGCCTATGCACGGCTGTGTTCAGAAAATGTGGCTTGACGTTGTGGCAGGGTCGAGCTGTACATGTCTACTTTTACGCCGACTAGCTGAAGTAACTTTTACAGACGGCGACCCTCTGGTGAAGCACCTAAAACACTGGTAATGTAAGGGAAATTTTAAATAAGCACAAACTGCTATTAAATAAATAGTAATAAGTAGTAATAGTGTGATGATAATGATTTGATGAAGTCGACACCTCAGTTCTATGTTGAATAAAATGATAATTCATTCAGTCAATTACATGAAAGAATATCTAGGTAAAGTGGTCCTACAATAATTGAGTTTAAAAGATACAAATTGATAAATATTCAGTTGTCGTTCAGATTGCGTAAATCTGTGTAATCGGAATGGTAGTAGACTCCCCAGACATTAATAAATCAATGCCCGATCGCCAAAATAACGAAGGCGCTAGCTTTGAGCTAGGCACAAATAATCCCAGAACACAAAGTAAATCACGTCGAAGTTAGTTGAATCTCATCTTATGATAATGGCGCACAGTCAATGTCTCACTTGCTTCGGAATTGCACTAAGTATGAGCAGCTTTTAAATTATTTACTGTCCGCGCCTCTCTTCTATCAAGCCTCGACACGAAGTTCACTGCATATCACGGCCACACCAAGTCTTCCACTCCCCATCACCTCCCGACACCAAGTCTCCTGTATCACATCTCGACACCAAGTACTTTCTCTGTCCCGTTCTGACACAAAGTGCTCCAACTCTACACCTCCCCCAGAATCCTAACTTGCTACCAGAACCCATTATACAAATCAAAATGACCGAGAGCCTCACCACTCATTCCTTTAACAAACATTTGTTGCCTCTCTAATTTACTAAAATGTATAAAATGCACCAGCATTTGCATCATAATAAAGTTACAGACTGGATGTATGACATAAAACAGCGAGGTGGCGCAGTGGCTAGTACACTGGACTCGCATTCGGGAGGATGATGGTTCAATCCCGCTTCCGGCCATCGTGATTCGGATTCTCCGTGATTTCCCTAAATCGCTCCAGACAAATGCTTGGATGGTTCCTTTGAAAGGGTACGATCGACTTCCTTCCCTAATAAGATGAAATCCATGACCTCGCTGTCTGGTCTTCTGCCCCAAACAACCCAACATAAACTAAAGAACATTTTCTCCCTCTTCAGCACAGTCTAAATACCATATTGTATATACAAAAGCATAGACACGCACGCGCGCTTATAACAAACAATGAATAATACACATTACAAAATAAGAAATATAAGCTTGGCCTACTCACTGATGCGTCTTTCCACGCTCAGTCTATATATGGTGTTAAATTTTAGGGTTCATTTACCGTGTTTAAATCACAAAGGTTTTATATTGACCAATATAACTTCCAGTTATCATTCAGAAACAGTTAATAACTGAGATATACGTAACATGGTTACATATGGATAGATATGAGAACAGGCATACTGGTTTCATTTACTGTGTAACTGCGGAGGATACTACAGTTCACACATTTACACAATAAAAAGATACAGAACGCAATAATTCAATAAATAAAATGTGTTCAGTGTGTGAATTTCAAGGATAGTAGCCACAGTCTTGAGCTATTATCCAAATACTTCGTTTATGAAGATCGCATGAAGTGTTCAACAGTTATTAACTTGCAGTGACCGTGTTCACCTAAATACTACATTTTAATGATGTTTGTAATATGAAAGTCCCCCCCCCCCCCATGAACTATGGACCTTGCCGTTGGTGGGGAGGCTTGCGTGCCTCAGCGATACAGATGGCCGTACCGTAGGTGCAACCACAACGGAGGGGTATCTGTTGAGAGACCAGACAAACGTGTGGTTCCTGAAGAGGGGCAGCAGCCTTTTCAGTAGTTGCAGGGGCAACAGTCTGGATGATTGACTGATCTGGCCTTGCAACATTAACCAAAACGGCCTTGCTGTGCTGGTACTGCGAACGGCTGAAAGCTAGGGGAAACTACAGCCGTAATTTTTCCCGAGGACATGCAGCTTTACTGTATGATTAAATGATGATGGCATCCTCTTGGGTAAAATATTCCGGAGGTAAAATAGTCCCCCATTCGGATCTCCCGGCGGGGACTACTCAGGAGAACGTCGTTATCAGGAGAAAGAAAACTGGCGTTCTACGGATCGGAGCATGGAATGTCAGATCCCTTAATCGGGCAGGTAGGTTAGAAAATTTAAAAAGGGAAATGGATAGGTTAAAGTTAGATATAGTGGGGATTAGTGAAGTTCGGTGGCAGGAGGAACAAGACTTCTGGTCAGGTGACTACAGGGTTATAAACACAAAATCAAATAGGGGTAATGCAGGAGTAGGTTTAATAATGAATAGGAAAATAGGAATGCGGGTAAGCTACTACAAAGAGCATAGTGAACGCATTATTGTGGTCAAGATAGATACGATGCCCACACCTACTACAGTAGTACAAGTTTATATGCCAACTAGCTCTGCAGATGATGAAGAAATTGAAGAAATTTACGATGAAATAAAAGAGATTGTTCAGATAGTGAAGGGAGACGAAAATTTAATAGTAATGGGTGACTGGAATTCGAGTGTAGGAAAAGGGAGAGAAGGAAACATAGTAGGTGAATATGGATTGGGGCTAAGAAATGAAAGAAGAAACCGCCTAGTAGAATTTTGCACAGAGCACAACTTAATCATAGCTAACACTTGGTTCAAGAATCATAAAAGAAGGTTGTATACATGGAAGAACCCTGGAGATACTAAAAGGTATCAAATAGATTATATAATGGTAAGACAGAGATTTAGGAACCAGGTTTTAAGTTGTAAGACATTTCCAGGGGCATATGTGGACTCGGACCACAATCTATTGGTTATGACCTGTAGATTAAAGCTGAAGAAACTGCAAAAATGTGGGAAATTAAGGAGATGGGACCTGGATAAACTGAAAGAACCAGAGGTTGTACAGAGTTTCAGGGAGAGCATAAGGGGGCAATTGACAGGAATAGGGGAAAGAAATACAGTAGAAGAAGAATGGGTAGCTCTGAGGAATGAAGTAGTGAAGGCAGCAGAGGATAAAGTAGGTAAAGAGACGAGGGCTGCTAGAAATCCTTGGGTAACAGAAGAAATATTGAAATTGATTGATGAAAGGAGAAAATATAAAAATGCAGTAAATGAAGCAGGCAAAAAGGAATACAGACGTCTCAAAAATGAGATCCACAGGAAGTGCAAATTGGCTAAACAGGGATGGCTAGAGGACAAATGTAAGGATGTAGAAGCTTATCTCACTAGGGGTAAGATAGATACTGCCTACAGGAAAATTAAAGAGACCTTTGGAGAGAAGAGAACCACGTGTATGAATATCAAGAGCTCAGATGGCAACCCAGTTCTAAGCAAGGAAGGGAAGGCAGAAAGGTGGAAGGAGTATATAGAAGGTTTATACAAGGGTGATGTACTTGAGGACAATATTATAGAAATGGAAGAGGATGTAGATGAAGACGAAGTGGGAGATACGATACTACGTGAAGAGTTTGACAGAGCACTGAAAGACCTGTGTCGAAACAAGGCCCCCGGAGTAGACAACATTCCATTAGAACTAATGACGGCCTTGGGAGAGCCAGTCATGACAAAACTCTACCAGCTGGTGAGCAAGATGTATGAGACAGGCGAAATACCCTCAGACTTCAAGAAGAATATAATAATTCCAATCCGAAAGAAAGCAGGTGTTGACAGATGTGAAAATTACCGAACTATCAGTTTAATAAGTCACAGCTGCAAAATACTAAGGCGAATTCTTTACAGACGAATGGAAAAACTGGTAGATGCGCATCTCGGGGAGGATCAGTTTGGATTCGGTCGAAATGTTGGAACACGTGAGGCAATACTGACCTTACGACTTATCTTAGAAGAAAGATTAAGAAAAGGCAAACCTACGTTTCTAGCATTTGTAGACTTAGAGAAAGCTTTTGACAATGTTGACTGGAATACTCTTTTTCAGATTCTAAAGGTGGCAGGGGTAAAATACAGGGAGCGAAAGACTATTTACAATTTGTACAGAAACCAGATGGCAGAGTCGAGGGGCATGAAAGGGAAGCAGTGGTTGGGAAAGGAGTGAGACAGGGTTGTAGCCTATCCCCGATATTATTCAATCTGTATATTGAGCAAGCAGTAAAGGAAACAAAAGAAAAATTTGGAGTAGGTATTAAAATTCATGGAGCAGAAGTAAAAAGTTTGAGGGTTCGCCGATGACATTGTAATTCTGTCAGAGACGGCAAAGGACTTGGAAGAGCAGTTGAACGGAATGGACAGTGTCTTGAAAGGAGGATATAAGATGAACATCAACAAAAGCAAAACGAGGATAATGGAATGTAGTCAAATTAAATCGGGTGATGCTGAGGGAATTAGATTAGGAAATGAGACACTTAAAGTAGTAAAGGAGTTTTGCTATTTAGGAAGTAAAATAACTGATGATGGTCGATGTAGAGAGGATATAAAATGTAGACTGGCAATAACAAGGAAAGCGTTTCTGAAGAAGAGAAATTTGTTAACATCGAATATAGATTTATGTATCAGGAAGTCATTTCTGAAAATATTTGTTTGGAGTGTAGCCATGTATGGAAGTGAAACATGGACGATAACTAGTTTGGACAAGAAGAGAATAGAAGCTTTCGAAATGTGGTGCTACAGAAGAATGCTGAAGATAAGGTGGATAGATCACGTAACTAATGAGGAGGTATTGAATAGGATTGGGGAGAAGAGAAGTTTGTGGCACAACTTGACCAGAAGAAGTGATCGGTTGGTAGGACATGTTTTGAGGCATCAAGGGATCACAAATTTAGCGTTGGAGGGCAGCGTGGAGGGTAAAAATCGTAGAGGGAGACCGAGAGATGAGTACACTAAGCAGATACAGAAGGATGTAGGTTGCAGTAGGTACTGGGAGATGAAGCAGCTTGCACAGGATAGAGTAGCATGGAGAGCTGCATCAAACCAGTCTCAGGACTGAAGACAACAACAACAACAACAATATGAAAGTCTTAATAATGTGCCTCAATGTCAGAAGCACACTGATATGACTGGATTTGTCATAGTGTGAACATCAAATTATTACAGAATTATAAAATACTTCAGTAAAGCTGTCTTTTACAGTGTAGCAAAAGCCGCCATTGCACCAGGCCGCACTCGCATGATACATTTTAAAACTTCACTGTGGCTGATTTCTCGAACATATGCTTTTTGTTACAATGTCTAACCCTTGTTTTATATCTTTAAATTCCTGTTTAAAAATATGGAAAACAGGCACCGTCTTTTCATCGTGGTTATTTTTCCATCAATTATTGCATTCGTTTCATAATTTGCCCATCTGTTTCATCAGACGGGCGAGAACGTGGTTTTATATCATTTTCAATTTTTAAACGCCCTCGGCTCTTATTCCATTTGGAATTCACACACAAAAAGTTCGTATACTCAATATTTTCTGTTCATCCAGTAGTGACGACCATCCTTGAAAAGACACGGAGTCTCTTTCGTTCTTGTAACTAATTCCGTTATTCATAATGTGTAGAACTCAAACAGCTGTTGTAATTAGTTCTATTACTCACAGTGTATAAAACTTAAACAGCTTAGGGTTGTTGTTGTGGTCTTCAGTCCTGAGACTGGTTTGATGCAGCTCTCCATGCTACTCTATGCTGTGCAAGCTTCTTCATCTCCCAGACCATACTGCAACCTACATCCTTCTGAATCTGCTTAGTGTATTCATCTGTTGGTCTCCCTCTACGATTTTTACCCTCCACGCTCCCCTCCAAAACTAAATTGGTGATCCCTTGATGCCTCAAAACATGTCCTACCAACCGGTCCCTTCTTCTTATCAAGTTGTGCCACAAATTCCTCTTCTCCCCAATTCTATGCAATACCTCCTCATTAGTTATGTGATCTACCCATCTAATCTTCAGCATTCTTCTGTAGCACCACATTTCGAGAGCTTCAATTCTCTTCTTGTCCATACTATTTATCGGCCATGTTTCACTTCCATACATGGCTACACTCCATACAAATACTTTCAGAAATGACTACCTGACACTTAAATCTACACTCGATGTTAACAAATTTCTCTTCTTCAGAAACGCTTTCCTTGCCATTGCCGGTCTACATTTTATATCCTCTCTACTTCGATCATCATCGGTTATTTTGCTCCCCAAATAGCAAAACTCATTTACTGCTTTAAGTGTCTCATTTCCTAATCAAATTCCCTCAGCATCACCCGACTTAATTCGACTACATTCCATTATCCTCGTTTTGCTTTTGTTGATGTTTATCTTAAATCCTCCTTTCAAGACACTGTCCATTCCATTCAATTGCTCTTCCAAGTCCTTTGCTGTCTCTGACAGAATTACAATGTCATCGGCGAACCTCAAAGTTTTTATTTCTTCTCCATGGATTTTAATACCTACTCCGAATTTTTCTTTCGTTTCCTTCACTGCTTGCTCAATATACAGATTGAATAACATCGGGGAGAGGCTACAACCCTGTCTTACTCCCTCCCCAACCACTGCTTCCCTTTCATATCCCTCGACTCTTATAACTGCCATCTGGTTTCTGTACAGATTGTAAATAGCCTTTCGCTCCATGTATTTTACCCCCGCCACCTTTAGAATTTGAAAGAGAGTATTCTAGTCAACATTGTCAAAAGCTTTCTCTAAGTCTACAAATGCTAGAAATGTAGTTTTTTCTTTCCTTAATCTTTCTTCTAAGGTAAGTCGTAAGGTCAGTATTGCCTCTCGTGTCCCGATATTTCTACGGAATCCAAACTGATCTTTCCCGAGGTCGGCTTCGAGTAGTTTTTCAATTCGTTTTAGTATTTTGCAACTGTGGCTTATTAAACTGATTGTTCGGTAATTTTCACATCTGTCAACACCTGCTTTCTTTGGGATTGGAATTATTATATTCTTCTTGTAGTCTGAGGGTATTTCGCCTGTTTCATACATCTTGCTCACCAGATGGTAGAGTTTTGTCAGGACTGGCTCTCCCAAGGCCGTCAGTAGTTCCACTGGAATGTTCTCTACTCCGGGGGCCTTGTTTCGACTCAGGTCTTCACGCAGTATCGTATCTCCCATTTCATCTTCATCTACATCCTCTTCCATTTCTATAATATTGTCCTCAAGTACATCCCCCTTGTATAAACCCTCTATATACTCTTTCCACATTTCTGCTTTCCCTTCTTTGCTTAGAATTGGGTTTCCATCTGAGCTCTTCATGTTCATACAAGTGGTTCTCTTATCTCCAAAGGTCACTTTAATTTTCCTGTAGGCAGTATCCAACTTACCCCTAGTGAGATACGCCTCTACATCCTTACATTTGTCCTCTAGCCATCCCTGCTTAGCCATTTTGCACTTCCTGTCGATCTCATTTTTGAGACGTTTGTGTTCCTTTTTGCCTGCTTCATTTACTGCATTTTTATATTTTCTCCTTTCATCAATTAAATTCAATATTTCTTCTGTTACCCAAGGATTTCTGCTAGCCCTCGTCTTTTTACCTACTTGATCCTCTGCTGCCTTCACTACTTCATCCCTCAAAGCTACCCATTCTTTTTCTACTGTATTTCTTTCCCCCATTCCTGTCAATTGCTCCCTTATGCTCTCCCTGAAACTCTGCAATACCTCCGGTTAGTCAGTTTATCCAAGTCCCATCACCTTAAATTCCCACCTTTTTGCAGTTTCTTCAGTTTTAATCTGCAGGTCACAACCAATAGATTGTTGTCAGAGTCCACATCTGCCCCTGGAAATGTCTTAGAATTTAAAACCTGGTTCCTAAATGTCTGTCTTACCATTATATAATCTATCTGAAACCTTTTAGTATCTCCAGGGTTCTTCCATGTATACAACCTTCTTTTATGATTCTTGAACCAAGTGTTAGCTATGATTAAGTTGTGCTCTGTGCAAAATTCTACCAGACGGCTTCCTCTTTCATTTCTTAGCCCCAATCCATATTCATATACTACGTTTCTTTCTCTCCCTTTTCCTACACTTGAATTACAGTCACCCATGACTATTAAATTTTCGTCTGCCTTCACTATCTGAATAATTTCTTTTATTTCATCATACATTTCTTCAATTTCTTCGTCATCTGCAGAGCTAGTTGGCATATAAACTAGTACTACTGTAGTAGGTGTGGGCTTCGTATCTATCTGGGATACAATAATGCGTTCAGTATGCTGTTTGTAGTAGCTTACCCGCATTCCTATTTTCCTATTTATTATTAAACCTTCTCCTGCTGTACCCCTATTTGATTTTGTGTTTATAACCCTGTAGTCACCTGACCAGAAGTCTTGTTCCTCCTGCCACCGAACTTCACTAATTCCCACTATATCTGACTTTAACCTATCCATTTCCCTTTTAAATTTTCTAACCTACCTGCCCGATTAAGTGATCTGACATTCCACGCTCCGATCCGTAGAACGCCAGTTTTCTTTCTCCTGATAACGACATCTCCGTGAGTAGGCTCCTCCCGGAGATCCGAATGGGGAACTATTTTACCTCCGGAATATTTTACCCGAGAGGACGCCACAATCATTTAACCATACAGTAAAGCTGCATGCCCTCGGGAAAAATTACGGCTGTACTTTCCCCTTGCTTTCAGCCGTTCGCAGTACCAGCACAGCAAGGCCGTTTTGGTTACGAAGCTAAATGGAAACGAAGGCTGTACATGTGGACGCTGCCCGACCGACTTCCCTGGAAGTCCCCTGCAATTTCACTACAGATACACACAAGATCAGTTTCTCGTTTCCTGTCCGGAAGTGTTGTGCAACATGCTATGACTGATATTTATTCTGTTATTGCGATTTATGTTAGTAGCGTCAGTCAATTCAGTTTGCCTATTTAGTGATATGCTTAGTTATTTAGAAGAAAATATGTACAGTATAAGAAAGATGTATTTTTGTAGTTAAGAGTGTTCAGTCCTCTCTAACGCAGTCTTAGCTTGTATTAACGAATTGGCTCAAATAGAACTGGTCGATAATGTTGTCAGTCCCAAACATACCACAGCAGGACAAATCAGAAAGAAACTGGAAGAAAGACTACATGGTTTACTGGAATAATCAAGAAATAGCGCTAGTAATAATGCCAAGTAACTCATCGTTAGACTACTATAAAAAATCGGAAATTCTAAAACCACGAAGGACTTTTACAGAAATTAAAATATATTTCGACATTATGCAAATTACTTACTGCTGCAAGACAAAACAAAAATCAATTTTCCTTGGCATAAAGTTGTTTTGCACAATACACTGCGTGAAACTGGATTTCGGTGGAAGAGATTTGTGAGTGAAAGAAAGATTGTGATAGAGAGAATGGATGCAATTGACTGGCTATACAAATATTAGATACAAGTAAGGAAATTACGAGAACATGTTGGAATGTTCTACGTCGGAGAAATTTGGGTGGACAACAAAATTACTTTTAGAAAATTTTGTCTTAGTCCCGGCATTGACAGCATTAAGGACAATGTTCATCGCAGCAACAGGGCTACTGTGGTGAATATTGAATCTAATGCTCGTGTTATTTATTAGTTTACGTCAACGTTACTCTACTGAAAATATTCCCCATCGGTTCTTCCAATGTCTAAAACCGGAGCTGGATCTTTGGGATACATTTTAGTCCTCTCAAGGGTGTGTTTTGAATCTAATGCGTGTTAGTATGTGACTCCCCTTTAAGGACTTTTTGTCACTAAAAATAAAAGTCAAATGTAGCGATATGGGGTCTAGGGCAGCATTACAGTATTTGATTTATTTATTTATTTTTTTGAGGGGGGAGGTTGCAAAATTGACAAATAGGTAACGAAATGCAAGTATGTGAGTCACTGTGGGCCCTGTGCAAGCTCTTGAGACGTAGGCAGAAAAGGGATTCGCACACTCGCTACCAACAGACCACACTTCCTGTAGAACGCCTGAATGCACAAGGCGTACTCATAAAATTTAATTATCACCTCCAAAAAATCACGGTGCCACCATCAGACCAAGTTGTTAGATCTTCCCAACACATTTTTCGTTATGAATGGTTCTCATTAGGAGATCTCTATAGCATGCATGGTGCTGCAATGGGTCGACCCTTACGGTCCAAAACATCATTATAATTTTGCTGGCTGCGTTTTCGACTATTTCAGTCTCGGCCAGTCTGTGTGTTTGCACTGCTTGCTTGGATCCTTTTTCTCAGCTCCACAGTGCTACATCCAGCATTCGCCGTCTGCGATTAAGTGGCTAGAGGAGTCATTCTTATCGGCCTTACTAGTCACAGTACTCCCGCTGCTGCATCGGTTCAGTGGGCCTTCTAATGAGATGTGAGCCGTCGTAGAATCCTTTCTCATGTCCAAAATGACATGCAAGATGTTGAAAACTAATCAGTAACAGTTTTTAACGTTTTTTACGACCATTTCAATTGTGATACGCTCGCCTTCAAGCACCATGGCTTTTAATTCACAGGTTTTATAGACTGAGCCCCAACGACAGCTGATGGACATCTGCTAATATGTTACAGCACACTGTAAATATCATAAAAAATGTACGCCAATCCTTCTAAATGCAAGCCAGAAACTGCACTAGAATCACGACACTTATCTTCGAATGCATTGTTGGTATGCAACTAAAATGGACGAAAATGTGTTCTGGAGTGTTCTCTCCACGGTAACTGAAAGGGTCGTGTGCTGAAATGATGGTCTTCCATGCTGTAGTCGACTCACAGACGGCGCACAACTGTCTGTTTTTGACTGCACGTGCTCTGATGTGACGTCATTTCTACCAGCATTAAATCCTGGGTTACAGTGGAGCGACACAACAGAGTTGCAAGTCAGGAAGCTGCCGCAGGGCTGTTTCGCGTTCAGGTACAGTGGAGTGGGCTCAGAGAGTGATATGGCAGATAACAGGCCCACTACTGCATGGAAGGCAAGCGCACAAGCCGGTAGATCTACAATCCTTCGCAAACGATTTTAAAGAAACTAGTTGAAAAAAAACATTATTTTCAGGCATCTCATAGCTTAATTCATCAGCTTTATGGTGAACTGCTTATCATTTCGTTGTTCGTCATAGTTATTGTGATATTTCAAAATTAATTAAACCACTGCAAGGAAATAGAATAGTTTACAATAAAAAGTAGAGGTTGCTACGAATTTGCGTCTGGTGCACGCTAGTTCATACATTCCTGGATACCAAATGTAGTTAATGTATTCAATAATTCTTTAAACTTGAGATAGGATCGGCAGCTCTTTCCAGTCTGGAGAAAATGGCTTGTCTATAGCGCACCACCCCATTTTGCTTGCGCGCCCAGATGATAAAGCGAGAATGAAATATTCATAGCACTCCTGTATCTTTTAAAGGGTTCGAGACATCTGAAGACGATGTTGGCGAATAATAGCACTCAGAGAGGTGATTATGTTGCGATATGGTTACTATTCGTAACTTCCTTATCTACTATGACAAAATGTAAGTAACTACAGATTTTTTCAGTGGAAGAATATAACTTATTGTCTGTCTTATTGACAGACAGTGGAATGAAAATTGTTGCAGGTTCCTAGAAACCAGAAGAAACTTTACAGACATGGCTCTTACATTAAGTAGGAGTCACAGTGGTTGTAAGAACTGATGAGTCTACTATCAAGGCGTTGTGGGATTGTCTCCAGCCACTCCACATCAGAGTCTTCTCTGAAGATGATTTTCTAAATATTATAAATAGTTTATATAGCATACAGAACTTTCAAAATGCAGTCAGTGATTATAGAAAACACATTTGTTTAAATTGCCCAGAAAATTCTCGTACAATGTTCTGTAGTCACAAACATTTCATGCAATCGTGCTACAAGCAGTTGCAGATCCTAATGAGAAATGCATCTAACAGATGTTGGGAGATGTGGGAAAGAAAGCGAAAGTGGTGTATTTTGCGTGATGTAAGAAGAAGAGCTTAATATACTGTCATAATTTCCACTACCAGGGATGTCAGTTGTGCTGCCTTTTGTATTCGTAGAAGATGAGGAGTATACCACTGTTGAGGCATTTTATCAAGTATCACAGTTCATACGTTTTAGATTCAGGGAAAGAATTTTTCAACAAATGATTTTCCTCACCAGGACGATTAACTGAATGCGCTTTTGAATAATGAGGGATGAATGAAACATATTTAAGAAGCCAATAGAAAGTTCACCATAATTTGCTGACAAAATTGTAAAATGTACATGTTCTCCACAACACTGTCATTCACCTAGAAGCATCCCTGAGTATCGGTCAGCAACAAAGTGTACAAATCGAGCGTTCAATGCGAGGAACTTACCAGAGAGGACGAAACATTAACAGAGATTAAAATGAAGCTTTCAAAATGAGACTGTTTTGGAAACTTTTTCTCGCATAATAAAACTTCATTATCATGTGTTTGTCAGCTATGCTACTTCAGCTTTATTACCGCCTCTCGTTTTAAGGCAGCGAAGGAAAGTTTCGTATTATCAAAAGAGCTAACATCAGTTTCGCTTGCCCTATCTGGCACCACATGGCAAATTAGGAATTTAATTCTTCAAGATATGGTTACAAATAAAATTGATCCTTCAAAGAAATGGGTAAGGCAGCAGGTTCTTCGTTTGCTGCAATTAATACGAGCTTGACACTCTCGTGTCATGTAAATGGCTTCCAGATCAGCATTAAATCTGAAATTATTTTTGAAATTCGTCAGGGACCATGAATTAATACATTTATCGAGACACGTATTCTCTGATCTGAAAGGAATGTAAAGTGGACACGTAAACTACTTCGTATTTTAATAGCGAAACACTTTTATTGCAATATGCTATACGGTTACCATCTCCTGACTCGACTGTGCTCCTCGAAAAACTCCAAATGATTGGTATTTCACAATAGCTGTAATTATTTTTATAATATTCTTTAGTGACTATAGATTCATGTTACTACTGGCAATGAATTTCATAATATTTCATAAGATACGTGTAACACGAAGTTAAAATGTTAATTATAAAATTTAAATATACGTATTTAAACGTTTCAATTACATATATGTATAATTACTATATTAATATAGTTACAATTACTACACTAGTAAGTCAAAAGACCATAGGGGACCAGTAAAAAAAAAGTATTCCACGAAATTCACATTCACATCTACATCTACATCCATACTCCACAAGCCACCTGACGGTGTGTGGCGGAGGGTACCCTGAGTACCTCTATTGGTTCTCCCTTCTATTCCAGTCCCGTATTGTTCGTGGAAAGAAGGATTGTCGGTATGCTTCTGTGTGGGCTCTAATCTCTCTGATTTTATCCTCATGGCCTCTTCGCGAGAACTACGTAGGAGGAAGCAATATACTGCTTGACTCCTCGGTGAAGGTATGTTCTCGAAACTTCACCAAAAGCACGTACCAAGCTACTGAGCGTGTCTGCTGCAGAGTCGTCCACTGGAGTTTATCTATCATATCCGTAACGCTTTCGCGATTACTAAATGATCCTGTAACGAAGGACGCTGCTCTCCGTTGGATCTTCTCTATCTCTTCTATCAACCCTATTTGGTACGGATCCCACACTGCTGAGCAGTATTCAAGCAGTGGGCGAACAAGCGTACTGTAACCTACTTCCTTTGTTTTCGGACTGCATTTCCTTAGGATTCTTCCAATGAATCTCAGTCTGGCATCTGCTTTACCGACGATCAACTTTATATGGTCATTCCATTTTAAATCACTCCTAATGCCTACTCCCAGATAATTTATGGAATAACTGCTTCCAGTTGTTGACCTGCTCTATTGTAGCTAAATGATAAGGGATCTTTCTTTCTATGCATTCGAAGCACATTACACTTGTCTATATTGAGATTCAATTGCCATTCCCTGCACCATGCGTCATCTCGCTGCGGATCCTCCTGCATTTCATTACATTTTTCCATTGTTACAACCTCTCTATATACCACAGCATCATCCGAAAAAAGCCTCAGGGAAATTCCGATGTCATCCACAAGGTCATTTATGTATATTATGAATAGCAACGGGCATACGACACTCCCCTGCGGCACACCTGAAATCACTCTTACTTCGGAAAACTTCTCTCAATTGAGAATGACATGCTGCGTTCTTTTATCTAGGAACTCTTAAATCCAATTACACAATTGGTCTGATAGTCCATATGCTCTTACTGTGTTCATTAAACGACTATGGGGAACTGTATCGAACGCCTTGCGGAAGTCAAGAAACACGGCATCTACCTGGGAATGCGTGTCTATGGTCCTCCGAGTCTCGTGGACGAATAATGCGAGCTGAGTTTCACACGATCGTCTTTTTCGAAACCCATGCTGATTCCTACAGACTAGATTTCTAGTCTTCAGAAAAGTCATTGTACTCGAACATAATACGTGTTCCAAAATTCTACAACTGATCGACGTTAGAGATATAGGTCTATAGTTCTGAACACCCCTCGACGTCCCTTCTTGAAAACGGGGATGACCTGTGCTCTTTTCCAATCCTTTGGAACGCTTCGCTCTTCTAGAGACCTACGGTACACCGCTGCAAGAAGGGGGGCGAGTTCCTTCGCGTACAGTGGTTCTAGGCACTACAGTCTGGAACCGCGCGACCTCTACGGTCGCAGGTTCGAATCCTGCCTCGGACATGGATATGTGTGATGTCCTTAGGTTGGTTAGGTTTAAGAAGTTCTAAGTTCTAGGGGAATGATGACCTCAGAAGTTAAGACCCATAGTGCTCAGAGCCATTTTGAATCTTCGCGTACTCTGTGTAAAATCGAACTGGGATCCCATCAGGTCCAGCGGCCGTTCCTCTTTTGAGCTATTTTAATTGTTTCTCTATCCCTCTTTCGTCTATTTCGATATCTACCATTTTGTCATCTGTGCGACAATCTAGACAAGGAACTACAGTGCAGTCTTCCTTTGTGAAACGGCTTTGGAAAAAGACATTTAGTATTTCGGCCTTTAGTCTGTCATCCTCTTTTTCAGTACCATTTTGGTCACAGAGTGTCTGGACATTCTGTTTTGATCCACCTACCGCGCTGACATAAGACCAAAATTTGTTAGGATTTTCTGCCAAGTCAGTACATAGAACTTTACTTTCGAATTCATTGAACGCTTCTCGCATAGCCTTTCTCACACTACGTTTCGCTTCGCGTAATTTTTGTTTTTCTGCAAGGCTTTGGCTATGTTTATGTTTGCTGTGAAGTTCCCTTTGCTTCCGCAGCGGTTTTATAACTCGGTTAGTATGGAAGTGTACAATAGTTGGGTCTGCGCGTGTGATCTTTCGCAATTCACGTTTTTACTTTCCACTTTTGTTATTAAGGAATTTTGAGGCGTGGGGTACATAGTGAGTGAATGATGCACGGCATATTAAAGCATTAATAACAAACATAGCGGAAATCATAAACATACAACCTGACGGGCCTATCATGATGACGTATCGAAACACAGTCTATTTTTATAATATTGACGCATATTCGTAAAATGTTGCACGAAATGCCATTGAATAGTCTGAAAATTCGTTCTTCGCGATTACGACTTGGCTGATCATACTGGAAGCGTCGACCCCTACTAACCCCTACGTCTTCTGATGTTGCACTGATGACGTACACTTCCACAAACTCATCATGGATTGTTGTAGGGTTTTTCCGCTGCTGTTAAGTAGACCGAATTACCGCACGACACTTCACTTTATTAATGGGAGCACCGTTTTTTTTTTTTTTTTTTTTTTTTTTTTGGCTCCTCTAAAGATCTACTACCATACAGTAGACTGGAGAACTGAATGTGTATCCGGACTGCATGAATGTATCTGCAAACAAATTGAGAAAGTTTTTTTTGAATATGCTAATTATAACTGTATGACTATCGCATCGAGACATGGGTTGTTCACTTTCTTTCATTAGATGCAGAGTGAGTTTTCGACGTGTACGAAAAATCAAACGAATTTAAGAAAATACTGCAAGGAGTACAGAAGTTGTGAGCCAGTTTTCTCGCAACCAATAGTTAGGAAGTTATCGCAACTGTAGGCTGAATTGATTTATATGTAAAGTGATTACATTGTCAAGATTTTATGGAACTGCTTCGACGTAACGACTCACGATGTTTAGAAAATACCTGAAAATGTTGTGTCGTGAACCAAGTGAAAGAGTGCAGTTTCTTTGGAAACACCCCTGCAGGCTTGACGACCACCGCTACACAAGTCCTTGTACGAGAGCTAATTTTGACGCTCATGCCCGGATGCCAGTTCTGCACACAGACGAATTGCACAGGTCGTTCGTAAAAACAAAAATATTTTGACGTTAATTGTTGACGAAACAGTCGAGAATTTAGAAAAGAAAAGAAAAGCAATGAATTTTTGTCTGCGATTTGTTTGTGCTGTCGGCATAACAAAATCGCTCTGTAGAACTCCGAAATGCGCGGTGTAAGTAGGCTGTTTAGGTTTTCTTTTATTGGTAACGCCATGTAGCGCTCTATATGAAAATCACTGGCTGTGCTGTGTGAAGTCTGTGGCTGGTTGGCATTGTTGTAATACTCGCTAATGTAGCGTTGGGCAGCTGGATGTTAACAGCGCGTAGCGTTGCGGAGTTGGAGGTGAGCCGCCAGCAGTGGTGGACGTGGGGGGAGAGATGGAAGAGTTTTGAAATTTGTAAGAATTGGTGTCATGAACTGATATATATATATATATATATATATATATATATATATATATATATATATATATATATATATAATGACTATAAAGGTAAATACATTGTTTGTTCTCTATTAAAATCTTTCATTTGCTAACTGTGCCTGTTAGTAGCTGTTAGTAGTTAGTGACTTCCGTAGTTTGAATCTTTTAGGTAGCTGGCAGTAGTGGCGCTCGCTGTATTGCAGTAGTTCGAGTATCGAAGATTTTTGTGAGGTAAGTGATTTGTGAAACATATAGGTCAATGTTAGTCAGGGCCATTCTCTTGAGGGATTATTGAAAGTCAGATTGCGTTGCGCTAAAAAATATTGTGTGTCAGTTTAAGCACAGTCGTGTATAATTGTTCTAAGGGGACGTTTCATATCCAGTCTTACAATTTTACTGTCTCTGATGGACACACGTCCAGATCATCCGCTCTCAAAACTCCGCCATGTCTCCCCCCACACCCACCACTGCTGGCGGCTCACCTCCAACTACACAACGCTACGCGCTGTTACCTTCCAGCTGCCCCACGCTACAACGGCGAGTATTACAATAATGCCAACCAGCCGCAGACTTCACACAGCACAGCCAGTGATTTTCATATAGAGCGCTACATGGGGTTACCAATAAAAGAAAACCTAAACAGCCTACTTACAGCGGTAGTGCAGTTCCATTTTGCCCTGGGTTAGCTGAACGAACAGAAAGAAGCAGAGATTACATGGCTCTAAGAACAAGAAGCCAATTCAAAAAGAATGACGAAATTGTGCTATGAAGGCAAATAGTAATAGAAGAAATGACTGACGTTTATTGTGATCCGCAGGAAAGTGGGCAACGTGACCACCACGTCTTAGTTTTACTAACCGTGACTTGAATTATATGCTTGAGTCCAATCAAGATTCGTTACATGAAGCCGCTGTCATCCTGACAGTTCCTCAGTACCTTCGTCCCTGTGAAATCATCAGCGTGACATCTCCTGACTTACGTCATAGGCTTAGACTCAATGGTTTTGCTTCAACGATGTTTGTAATAAAGGTGTTGTATCTGACTCTCAGACCATGGTCTACCAGTTTTGCTTTTCCTCGCTCTATTGATCTGAGGAGTCATCTGGTTTACCTTGCTTACGATTGTGAGTCTAAAAGTAAAATCACCTGTGACATAAAAGTTAGCAGTGTACGGAATTAGTACAGGCCTTCGCCTGGCAAGTCCTAAACAATGTGCTTTTGTACACATTTCTGCCATCATTCAATGCAGGCATTAAAACCACCTTGGAAAAATTTATGGTTTTTCATCTTGAGCTATCTTCCTCAGAATGGTGTTAAAGCTGTCGATTGTGAACTCCCCTGCGTCACTACTCGAAACACTTAATTAGCAGCTTTAAAATCGAGGATCAAGAATCATACCCGTGCATTTTTCCGGAATGGTTTTGATGTCTGTGTTCAGCGATAGCGCAAATTTATACAAATGCATGGCGACTATGATGAACGATAGTGTTGTGTAGAGGACATTTCACACTACGATCTATACTAATATGCTGCTACCTGTTCATTATTCAGTTTTTTTGTGACACAGGAGGCGTTACTCTTTAACTCACCCTCGTATTTAAGAACATCATTTGGTTCCTTTTGATACGAGCTATGTGTCATAATTTGCGACAGTCATACGGCTTTAAATTATGACGAAGGAACGCTTGTTAGTGGGAAAAATTGAATCTTAAGAACTCAGACCTACAAAACTGTGGTATACTAAACTAGGGAGTCTGCAAAGATTCATATGGCACTGACTCAATATCATAGTGGTGCCAAAGGCAACTGTCCAATCTCATCCCACAACGTACTTAAGAACAATTAGTCCTCCTTTTGAAATGTAAAGAAAACGCAGAAAACTTAATATAAACATTTTGTTTCAAGCCCCTTTATTTAATTATCCAAGGTGAAAATTTCATGAGAATCGAATATATTCCACGGGAATACTGTTTAAGTCGTCAAGCATACTTGACTACGACTCAGGTTCACTAGCTCTCGCAGCCAGCACTAGGAGTTTTGCTACTTTCTGAGCTATAGCAGCCGTTGCCTCAAGTGAGCAGATGGAGCAGCCGTTGTTCGCCTCGGAACGGGACACGAAGGGAAGATCACCACACACAGTTAACAGTTTCGAAGCCAGGAGTTTGAAACATCCAGACTGGCGGAATTGTGTCGGCAGAGATGGTATCCTATCGTGTGTCAATATCGAGGCAAAAACGCACACATTCCACAGTGTTTTACACGCTACCAAATTACTACACTAACTATGTGTCTGAATCAAACCTTCTGTTAAATTTCACTGGCCAAAAAAGATGAGTCAGGCAACAAAATTCATTGCTACCACAACCGTTCTCATCAGCCGCAGAGGAAATTTCCACATCCTTAAATTCAGGAAAACTGAAGGAGTACATTTTAATAGAACATGTCTTCATTAGGATGATTAAAACTCCCCTCGGTGTTGTGACTCGTCATTGTACAAAATAGAAAATATTTACTTTATTTTGAAGAAATGAAGTCTTGGCTGTATTAACTATTGTTTAATGGCGCGTTTCGGCTTTTTAAGGCTTCATCACATTTTGTTTGCTGTTGCGCCATAAAATAAGCATATTTCAAGGTCACCTTAAAGGTACACGACCCTCTTAGCGCGGCCTTGACATATACTTACTTCACAGCGCAACACCAAACAAAATCTGATCATGTCCTAATAAGGCGAAACACGCCACTAAAGAATAATTAGTGCAACTAAGACTGGTTTTCTTCAAAATAATGTTTATACGGCTGGGGTACCAGTCAGCCTGATAAAGTGGGAAAAGCCGGCCGGTGTGACCGAGCGGTTCTAGGCGCTTCAGTCCGCACCCGTGCGACCACTACGGTCACAGGCTCAAATCCTGCCTCGGGCATGGATGTGTGTGATGTCCTTAGGTTAGTTAGGTTTAAGTAGTTCTAAGTTCTAGGGGACTGATGACCTCAGATGTTAAGTCCCATAGTGCTCAGAGCCATTTGAAGTGGGAAAAGTTTTATAAATTAGTTTGAAGTATAAACTGTAAAAGCGAGGTTTCAGCACTATTACAACGGCTTGCTTCAGAGCTAGATTGGTTTCACTGAAGGGAAGGCGCTCCTATTTTTGCATGTTCTCGGTTTCAGTAGTCATATTCTTGAAATTTTATTGGCCGTGGACGATAAAAGGCTATATTGACGTGAGGGAGAGCGTAGGACGGAGGCTATTTGTACAGCTTGGCGTTGACTTCCCCTTGTCTTGCAAATCAGCACGTGGCTACTTAGTTACACCTTGACCAGCCTAAGAGTATATGTCGTGAGTTTTGATTAATGGGTTTTCAGAACCAAAATCATTCAAAAACTAAGCGGTGTTCAGTCATTAATACAGAGAAACATGTTCCAAATTGTTCGCAAAGAAAGGAAAGCAAAGAAGTAGTTGAATAACTGACTGCTTTGGAACATGTAGTAGTGACTAATGAAAATGATATATTAGTGAATGGGATATTTAGCAAGGCTAATGTATAGTATATGGACGAAGAAAGTTCTTTATTGGATTCAGAGAGGTGACAGGAGACAGGAAGAACTACGTCGTGTAATGTGAGTGCGCAGTACAACACACACTGAAGAGCCAGTATTATATAGGGCCCCCGCGAGCACGCAGAAGTGCTGCAACACGACGTGGCATGGACTCGACTAATGTGTGAAGTAGTACTGGAGGGAACTGACACCATGAATCGTGCAGGGCTGTCCACAAATCCGTAAGAGTACCAGGGGGTGGAAATATCTTCTAAGCAGCACGTTGCAAGACACCTCAGATAAGCTCAATAACATTCATGTTGAGTTTGATGGACAGCGAAAAAGTTGAATCTGAGAAAAGTGTTCCTGAAGCAGTTCTGAACGCGTTGGGTGTCGCATTGTCCTGCTGGAATTTCCCAAGTCAGTCGTAGTGCACAATGGATATGAATTGATGCAGGTGATCACACAGGATGCTTACGTAAGTCCCATATTACTCCAACTACACACGCCCAGCACCCAGCACCTTTATAGTCTCCGCCAGCTTGAAAAGTCCCCTACTTAAATGCAGGGTCCATGGATTTATGATGTATCCATACCCGTACACGACCATCCGCTCAATACAATTTGAAACGAGACTCGTCCGACCAGGTAACATGTTTCCAGTCATCAACAGTCCATTGTCAGTGTTGACAGCCCCAGGCGAGATGTAAAGCTTTGTGTTGTGCTGTCATCAAGCGTATAAGAGTGGGCCTTCGGCTCCGAAAGCTCAAATAGATGATGTCTCGTTGAATGGTTCGCACGCTGACACTTGTTGATGGCCTAGAATTGAAATTTGCAGCAATTTGCGGAAGGGTTGCACTACTGTAACGTTGAACGATTCTCTTCAGCCGTCGTTGGTCCTGTTATTGCAGGATCTTTTTTCCGGCCGCAGCTATGTCGATGATTTGTTGTTTTACCCGATTCATGATATTCACGGTACACTCGTGAAATGGCAGTACTGGAAAATTCCCACTTCATCGCTACCTCGGAGATGCTGTGTCCCATCGATCGTGCACCGACTATAAAACCACGTTCAAACTCACTTAAATCTTGATAACCTGCCACTTAAGTAGAAGTAACCGATCTAACAACTGCGCTAGACACTTGTTTCTTATATAATCGTTGCCGACTACACCACCGTATTCTGACTGCTTACATCTCTCTTTATTTAAATACGCTTGCCTATACCAGTTTGTTTGGCGCTTCAGAGTATTTTTGTGTATTAAAGTACATGGCTCAACATTGCCCCCCCCCCCCCCCCCCCCTCTCGCACACACACGCACACAAAGAGAGAGAGAGAGAGAGAGAGAGAGAGAGAGAGAGAAGAGAGAGAGAGAGAGAGAGAGAGAGAGAGAGAGAGGTGTTCGTACATTTCGTGACTGGTATCTTTCGCTTATAACGGATAAAGCGGATTTCCACATCCAAAGAGGTGTAGTTTGGTATACCATGTACCAATGGTCTCCGACGGATAGAGAGTAATAATATCGTCATGATTTATTCAGCTTCTTACACTGGTTAATTTTATTTCTATGACGATACTTTCACAGCAGTGAGTAACTCTGTAATATCGCGTCACAGTGAGAAACAGCATGAAGCGTAGTGTGATGCAACAAGCGCCAGATAGACGTGGTTGCCTTCGCACTGGGAGCCGCTCAGCATAGCGACGTCGCCGCGCCGCTCATCCACCGCATTCAGTGAACTGCTGTGTATCGCTGTCAACGTACAACAAACACTGCTGGAAGAACGAACCAGAGACGAAACCGAGCAGTACTAAATGCGAGCTTTTGAAGGAAAAATAAAACAGACATCACAGTTATCTACAGCATGTACTGTAAGCGAATGCAACAAGCTTGTATCCAAGTAAGACACACCAGCGCAAGTAGTAGCGTTGTGGCGGCACCATCCCAATTTTGATATCAAATTGATTTGAAAGTTAATTAAATTGATCAATTAATCTCACAACCACACCCACACCCACCCCTTGATGGTTTAATGTATTTTTCTCAGTCTTCGAGTGGGCCCCAGCTCCCTCTCACCCCTCCCCCATTCATCCTGCAACCTACCTTATTGTCAGCAATTTCGAATTTTGGCGGGAATTTCGAATTTTTAGCGGGAATTTCGAATTAGGAAATTCTTTGTCCTAGGATTGTGCTGACGCCCCACCCCACCTGCCACCTGGGAGCTGACGGGGAATTAAAAATGGAGTTGGCCTTTTTGGGACTTGAAACCTGGTCATTCTGCATGGAAAGCCCAAGTGCTCCCACCAAAGCATGAAAACTGTCACTGACTCAGCTACATGCATAGCGCCACACAAGGACGGCCTAAAATCACAATAAAGCTAACAAATTGACGATACCATACAATTGGTGTTACCCTGCTGGATAAATTTCACAATACCACTCGAAAACAGTGACAGACACACTTAAACTCTACCCTTCACCAACAAGCTGGCTGGAAAAAGGCTTGGATGTAAGCTACTATATTTATTCTGTTTGGTGGGAAATATGTTCAATTGACAAGATGCTGGTGTTGGACACAGAGGAGTTTAAGAAATGTATTATCTGTAAGCATACAGCTGAAGACAGTATCTGTCGTTGTTTGACATCAGAGTTCGCTGCAGACACCTGCTCAAAAACCACCCTGCAGCCGAGGTAACTGGAACCAATACACACTGCCACCATTGATGGAAGAATTTGTCAGTTTCCCAAGCACAATAACCGAGCGAGGTGGCGCAGTGGTTAGCACACTGGACTCGCATTCGGGAGAACGACGGTTCAATCGCGCGTCCGGCCATCCTGATTTAGGTTTTCCGTGATTTCCCTAGATCACTTCAGGCAGATGCCGGGATGGTTCCTTCGAAAGGGCACGGCCGATTTCCTTCCCCATCCTTCCCCAATCCGAGCTTGTGCTCCGTCTCTAATGACCTCGTCGTCGACGGGACATTAAACACTCGTCTCCTCCTTCTCCCAAGCACAATAAATAAAGTACACTAACGTAACCCTCTTCTTCTGCTCATAGACAGTTTCCATGCATTGGGGGAGAACATAGGCTTTCAACTAAGTAGGACCAGGGCTTGAGTCCCGGAAAGGACATTGTTATTCCTTATTCCCCGTCAATTCGCAGGTGGTGGTTGCGATGGGACTTCAGCCCAACCCTGGGAGAAAGAAATTCCTACCAAAATTCAAGCTCAAATTCAAAATTCCCGCCCAAATTCGAAATTCCCGCCCAATTTCGTTATTACCGCCAATACGATAGGTTAGGAGGAGGAGGAGGGGTGGGAAGGCCTGGGGCCCATGTGCAGTCTGAGAAAAAATATGATGCCATCTGGGGGTGGTGATGGGCGTGGTGAATAGGGGTGGGATTAATTGTTCAATTTAAATAATTCGCATATCAATTTGAGATGAAAATGGAAGGGGGGGTGCATAACACTATTACTAGCGCATACTGTTGACAGTGTTTAGTTGATATTTCCGGTGCAGTACAGATACAAAGGTACATGGGGGTAGGAAGTCATGAGATTCAATTGCTTTTGCCGGCCGCGGTGGTCTCGCGGTTCTAGGCGCGCAGTCCGGAACCGTGCGACTGCTACGGTCGCAGGTTCGAATCCTGCCTCGGGCATGGATGTGTGTGATGTCCTTAGGTTAGTTAGGTTTAAGTAGTTCTAAGTTCTAGGGGACTAAGGACCACAGCAGTTGAGTCCCATAGTGCTCAGAGCCATTTGAATCATTTTTTTTTTAAGTTGCATTATAATGAGCCACTGAGGACAGCAGTTCCTTGAACCAAAATGCTCAGAATGTAGCCCTGTATAATCGTCGAAGTTTTTCTCGGCAGAGGACAGTTCCACTGTTTCACCACTGCCGGCAAATAAATGCCATACCCTGAAGGACAATGCCATTTAGCTGACAAGTGACATGTCAGGCAGTTCATTGTTGTAGAAGTGTATGACCATAAATGCAAATCAACTGTAAGACGCGTCACAGTAAAGGGTGGCCAAACTGTCGGTAGCATCGATACACACTCCTGGGAATGCGGGAACGTATTTTTGTATGCAAGTCATCATAAAGGTGGCGAATGAGATTCTGCAATGGATCATCCCCACTATTTTCCACGTTTCGTTGCATTTCGTCAATGTTTTTTGCAGGCTCTGGAGAACAAGTTTGCGCTTTATCATGTCCCAGAAGTGTTCAGTTGGCGAGAGATCTGGTGATCTTGCTGTCCAGGGGAGTTGTTCTACACCACTAAATCACGGTGAGTCGCATCAACAGTGTATGTATAGACGTTTGTTGGCCTGTTGAAAAAAACGCATCACCTTAGTGTCGAAGAAATGGCAGTAGCTCGTGAATAACAATTTGTGCAATGTAGGGGGCACAGGGTACTTTATCCTGCAGAAACACCAGGTGTGACCGCGAGTTGTTACTGATAGATCCCCACACAATGAAGCCTGGGACGGGACGTACGGCTCGGGGAGAGAGCACTCCAAAATAGGTGGCCCATCAGTTCTACGACGTACACGTGCACGACCACGACTCGCATACGGATAGAAAGTACTCTCTTCACGGAAGAGAGAAGAACCGTTCCACCCATCAGCTGACTCTTTCAGAATACCAGAGTAGCCATGGTTGGTGGTGTCGTGGTCTCAGTGGCTGCATAACCATAGGCGCACATGGTTTCAGTGCTGCTGCAAGTAATAGTCCTTGCTGCCTCACCAGGTGCAACGTGTTCCCGGAACACTTCACTGCCGGACGGAGTGGCTAAACGGTTCTAGGCGCTACAGTCTGGTACCGCGAGACCGCTGCGGCCGCAGGTTCGAATCCAGCATCGGGCATTAATGTGTGTGATGTCCCTAGGTTAGTTAGGTTTAAGTAGTTCTAAGTTCTAGGGGACTGATGGCTTCAGAAGTTGAGTCCCATAGTGCTCAGAGCGAGCCGACACTTCACTGGATGATGTTCAGTCGGCCACCACTCCTCGCACAGTGCATCGATCTTGACGTGCGCCTGTACTACGAGGAAATCCAGAATCTGGGAAACGGGTGAGGCAATGTTGCAAAAAAAAACACTGCTGAAAGTATCGACAAAGCATCGATGCACTGTGTCCATCATGTGCAGGAGTCGATCGATACGTCCATCCAGGATCCTCAGGTGTTCACGCGGCTGAAGTTGTTCAACAGGCGTATGCACTCGTCGAATATGGTTGTACCCTAGTATGAATGTTGCACACACAGTTCACCTCAAAACTGATCATTACTGCCTGCAGAGTCAAAACAGTCGGAACACAGAGAGGGCTACTGAGCGCCATTTGACCGTGGTTGACAGTGACTAATGAATCACGAACACTAAATCTTCTTAGTATACTGTACCCTGATGCCACTGAGAAACTTGGACAGAGTTGCATCTTTCTCTAGGAGTGTATACCAGAAACATAAGTTTGTCATGAAATGATTCTAGTGCATCCTTAAGACTAAAGTTTCTGGAATTTTTCACTCGTGCGAAACTCAATTTGTCCACATGAGATTCTGCGAACCATGGATAAAGAGCAATAGGCGAATTCCGTATTCTTAGATTCGCGTAAAGTGTTTGACACGGCGCTACACAGCAGACTGTTAACAAAGGTATGAGCGTACGGAATTAGTTCCCGCGTATGCGAGACGCTCGAAGAGTTTTTAAGTAACAGACGCCAGTACGTTCTTCTCATCGGAGAGTGTTCGTCAGAGACAAGGATATCAACAGGAGTGCCCCAGGGGAAGTGCGACAGGATCTTTGTTGTTTTCTACATACCAAAATGATCTACCACACAGAGTAAACAGCCGTCTGCGGTTGTTTGCTGACGATGCCGAGGTGTATAGGAAGGTGTCTTCGTTGTGTGGGTAGATAGAAGATGACACAGACAGGATATCTAGTTTGTGTGATGAATGGCAGGTAGCTCTAAATGTAGAAAACTGTGAGTTAATGCAGGTAAGGAGGTGACACAAACTCGTGATGTTCGAATACAGTATTGGTAGTGCGCTACTTGACAGATTCACTTCGATTAATTATCTGAGTGTAATGTTGCAAAGCCATTTGAAATTGAATGAGCATGTAAGAAGTACAGTAGGGAAGGCGAATGGAGACTTCAGTTTGTTGGGAAATTTTGAGAAAGATTGGTTCACCTGTAAAGGAGACCACATATAGGACTCTAGTGTGACCCATTGTTGAGTGCTACTCTAGTGTGTCGCGATACGCACCATGTTGGAATAAAGGAGGACATCGAATCAGTTCAGAGATGTTACCAGTAGGTTCGACAGTACGCAGGTATTACAGAGATGGTTCCGGAACTCAGACGGGAATCATTGGAGGGATGGCGACTTTCTTTTCCAGGAGCGCTATTGAAAAAATTCGGGGAACCGGCATTTAAGACTGACTGCAGAGCGATTGTACCGCCACCAACGCGTAAGGATCATGAAGATAAAACTGGAGAGATTACGGCTCGTACGGTGCTATGTAGACAGCCGTTTCCCTCTCGCTCTGTTTGCAAGTGGAAAGGTGACTGGTTCAAAAAAATGTTCAAATGTGTGTGAAATCTTATGGGACTTAACTGCTTATGGCATCAGTCCCTAAGCTTCCACACTACTTAACCTAAACTATCGTAAGGACAAACACACACACCCATGCCCGAGGGAGGACTCGAACCTCCGCCAGGATCAGCCGCACCGTCCATGACTGCAGCGCCTGAGACCGCTTGGCTAATCCAACACCGACTGGAAGGAAGGCCTCGGCGCTTGTTGGTGACGTCACTTTAGGTAGGCACGGCGAACGCCAGGTCTGTTGCAGGCAGAAACGCCTGGGCGTGCTTATCACTACTAAGCTCTTATTTTTGGACAAACTGTTTGGTATTGTTTTGGATTCTGCAGTTTTATTTAGATGAAAGATTTTCTTACTATCGTAAAGCTACAAATGAAGATCATAGTTCTATATTACTGAATGCGGTCGAAACAAAGGTAGACCAATATGAGAAGATGCTTTGCCCCATTGCAAGCTTCGGAAATTTTACATACAAGTAACTATATTTACTTGATCCATTTTGCTGTCGAGACTTACCCAAACCCCCTTACAATGAACTAGTTTCTTTTATTTATTTTCGTTTGACATCATCACTGGAAATGTGAACTAATTTACATGTGTAAATGTCCAGCTGTTGCCAGTCATTAGATTACAGTCGTTTTCAACGAAAGGAATTCTAAACAGGAAACAAAATACCTTCATACATCGAAAATACTGCTAAGCTTAAACTTTTTTAAACATGCACATTAGAAGAGATAAATATTCCCCTCTCTCAACTGAAAGGAGAAACTTTATAAGATAAAAAAAAATTTATTTGATAAAACAAGTATCTCTCTTTTTCCTCTTCTTCTGTCCCCCACCCCGTCCCCCAACGTGTACAATCGCAAGATATTTCATTAACATTCAGTGCTCCTCACCCCATAGCCAACCAAGATACCTAAAGAAGAGCACCAATATGTTCACAGTTTCATGTAAAAGCAACCCAGTACAAGTGTAACTTCCTGAGATTTACAAATAAGGTAAAGAAGGACGAATTCTGTTGCTGCTGGACCATGAAGTTGTTTTTGTGTGTCAATCCTTAAAACAGGTGGAAATTTAAGTTCAGGAATACACTATTTGTTAAGAAGTGTAATGAATTGCACAATTAATTGATTGCAGAAACCTCTCAGAACAATGTGTGTTGGTCAACTACTGCCAATAGTTTCACATTTTCCTGTGTCAGAGAGGGAGACACCACCATTATGAGTATGCCTGCAACAGACATGGCGTTCGCCGTGCCTAGCTGACGTGACGTCACCAACAAGCGCCGAGGCCTTCCTTTGAGTCGGTGTTGGCTAATCCCGCGCGGCCGAAAGGTTAAAAAAAAAATGGCTCTGAGCACTATGGGACTCAACTGCTGTGGTCATTAGTCCCCTAGAACTTAGAACTACTTAAACCTAACTAACCTAAGGATATCACACACATCCATGCCCGAGGCAGGATTCGAACCTGCAACCGTAGCAGTCGCACGGTTCCGGTCTGCGCGCCTAGAACCGCGAGAAAGGCGGCCGAAAGGTAGCGGTGCAGAGTGACCTCCATACGGTGGCTTACGGAGTACGCATGTAGTGTACATGTAGATGAATTTCACTGCGGGTGTTGAGGCAGGCAGCACAGTATCCCTGACACTCTCATGATATATGTTCAGGAATCCAAATTCTGTTACTGTTTCAAACGTCATTATTCCGAAATCCCAGAAAGCTTTTCATTGTAGCTATTATCAACAGGTTAAATTACGAAGCTTCCTAACGCGTGTCCTGCCAGTGTTTTGGGCAGTGTTACGTGTTCGATGGAGTGTAAAGTGGGCGCCATGCTGCGGCACGTGGCGCCGCGCTAATGCGCGTTAATGGCCCTGCCGGCCACGGGCGCAGTAATGTCGCGGATCGGCGCTGTTTACCTCGATTACGCGTCGCATTTTGGTGCTAGCTGGCCCGGACAGCCAATCACTAATCCCTGATACTGCTGTGGGCGGCGGAGCTCTATGAAGCACGGCTACACTGCTTGCCAACGGCAGAACAGAGCAGAGCATTGGACAGTCAACGGGGCGTACAGCTGCAAGGGTGACTGGGAAGACAGCACCACTGCTGCCACGGATGCAGCAGCTATTATGGTGCCATGTGGCTGAGTCTAGTGTGAACACTGGTGCACAGCATGTGCATATCGCTATCCAATAACTTTAGTCTCCTCAGTGTAGTTGGGTATTTGCGCGCAGTTCGTTACCCTGCATCAGAGTATACAGGGTATAACGGGGTTATATGCTTGATGTTCCCTGCATCGTCGTAACGTCACCACTAAGTAGGCTAAGCCTGTCATGGTAGACTGACATGTTAGCGCCCACACGTCCACATTTCAGGACCAGGGGAAAATAAGCAGTAATGGTTTCCTTTTGGCACACATAGTTGGAGGTACTAACCAACTTGAAAACATATTACTTCTAATACCTATAATAATTGGCTTTCAAATGGTTCAAATGGCTCTGAGCACTATGTGAGTCAACTTCTGAGGTCATCAGTCCACTAGAACGTAGAACTAATTAAATCAAACTAACCTAAGGACATCACACACATCCATGCCTAAGACAGGATTCGAGCCTGCGACCGTAGCGGTTCCAGACTGTAGCGTCTAGAACCGCTCGCCACAACGGCCGGCTAGATGTTCCTCAATTTCCAGCATTCTTAGCCAGTGCTGTCTTTTTAAATTTCCTTTCCCCAGAACCCGTTGTGTCAGGAAACATATATTTTGTACACCTATAATTCTTCTTATATCTGCGACTATTATACTACTGTTACTCTTATCACTATTAACGACAGCAGTGGCAGTAGTACACGTACTGCGAAAATCAACTTCAGTAGTTCATAGTGAATATTATATACTCATATGGCCACTATAGATACTCAAATCATTTTAATACTATGAGTAGTATTGAAACTGTTATTTCATAGGTAACAACGATGTAAAATTGCACTTAATATGTGAAACCCTGGTCGGGTCTAAGAAAGGCCCAGATGGCCCTAACCAGATCCGATTAAATAAATATATACACTGCTGGAAATTGAAATAAGAACACCGTGAATTCATTGTCCCACGAAGGGGAAACTTTATTGACACATTCCTGGGGTCAGATACATCACATGATCACACTGACAGAACCACAGGCACATAGACACAGGCAACAGAGCATGCACAATGTCGGCACTAGTACAGTGTATATCCACATTTCGCAGCAATGCAGGCTGCTATTCTCCCATGGAGACGATCGTAGAGATGCCGGATGTAGTCCTGCGGAACGGCTTGCCATGCCATTTCCACCTGGCGCCTCAGTTGGACCAGCGTTCGTGCTGTACGTGCAGACCGCGTGAGACGACGCTTCATCCAGTCCCAAACATGCTCAATGGGGGACAGATCCGGAGATCTTGCTGGCCAGGGTAGTTCTTACACCTTCTAGAGCACGTTGGGTGGCACGGGATACATGCGGACGTGCATTGTCCTGTTGGAACAGCAAGTTTCCTTGCCGGTCTAGGAATGGTAGAATGATGGGTTCGATGACGGTTTGGATGTACCGTGCACTATTCAGTGTCCCCTCGACGATCACCAGAGGTGTACGGCCAGTGTAGGAGATCGCTCCCCACACCATGATGCCGGGTGTTGGCCCTGTGTGCCTTGGTCGTATGCAGTCCTGATTGTGGCGCTCACCTGCACGGCGCCAAACACGCATACGACCATCATTGGCACCAAGTCAGAAGCGACTCCCATCGCTGAAGACGACATGTCTCCATTCGTCCCTCCATTCACGCCTGTCGCGACACCACTGGAGGCGGGCTGCACGATGTTGGGGCGTGAGCGGAAGACGGCCTAACGGTATGCGGGACCGTAGCCCAGCTTCATGGAGACGGTTGCGAATGGTCCTCGCCGATACCCCAGGAGCAACAGTGTCCATAATTTGCTGGGAAGTGGCGGTGCGGTCCCCTACGGCACTGCTTAGGATCCTACGGTCTTGGCGGGCATCCTTGCGTCGCTGCTGTCCGGTCCCAGGTCGACGGGCACGTGCACCTTCCGCCGACCACTGGCGACAACATCGATGTACTGTGGAGACCTCACGCCCCACGTGTTGAGCAATTCGGCGGTACGTCCACCCGGCCTCCCGCATGCCCACTATACGCCGTTGCTCAAAGTCCGTCAACTGCACATACGGTTCACGTCCACGCTGTCGCGGCATGCTACCAGTGTTAAAGACTGCGATGGAGCTCCGTATGCCACGGCAAACTGACTGACACTGACGGCGGCGGTGCACAAATGCTACGCAGCTAGCGCCATTCGACGGCCAACACCGCGGTTCCTGGTGTGTCCGCTGTGCCGTGCGTGTGATCATTGCTTGTACAGCCCTCTCGCAGTGTCCGGAGAAAGTATGGTGGGTCTGACACACCGGTGTCAATGTGTTCTTTTTTCCATTTCCAGGAGTGTATATGGCTGTTTACAATAACCAGGCTTTAACTGTTTCGGCTTGTAATGTTAACAGTATTATGCCATGCCATGCTCTCCTTGTTGCAGCGTGCTGCACCCGGTGATGGACAAAAATAAAAAAAAAATGGTTCAAATGGCTCTGAGCAATATGGGACTTAACTGCTGAGGTCATCAGTCCCCTAGAATTTAGAACTACTTAAACCTGAGGACATCACACACATCTATGTCCGAGGCAGGATTCGAACCTGCGACCATAGCGGTCGCACGGTGGTGGTTGTTGGGATGTTTAAGGGGGACCAGCGGTCGCGCGGTTACAAACTGTAGCGCCTAGAACAGCTCGACCACCCGGCCGGCGGTGATGGAGCAACAGTCTACAAAACTATTCGTACTCATAAGACATCATTTATAAATGAAACAGACTCCTCACTTTACCATTGATAAAAGAATTTATTCCCACTTTTCTGTCTTCTCCCTTCGCCCAGCAACAGCGGGAGTAAAGAAAGACTACTGCAAATAGCCTGCCGGGGTGGCCGAGCGGTTCTAGGCGCTACGGTCTGGAACCGCGCGACCGCTACGGTCGCAGGTTCGAATCCTGCTTCGGGAATGGATGTGTGTGATGTCCTTAGGTTAGTTAAGTTCAAGTAGCTCTAAGGTATAGGGGACTGATGACCTTAGAAGTTAAGTCTCATAGTCCTCAAAGCCATTTGAACCATTTTGAACTACTAAAAATAACCGCTTGAACAAATATAAACATCAGCATCATAAGAGGAAAAGGATAAAGAGCAACAAAGCAGTATGCGGAAAAAATCTTTGTGATTTCGTAGAAAAAGGTTACTCGTGCCAAAGACTAATTTTGCGGACGATGATTTTTTCTCTTTTCAGGAATAATGGTGACCGCCGCTCGTTTGTGTTGTGAATTATCGGCAGCGTACGTTACAGTTGGTAGCTTCTCGGCGTCAGGGTAAACAGAATTACCGGGCTGGTAGCTGGCAACGGATACCAACCGCCAGGCACTCGGTGTCAGCTACCGTCCCGGGACGAATAAAACTGAATGAGCGAGCGAGCGAGCGCGGCAGCTCATAACCTCTGCTTCATTAATGAGCAGGCCACACCTCCGGCTCCGATGTCATTAGCGCAGCGCATTTCAGAATAATTAAACACACACACACTGTAATTTGATTAACAGCCGCGTCGGTTTACTTTAGTTGCGACTGCGATGGAGACATGATTGAAAACTGCAACAGCTAATACAGTAGTTAAAATGGGTTGTGTTGAAACTAGCGGTTTCAGTGAAATTACTTTTGTTACCTAGATTAAAGTACATCAATTTGAAAAAAAGATGACAAACAGATATGCTTACATAATGGCATAAGCTGAACAAATGAATCAAAATTTGTAGCATGGCCAGAACTTAAAGCCAGATCTCTTGCCTAATAGGCAGTTGTTCTAACCATTACACCATGGCCACCATATCTGTACGGACTACTCTAGTCTAGTGCCCTCCCTAACACAAACGTCAGTTCATACCGTCAGCCCCTGCTTTTCCTCTTCTTAAACAGTCAGTACTGTCGAGGAACAGCACCCCAGCTTTGTACACTATGTGATCAAAAGTTTCCGGAAACCCACAAAAACATACGTTTTTCATATTAGTTGCTATGTGCTGCCACCTACTGCCAGGTACTCCACAGCAGCGATCTCACTAATCATTAGACATAGTGAGAGAGGAGAATGTGGCGCTCTGCGGAACTCACGGACTTCGAAAGTGGTCAGGTGATTGCGTGTCGCTTGTGTCATACGTCTGTACGCGAGATTTCCACACTCCTTTTTCTTGTGGTTATCAGTCTACTGACTGGTTTGATGCGGCCCGCCACGAATTCCTCCCATGTGCTAACCTCTTCATCTCAGAGTAGCACTTGCAACCTACGTCCTCAATTATTTGCTTGACGTATTCCAATCTCTGTCTTCCTCTACAGTTTTTGCCCTCTACAGCTCCCTCTAGTACAATGGAAGTCATTCCCTCATGCCTTAGCAGATGTCTTATCATCCTGTCCCTTCTCCTTATCAGTGTTTTCCACATATTCCTTTCCTCTCCGATTCTGCGTAGAACCTCCTCATTCCCCACCTTATCAGTCCACCTAATTTTCAACATTCGTCTATAGCACCACATCTCAAATGCTTCGATTCTCTTCTGTTCCGGTTTTCCCACAGTCCATGTTTCACTACCATATAATGGTGTACTCCAGACGTACATCCTCAGAAATTTCTTCCTCAAATTAAGGTCGGTATTTGATATTAGTATACTTCTCTTGGCCAGCGAGTCTGCTTTATATGTCGTCCTTGCTCCGTCCGTCATTGGTTATTTTACTGCCTAGGTAGCAGAATTCCTTAACTTCACTGACTTCGTGACCATCAATCCTGATGTTAAGTTTGTCGCTGTTCTCATTTCTGCTACTTCTCATTACCTTCGTCTTTCTCCGATTTACTCTCAAACCATACTGTGTACTCATTAGACTGTTCATTCCGTTCAGCAGATCATTTAATTCTTCTTCACTTTCACTCAGGATAGCAATGTCATCAGCGAATCATATCATTGATATCCTTTCATCTTAATTCCACTCCTGAACCTTTCTTTTATTTCCATCGTTGCTTCCTCGATGTACAGACTGAAGAGTAGCGGCGAAAGGCTACAGCCTTGTCTTTCTCCCTTCTTAATACGAGCACTTCGTTCTTGATCGTCCACACTTATTATTCCCTCTTGGTTGTTGTACATATTGTATATGACCCGTCTCTCCCTATAGCTTACCCCTACTTTTTTCAGAATCTCGAACAGCTTGCACCATTTTATATTGTCGAACGCTTTTTCCAGGTCGACAAATCCTATGAACGTGTCTTGATTTTTCTTCAGCCTTGCTTCCATTATTAGACGTAACATTAGAATTGCCTCTCTCGTTCCTTTACTTTTCCTAAAGCCAAACTGATCGTCACTTAGCGCATTCTCAATTTTCTTTTCCATTCTTCTGTATATTATTCTTGTAAGCAGCTTCGATGCATGAGCTGTTAAGCTGATTGTGCGATAATTCTCGCACATGTCAGCTCTTGCAGTCTTGGGAATTGTGTGGATGATGCTTTTCCGATAGTCAGATGGTATGTCGCCAGACTCATATATGCTACACACCAACGTGAATAGTGGTTTTGTTGCCACTTCCCCTAATGATTTTAGAAATTCTGATGGAATGTTATCTATCCCTTCTGCCTTATTTGACCGTAATTCCTCCAAAGCCCTTTTAAATTCCGATTCTAATACTGGATCCCCTATCTCTTCTAAATCGACTCCTGTTTCTTCTTCTATCACATCAGACAAATCTTCACCCTCATAGAGGCTTTCAGTGTATTCTTTCCACCTATCTGGTCACTCCTAAACATCCCTAAGTCCACTGTTCCCGATGTGATGGTGAAGTCAGGACGTGAAGGGACACGTACAGCACATGCGTACAGGACGACCTCGTCTGTTGACAGAGACCGCCGACAATTGAAGAGCATTGGAATGTGTAATACGCAGACGTCTGTCCAGACCGTCACACAGGAGTTCCGAACTGCATCAGGATCCACTGCAAGTACTGTGACGGACGGAAGATGAGGAGCTGCTAGTAAGCCACACATAGCACCGGCAAATGCCAAACGACGCTTCGCTTGGTGTAAGGAGCGTAAACATAGGACGATAGAACAGTAGAAAAACGTTGTGTGGAGTGACGAATCACGGTACACGATGCGGCGATCCGATGGCAGGTTGTGGGTTTGGCGAATGCCTGGTGAACGTCATCTGCCAGCGTGTTTAGTGTAAACAGTAAAATTAGGAGGCGGTGGTGTTCAGTGTTTATGGCGCCATATTTCCTGAGATATGTGCGGTACCATGACATAATTTTATAGGTGTATTTACTAGCATGTCTGAATACAGTCTGTGAAGTTAATAATTCTGTGTGGCGGAGGTTCGAGTCCTCCCTCGGGCATGGGTGTGTGTGTTTGTCCTTAGGATAATTAAGGTTAAGTAGTGTGTAAGCTTCGGGACTGTGGACCTTAGCAGTTAAGTACCATAAGATTTCACAGACATTTAAACATTTTTTGAGTTGTGAATATAATTAGTAACACAGAACTAACAAAGTTAATCGACATGCCTGATGAAGTTTCTCGCACATCTTATTGTTTATGACATCATATCTCCTGAACTAAGCTGGGTAAGTGGTTCTTACTTCCGCAATGATTGTTGCCTGACATTAAGGGATTTTTGTAGCAGGTTGGATTGAAATTGGTCCAGTGGCGAGCGCACGCGCACGCACACACACACACACACACACACACACACACACACACACACACACACACACACACACACACACACACACACAAATGACGCGCGCATCTGTTTTTATGATATCTATGGATTTGTATTAAATTCTTTTGTTAGCTGCTGCGCTATTTAGTAATCCGTAAAATAGTCTCTCTCCCATATTAGTCACTTCTTACAGCGAAAAAGCGGTGAAGGAAACCAAGGAGAAATTCGGTGAGTATAAATTGAAGGGCAAGAAATAAAAACCTTGAGTTTTGCCGATGTCACTGTAATTCTGACGGAAATGGCTGAGGATTTGGAAGGGCAGCTGAATGGAATGCACGGTGTCTTGAAAGGAGTATATAAAGCGATTATCATTAAAAGTAAAACAAGGGTAATGGGATGTATTCGCAGTAAATCATGAGATTGACAATAGCAGATGGGTTTTACTACTAGGACAGTTAAATAACTGATAATGGGCGAATTAGGGAAGATATGCAACGTAAACTGGCAGCAGCTAAAAAAAGTATTTCTGAAAAAGAGAATTTTGTTTACATGTAATATAAATTGAAGTTATCGGAAGTTCATCCTGGAGATTTTTTTTTTGAGTGTAGCCTTTGATGTAAGTGAATCGTGAACGACACGCATTTCAGACAAGAAGAGAATAAAACCTTTTGAAATGTGGCGCTACAGAAGAATATAGATGATTAGGTGGGTAGATTGACCAGCAGATGGAGTAGTACTGAATCGAACTGAGCAAGAAAGGAATTTATGACACAAACTGATTAACAGAAGCGATAGGTTGATAGGACATTTCCTGTCCCAGGAAGGAATTGTCAATTTGGTAACGTAAGGAAGTGTGAGGGGTAAAAGTTGTAGAGGGAGAATAAGGTTAAAATATAGAAAGAAGATTGAAATGGGTGTCAGTTGTGGTAGTTAAACAGTGATGAAAAGATTATTTTTAAAAGCGCAACTGAAGATATCAGAGATGTACATCTACATCCATACTCCGCAAGCCACCTGACGGTGTGTGGCGGAGGGTACCCCGAGTACCTCTATCGGTTCTTTCTTCTATTCCGGTCTCGTATTGTTGGTGGAAAGAAGGATTGTCGGTATGCTTCTGTGTGGGCTCTAATCTCTCTGATTTTATCCTCATGGTCTCTTCGAGAGATAAACGTAGAAGGGAGCAATATACTGCTTGACTCTTCGGTGAAGGTATGTTCTCGAAACTTTAACAAAAGCCCGTACCGAGCTGCTGAGCGTCTCTCCTGCAGAGTCTTCCACTGGAGTTTATCTATCATCTCCGTAACGCTTTCGCGATTACTAAATGATCCTGTAACGGAGCGTGCTGCTCTCCGTTGGATCTTCTCTATGTCTTCTATCAACCCTATCTGGTACGGATCCCACACTGCTGAGCAGTATTCAAGCAGTGGGCGAACAAGCGTACTGTAACCTACTTCCTTTGTTTTCGGATTGCATTTCCTTAGGATTCTTCCAATGAATCTCAGTCTGGCATCTGCTTTACCGACGATCAACTTTATATGATCATTCCATTTTAAAACACTCCTAATGCGTACTCCCAGATAATTTATGGAATTAATTGCTTTCAGTTGCTGACCTGCTATTTTGTAGCTAAATGATAAGGGATCTATCTTTCTATGTATTGTATGTAATGTATGACATTACACTTGTCTACATTGAGATTCAATTGCCATTCCCTGCACCATGCGTCAATTCGCTGCAGATCCTCCTGCATTTCAGTACAATTTTTCATTGTTGCAACCTCTCGATACACCACAGCAACATCTGCAAAAAGCCTCAGTGAACTTCCGATGTCATCCAACAGGTTATTTATGTATATTGTGAATAGCAACGGTCCTATGACACTCCCCTGCGGCACACCTGAAATCACTCTTACTTCGGAAGATCGAAGTACAATATCTGAAAATAATTATAACTATCTAGAACGGAAGACACGTTTATTGAAAGGTGACTGGTTTTGATCATCGCATGATTCTCGTCAGACATGCAGCCAGTTTCTTGGACAATAGCTGTGTACAGAGCAGAAACTACTGAATGTCGACAATCAGTTACTATCGACATTCAGTAATTTTTGCTCCATGGCTGTATGTCTGAAGATGATCGTGTGATGACCGAAACATGCCTTGCTATCTAGAATGTTATAATTATTTATTTCCAGATATGAAAACACTTCCGCAGAATAGAGTTGGGAGAGCTGCATCAGAGTAGTCTTCGGGCGGAAGACCAGGATGCAGCCATATGCGCAAACCACTAACATATACATATCCTGTAAACTGACTGGTTCTCTTATTTATTATATTTAGAAAGGTACAGCATACAAAAAACTGTGCCTAACAAAGGTTAAAGAAGGCTAAATACATCCATAGTCACAACCAAGAATAGAAACTTTACTTATTTCCAAGTCTCTAGGCTTTCAAACGAGCAAATGTTGTCATGTTATTTCCACTTGACAACAGGTAATGCTGTCTTCATTAGGTGTCTGTCACAGGTTTCGTTACTTGCTGTTTGGGATACAACCAAGCTTCGAACGGGGAACGCTGCACTCTGTTTTAGCGGCGAGTCAGAAAAAAGAAAGGATCACAGAATTTTAAGACCAACGAAAAGACTCTGCCAACCTATGAACGCAATTATAAGTAAGAAAGTAAGATAGTGCCATTCTCAGTAGACAGAGGAGGAGAGAGAAAGAGGGGGGCGGATACTGATGTCTCTTCCGACGTAATTTAAGCAAATTGTGCGCCAGATTCCTCTCCTTATTTAACTGAAGCCTATGTCCTTGTTAATTAAATTATCCGTCACTTAAATCTCCGTTGCCTCTTTTATTAGATTATCTCAGATATTCTGTACCTGAACGTTGATGCAGATATCGCCTTCTTTCACTGCTTTCGTGTTCACTGCTGAGATATTCTTCGGCAGTAGTTAAATTAGCTGTCTGTTTTGAGTCGAGTATAGCACATGCGGTCCTCACATAATTGTTCAACATTTCTTAAACTCCATCCAAATGCGACATGCCATTTTCTCATGGCATGCGACACATCCCTGTCTCTGATGCTCGATACAATGAGCTGTATATAGACAAACACGTGAAAAACTGCCAAACATAGTACGTTTGAATGGCCTACCAAATCCGATTTTCTGCCAAGCAATTCTGCTGCTGGTTGCTCTTGCGAATACTCATACGAAGATTCTGGAAATTTGGTTCTGGCTGCGGTATTTCAGCTCTCATAGTTTGTTTTCGCTTTACGTAAATATACTAATGAGTATTAGTCAGGTCTACATTGTGAGGTTGTTATCTGCTTTTTAAAACGTTCAATCTTGTCAAAAAGATTTTGTGTGGAGTGAAGGAAAGTAAGTATTATTGGAGTGAGCAGGAAGCTAGTCATTGACGAGAAGTCAATCTTATGTTTATCAGATGGAAAAAGGGATACCAATGTGTCGTAGTCATTGCTTTAGCAAAACCTAACTACACAGAATAAGTCCTATATTCCACGTAGCAGTGCAATTCTTCGATTGATGTAGCCACTCTCTTTCTTATTGTTAAATGCTCTTGTACCGCAATGAGCACTGATAAAATATTCGCTTACTCTGTGCATAACATTAAGAATGTAGCCATTTTAGGTTTAGAAAACTTTGTATTGTAACTGTCGTGTTCTCGCCGTTTTTGAATAATGCGCTTGCTTTTGGTGGCGTATACATCGCTTTCACGTACATCTTCATGAACAGCCCCTCAGTCATCACTCTTATGAGTTTGCTCATATCCATAGGCAAATTGTGCTCTCTCTACATGAGAAATCCTACAGATGTACTAATCATCAAGCCGACGATATCGAAACAGGTTATTTATGGACACCATAGTTGTGAAAAAACTTACGCTCGAAAAACGAATATCTGTCGGGTCTGCTAATCCAATTCATGAGTAGCACGTTGATACTACAGCGAAAGTCGGTTTCCGGAACAATATGTCGCATTTAATTGTGTTGCTGGTCAAGATGTCCAGTACACGTGAGATCGCCGCAGATATGCAAGGAAACTGAGGAGTCAAAGCAGTAACCAGTACCGTCGAGGGACGCTGGATGTGACGAACTCGCGAGCTTTCTTCGCCCACGCCTTTGCCTCCTCATGAGAGCTGTGCAGACTGTTGTGTAGCTGTCTTCTTTTCAGATAAATATGTCAACAGGCTGGAAGTGCGATAGCTTTCCAACCCTGACCCTAAAATCGAGATTGAGAAAACTATACTCCTACGAAGATACGCTACGACTTTTGTCATCATGGTTATCAGGAGCTTTACAAACAAATTTAACGCTGACATTTCCTCGTGTTTATTGGTCAGTACAGTAATTACAAATGAAAATTTTTATCCACTTACAAACTGTCTCATTTGTCTTTTAATTACGTTCCTAAATACACCAACTGATGTGACAGGTGTTACACAGTGAGCCACCAGTCCGACGTTTTCAAATTTTGTAGAGATCTTCATCACATTGCTTGATATTAAATGATCAAACTTTTAGTTAATTCTGATCTGATGTCTATGATTAACATCAGTATGTTGCAAGCGGTCGCTTGCTTTAATCATAAATATAACTCCAAGTGATGCTAAGTGTTGTTATCTTCACACAAAGAACGGTATTTTCTTCTCAACAATCTTCAAATGGTGAGCTACACCGTTAATTCTTTTATATGAAATTAGTGAAATTACTCATGGCAGTTTTGTTGCCTATGACTTCAGTACCTGTCAGAAATCAAATTAATGATCAAATTACCTAATTGAATACAATTGAATTTTGAACTGATGGTGTATCCATGTATCACGACAAACAAATAAAAACAGTGAGTGGCTGGCGTATTTCAGTTTAAAAGATAATGACAAGTTATTATTAATCCTTGTATACTTACAACGAGGTGATAAATCTTACAAAAGAAATTACAACCCTAAATCAGAAAAAGTTATGGTGCTGGTGTGGCAAAGTATTTATTGCTTGGAGATGTAAAAATTTTAAGCTTCCAAGTCACTTTAGTAAAAAGTGCGATGACTTATATCACATATTTTGATACTCGACTCGAAGACACTCATCGAACCCCTTGGGTGATTCCCGTTGACATAAGATCATGAAATTTGCCAAGAAGCAAGATTTAACAGTACAAGTGAAGAAAATATCTGAAATCCGTTAATTTCTAATTATATAACACGAAAAAGTATTTCTCTGAAGTTTTTATCTGTGTGTCTCATTTTTTTCTGTCTGTTAAGACCCTTTTTCTCTGGAACAGTTTTGCGCATCTATTTCAAATTTCTGTCACATACTAATGTCAATGGTCGGCAGTGTAAAAACTGTAAGCTAAGTCAGTACAATTCAAAGATGCGGCCATTTATGTCTCATACTTTGATGATGGAAAACTTACTCATCGAAACCTGTTAGGTACTTCCCGTTGACCTAGAGCTACGAAATTCGGGAAGAAGCGAAGATTCACAGTAAAAATAAAATAAAAATTCTGAAACTTGTTAAACTGTAAGTATACCACATAAAAAGATACATTTTACTATTTGAACATACATTGCATTCATTACCCGTCAAAATCATAATACACGAACATTACTGCAAGAAAACGTAATATACAAGTTGAAGTCATGTTTTAGAAAGAAAATAATTTTTTAATTAAATTTATTAAATCTTCTCTCACTACATAAATAAACTGAAGTCTCCTGCTCGCTTATTTTCTTGTGTGCCCAGCCTACTGTGAGGAACTACAGTAGAGATTTCCATTCGGGACCAATGTCTTTCTAGCATCGATATCGATAACAGGAAAATCGATACACATTTTGGTACGTACTATCAACAAAACATCTGTAACTTTACGTCTCTGTGACAGTGTAAAAGATGGTTGTCCTTGAATTGTGAGGCACATCTTCAGAAGGTTTGCAAATTGTGCACCAACACTCTCGTACTCACAATTCCATAAGTTCATCACCCTCATCTGAACTTTAATCTTAAAAATCTATGCAATTAGCCTTGAACATCCTAAAGCTCTCGCCCGCTACACTATCACTCGCAATCCCATCCTCACACACGTCACAATCGACGATGTATATCAGCGATATTGCAGGAAGCGAACAGGAGGATGATAGGCAAGTATGCACATCACATAAAGATTTCTGGTGATTTTTATCAGTCGACTTCAGTCACTACAACTGCAAAGTAACGACTTACTGGTGAGTCTTGATGTGGTTTCACTTTTCACAAAGGTGCCTCTAGTGGTCTCACTACACCTCATTGGCAATATGTTTGGTGCAGACATTACATCGTTGTTTGAGCACACTCTCTCCTCTACATATTTTATATTTAACAACGAATTTTACGAACAATCTGACGGTGCCGCCATGGAGAGTCCTTTGTCTCCTCTGGCGGATTTTGAGGAGAGAGCACTCGACTCTGCCGCTTTTAAACCGATGGTATTTTGTCGGTACGTTGACGACACTTTTATAGTGTGGCCTCATGGTCTGGACCGTCTCCAAGAATTTTGCGTCACATGAACTCCATACATGAAAACATCAAGTTTACAATGGAGATAGAGAAAGATGGTTGTCTGCCATTTTAGACGTCTTGGTGCGACGGAAGAGTGATGGCACACTTGTACAGAAAGCCCACTCATACAGACCTGTATCTACAAGCTACTAGTTGCCACCATCCAGCACAAAGAATGGGCGTTCTCAAAACCTTGATCCACAATGCCCATACTATCTCTGATGCCGTCAGTCTTGAAGCGGAACTGGAACACCTGCAAAAAGTATTTTGAAGAATGGCTTTCCACCTAGGGAAGTGAACAGAGTGATGGAGACCTACAAACGACGGAACAAGGAAGAGGAAGAGGCCTTCAGGTCGACTGTTTATCTACCATTTATTGGGAATATTTCTTCACAGATAGGCAGAATATTGAGAAAGTATCTAGTGAGAGTCATCTTTCGCCCTCCTTCCAAAATTTCATCTCTGGTGGGACCCGTTAAAGACGACCTGGACCTGCGTAAATCAGGTGTTTACAAAATTCCGTGTGAATGCGGCCAATCAAATATGGGGCAAACAACACTAACTGTGCAGGAACGCATTGTGGAATACCAACGGCATACTCGCCTTCTCCAACCCACCAAGTCCGCAATCGCCGAACATTATATTTCCACAGAATTACAACGACACAAAAATTTTGGCCCATACATCAAACTTTTGGAGCTCGATTATCAATGAATCTGTGGAAAAAAGATTGTCTGACAACGAGACTCTCATCAATAGAGATAGCGGTTATCCGCTAAACTCTGCTTGGAATCCTGTTATAGAGAAACTTCGTAGTCGACGTAGTTATCTGCATAAAGATGGAAATCGACCTGATATCGATACGACAGGCTTTCACAGTGGAGGGCGCGAGGCGCAGCGCACGGAGCCGAAATGAACGCGCTCGCTGAGCAGCGCATGCGCAATGTCACCTCAGTACGGCTTTAAATAGCTGAGCTCAGCGCTTACTCGCCAGTACTACTACAGTGGCACTCACCTGAAGATGGCCAGAAGACTCTGCGTCGAAATATCGTGGCAGGACGTTACTGATATCCGGCAGTTCTCCCGTGTTTTTATGGAACGAACAGGAAGATGATGCAAAATAATCCATTTATATCTCTTGCTTCTTACACACTGACAAATGCAACACAGGGCTGAATGATGCGTTATCATCATCATCATCAAACTCTCCTATTATAGCCACGTAAGCGCCATCATAGTTCACGTATTTGTACATTAAAGAGTCAAAGAAACTGGTACACCTGCTTAATATCATGTAGAGCCCCCGCGAGCACGCAGAACCGGCGCTACGTGACGTGATATGGACTTGACTAATGTCTGCAGTAGTGCAGTAGGGCTGTCCATAAATCCGTAAGAGTACGAGGAGGTCGATATCTTTTCTGAACAGCACGGTTCAAGGCATCACTGATATGCTCAATAATGTTCATGTCTAGGTAGTTTCGTGCCCAGCGGAAGTGTTTAAACTCAGAAGAGTGTTCCTGGAGCCACTCTGTAGCAATTCGGAACGCGTAGGGTATCGCATTGTCCTGCTGGAATGCCAAAGTCCGTCGGAATTCACAATGGACTTGAATGGACACAGGTGATCAGACAGGATGCTTACATACGTGTCACCTGTCAGAGTCGTATCTACACGTATCAGGGATCCAATATCACTCCAGCTGCACGCGTCCCACACTGTTACAGAGCCTGCACGAGCTTCAACAGTCCCCTGATGACATTCAGGGTCCGTCTCCACACCTTTACAAGTCCATCCGCTCGATACAACTTGAAACGCGACTAGTTCGACCAAGCAGCATGTTTCCAGTCATCAACAGTGTTGACATGCCAAGGCGAGGCGTGAACCTTTGTGTCGTGCAGTCATAAAGGGTACACGAGCTACGAAAGTCCGTATCAGTGATGTTTCGTTGAATGGTTTGCACGCTGACACCTGTTAGAGGCCCAGCACTGAAATCTGCTGTAATTTGCGGAAGACTTGCACTTCTGTTACGTCGAACGTTTCTCTTCAGTCGTCATTGGTCCCGTTCTTGCAGGATCTTTTTTCCGGCCGCAGCGATCTCGGAGATTTGATGTTGTATCGGATTCCTGATATTCACTGTAAACTCATGAAATGGTCGTAGGGATAACCCAACTTCATCGCTACTTCGGAGATGCTGTGCCCCATCTCTCGTGTTCCAACTATAACACCACGTTCCAACTCACTTAAATCTTGATAACTTGCCATTGTAGCAGAGATAACCGTTCTAACAACTGCACCAGTCACTTGTTGAATTACTTAGGCGTTGACGACTGGAGCGCCGTATTCTACCAGTTTACTTATCTCTGTATTTGAATTCGAATGCCAATACCAGTTTCTTTGGCGCTTCAGTGTATACTTTTTATAGCCTTGAATCTCATATTTGATGTTTTGGTAGAAATTGAAAACTATTTCGCAGCCTGTGGTGTTGCCGTGACAAGTTGCGACTTATATTATCCGGACACCGCTATGTAATGTGGAAATGACCACTAAACGTAACGACAACCGACTCACCAGTATGAACGGCATTTCGTGTGGAACCAATATTTTTCTTAATTTCTGAGCTTGGTGTTCTTTAACACATGTTAATGTTCAAATGGCTCTGAGCACTATGCGACTTAACTTCTGAGGTCATCAGTCGCCTAGAACTTAGAACTAATTAAACATAACTAACCTAAGGACATCACACACATCCATGCCCGAGGCAGGATTCGAACCTGCGATCGTAGCGGTCGCTCGGTTCCAGACTGGAGCGCCTAGAACAGCACGGCCACTCCGGCCGGCTCAGTCATTTGAAAATGGCATAAAAGGCCGAAACCTGGGTCGTAATTAAATAAACAACAATACAGTCAAATGGCGATGTGTTCATTTAAACACTATTGTATGACTGTTGCTCAGCAACATAAAAACTGAGTATGAAAGGAGGTAGGGAGTATTTTGTTGTCAGTAGAGAAACATCAACTATAGGATTCGTCGGTAAGGACAGCTCACGGTCTTCGAACATGGACTTGTCATTCGGTGTCACCGGAGTAACATGTCAATTATGGACATTTCAAACCATTTAATGCTGTTCTAGTCGACTGTTATGATGTGATAGAGAAGTGGATACGTGAAGGGACGATCACAACTGAATAAAGACTACGTACACCTCACGTACTGACGTATAGCGACCATCGAGCATGCCAGAAGTGGTGGTTCTTCAGATGATGCAAAGAGTGACGCTACAGGACAGCGGAAGATTGGCAACGAGCGATTGGGAGTGCTGAATCAGGCTGTACTCTGTGCAAACCCTATGGAAGGGATTGGGCAGCGCCGAGTGGCCGCGTGGTTTGAGGCGCCATGTCACGAACTGCACGGCCCCTCCCGCCGGAAGGTTCACATGGTTCAAATGGCTCTGAGCACTATGGGACTTAACTTCTGAGGTCATCAGTCCCCTAGAACTTAGAACTACTTAAAGCTAACTAAACTAAGGACATCACACACATCCATGCCTGAGGCAAGATTCGAACATGCGACCGTAGCGGTCGCGCGGTTCCAGACTGTAGCGCCTAGAACAGCTCGGCCGCGCAGGTTAGCCGAGCGGTCTAGGGCACTGCAGTCATGGACTGTGCGGCTGGTCCCAGCGGAGGTTCGAGTCCTCACTGGAACATGGGTGTGTGTGTTTGTCCTTAGGATAATTTAGGTTAAGTAGTGTGTAAGCTTAGGGACTGATGACCTTAGCAGTTAAGTCCCATAGGATTTCACACACATTTGAACATTTTTGAACCGCTCGGCCACCTCGGCCAGCCCTGTCGGAAGTGCGAGTGCTCCGTCGGGCATGACTGTATGTGTTGTTTTTAGCGTAAGTTAGTTTAAGTAGTGTGTAAGCTTAGAGACCGATGATCTCAGCAGTTTGGTCGCTTAGGAATTCAGACACATTTGAACATTTTAAGGGATGGGGTTTGGCGAATCTTTGCAGAACAGTACCCTTTTTCATGTGTAGTGTTCAAATGTTCAAATGTGTGTGAAATCTTATGGGACTTAACTGCTAAGCTCATCAGTCCCTAAGCTTACACACTAATTAACCTAAATTATCCTAAGGACAAACACACGCACCCATGCCTGAGGGAGGGCTCGAACCTCCGCCGGGATCAGCCGCACACCATGTGTAGAGTCAACAGTGAAATGTAGCGGAGATGGTATTACAGTATGGGAGTTATGGGAGTTTTCTCCGCAGTTAGGGTTGATTCGCTTACTGGACTTACGAAAACGCTAGATATGGATGAATATCATCTTTTTTTTTTTTTTTAGCATTGCGTACTGCGTATAGTAGAGCAACAGTTTCTTGCATTTGCATGACGGTGTGATGGTGCACTGTCATAAAGCAGCATCCGTAAGGCAATGGTTCGTGGACAATAATGTTCCTGAAACGGGCTGGACTACCCAGACTCCCAAAATGACCCGAATGGGCCACCTTTGGCACGAGTTAGAGAAACTTCACTCCGAACCGAAGCATTCAACATCACTTCTCTGATTTAGGCTGTTGAGGAAGCAAGGCCTGTCATTCCTCCACAAATATTCAGACACCACACTGGAAGTGTCCTCAGCAGAGTTCAAGCCGTCATAAAGGCGAAAGGTGGACATTAATAGGTGTCCGGATACTTTTGATCAGATAGTGTGGGTCCCACTAACTTCCACATAGTGCTGACCGTCTGGGTTACGGTCACGAGGTTTACGCCAGATCCCAATGCTGATTCGAGCGTTCATTAGATGACCCTGGAAATTTCCATCTTTCTGCAAAAACACCAAACACACAACGGAATTTCACTAAGAATACATTTTCTGCAAAACCCACGTGTCACAGTACACACAATGTCGTTCGCGTTGCCGAAAGAAATGTTCTAATGTGTAAGAAATCTAATGGGACTTAAGTGCTAAGGTCATCAGTCCCTAAGCTTACACACTACTTAACCTAAATGATCCTAAGGACAAACACACACACTCCGATGCCAGAGGGAGGACGCGAACCTCCGACGGGACCAGCCGCACAGTCCATGACTGCAGCCCCTCCCCCCCCCCCCCCCCCCCCCTCCGACCGCTCGGCTAATCTCACGCGGCGCGCGTTTCCGACATTCCATATGTAGAGAGGTTATTAGTGCGTTATATAGAAGCGACTTTTGAGGAGTTGCGTATGAGTGTCTCATAATGCTTGACAATTGTAAGCACATAATGGCATCAGTCCCCTGTTTCCATTAAGTTCCCGCTCTCATTCGGTAATGTGACTGGCGCACCACTGGCTTTCCATTTCGATCCTGTAAAGTACTTTCATCCTCCCACGCCGGGAACAGGTTAATGCGGGAGGCAAATCCTCGACAAAACAGATAAATCAGACAGCTCGGAGGCCAGACGGAGCGCAGAAGCCGCCGCTAGACCCACACCACCCCGCACCCTCCCATCCCCCGCCGTCTCTCCTCGTTTGTTTTCCATTGTCTCTGGCGGCCCAGAGATTGTTTTGCGCCGTAAGCCGCTTTATATTGGGAGGAGCGTGGTGGGATGGGGCGGCGCCGACCCGGGAAAAATGTTATTTCTCCCAGCAGCGCAGGCGGGCCGGAAGGAAACTTAATTAAGATCGCGGGCTGGCGTGTTCGCTCTCTCTGTTCACCTATCTTTTCCTCCGTTCCCCGAGAAACGCCGGACGCTGCCGCCCGCGGCATCGCGCTGTCGAACCGCATTCGCTGCGCCGAGGGCGGCGGAACCGAAGGCGAGGCGGCCCTCGTGGGCGGCTGTCAGCTGCACTCACGTCACAGCAGCTTCGCAGTCTCCTGGGGAACAAACGTCACCCTATACGGCCTCAAAGCGCTGTTTCGGCGCTAACCTGAGGCCAACTTCTGCACGAGATCCGGTTTCGCAAACAGCGGACCTATTTTATTCCACCGCGCATTACCTTCGAAGACGGGCTACAAAGACGTCAACGGTGCGGGATAACTTCCGAGAACTACTTCTACACAAGGAAGCCTCAGGGCGGCTGAAATTATTAGCAAATTGTGATCTCCCAATCTCCGAGTTGTGAACCACATCAGAACTAGATTACTAATGTGATGGAATTACATTAGCGCCATGTTACATTCTACAACTTGGAGTACACTAGTGGCAGTGGGTTGGCACTTGCATCAGCGGAGAGGTAAGGTCGGCTGAGTAATATGCATGACATCTAACTGACCTCAAGAAAAGAATTAAAACATCGGAGGCTTTACTTTTCAGCACGTCCTTGAATGTACGTCTGGGATCTCTACGCAAGCGTTGGGTTGGATTGCTTGGGGGAAGAGACCAAACTGCGAGGTCATCGGTCTCATTGCATTAGGGAAGGATGGGGAAGGAAGTCGGCCGTGCTCTTTGAAAAGAACAATCCCGGCATTTGCCTGGAGCGATTTAGGGAAATCACGGGAAACCTAAATCAGGATGGCCGGACGCGGGATTGAACGGTCGTCCTCCCGAATGCAAGTCCAGTGTGCTAACCACTGCGCCACCTCGCAACTCTCTGCATCGATTTCAACCAGCCTAGGGGAGCCCGTGCAGCTGCGTTTGCCACAATGCCCTCGAGTGTGAAGTACTGGACAACATATCTGCCTAGTAAGCAAGAGACTTGGGTTCAACCGTGGCACGAATTAGTGTTTGCTATTTCGTCTTCTATCCTTATGAAAGTTACAGGTGAAACTCAATATGGGTAGATCATGTACCTAATGAACAGGTACTGAACAGAACTGGGAAGAAATTTGTGGTACAACCTGACCAAAGAGATAGGTTGGTAGGACAGAGACATCGAGGGATCGACAGTATAGTACTGCAGGGAAGCATGTGGTGTAAAAATCGCCGAGGGAGACCAAGAGATGAACACAGTGAGCAGATTCATAGATACGTAGGTTGCACTGGGAGATGAAGAAGCTCACACAGTATAGAGTAACATGGAGAGCTGCATCAAACCAGTCGTCGGACTGAAGACCACAACAACAACATGGCGGTATGTATTGTAGCTATGTTTGCGCGTGAGAAACAGCCTGCTGTAATTTATTTTCGAATTCGAAGAGGCTGTGCACACATGTATCATTATTTCCTTTCGCACGACATCGCCAGAACACACACGAGCACTGCGACATCTGCAACGATTCGACGCCTTGGGTTCTCTGTCACTGGTCTCCGACTTGGCCCCAATCGATTTTCATGTGATTCCGAGGTCTTCACTTTGATAATGATGAAGCGCTGAAAGTAGAGGCGAGGTTGTGGTTCCACCAAGTGAGTCAAACATTCTACAGTGATGGTAACAACAAACTGGTCTCTTGTTGGGAGAAATGTGTTCATCTCCAGGATGACTATATTGAGAAATAAATATGCAGACATGAATAATTAAGATGCAGTATGTTTCAAATTCTAAAGGTGGCAGGGGTAAAATACACGGAGCGAAAGGCTATTTACAATTTGTACAGAAACCAGATGGCAGTTATAAGAGTCAAGGGATATGAAAGGGAAGCAGCGGTTGGGAAGGGAGTGAGACAGGGTTGCAGCCTCTCCCCGATGTTATTCAATCTGTATATTGAGCAAGCAGTAAAGGAAACAAAAGAAAAATTCGGAGTACGTATTAAAATCCATGGAGAAGAAATAAAAACCTTGAGGTTCCCCGATGACATTGTAATTCTGTCAGAGAGAGAAAAGGACTTGGAAGAGCAGTTTAACGGAAAGGACAGTGTCTTGAAAGGAGAATATATGATGAACATCAACAAAAGCAAAACGAGGATGATGGAATGTAGTCGAATTAAGTCGGGTGATGCTGAGGGAATTAGATTAGGAAATGAGACACTTAAAGTAGTAAAGGAGTTGTGCTATCTGGGGAGCAAAGTAACTGATGATGGTCGAAGTAGAGAGGATATAAAATGTAGACTGGCAATGGCAAGGAAAGCGTTTCTGAAGAAGAGAAATTTGTTAACATCGAGTATAGATTTAAGTGTAAGGAAGTCGTTTCTGAAAGTATTTGTATGGAGTGCGGCCATGTATGGAACTGAAACGTGGACTATAAATAGTTTTGACAAGAAGAGAATAGAAGCTTTCGAAATGTGGTGCTACACAAGAATGCTGAAGATTAGATGCATACATCACATAACTAATGAGGAGGTACTGAATAGAATTGGGGAGGAGTTTGTGGCACAACTTGACACGAAGAAGGGACCGGTTGGTAGGACATGTTCTGAGGCATCAAGGGATCACAAATTTAGCGTTGGAGGGCAGTGTGGAGAGCAAAAATCATAGAGGGAGACCAAGAGATGAATACACTAAGCAGATTCAGAAGGACGTAGGTTGCAGTAAGTACTGGGAGATGAAGAAGCTTGCACAGGATAAAGTAGCATGGATGGCTGCATAAAACCAGTCTCAAGACTGAAGACCACAACAACAACAACAACAACAACATGTTAATAAAGTATGTTTCATAGAAAAAGTTTTAAGAACTTTCACATAAAAATTACTGACGCATCATTTTTCAGCACGTCCCTGTACATAAATATTTTCTGCTATATGTATAGAACTGTAAATAACTGAAACTTCATGGCAGATTAAAACTGTGTGCCGGCCGAGACTCGAACTTGGGACCTTCGCCTTTTGCGGGAAAGTGTTCTACCAACTGAACTACCCAGCAACTACTGACAACCCATCCGCACAGTTTAAATTCTGCTAGTATCTCGTCTCCTACCTTCCAAACTTTATACAGAAGCTCTCCTGCGGTCAGCGCATACTCCTCTGGGGAGTGAAAATCTCGTTCTGGAAACATCCCCCAGGCTGTGGTTAAGCCATGTCTCCTCAAATCCTTTCTTCCACTATTGCTAGTTCTGCTAGGGCCGCAGAAGAATTTCTGTGAAGTTTGGAAGGTAGGAGACCAGGTAGTGGCAGAATTGAAGCTGTGAGGAAGGGTCGCCAGTCGTGTTTGAGTAGCTCAGCTGGTAGAGCGCTTTCCCGCAAAAGGCAAAGGTCCCTATTTCGCCTCTAGGTCCGGTACACAGTTTTAATCTGTCAGGAAGTTTCATATTAGAGCACACTCCTCTGCAGAATGAAAATCTCTTACTGTAAATGACTCTTTATATAACGACAAGACCTGGTGTACTCCGCTGTGTTCGTGAACAGGATGTCGAGTCATGTCTGTAGCTGGAAATCAATTCCATATTTTAAGCGCAGTCAGTGCAAGGACTAGGGTAGTAAGAGCTCGTTTACAAGCCCTACAGCTAGAAGTGTGTTTCCAACTTTTCACAAAATCCTGTGTCATTTTCGTTACACAGAGATAGTCTAAAGGTTAATTGTATATTTGTGATGTTTTTTATTAAAGTGTATTTTCAGACTTCCAAAAATCACTCGAAATACATTTTTATTACAGCATTATTTATGCTTGGGGCCTCAGTTGCATATACCCTGATGAGCCAATACCCCTTGCTTAATAGTTTGTTTGTCCGTCTATGGAATGAAACATCTTTGGAACGAAATAAATCAATGATTCTGCGTATCAGTGATCGGTTTGTTGCTTGATTTCTGGAGGTATGTGGTATTAGATAGCTACGCATAGGTCATCTAATTCGTGTAAATAACGGGTCGCTTTTTTGCTTACCCGGTGATGGTTGTCGATACCGACCCAGATGGGTTTGATAGGATGAACATCAGGCGAGTTCGGTCGCCAGGGTATCAACGTGAGTTCACTATAATGCTCCTCAAACCATTGTACCACGGTTCTGGCTCCACGGCACAGACAGTTGTACTACTGAAAGATGACATCGCCGTCGGGGAAGACATCAGGCATTGAGGGATCCATGTGGTTTCAGCGGTCAGTGTGTCTTCAATTACTACACCAGGTCACATGCCAGCGCAGGGGAACGTCTCTGTACCACAATACTGCTCCCACCAGCTTGCCTCCGTGGCGCGCTGCACGTTTCGAGCGGCCGTTCACCTCGATGACGGCATTCGTGGAGACGACCATCGACTCAGTGTAGCAAAAATGTGATTCACGCGATGGTTCCGTGTCCACTGTAATCGTAACTGACGATGTCGTTCGGTAAACTTGTGAATACGAAGGTGTGTTCTGCGGCAGAGCCCCATCTTCAACAACGTACGATGAACCGTGTGCTCCGAAACACTTATGCGCGCACTAGTATTGTGCTCTTTTGGCGGAGATGCCACAGATCACCGTCTTCCTTTCTTTACACAGGAGACAAGCCTTCGAACCCCACGTTCTGTAACTAGTCATGGACGTCCATCTACGAGGGTGTAAACGTTAATGGTGGCAACTATTGATTTACAAATCGTACAAAGTAGATACATGTTTCAAAAGTTTTACTGACCTTCAAAGTAGTCACCAGCATTGCGTATAACCCGTTGCCAGCAATGTGGAAGTCGTAAGATACTCTTAGCAGTGCCAGCTGCGTTGACAGTTCGAGCGACGCGGTCTATTGCCCGACGAATTTGTAGGAGTTCTCAAGCGAATACCGCGAAGTGTTTCCTTCAGTTTAGAAATCGAGTTGAACTTAGGCCTTACGTCAGGGGAGTGCAGTAAGTGGTGTAGCACTTAGTATTCCCATCAGGCAACCAAATCAATAACAGCTTGCACTGTAAGTGCTTGAGCATTGTCCTGCAAAATGATGGTCAGGTCCTGCAGAAAGTGTCATTACTTATGTCTCTATGTTGTTCATTTTTGGAACACAACCTACAACCAGCTTAGACTTAAGCCCTCGTAGGTTCAACTGGATTTCTAACCTGAAGGAAACACTTCACGGTATTCGCTTCAGAACTGCTACAAATTCGTCGGGCAATAGACCGCACCGTTCCAACTGTCAACGCAACTGGGACTGCTAAGAGGATCCTACGACTTCCACATCGCTGGGAACGGGTTATACAAAACCCTGGTGACTATTTTGAAGGTCAGTAAAACTTTTAAACACGTATACATTTTGTACGAGCTGTAAATACATAAATGACCTTGTGGATGGCATCGGAAGTTCACTGAGGCTTTCTGCGGATGATGTGGTACATCGAGAGGTTACAACAATGGAAAATTGTACTGAAATGCAGGAGGATCTGCAGCGAATTGACGCATCGTGCAGGGAATGGCAATTGAATCTCAATGCAGACAAGTGTAATGTGCTACGAATACATAGAAAGAAAGATCCCGTATCATTTAGCTACAATATAGCAGGTTAGCAACTGGAAGCAGTTAATTCCATAAATTATCTGGGAGTACGCATTATGAGTGATTTAAAATTTAATGATCATATAAAGTTGATCGTCGATAAATCAGATGCCAGACTGAGATTCATTGGAAGAATCCTAAGGAAATGCAATCCTAATACAAAAGAAGTAGGTTACAGTACGCTTGTTTGTCCACTGCTTGAATACTGCTCAGCAGTGTGGGATCCGTACCAGATAGGGTTGATAGAAGAGATAGAGAAGATCTAACGGAGAGCAGCGCGCTTCGTTACAGGATCATTTACTAATCGCGAAAGCGTTACGGAGATGATAGATAAACTCCAGTGGAAGACTCTGCAGAAGAGACGCTCAGTAGCTCGGTACGGGCTTTTGTTAAAGTTTCGAGAACATACCGTCACCGAGGAGTCAAGCAGTATATTGCTCCCTCCTACGTTTATCTTTCGAAGAGACCGTGAGGATAAAATGAAAGAGATTAGAGCCCACACAGAGGCATACCGACAATCCTCCTTTCCACGAACAATACGAGACAGGAATAGAAGGGAGAACCGGTAGAGGTACTCAAGGTACCCTCCGTCACACACCGTCGGCTTGCTTGCGGAGTATGGATGTAGATGTAGATGTAAATAAATAGTTGCCACTATTATTGATCCAACCCTCGTATTTAGCTCCTAGTGGTAGTTTCACTGTCTCATGTCTTTCCTTAAGATGCTGACGACAATAGCACGCGACCAGCTTTTCCGTTTCCTCTATTCGAATTCACAGGTCCTGATTGATAATAATCTGCCCTTTCTCTGATTCGCTCATCTCAACGGATTTCCCCATTTGTAGCCCAGGCCTTCGTTAGGGTGATCCCCAGTCCGTGTCTGCTCCGCTTTCATACTTTTGTTACCGAATCACATTCCAACAACGTGATCAAGCGGAATTCAACGTCGCCGTGGGCAGTGGTCATGATGTTTTGGGTTATCGGAGTAATTTATCAAGAGAATTCAGTTTCCTGTGTGTGGCTGTTTATATTTAAAATAAACATTACTTAATTTTGTTCATGAAAAATTTCGTTGCCTTGGTTGTTTTCAAGTGACATCACACAAAATCTGTGTCATCTGCTTACAGTACCTTCTTAATAAGAATGAATAGTAGTTACTGGCACAGCAGTCACGGACGTGAAGTTGTGTAGATGTGGTCCCACTTCTAAAACGGCATCACATCTGCTACAATCGTGCCCGTACCTACCATGTGTGTGCTGCACTCCTGTTAGGGACGCCATTGTAAAGGGTGATTCTTATCCACCTTAAAAAAAAAACCGAAGTCATGTGGACGACGTTGAAACAAGTAATTTCAGACACATGGGATGGAAAATGTTAGGAAATACCCGAAGAATGTTTGACAAATGGTAAACATGTGACGTCACCAGACGATGCACCTCGCCTCCCATGCACGGATTGGACTTGTTGATCCTCCCCTCACCAGCACGGGCCATTGCTCCGCTTTGGTATTCTGTTTTCGTTTTTGCATTATCCCATTATCCAGTGTGATACAGTAGTGCTCGGCATGCTGGTAATACAAAGCTATGTTGAATAGATTTACATATACGAAAACGGAACAGCCTAGCGGAGCCTTATGTAACACTGCCCCTACGAGCGAGAGCAGCTCCGTGGAGTCCAACAGCTTCACATGCGGCAAGGTACGTCATTTGGTGACGTCACATCTTGAACATGTCATCAACGTTTGGGGTATCTCCCGACATTTGCGGCTCCACGTGCCTTATATCGTCTCACTTGCCTCAGCGTCATCTACATCGCTTTGGAGAGGGTGTTTAAACGTTAATAAGAATTACCCTATATAGTCTTTTCCATTGTGCTGTGCCGATCATGTAGTACTGGAATCATTCAGTGTAATTTCACTTGTCATTTGAAAACGCCCAAGGGGTGAAATTAGCCAATGGTAATTTAAAAAGTTCATTTCAAATAAAAACAGCCTCGCACGGGAAGCTAACTTGTTGCAAAAGCTTTTATTTAGTCTGAATTCAATTGTTTTTATATTTTCAGCTCTCTTAAGGAACTAGTGCTCACCATCTCTCGAGTATACAGCAACATTCATGATAAGGAAAAGGTTGTGAGAATCTGGAAGGCTTCTATTCAACAACACTTACTCTTATTCTACTTGAAACATGATAATTTATTTCTCTGTACAACATCAAGGTAATGCCTACTAAAATTTCATTTCACTAAATTAGGAACTAACAAATGCTATGCGCTACAGGTTTTGCGCTGTTGTGAGACCAAAACAGCATACAGGCAAGACGCTAGGAACACACAACAGTCGAATTTTATTAGCACAATTCTTATGGTAAGCAAAGCCCGCCGTTGACAAGGCAACAATGAAAAGTCACACACTGGTTTATTTTCCTTCACAGTAGGGAAATTGTGAACATAATGAGCTGGCTGCGAGGTTCCGCGTCAAGACTGTCAGATCTTGGAGGCCAGTTGATTCTCAATTCGACCCACAGTCCGCTCAGAGTCTGGTCTGCTGGTGAACTTCAACATGGTTTTCAGGAAGCTGTGTGCACTCATCTTCCGCTTAGGGTGCTGGATCAGTGCTTGCGCGTCTATTACGTTTCACAAAAAATTGCAAAAATGCGAAAAACATCCCTACATTAGAATACCAATACACTGGTCGGTTTCAACACTCCTACATCTACCTGTAGGTCTATTTAACCAGTAGTCATCCCCTTGGCAAAAAACACGCAGAGAAGAAAGGTTATACGGTAAAAACTAACCAGGTACGAGTAGGACAACAGCACTGAAGGTTCCGTACAAACTTAATTATATATATAGACAGTTCATCCATTGCGGAAATCGAGAATCTCGACAATTTTTGCATAGATACTGGCAAGGTATCGGTCTCGCGGACACAAAGATTATGGAGAATGTTTTGATTTTAATAATATAAATGAGACAAAGTCGTGCAGGGTCAAAACGGTAAAAGTCAACCATGAGCCAAACTATGACTTTACTGCTCAAATTACTCGTTTCGGATTTGAAGTGCCAGATTTTCAGGAGCGACTCCTGAACGTAGATATGGCATTTCAAGTTGTATGGGAAACAAGCATTCGGAGACTAGTTTCCTTTACTTGCTATATGAAACCTTACTTCTCGCTAAATTTCGTGATTCTGAGTTAAGGGAAAGTACCCGACAGGTTTTGATGAGTGAGTTTGCGAGTTTGATATGTGAGATAAATGACCACATCTTTCTGTTGCATTGAGTTAGTAGCTTGCATTTATAACACGGCAAAGTGCCTGTAGACCTTAGTGTGTGACATAAGTTTCCATTGGGCAGTCTACCCGTTCCTGAGAAAAAGTGTTTTTAAGTCAGTCAGACAGACAGACAGAATGGCAACAAAGTGAACCTTTAAAGGCTCCGTTTTTATTGGTTTAGGTACGGGATGCTAAAAAGAAAGCTTTACCGATGCAGTACCATATTACATTGCGGCACGTTGCCTCTCGCCAGACACTTCACTTAAATTAAATTTTAAAAGTTTGAAATCATACGTTGAACAAAGCTGCACATCAATGGGAAATTATAACCTCGATTCACACGGGTGACTGTTAAACATTAAAGTATGAATAAAAACTGTACTGAAATACGTTGAGGCACTGTAGAGAAATATACTGCAAAGATATTCTGCGATTGAACTTGAAATGAATGAAGGCATGCAAAGTAGTATCAGCAAAGTCATTAAATGGACTTTTGTGCAGATAAACACCTTTAAGACTTTGGGAGCACTCAGGATGTCCGTTTGTTGGACGTGGGGGCGGCCATTGGTGCAGCCATTACTCGATGATTTTTCATAATCGTTGCTTTTACGGACTTTCAGCTTTGTTTCTTTAATTATATCAAGCCTCAGTAATTCGTTGTACACAACGTTCATTCATTCTGCGTTTCCATAAATAATTGAAATGGCTTTTGATACACTTTACCTTAGATTTTTTTGTACCGTAGCTATCGATTACAGTTTATTCTTTCTGTTATAGGTGAGTCTCCGTGGTTGGCAAACATGACCTTTCAGAACGTCAACGGTAGGTGATGCAATTTTTTTAAAAAAACGCACGAAATCAGCTACTTTCCAATTTCTACATGTTCATATTTATTAATTTAGATGGTATTGTATTTGATGAACTCGAGATTAACCTGCTTTACTCCGTCCTGGCAATAACACACATATGTTCACACAAGATACACACGCGTAAATATCAGTTCGATGTCCATCGCTCCTTAGTATTTAGTGTTTAATTTTACAGTTGTAGAGCTGAAAAGTCTGTTTACGTAAGGATGGAATGTTATTCTTTTTTCTTCGTAAATAAAGAAAGGAACAGTCACATAAGTAAAGAATCACTGAATCCCTAATTATTTTTCGCTTCATTTGACGCGTGATTATACAAATGCCTTCCTTGCTCACAGCGGCAGCTGACGTCACTTCAAGTGAGCAGTTGTATGGTGTCATAGAAATTGCATCTTGCCAACAATATAGCCCGGCACTCTCCCAGCAGCACGAACTGCAGCCACACGGTGTGCAACGTTGTCTCCCACTGTTGTCTGCCAAAGTTTGCGGCATTTCATTTCCGCTTCATAAGTGTGTACACAGGCCGCACTATGATCGCCAAACCAGCGAAAGAGAGCTAGTGGAACTAAGTACGGCTTCCCTTCACAAGAAGAAAAAGTTTGCAAGAAAGAAATAAGTCGGGCTTTATGGGTGTGTTATTAGTTTAGCAAGCGAAGTCCATTAGAAACTTCAGCTCGTGAGATAGTACTGGATACATTTCTTTTCCAGAAGGTCGAAACATGCTTTGAATTTGTAATTACATTTAAATACAGTTCCCTGAGAATTTATAAGAACTATGCCAATATGAATTTATACCAATTTACAATCGGATTGGTTATCACTCTTCAGTCTCTGGCTGCTTGTGATTCATACAGAAGTCTTTGAAGAACACTTCTCATCGATATGTCTCGTCATGCTAGATGTTTGCAACGCTTTGGTGGAAGGAGCCAAGGAATTCATAATGTTTATGTTAATACTTACTTTCGGCTCACCAACATATTGATGAGGCTATGAATGTCATAACCGCAACACATATACGACGAGAATTATTGTACGTGAAAAAATGTACACAGACACCGTTATAATAGTAATAATAATAATAATAATAATAATAATAATAAACATCACAGCCAATACAGATTAAGCGTGGAATATACCAAGGAGACTCATTAAGTCCTTTCTGGTTCTGCCTTGCTCTGAACACACTATCCAACATGCTAAATAATCCAAATTATGGATATAATATTACTGGAACATACCAACACAAAATCACACATTTGCTATACATGGATGATCTAAAACTATTGGCAGCAACAAATAAACAACTCAACCAATTACTGAAGATAACAGAAGTATTCAGCAATTATATAAATATGGCTTTTGGGACAAACAAATGTAAGAAAAATAGCATAGTCAAGGGAAAACACACTAAACAAGAAGATAACATATTGGATAACCACAGCGACTGCAAAGAAGCGATGGAAAAAACAGTTGCCTATAAATATCTACGATACAGACAAAAATAGAAATAGATCATACAAATATTAAAGAAGAAATACAAGAAAAATATAGACAAAGACTAACAAAAATACTGCTAACAAAATTGACAGCAAGAAACAAGACAAAAGCTATAAATACTTATGCTATACCAATATTGACCTACTCATTTGGAGTAAAGAAATGGAGTAACACAGACCTAGAAGCACTCAATACACTTACACAATCACAATGCCACAAATATAGAATACATCACATACATTCAGCAACAGAAAGATTTACATTAAGCAGAAAGGAAGGAGGAAGGGGATTTATCGACATAAAGAACCTACATTATGGACAGGTAGACAATTTAAGAAAATTCTTTATAGAACGAGCAGAAACTAGCAAAATACACAAAGCAATCACTCATATAAATACATCGGCTACACCATACAATTTCATGACCACTTCTACAATAGATCACATAACATCAACAGATACGAAGAAAGTAAATTGGAAAAAGAAAACACTGCATGGCAAGTACCCGTATCATCTAACACAGCCACACATAGATCAAGACCCATCCAACACATGGCTAAGAAAAGGCAATTTATACAGTGAGACGGAAGGATTCAAAATTCGAATACAGGATCAAACAATAAACACCAGATATTACAGCATGCTTATTATTAAAGATCCCAATACCACAACAGATAAATGCAGACTTTGCAAACAACAAATAGAAACAGTAGATCACATCACAAGCGGATGTACATTACTAGCAAATACAGAATACCCCAGAAGACATGACAATGTAGCAAAAATAATACATCAACAACTTGCCATACAACATAAACTAATAAAAACAACACGTTCCCACATACAAGTATGCACCACAAAATGTACTGGAGAATGATGAATACAAATTATACTGGAACAGAACCGTTATAACAGATAAAACAACACCACATAACAAACCTGACATCATACTCACCAATAAAAAGAAGAAATTAACACAACTAATCGAAATATCCATATCCAATACAACAAATATACAGAAGATAATAGGGGAAAAAATTGAAAAATGAATCCAACTGGCTGAGGAAGTCAAGGACATGTGGCATCAGGATAAAGTTGACATTATACCGCTTATACTATCAACTACATGAGTCATACCACACAATATCCATCAGTACATCAACGCAATACAGCTACATCCAAACGTATACATACAACTATAGAAATCTGTAATTAATGATACATGTTCAGTTACCGGAAAGTTCCTAAATGCAATGTAACATATACCGTACAGTTAAAAGGAAGTCACGCTTGATAAAGGTCCGCGTCACTTTCCATTTTTAACCAGACATAACGTCTGAGAAAGGAAAGGAATAATAATAATAATAATAATAAGAAGAAGAAGAAGAAGAAGAAGAAGAAGAAGAATTTAGAGTGGCTCAGGGGCATAGTGATGGAAATTAAGGTCCAAATTCAAACTTACAGGCCAAAGGAAGAACCATTAAAATGAAATGATGTCAGCAAATTACTGCAACTTGCCAACGAGATGTCCGAAATGTGTAAGACATAATTCCTCGAAGGACTGCCAGAAAATCAAGACTCAGAAACGAAAATGGGTCAGTTGTGAAGGTGACACGTGGGAAGAATGTCTAATTTCAAGCAAGCACTATGGTGTACTGCATCGACTGTATCCAGTCAAGAAGCACGCCGGAGTGGAAGTGAGCTGCAACAGAGTCAGCCGCAGGCAGGCAAAAGTGTTATGTTTTGTGAAGCAAAGCATGGCCGACAGGCATTGCAAAGCAGAGCCAGTTGGGCGCCGTACAACAATAGCCGATGCTGCAATACGGTAATGCAAGGATGGAAGTGTTTAGAGTACGTGCCTTATGCCCTAAACGAACATAGTCTGGAGTGTATAAGTACCCAGCTACTAGTATACAAAAATATTCTCATCTCAGTGTCGCAACCCTGGAATGCAGTAAAGAGTCTGTTGTCCGACCACGGGATGGAGCACCCTGTCCTGAGTCACGAGAGAGTCGCTACCAGAGCAGGGAGCCGCTCACACGCTGTACGGGGGCCATGGCAGTCGTCAGCTGTGCCTCAGTGTTGTTATCATAGTTTCAGCCGGAAACATCTCTGACAGCGGCATTCGAGTGACATCTCACTCGGCCCCACTCATTGAGCCGTCAGCATTGCCAGGCGTCTATTGTTTCACATGAGAGGTAACTGGACTCCATCACCAAGCTGTTCATGATGCACTACAGCCGAGGGCCGGAATCAAGAAGCTAATTAAACAGATCCATTGTCATCTTGACGTCTCATTTCACTGTCCTAGGGTGACAGTCATAGTATCATCTGACTAAAAAAAGTACAAGGTTCAAAGCCAGTCAGCACGACACTGCTATCAACAACCAGCCACTACTCTCACTCAACCACAGTTAGCCAACGCCAGGAAATTCCCCAGAATGGCAACGAGGAAGACATCCACTGCACACTCAACAGCCGCAATGCGCATCCAACAACCCACGCCAAGTTTATCCATCTTACCTCCACAGGTCTCCGCTCTCATACACCGTGCCGTAAAAAAAATCACAACACCAAAAAGGAGTTGTGGGACATACACGAAAACTGGTAGGCCTGTTTCTACATCTAAAAGATGATGTCAGTTCATACACTACTGGAAATTGAAATAAGAACACCGTGAAATCATTGTCCCAGGAAGGGGATACTTTATTGACACATTCCTGGGGTCAGATACATCACATGATCACACTGACAGAACCACAGGCACATAGACACAGGCAACAGAGCATGCACAATGTCGGCACTAGTACAGTGTATATCCACCTTTCGCAGCAATGCAGGCTGCTATTCTCCCATGGAGACGATCGTAGAGATGCTGGATGTAGTCCTGTGGAACGGCTTGCCATGCCATTTCCACCTGGCGCCTCAGTTGGACCAGCGTTCGTGCTGGACGTGCAGACCGCGTGAGACGACGCTTCATCCAGTCCCAAACATACTCAATGGGGGACAGATCGGGAGATCTTGCTGGCCAGGGTAGTTGACTTACACCTTCTAGAGCACGTTGGCTGGCACGGGATACATGCGGACGTGCATTGTCCTGTTGGAACAGCAAGTTCCCTTGCCGGTCTAGGAATGGTAGAACGATGGGTTCGATGACGGTTTGGATGTACCGTGCACTATTCAGTGTCCCCTCGACGATCTCCAGAGGTGTACGGCCAGTGTAGGAGATCGCTCCCCACACCATGATGGCGGGTGTTGGCCCTGTGTGCCTCGGTCGTATGCAGTCCTGATTGTGGCGCTCACTTGCACGGCGCCAAACACGCATACGACCATCATTGGCACCAAGGCAGAAGCGACTCTCATCGCTGAAGACGACACGTCTCCATTCGTCCCTCCATTCACGCCTGTCGCGACACCACTGGAGGCGGGCTGCACGATGTTGGGGCGCGAGCGGAAGACGGCCTAACGGTGTGCGGGACCGTAGCCCAGCTTCATGGAGACGGTTCCGAATGGTCCTCGCCGATACCCCAGGAGCAACAGTGTCCCTAATTTGCTGGGAAGTGGCGGTGCGGTCCCCTATGGCACTGCGTAGGATCCTACGGTCTTGACGTGCATCCGTGCGTCGCTGCGGTCCGGTCCCAGGTCGACGGGCACGTGCACCTTCCGCCGACCACTGGCGACAACATCGATGTACTGTGGAGGCCTCACGCCCCACGTGTTGAGCAATTCGGCGGTACGTCCACCCGGCCTCCCGCATGCCCACTATACGCCCTCGCTCAAAGTCCGTCAACTGCACATATGGTTCACGTCCACGCTGTCGCGGCATGCTACCAGTGTTAAAGACTGCGATGGAGCTCCGTATGCCACGGCAAACTGGCTGACACTGGCGGCGGCGGTGCACAAATGCTGCGGAGCTAGCGCCATTCGACGGCCAACATCGCTGTTCCTGGTGTGTCCGCTGTGCCGTCCGTGTGATCATTGCTTGTACAGCCCTCTCGCAGTGTCCGGAGCAAGTATGGTGTGTCTGACACACCGGTGTCAATGTGTTCTTTTTTCCATTTCCAGGAGTGTATTTCGCGCCTGCAGCGTAAGAATGGATGCAAATGAGGTTTGTTTTAAATACACGCTGTAACGGTTGTTTATTTTTAAATTGGACGTGGTGAGTTGATGTTCGTCAAGAATGCCGTTAAGGCGACAAAGACGCCTTTATCAACACCAAATTGAGTTTGAAAGAGATCTTGTAATAGGACTGAGAGAAGCTGGGTGTACCTTCTGCGACATTGCAGAAAGTCTAGGTAGGAATGTAGCCACTGTACGTGACTGAAAGCTGTGGTCATGGGGACGTACAGTCGCAAGAAGACCGGATTCCGGGCGGCCACTTGGCACTACCGAGAGGGAAGACCATCCTGTTTTGCGTATGGCTCTAGCGCATCGCTGCAACTGTAGTAGCAATTTGAGCAGCAGTTGGCACCACTGTGACACAACGAACTGTTACAAATCGGTTAATTCAAGGACAGCTCTGAGCGAGACACCTTGCTCCGTGCATTCCACTGAGCCCAGACCACCGCGATTCAAATGGTTCTAAGCACTATGGGACTTAACATCTGAGGTCATCAGTCCCTTAGAATTACTTAAACCTAACTAACCTAAGGACATCACACACAGCCGTGTCCGAGGCAGGGTTCGAACCTGCGACCGTAGCAGCCGCGTGGTTCCGGACTTAAGCGTCTAGAACCACTCGGCCACAACGGCCGGCTACCGCCATTTACAACTTGAGTAGTGACAAGCAGGAGGTCATTGGAGGGCAGGGTGGAGGTGTGTTGGCATTTCTGATGAAAGTTAGCTCTGCCACGTTGCCAATGATGGCCATGTGTTGGTTAGGAGGAGACCAGTTGAAGGCCTGCAAGCACACTATCCACGTGCTACACCCACTGGACCTACATCTGTAGTTACGGTCTGGGGCGCGATTTCGTATGACGGCAGGAGAACTCTAGTAGTTATCCCATGCGCACTGACTGCAAATTCGTACGTCAATCTGGTGATTCCACCTGTTGTGCTACCATTCATGAATAGTATACCAGATGTTGTTTTTCAACAGGATAACGCTTACCCACATGCCGCTGTATTAACCCAACATGCTCTACCGAGTGTCGAAATATTCCCTTGGCCAGCTATATCACCAGATTGCCTCGAAGCGAGCATATCTGAGACATTATCACGCGACAATTCCAGCGTCACCGACAGAGAGCATTGACCGTCCCTGTACTGGCCGGCCAAGTGCAACAGGAATGGAAGTCCATCGCACAAGTGATATCCGGCACTTGTCAAACACAATGTGTGCACATTTACATGCTTGCATTCCTACATTCTGGTGGTTACACCGGTTATTAATGAATCAGCATTTCACATTTGCAGTGTCTTACCTCGCGATTTCGTTACCCTGTGAACTTGCCATGTTAATCGCTTAAATATATTATCTAGACAAATTTATTCCCGAAATTTCGTTCGTCTACATTAATAATTTTTTGTTGTTCAGATTTTTTCTGTCAGTGTCTGTAATGAACAACACAAACATTTTGTAACACACATTACAAATAACATTACTACAGTCATTACCAATAGCATTCATGACGTAGCACATACCGTGCACGCGGATAAATCCTTTGTGGTACCGTTTAGGCTCTGTATCACTTCAATCTTCACCCAGTTTTCTGGAGCATCCACGCGGTCATCTACATATACGATGAATAGCAACGCCTCTATGACACTCCTACGGTTACCGACCGAAAAAACGTAATTTGTAGCATTGTTACAGAAGAAATTACAGTACCATTTGTTTCCGCAAATGGCTGTGTAGCAGTGCGGCTTTGCGGTCAACCTCTGTAGCGGACTTTTGAATGTCGGGAGCGGGAACTCGCTCCCGCGAGTTCCTCTCCACGGGAGAGGTTTAGCGCATTAGTAGCAGCCGCGCTCCTACCTGCTGCTGACGTCGCGAAAAGAATTGCCTCGGAAAAGTTCCGCCCGCATTACTCTCTGATAAATGGCCTCTGTTAGAGAGCGGCAAGGGCAGCTTTATCTCCACATCACGACTGTTCCATTTCTTTCCTTTCATTCATCCCGAGAAATATTGCGCAGTGAAATATATATTAGGGGTTAGGTGACGGCGCGATCACAGTTTCGCAACTGTACGAACCTCAAAACCGGCTTCTACTTGCAACGTACAAAGAAAAACTCTAGCGTGTCCATTTCTCCGAAGTAGTTACCCCTAACTTCAATAGGTATGCTTTAAATGTAACCATAATTGCGAATATGGACAGTCATCAGCTTTGGTATGGAATGACGACAATCAAAATTTGTGCTGGACCGGGACTCAAACTCGGATTTCCCGCTTATCGTGAGCGATCGCCTTACTATTTTTTTAATCTCATTTTGTTCGTTACACTTTGTTCTGTGTGTTCGGGGCGGCCGTCCTATGACGTCCGCTCAAGTTCTTCGTTGACCCATTCACTCCGTTTTTTTATTGCAGAGGTCACCTAACCCTCTGACCGAGCATGCCTGAGCTACCGTGCCGGCGTTCCAAATATCTAAATATCGTTAACCACGCTTCTACCACCTGTACTCGTACACCCATTATGTATATTCCCGTATAGACAGTTTATTTGAAAGTTGCTTGCCTGGTGTTGGCGGATAAATACGATATTGCAGTGCCGTGAATCGTGCACGCATAGCCAAATGGTCAGGCGGTCGCTTGCGATAAGCCATCAGCTGTACCGATCCAATACAAATTTTCACTGTCGTCATTCAATTATACAGCTGATGGTTGTCGATATTCGGACTGTGATTACTTTTAATGTGTTTCACAACGGCTGTAGTCACCGCAGTGCTTGTTCCTTACGTCGTGCATGCAAGTCCAAAGGAACTTTGCATTGTAATTCAGAATAACACAGGCACTGCAATATCGTATCAATAGGTGTAGGTCTGTGGGGTTCAAAAAACGCTTTCCACGCCGTATCTTTAAGTCTCTTATCCACTTATGGGAATCTTTTATCTTCATCCGTGGACACTGAAACGCCAGTAAATGCCCAACTCTTTAAGGAATCGAACTCTTACGTATAAAAAAGGTTCAATTGTCTGATTATCTCACAAATGAGTTAATGAGTTAAAAATTTAATATTAGAGAGTTTGCGAAAGGTTTTAGACTATACGTGAAGTTTATTGGAGGTCGTTAAGTACTCTCACTGTCAGACACTGGATGAATATACACTACTGGCCATTAAAATTGCTACACCACGAAGATGAGGAGCTACAGACGCGAAATTTAACCGACAGGAAGAAGATGCTGCAATATGCAAATGATTGACTTTTCAGAGCATTCACACAAGGTTGGATCCCGTGGCGACACCTACAACGTGCTGACATTAGGAAAGATTTCCAACCGATTTCTCATACACAAACAGCAGTTGACCGGTGTTGCCTGGTGAAACGTTGTTGTGATGCCTCGTGTAAGGAGGAGAAATGCGAACCATCACGTTTTCCACTTTGATAAAGGTTTATCGTATCGCGACATTGCTATTCGCGTTGGTCGAGATCCAATGACTGTTAGCAGAATATAGAATCGGTGGCTTCAGGAGGGTAATACGGAACGTCGTGCTGGATCCCAACGGCCTCGTATCACTAGCAGTCGAGATGACAGGCATCTTATCCGCATGGCTGTAACGGATCGAAGAGCCACGTCTCGATCCCTGAGTCAACAGATGGGGACGTTTGGAAGACAACAGCAGTCTGCACGAACAGTTCGACGACGTTTGCAGCAGCATGGACTATCAGCTCGGAGACCATGGCTGCGGTTACCCTTGACGCTGCATCACAGACAGGAGCGCCTGCGATGGTGTACTCAACGACGAACCTGGATGCACGAATGGCAAAACGATATTTTTTCGGATGAATCCAGGTTCTGTTTACAGCATCCTGACGGTCGCATCCGTGTTTGGTGACATCGCGGTGAACGTACATTGGAAGCATGTATTCGTCATGGTGGCCGAGCAACTGGCTCTTCACAATACGCCAGTCACTACTCTTGATGAACTGTGGTATTGTGTTCAAACTGCATGGGCAGCTGTACCTGTACACGCCATCCAAGCTCTGTTTGACTCAATGCCCAGGCGTATCAAGTCCGTTGTTATGGCCAGAGGTGATTGTTCTGGGTACTGATTTATCAGGATCTATACACCTAAATTGCGTGTAAATGTAATGACATGTCAGTTGTAGTATAATATAATTGTCCAATGAATACCCGTTTATCATCTGCATTACTTCTTGGTGTAGCAATTTTAATGGCCAGTAGTGTAGTTCGAGTATTTGCGTGCCGTCATTGATGCTGCCTCAAGAGAAACACACAGTTTCTCATTATATTATTTGCCTTATTGTGTTAAGCTTTAACATAAGGTGGCACCGCTTAATGGAAGGTAGCCATCCTGCAACCGGTACTGAGTTCCGTGATAGATGTTTAGTAATCATAGTCATCGTCTTCAACAGTTCACAGACCCAGGATGGGTCCGTTTGGAATGCACGCCTCGCCATCTAGTTCTGTTTCCCACCATCTTCGTGTGTTCTCTCCGGTCCAGTCCTCGCCTATTTTTCCAACACACTCGTCCACACATTTGAGCCATCTGTCCCTTGGTCTTCCTCTTGGTAGTTTACTCTGCATCTTCATTTCGTGTATCCTCTTGGGAATCGTCTTGTTCTAGTTCTCTTTAAGTGCTCATACCATCTTATTAGCCCCAAGGCTTCTGTCCTGCTCTGCAGCGGTTCCTCTTTCACTATTTCCCGTGTCTTTTCATTCTTCATCCTATCTATCCTTTTTACTTCTGTCCTACTTATGAGGAACTTCATTTCATATGCCTGTAATCTGCTTGCATCTCTTCTCCTCGTTACCCATGTTTCAGATGACTAGGTCGTTATTGGGATGTAGTAACTTCAATATATTACATATATGTATTGCTTCTTTGGTTTTTGTTGGTTGTCTTTGTTCCAAACCAGGATCACAACATTTCGCAGGAATTCTTCTTCCTGTCTGCCACGTTCAATAGTCTCTTTCTCATTTCCTTCGTTTCTCCAATGATACTTTCCAAATACTTGACACTTACCACCTTCTTCAACTGTTCACCTCAAATCTTCATTCTGATTATTGGTGTGTGCTCCTTTCTTGTTGTACCCAGGATTTCACATTTTGTTGCGTTAAGTTTAATTCCATACTGTCTCACAGTTTCTTCCCAAAGTTCCAGCTGTTCCTCAATCTCCTCCTCACTGTTTCCCCTGATATCAAGTCATCCGCGAACACCATTGCATTCATCTCGTCTTCTCCAGTTTTTTTTCTGCCACCTTAGTCGTTATAACGCCCAGACCACAATGAAGAAGAGAAGTGGAATTCCACTGCCCTGTTTCATACTACTTGTTTGCTCGAACCAAGCTGTTCTTTCATTTCCCAGTTTCACACAACTGAGGCTTCCACTGTACATCTCCTCCACTCTGCTTGTTCTCTTTTTTTCCATTCCATTCTCTTCTCTTCTAGTTCTTTCCAGACTTTCTGCGGTTTAGTAATGTAGATAGTAATCCACCATAACCCAATCAATGGTTGGAGATTAAAACTAGGCTTCCGCCTGGCCTGGATTTTTATCTACTGGAGGTGGACTTCGTACTTCACATTCCGTAGTCAATAAGAACGTAGAAGCCAACCGTAATCATATTTTAATAGAGCATCGTCTGTCATATTCTTGATACGTTTCGTAAGTTACCACTTACTGAAAAGGATTTCTTGGCGTTTTCTGCAAAATACTTCCTCAAAATCGCACGGAAATATATGGAAACTGATTATGGCAGAATAGAAGAGGCTACGAAATTGAAATATCCGGGTGAAATAATACAACCAAATGCTCTTCAGCTAACAAAAAGACTGTACAACAAGAAATCTATTTCCATAATGCAAATCGTCGACATTTTATGCATCAGAATTCGTTTCGTTAAATACAGCCAAATATTCAACTGAAATACAAAAGAAGGAAAGGAAAATAATCCGGAAAATGTTGGGACCAAAATATGAGAATGGGAAATACAAATTAATATATAATAAAGAAGTTTGTTACAAAAATAGAGCGAATATCAGACGCAATGAGGAGGAGAAAAGCTGCATTCTATGGACAACTAAAATGACTAGATGAAAACAGGATAACAAAAACAATTTTTAACTTCTTTGGCAGAAACCCCAAAGCATCAATGACGTGGGTAAAACAAGTTAAAGCATACCTGAGGGAAATAATGGAGGAAGAAATAAGAGAAAGGTTCGGAGCAAAAGTAAAAGATTTCAAGAGCTTCCCAGAGAAAAAGACAGTTGCAGTATGGATAGAAGAAAGAAGAGAAAAACAAGTACTGCTTTTGGCTGATACAGACGTCAATTCCTCTCCTCACTGAATCGGGTATGAATTGTCGAAGTACTCACTCCACATACACTTTCCGATAGCCCAAAATCGAAATTTTTAAGAATGCGTTCGGCATTATTCAGTTGTGCAACAAACTCACTGATTTTCACAGTCTGTCTCCACGGATCAACATGTCCAGGCAGTCCAATCTCACTCGAGTGAATTCTTGATGTTCGTAGATTGCGTTTCACATTTTAGTGCTCGCTGCCTAACATTACCCTGCACCTCCCATCCCTCGCCCACCCCCAACTCTCCCCTCCAACCCCCTCCCCCTTCGAACCCTACCCCATACACACACTGTAAACTTCTTCACACAACTGTGCATATTGCTCATTGCAATTGTGTCGTCTGTGTAACCAGTCCCCATTCAACTTGCTCACCTTTTTCACTGAGTATTCAGTCATAACAAATTGTTTTTGTTTGCAACGTTTTATTTATTTAAAAGTAAAAGAAAGAAAATATTCAGAAATTATGTTTGTAAATAAAGCGTCACTCCAACCATGAGGAAATTTTAAAATCTACCATCAGTTATTAATGTATGTCTTACCACTTTATTACGAGGGCTGTCCAGAAAGTAAGTTACGGTCGGTCGCGAAATGGAAACGACTATGAAAATCCGATAAAGCTTTGCAAAGATGTGTTGGGCAGTGTCTCTAGAGGAGAATTATGTCGCTCTTTTCACTCCTGAGCTCTTAGTGAGCGCGTGAAGATGTTATAGAAAATGGTGTCTCCCGCCAAGTACGAGGGCCTGGTGAGAATTTTCCCCTGAAGCTATGCAACCAACATTACATAACTGTCGTGCGGTTTCTTCTTCAAGACAATTCACAGCCGCATTCTGCAGGGGCAATGAAAATGTTCCTGCATCGTTTCAATTGGAAATGTTAGGTTACCCACAATACAGCCCGTAATTGTCTCCCACTGAGTTTCATCTCGGCTCAAACGAACCGCTGGCTATGAAGACAACATTTTGGCACAGACAACGAGGTTTAGGCCAGCGGAGAGAATTGGCGGAAAGCACTGGCGGCTGTCTTCTGTGATGAGAGTATTGGAAAGTTGGTACAACGCTACGACGAATGTCTGAGTCAGAACGGCGACTGCGTAGAGAAGTAGCTGAAAGGTGTAGATAACTGTTACAAATGAAACATTTCTGATTTTCACTGTGATTTTCATTTCGCGATCAATCGTAACTTACTTTTTGGACAGCCCTCGTATCACTGCTGTTTGACTCATGTATCATATTCAAGCACAATTCATCAGCAATAAGAGTACATTATACGATCTCTATTAATCTTAGCAGTATGTATATTTGTCACTGTGTCCTCGGAGCCTTTCGCGGTGGCTTACTGCTTGCGTTGTTACGTCCTTCTTGCTCTCTGCTGTACGTGGACGACACTGTCTTGATAAGGCCTCATGATGGAAATGCACTGCAGCAATTCGTCGCCCAACATTGAATTTACTGTCGAGTTGGAGAGGGGTGGCAAGCTTCTGTTCTTGGATGTTTTAGTTGAGCGGAAGACAGGGGGATTCAGTATGCAAGAAATCTACACACACTGCCCGGTACTTGACACCCAAAGTTATTACCACCCTGTACACAAAGAAACGGCCCTGAAAACATTAATAAACAGGGCAAAGATTATTTCTGACGACGACCAGCTACAGTCTGAATTTCAGCGTTTGAAGCGCGTGTTCCGAGATAATGGTAACAGCAAGGAAGAAACTGCAAAAGCTTTCAGGTACCACCGGCGAAAGACCACTCGTGAACTGACTGAAGAGACCAATACCAGCTGCATTACTTCCATACTGTGGAGCAACTACTAGGTAGGTTGGAAGCGTGCTGAACAGACATAAAGACAAGGTCTGAGACAAATATTCCGCCCGCCTTCAAGATAAGTGATACGTCACGCCACGTTAAAAAAAAAAGGGACAGGTCTCAGAGATCCTTGGGTGTATGGTGTCCTCTGTGAACGTGATGTGTCAGACTATTCGCACTGTTGCTGAGCATTGTGCAGAGCATTCGTTTCGTGTTAAACAAAGGGAAACTGAGAAGTCGGCTGTGGCTGAACGTCTCTTAGAGAGCGTACAGAAAATACAATTTGAAAAGACAAGAACTTTTGCTCAAACACCATCATGTTGGAATTCTATTATAAAAGAAGCTGCGGAAATTCGAATAAGTAGTACAGTGTTAATATAGACCAGGGATAGACACTTCGTATGGGATGGAGGCGTGCTTTGGACATTGAGCGAAAGCAAAGACGGAGGCTTGTTGCTCGTAGGGATGTGCGAGCGGCTGCACATGGCGCCGGCTCTCGCACCGACTGATGAAACTAGGTCCAGTATCGGGACGAGGCCGCCAGGAACTGCTCAACCTGCCTACCGCGCATACGCCCCTCCGGCCCTCTCTCGAAGGCTCCACATGCTCCCACTGCATCCATAAAAGTATGAAACCGTGCCAGTCCCAGCAATCAGTTATTTTAACTCCCGATGACGATTGTGGAGGCAGGTACCGAAAGCTCGAGTATTTTATTCGGGTGACACGGTTTGTAAACCCTTAAGATTTTATTGGTATATTTCTCATTGTTTGGAAAATTTAAATGTTACAGTAATTGTCTGGACTGTAGCGTTGTACAGAAGTGAAATGTGGACTATAAATAGAGCAGATGAGAAGCCAGTTGTGTGTGGTTCCACAGTATTATGCTAAAAATTAGATGGGTAGAACGGAACAGTGATATACAATTACTGAATGAAATTGGGAGGAAATAAATTTATCATGCAAAGTAACTAAAAGGGCTCTAATAGAACACACCCTGAGATATCAAGGGGTTATCAGTTTGGTAATGGAAGAAAGTGCGAAAGATAAACATGGCTGATGGAGGCAAGATTTGTTCAAAAAATGGTTCAAATGGCTCTGAGCACTATGGGACTTAACTTCTTTGGTCATCAGCCCTTACAACTTAGAACTACTTAAACCTAACTAACCTAAGGACATCACACACATCCCTGCCCGAGGCAGGATTCGAACCTGCGACCGTAGCGATCACGCGGTCCCTGACTGTAGGGCCTAGAATCGCATGGCCACTCAATATTTGTCTGCAGTTGGCAGGTTTAAATGGATGTACGAGCGTGAGTCAAATGAAAACCTTAAATTTGTAATAACAAATAGAAATTTCGCGCCGTTGTCCTGTAAATTGGTAAGCGTGCTACAAATAGCGTGCAGAATGGCCTGTAGGTGGCAGTATAGTGCAGATGAACACATGCCGTCACAGTATCAGTATAAACATGGCCAACCCACTTGCAACTTACACCAGGGAAGAAAAGCGTTCTGTTTTTGCATAGTGAAGGTGTGAAACCTATTGAAAGTCATCGATGAATGAAGATTCAGTACGGTGAAGTATGTTTGTCACGGCAACAATTCTACGAATGGAGCAGGAAGTTCGAAAATGGTGTGACTTCATTGGAAGATGCTCCTCAGCCAGGTCAGGCACAACGAGTTGTGACTCCACAGAACATTGCAGCAGTTGAAGCCATAGTGAAGGAAACCGCCGAGTGACAATGAATGACATTGCAGCATGTTTACAGATTAGTCATGGGTCAGCACACCACACTGTGCATGATGGCCGGCCCGAGTGGGCGAGCAGTTCTAGGCGCTACAGTCTGGAACCGCGCGACCGCGGCGGTCGGAGGTTCGAATCCTGCCTTGGGCGTGGATGTGTGTGACCTCCCTAGGTTAATTAGGTTTAAGTAGTTCTAAGGGGACTGATGATCTCAGAAGTTAAGTCCCATAGTGCTCAGAGCCATTTGAACCATTTTTTGTGCATGATGTGCTCTAGTTTCACAAAGTGTCTGTAAGATGGGTGCCACGGCAGCTGACTCCTGAAATGAGAGAACGATGTATTTATGCTTGTGAAGAACTTCTTCGGCGCTTTGAACGAGAAGGTGATTGCTTCATTGCACGAATCGTTACTGGGAACGAAACCTGGGTTCACTTCCACCAACCGGAAACTAAAAGAGCGAGCAAGGAATGGTGCCATTCCTCATCACCAAAACCAAAGAAGTTTCGAACAGAACCATCAGCAGGGAAGGTTATGCTGACTCTCTTTTGGGACGAAAAACGCGTCATTTTGAAGCATTACATGTCTAGAGGGACCACTGTCACCAATGCATCATACACAGATCTCCTAAAAAAATCTACTGCGGCCTCCAATCAAATCAAAGCGACGTGGATTTCTGTCAGCAGGTGTCCTATTGCAACATGACAATTCAAGGCCCCACACTACCCGTACAACAGTTTCAACAATCACAGACCTGCATTTTGAGTGTCTTCCTCATCCACCATACTCACCAGACCTTGCCCCAAGTGACTTTCATATGTTTGGACCACTCAATGACGCAATGGTAGGAAAGAAGTTTCGTTCTGACGAAGAGGTACGCCACGCGGTGCATGAGTGGTTGCGCGGACTAACAAAAGAATTTTTTTTTAAAGGAATTTATGCACTTTGTAAGCGCTGGGCGACTTGCATTGAGGGTGCGGGAGATTATGTTGGAAAGTGATACAGATTTGTACCACTTCTGCACAATAAATAATATTTAAAAAAATATTTGAATCACCCTCGTATATTTCAGTAATTCTCCAGATGAAGAAAATTGCACTTGGAGAGGCATAGCAAACCAGTATTTGGGCGGATGACCAAAACAGTACAGCAGTTTTTTGGCGGAGTGACCAAAGTGCAAAGTTATACTGGCAGCCAGTGAATGCATCCCCAGAGGACGAAGCACGCGAGGCGTGCGATGTCGCTCTGGGTGACGTCACGGCGCACTTGTCGTACGGGAGATGGATGGCTGCGGCGAGCCATCAATCCCGCGCCGACTGCGGCCACCAGCCGCGAATTCCGGGAAGCATTTCGCGCCGCTCCCAGAAAGTTCCATCAGCCCGATGGTGTCGCACCATCTATGCAGTGTGGCATAAGACTCGCTAGCCCAAGCCGTGGAACGATACGTCTTCTGGTAGGACATGATCCCTACCCAACACACTTACATCGGATGAAAATCTGCCCGAGCCAGGAATGCACATGGGTGACCCTGGCTCCCCTGGAAATGTAATACTACACTGCACCTTGCGGACATAAAGCCAGGCAGCGAAAGGATGACGTACGACATCGTACACAACTCTCTCAAGAATCCGTATCAATGATCAGACCTAGAAAGGAAAGAGTCCAATATTTCAAGAATGTTATAGGAAAAATACACAACAGAGAGGCCGTATAGATCGGCATCCAGACCAAACTGAACCAACGTCGATTAAAAAGCAAGATAACTGAGGGCTTCGTGATCACAGTCAAAGCTTAATCACCGTTAAGTTGTCTCTGCGTTGCACCAACGTATAACGCCGGTTAGTAAAACACGTTCAAATAACTGGGAATTCCACCGCCGTTAACTCAACGTGTTGCACAGAAAAGCGCCCTTTACTCATGGGAAAATAATGATAATTAGCTGTCTGTGGGACTTAAGCGCTTTACAGTTTGTTGTCTTAACATGGTGTTGTTCTACACTGTGGAGAGCAAGAGGCCTAATTTATCAAAATTCGAAACTAATATCCTTTTAGAGCTGGTCAGCTGTAATAGGAAAATTTTGGAATGCAAAAAATGTTCGAACGTGTGTAGTATTAAGGTGATTCCGGACTCGTCGATGGCTTGAAAAGCGAAAAATACTGTACAACGATCCGATTTACGTCCTTGTAGAAGCAATTCGTCACTGAAACTCTATTGTATCTTCATCCAATTTTCGGTTCAAAATTGAATATAAAGTGAGTGTAGTGTCTAATGTCAGGCTGTACATGCATAGTATTCATATTCCCAATGTTGCTTTGACTACGGTCACTCCGAAGTAACTTACGGTACTTGATCACATAGATTTCAAGATCGAGATTCATTTCGTTATTTCATCTGAATGACAAGGAGATTTTTCCGAAGCTGCTCATCATTACTGAAAATGATATGTACCGACAAGATACAAAAATGAGCTGTCCATAAGAACTAGTTGCATATATTTTGGATGAATTTTCATAATAACAAAAACTTCCAGTGTAGAACTTCGGTTTACATTCTGACATAGACCGACAGTCGGTAGCCTTTGCAACGAGAATTGCAGCACTTACATTATTTATAATGAGTAACATCAACTACTGCATGTAATATTTCTATTAAATTAAGGAAAAATCCCCAGAATCTTTTAGAACCGCGCGAACACTACAGTCGCAGGTTAGAATCCTGCCTCGGGCATGGATGTGTGTGATGTCCTTAGGTAAGTTAGGTTTATGTAGTTCTAAGTTCTAGGGGACTGATGTCCTCAGAAGTTAAGTCTCATAGTGCTCAGAGCCATTTGAACCATTCGTAACATCACATTCAAACTCATTTAAATCTTGATAACCTGCCAGCAGTAACCGATCTAACAACTACGTCAGACACTCGTCTTATAAACGTGATGCTGCACACAGGGCCTTCAAGCGTAACCCAACTCCCGAGGCGTACGAAGCTTATAGGAAACTCCGAAACAGAACGAAGCAAAGCGTGAGAAATGCCAAAATCAGACATGCCCGCTCTGTCGTATGCGGCATATCAAAACCTGCTGCACTGTGGAAAAAGCTGCGCAGTTTCGGTATAGGGAAGCGAAGATATGACGCTGTTTATCCAGCGTCTGCAGAAGAATTAAACGATTTCTTCTCAACAGCTGTAATCTGCCACGCAGCGACAAATTACCAGCCCCAAGATATCAATCTCTTGAGAGACAAGTTTTTCCTAAAACATGTCACTACCGGCACAGTACACAAGGCAATTATGAGAATCTCTTCCGAGGCAGTAGGAAATGATGGAGTGAGCATTCGCATGATTAAAAACGTCGTAGCCACTATTATTCCAGTTATCACAGACATCTTCAACCTATCTCTTGTCAGTAGTATATATCCTACTGAGTGGAAGCAAAGTTTAATACAGCCTATACCCAAGACTGACAACCCTAAGTCGCCAGGTGACTACAGGCCGATCAGCATACTACCTGCAATATCTAAAGCCCTAGAATACATCGTCCATGAACAGCTGACGGATTACCTCAAAACTCATAACATCCATGACGAATATCAGTCAGGCTTTCGAAAGCACCATAGTACAGCAACTGCATTAATCAAAGTAACTGATGACATTAAACATGCTATGGACAGACGTGAAGCTACTATCCTAACACTGCTTGACTTTAGCAAGGCTTTTGACACAGTTGACTTCGATATATTACTAATTAAAATGAAACAGCTGAATTTCTCAATCAGCGCAATACACTGGTTCGACAGCTACCTCAAAAACAGAAGTCAACAAGTCGTTTGTGGGTCGGAAAAGTCATCATGGAAAAGCGTGCACTCTGGAGTTCCCCAAGGCTCCGTCCTTGGTCCACTACTCTTCTCACTGTATATTAATGATATTTCTTCAGTGATTCACTCCTGCAGATACCATCTATATGCTGACGACATCCAACTGTACATAAGTGCAAGCCCCAAAAACATTGCTGGCGCAGTAGCGAGTATGAACGCAGATCTTTGCTCTGTTTCTCGATGGGCACAGAACCTAGGTCTGAAACTAAACCCCAAGAAATCCCAGGTCACACTTATATCTCATCCAAAGTTAATCAGCCGGTACTTTCGCGAAACGGTCCCTAAAATACTCCTCAATGGTACCCAACTACCATACCAAAAAACAGTAAAAGACCTTGGAATAATCTTGGATGAACACCTAAACTGGGAAGAACAAACAGTCACAGCTTGCCGGAAATCGCTCTCCTCCCTACATGCAATTAAAAAATTTAGAAAAATATTTCCAACCCATGTTAAACAAAAATTAGTCCAAACACTAGTCTTGCCTAATCTTTACTACTGCGATGTAGTTCAACACGGCACAAATAGTGAAAATTCTAGATGCCTCGAGCTAGTGATGAATGCTTGCGTCAGATACGTGTGCAATATTCGGTTGTATGATCATATCAGTCCTTCATACTCCCAGCTAGGTTGGATACGCCCACATAAGGCACGCGATCTCCACACGATGTGCTTACTTCATCGATTTCTTAGCCACTGGTGCCCCCAATACTTATCTTCTCACATTAAACATCTATCATCATTCCACATTCGCAATACCAGATCGGATACGTCTATCATCTTGGCTGTACCTTTACATAACACAAAATCTTTCTCCGTGTCATTCTCCATCTCAGCCATACGACTATGGAACGCACTCCCCTGTGATCTGCGTCTTATCCAGAACTACTCAACATTCAAGAGGGAACTCAAAACTTACATATTAGGGACGGTATAGCCACCATTGTTGTTCCCCTAACATCTCTTTCTTTCTTCTCTCCATCACAGCTTCGAATTTTACCATTCTTTTTCTCTTCCTCTAACCTATCTACCTCTTATATATCTCTTTCACCCCATTCTATCGTCTTATGTCTCTGCTCGATGAGAATAACTCACAAGCTGCAAGAATATAACGAGAAAATTCCCAACTAACTAACATTCACAAAAGAAATGTATGTTTACTTTCATATACTTAGTCACTATTATTATTATTATTATTATTATTATTATTATTATTATTATTACTATTATCATTATTATTATCATTATTATTGTTGATTGTTATAATTATTTTTATTGTTATAACTATCATTGTACTACTGTTATAATCTCAAATTTTTTTCGTTTGACATCAATACTGCATAATACGTTAAATGTTCTTAATGTTATTTAGAAACTGTAACTCGTTCAATCTGAGTATGCCTGGTTAGGTGTAAGAGAGGGCCTGAAGGCCCTAATCTTGCCAGGTAAAATAAATGCATAAATAAAATAAATAAATAAATAAATATAAAGGTGTTGCCGACCACAGCGCCGTATTCTGCCTGTTTACATATCTCTGTATTTGAATACGCTTGCCTATACTGTTTCTTTGGCACTTCAGTGTAGAATAACAGATAGCACATGCACACAGAGGTAAGTAGAAACTCAAGAGTCAGTCTAATGATGATTGAAAATAGGTGAATCGATGACCTCCTTCCGAAATTTGCGTTTCTGACAAGCCCCATAAAGTAGTGACAGTGATAACGTATATGAAGTGAATTTCAGTATTGTCCGTAAATAATGAGCGGATATTGTTGCTTAAGGGCCACTTACAACCTGAATCTAATTTTGGGAACTAATCATTTATATATAAATCATATACAAAAATTGTAATGTCAAATCGAAAGGCAAAGACTCGATGAAACTCCGAGTCTTTCCCTTCCCTACGATTTTTTATCTTCCTATTATTATCTTCTAAATAACTAGCATTTTTGTAAGGCATTTTCATTTCATTTGCAGTTTCTGTTCGGTTCCGTTTTCATTAGACCTCATTATTTTGTTTTATCTTCTTTAAAACAGTACTAGGGGCGGTCAAAAACTTTGTAGTCCCAGATAGTTACCGTAATGTCTCGCACAAACAACAGCACCTACTTTTAGGTTGCCCTTTGTGGGTATGTTAGTTAGATTTCGCGGCTCCAGCTAAGTTAGTTTAGCCGTTAGCATGTGTTAAATACCGTAGTGTAATCAAAATTGCGAATATCGCAAGAATCAAGAACCGTGCTGTGACTGAATATCTTCATTTGAAGGGAATGAAGCCCTAGGAAACAGCGGAGGACACGCGGGATACACTTAGGGACAGTGGTGCGCGTTCTGCAACACTGAAAAACTGGGCGCCCGACCTCAGTCGTGGAAGAACGAGTATGGAAGTTGCGCCAAGGAGCGGAATGCCTGTCACCGTTGCCACTGATGAAACAGTGACTGCAGTTTACGATACGATTTTGCTGGATCGTCGAACAACGTTACAGCACATCGAAGGCACGTTTGGAATCTGCCATGGGTGATCTCATGAGATTGTTGCGGATATTTTGGTAATGCGGAAAGTTTCATCTCTTTTGGTTCCAAAAAACTTTTAATGCACAGCAGAGACGGGAGCGTGTGCAGTGTTGTGAAGAAACTGTCCGTCAGTTTAAGGCGGATGAAGAAGGCTATCTTGCGAGGTATGTGACAGTGGACGAAACATGGGTCCACCACTTTGATCCTGAGTAGAAACAACAGTCACAACAATGAAACCATCCTTCATCCTCTACCCCAAAATAATTCCGGGTGCAAAAAACAGCCAGTAAGGTGATGGCATCGGTCTTCTGGGATGCAAAGGGGTAATTATGCCGGATTACTTGCAAAAGGGGGTAACTATCAATGCATCATGCTATTGCAACCTACTGCGCATATTGAGAGAAGAGATAAAGAAAAAAAAAAAAAAGGTGCGGAAAATTGCCGCGCGGAGTTCGTTTGCATCAGGACAACGCAACGGCGCATAAAGCCCTTGCAACGCTGGAAACTGTGCGTGGTTGCGGCGAATTGTTACGTCATTTCCCATATTCTCCAGATTTAGCTCCATCCGACTTTTTCATTTCCCAGACCTAAGAAAAGACCTCAAAGGACGACGATTTGACAATGATGATGCACTGACTGATGCTGTGAACACTTGGTTGGTCTCGAAATAGAGGACCTTTTATTTCAATATGAAGATGGCATCTGTTCTTTCGGACTATAAGTTGAGAATGTGGATCTCACGGGAAGCGTGCCAGCGATAGGTCCCTGCAGTCGCACTACCGTCTGTGCCATTGGTTGATAGAGCGTATGCCGTGTAAGCATGATATCCCGGGTTCGAGTCCCCGGCGAGGTATTCATTTTCATCTATCCCCGTTGATGTACATCAACGCCCGTCAGCAGCTATTGCTATTGATTTAATTCTAATTTCATTTTATTTCATTTCAATGGTTTGCCGAAGTTATCTGAGCGTGTCCGCAAGTGTATTAGTGTATATGGATATGATATTGAAAAACAAACTGGTATTATGAAATTTCTGTCATTCTTTAAACAAGGCTAGAAACTTTTCGAACCCCCCCCCCCCCACACGTATCTGCTTGTAAAGTGGAAAAGTTTATATTACTGCATGATGAAAACTGTAAAATGCGCTTAAACATGCAATAAATAAATCAAGCATACTACAGCGCACTTGTCAAATTATCATTTAATATTCAAAAAATTTAGTTTAAAGGTAATCGAAATAGAAATTCAAATATGTCGAAGTAACACTTCAAAAATTGGACACACTGCACAAACGCAGAAAACTACCATATTAGATAAAACCCCGTCACAATCGATCGATGTAATGTGCATCGTACCTTACTACAGGTTGCCAATGTTCCACAGTGTTGGATCCTTGACAGGATAATAGTTACTACTAAAATCAGTCTTGATCACAAAGTTATTTATTGTGGTAACCGGTTTCGACCACGTCTGTGGTCATCTCCAGACCAAAATGCTGTATGAGCAGGAGCCTCCTTCTGGTGATTTACCAGAATACTTAAATTTGTGATCAAGACTGATTTTAATAGTAAATATTAGTATGTTAGTTATGTGTTTTTATGATTTTATTGTGTGTTCCTGTGATGGATCGTAAGAGTAATGTTCACCAATGTCGTGTAAAAAAAGTGGCGTTTTCCTTCAGTTAATTTATCTTTCGATATAGGCATAATAGAAGTTAGAGAAACTCGAAATCCCTGACAGTAGTCAAACTAAGTAGATAACTACGTAAGAAGAAGGCCCTCGCACTGATTTCTGAATACTAATAAATAAATATGCTACGCTAAGGGAAATTTTCTGAGTTAATTGTCAGAATAAGCAAAGCCGACAGTCTTGACACTGGCAGGCAGGAATGTACACTCCTGGAAATTGAAATAAGAACACCGTGAATTCATTGTCCCAGGAAGGGGAAACTTTATTGACACATTCCTGGGGTCAGATACATCACATGATCACACTGACAGAACCACAGGCACATAGACACAGGCAACAGAGCATGCACAATGTCGGCACTAGTACAGTGTATATCCACCTTTCGCAGCAATGCAGGCTGCTATTCTCCCATGGAGACGATCGTAGAGATGCTGGATGTAGTCCTGTGGAACGGCTTGCCATGCCATTTCCACCTGGCGCCTCAGTTGGACCAGCGTTCGTGCTGGACGTGCAGACCGCGTGAGACGACGCTTCATCCAGTCCCAAACATGCTCAATGGGGGACAGATCCGGAGATCTTGCTGGCCAGGGTAGTTGACTTACACATTCTAGAGCACGTTGGGTAGCACGGGATACATGCGGACGTGCATTGTCCTGTTGGAACAGCAAGTTCCCTTGCCGGTCTAGGAATGGTAGAACGATGGGTTCGATGACGGTTTGGATGTACTGTGCACTATTCAGTGTCCCCTCGACGATCACCAGAGGTGTACGGCCAGTGTAGGAGATCGCTCCCCACACCATGATGCCGGGTGTTGGCCCTGTGTGCCTCGGTCGTATGCAGTCCTGATTGTGGCGCTCACCTGCACGGCGCCAAACACGCATACGACCATCATTGGCACCAAGGCAGAAGCGACTCTCATCGCTGAAGACGACACGTCTACATTCGTCCCTCCATTCACGCCTGTCGCGACACCACTGGAGGCGGGCTGCACGATGTTGGGGCGTGAGCGGAAGACAGCCTAACGGTGTGCGGGACCGTAGCCCAGCTTCATGGAGACGGTTGCGAATGGTCCTCGCCGATACCCCAGGAGCAACAGTGTCCCTAATTTGGTGGGAAGTGGCGGTGCGGTGCCCTACGGTCTTGGCGTGCATCCGTGCGTCGCTGCGGTCCGGTCCCAGGTCGACAGGCACGTGCACCTTCCGCCGACCACTGGCGACAACATCGATGTACTGTGGAGACCTCACGCCCCACGTGTTGAGCAATTCGGCGGTACGTCCACCCGGCCTCCCGCATGCCCACTATACGCCCTCGCTCAAAGTCCGTCAACTGCACATACGGTTCACGTCCACGCTGTCGCGGCATGCTACCAGTGTTAAAGACTGCGATGGAGCTCCGTATGCCACGGCAAACTGGCTGACACTGACGGCGGCGGTGCACAAATGCTGCGCAGCTAGCGCCATTCGACGGCCAACACCGCGGTTCCTGGTGTGTCCGCTGTGCCGTGCGTGTGATCATTGCTTGTACAGCCCTCTCGCAGTGTCCGGAGCAAGTATGGTGGGTCTGACACACCGGTGTCAATGTGTTCTTTTTTCCATTTCCGGGAGTGTATATTATTGAACAAACATGAAAGAGTCCCTGTAGCAGACAGTGGCATGATTCTGAATGTAATCAGAACAAAACCGATTCCAATTTGAGGTCAAATGAGCTGTGGGTAGTGAGATATTATTTGATCTAGATTTATAAACATAACAGCAAAACGCGATGTCCAGTACCCCAACAGCGGCAGTACCACCAGCGCCCTGGTCCACGCTGTCTGTTACCGCCATACAGCAGTCCTTCTTGGTCACTGCTGAAGTCCGGTTATTTTCCGTGTTTTACTGTCTACGTTAATACCCAATGACAGAAATTACTATAACGGGTCTGGGGTGCAATGCTCGCTTCTGAGGAGTGGAAGAGGAGTTCTCCCACTTGTTAAGATCACGGGGCTTTGCCCATGGGCATTGTAGGCTCCACTGTTTTGCAAGGGCTACGGGAGCACATAGGAGGAAAAGGTGGCTGCAGTAAGATAATGTGCATGAAAGTTCTTCATCACTCCAAGAAGCTACAGCAGTTACAGGTGTGCGCCCTCGTTTTGTGGCGAGTTTTGGCGTTACCCCAAGGCGTTAATGTACTAAGGGCTTGGATAGGTCTCGATCTCACAGCCCACAGTGCCGAAACAACTTCTCGCCACCTTGTGACGTGAGATCGAGGCGTGACCAATCCCGTAGAACACTGACGCTGTTCGGCAATGCCAGGCCGCGCCGCTAGATGAAGGCGACAGCAGCTCAGCAGCTGCTGTAGCAGTATTGCCTAGACATTGCACGGTCAGCATACCTCTCTAGCGCTGTCCCAGTATTGCCTAGAACTTGCACCGTGGGCACACCTCGCTAGCGCTGTCCCAGTATTGCCTAGAACTTGCACGGTGGGCACACCTCGCTAGCGCTGTCCCAGTATTGCCTAGAACTTCCACGGTGGGCACACCTCCCTAGCACTGTCCCAGTATTGCCTAGAACTTGCACAGTGGGCACACCTCGCTAGCGCTGTCCCAGTATTGCCTACAACTTGCACGGTGGGCACACCTCGCTAGCGCTGTCCCAGTATTGCCTACAACTTGCACGGTGGGCACACCTCGCTAGCGCTGTCCCAGTATTGCCTAGAACTTCCACGGTCGGCACACCTCCCTAGCACTGTCCCAGTATTGCCTAGAACTTGCACAGTGGGCACACCTCGCTAGCGCTGTCCCAGTATTGCCTACAACTTGCACGGTGGGCACACCTCGCTAGCGCTGTCCCAGTATTGCCTACAACTTGCACGGTGGGCACACCTCGCTAGCGCTGTCCCAGTATTGCCTAGAACTTGCACAGTCGCCATACCTCGCTAGCGCTGTCCCAGTATTGCCTAGAACTTGCACGGTCGGCATACCTCTCTAGCGCTGTCCCAGTTTGCCTAGAACTTGCACAGTGGGCACACCTCGCTAGCGCTGTCCCAGTATTGCCTAGAACTTGCACGGTCGGCACACCTCGCTAGCGCTGTCCCAGTATTGCCTAGAACTTGCACGGTCGGCACACCTCCCTAGCGCTGTCCCAGTATTGCCTAGAACTTGCACGGTCGGCACACCTCCCTAGCGCTGTCCCAGTATTGCCTAGAACTTGCACGGTCGGCACACCTCCCTAGCGCTGTCCCAGTATTGCCTAGAACTTGCACGGTCGGCACACCTCCCTAGCGGTGTCCCAGTATTGCCTAGAACTTGCACGGTCGGCACACCTCCCTAGCGCTGTCCCAGTATTGCCTAGAACTTGCACGGTCGGCACACCTCCCTAGCGCTGTTCCAGTATTGCCTAGAACTTGCACAGTGGGCACACCTCGCTAGCGCTGTCCCAGTATTGCCTAGAACTTGCACGGTCGGCACACCTCGCTAGCGCTGTCCCAGTATTGCCTACAACTTGCACGGTGGGCACATCTCGCTAGCGCTGTCCCAGTATTGCCTAGAACTTGCACGGCCGGCACACCTCCGTAGCGCTGTCCCAGTATTGCCTAGAACTTGCACGGTCGGCACACCTCCCTAGCACTGTCCCAGTATTGCCTAGAACTTGCACGGTGGGCACACCTCGCTAGCGCTGTCCCAGTATTGCCTAGAACTTGCACGGTCGGCACACCTCGCTAGCGCTGTCCCAGTATTGCCTACAACTTGCACGGTGGGCACATCTCGCTAGCGCTGTCCCAGTATTGCCTAGAACTTGCACGGCCGGCACACCTCCCTAGCGCTGTCCCAGTATTGCCTAGAACTTGCATGGTCGGCACACCTCCCTAGCGCTGTCCCAGTATTGCCTAGAACTTGCACGGTCGGCACACCTCCCTAGCGCTGTCCCAGTATTGCCTAGAACTTGCACGGTCGGCACACCTCCCTAGCGCTGTCCCAGTATTGCCTAGAACTTGCACGGTCGGCACACCTCCCTAGCGCTGTCCCAGTATTGCCTAGAACTTGCACGGTCGGCACACCTCCCTAGCGCTGTCCCAGTATTGCCTAGAACTTGCACGGTGGGCACACCTCGCTAGCGCTGTCCCAGTATTGCCTAGAACTTGCACGGTCGGCACACCTCGCTAGCGCTGTCCCAGTATTGCCTACAACTTGCACGGTGGGCACATCTCGCTAGCGCTGTCCCAGTATTGCCTAGAACTTGCACGGTCGGCATACCTCTCTAGCGCTGTCCCAGTATTGCCTAGAACTTGCACGGCCGGCACAACTCCCTAGCGCTGTCTCAGTATTGCCTAGAACTTGCACGGTCGGCACACCTCCCTAGCGCTGTCCCAGTATTGCCTACAACTTGCACGGTCGGCATACCTCGCTAGCGCTGTATTAGATGCTCCGTCCTAGTTTTGCTGTTACGCTGCTGGCAAGGCGGCTGTGTCCTGCCTAGCTGAAACGAGTATCGACTACTGGCAGGCGCTCCACAGTTCGTAGACTAGTAAGGCATCGGTTCGACTCTTGCCTCATGCAGCAGCAGTAACCAGCAGGAAGAAAGTTGCCGACCTCGTATCGGCAGACACCACACAGCCGACGCTAATTCGAAACCCAGCAGTGTCGAAATCCTCGTGTGACCGAATGGCCTGCATTTGTCCAGAGAAGGCAGTTCTTATTGTGGTTGAGATCATGTCTGCACTCCGCCAAACAGCATTGCAATGTCTCGTAGCGCCAGTTATTGCCCCCGAAATCAACGTTATTACGAGGACATTGCCGCACAATGACGTAACGTAGCGGCTGCCAAAAATTCGGTTCGGGAGCAGTGCCCTGTCAAGAGATCTATAACGCTCTGTGTCACTGCACACTTCCTGCTCCACCACGTCACGTTTTCAGCGTACGAGGAGCAGGGAGAGGGGGAAACTACGAAGTGCGACATTGAAATGTCAGTGCAGTGGCATTTCCTACGACTTAGTTTCATATTTCACATTTCTCAACAATGTGATTACAAAAAAAAAAATATTTTCAGCATTTTTTGATTATTTTTGACACTCTGAGACGTCATTTTTATCTGGTACAAACTGTCGGCATATGAAATGACACGGTCAGTTTCACAGATTTTCGGACACAAGTTGCCACGTAATCGTGATTTACTTAGTTTCACAATCCAGAAAAGCTCTTAAAGCAGAAATATGTCGATCTAAATATTGTAGCACTTCCGCAACCTCGTTATGGAGATGGACAAACTCTACCTGACGAAATCGATGTAGATGTAATATGAAGTTCTAACGTCAAGCGATTTTGTTTATAAATGCATCCGAATCAACTTGCAATGTCTTACTGTGGGCAGTGTACTGTCGAGTCCACTAAAATGTGAGGTCTGCAATGCATTCTGGATGTTCTAATTTTCATTTTTATACTCCATTTTCGTTCCCAAATGCAAAAGTAGCGAGTTTCAAACGGAGAAACCGCATTCCCCTTAACGAACGTACTTTGCAGTAACATATAAAATCTTCATACTCTTCGTTCATCTGACAGTTGGAACAATGCACGTGAATTCAGAAATTTTGGTATTCGTACCATCAATTCTTTCACGAATTGCATGCACACAAATTAAGCACATAGTTTTGCTTGACGTACGCAACAATGAGTCCGGTGTGTCGATCGTTGTAACTTTTTGCCCTTTCATTGTCAAATAAATGTTTACATTCTTTCGACATGATACTGTTTGGCAGAACATCTGCAGAACCCGTCACTTACACGACTGCACAATACGTTGAGAATTCTCATTCCTCTTTCCTGTGATGATTATTCATTTTAAATGCTTGTAAAGATAGATCGCTAGATTGCTTCTTTTTGTGCTAACAGCCACTGGACCCGTAAACTCCATCATACCACGAACAAATAGAAGGATAAACAGCGCTGACGCCACGATTCTGTCGGACTCGAGAGTGTGCCGCCCGAAAAATGCCAGCCACAGCAGTAAATGAAGCGTCGCAGGAAAGGAGTATAAATGCTGATCTAACATAGCCAATGCTTATCTAGAGAAAAGACCCAAAAACACTGCGAATCTTTTACTCATTCAGCTAAATTTTCAACAGCGTTTCCACATGCACGGTATCTCGCCTCTACTGAAGACTCAGAGTACAATGCGAGATCACACTTACATTCTTTGTAGCATTAATTTATAAATTTAGGGAACTATTGGTAATGGTAAAGTATGTTCAGAATATCTTTGATAGTCAAGTTCACGAATAAAAGAATTTCACAAATCAAATGTTGAAGAAAAATAAAATGTAGGAGAACAATGCTTGAAATGCCTTAGATCAAATGATAAGAGCCAAGAAACCCCGTTACCTCCTCCCTGCTACCGAACAATAATGTACAAAAGAACAAATACAAGAAGAAGACACACTAATGGAAGACAGAGATTATGACACAGGAGCTTCTGCAAGTGGTCTAAGTGTGCGCCTCCAGATGCGTGGGATATGAAGCTGGAATCTTTATACTGAAGGAGAACCCCTCGCTCGGCAGCGGAGGAGGAGGAGGAGGAGGAGGACGTGAGGATCGGGAAAAGCAGATTTCCCGCTTCACCATCGCTCCCCGGTACGATTCCACATCCTCGCGTTCTGCCGAGTCGTATTAAGCAGCTCCAGATCTTTCCTGTAAGCCGCCTCGGCCGCTTCCGCGAGGAAACGCACTAACCGGCTTTGGGCGCTCTCTCCCTGTCTCTCTCTTTCTCCTCCTCTTTCACACACACACACACACACACACACACACACACGACAGAGAGAGAGAGAGAGAGAGAGAGAGAGAGAGAGAGAGAGAGATACCCGGCAGATACTGTGCGCCTCCGTCCGGGCATTATTGCACGGATCCCACACACGCGCCGGCTCGCAGACGCTTCCCACACTGGGAGAGGAGCCTACATCTACATACAGAGAGACGCGGCTGAATCAAACGGGACTAGCAATGCAGGAGAACGCACCCTCTCCCCCCGTACACACAATAGATCCTATACAATTTGAACTAAAGCGGCGAGTACGACTCTCTCTGCAACTTGCCTAGCACAGCGTTTGACGCAAATGCCATGGGCAATTGTACCAGCAGTAGATTAAACGATGCCGAATATAAAGGGTGTTTGATGAATAATAGCTAATAATTCAGAGAAAAGTTGTTGCTGTTGTTGTTGTGGTCTTCAGTCCTGAGACTGGTTTGATGCACCTTTCCATGCTACTCTATCCTGTGCAAGCTTCTTCATCTCCCAGTACCTACTGCAACCTACATCCTTCTGAATCTGCTTAGTGTAGTCATCTCTTGGTCTCCCTCTACGATTTTTACCCTCCATGCTGCCCTCCAATACGAAATTGGTGATCCCTTGATGCCTCAGAACATGTCCTACCAACCGATCCCTTCTTCTAGTCAAGTTGTGCCACAAACTTCTCTTCTCCCCAATCCTATTCAATACTTCCTCATTCGTTATGTGATCTACCCATCTAATTGCAGCATTCTTCTGTAGCACCACATTTCGAAAGCTTCTATTCTCTTCTTGTCCAAACTATTTATCGTCCATGATCCACTTCCATAAATGGCTACACTCCATACAAATACTTTCAGAAATGACTTCCTGACACTTAAATCTATACTCGATGTTAACAAATTTCTCTTCTTCAGAAACGCTTTCCTTCCCATTGCCAGTCTACATTTTATATCCTCTCTCCTTCGACCATCATCAGTTATTTTGCTCCCCAAATAGCAATATTCCTTTACTACTTTAAGTGTCTCACTTCCTAATCTAATTTCCTCAGCATCATCCGACTTAATTCGACTACATTCCATTATCCTCGTTTTGCTTTTGTTGATCTTCATCTTATATCCTCCTTTCAAGATACTGTCCATTCCGTTCAACTGCTCTTCCAAGTCCTTTTCTATCTCTGACAGAATTACAAGTTCATCGGCGAACCTCAAAGTTTTTATTTCTTCTCCATGGATTGTAATTCCTACTCCGAACTTTTCTTTTGTTTCCTTTATTGCTTGCTCAATATACAGATTGAATAACACCAGGGAGAGACTACAACCCTGTCTCACTCCCTTCCCAACCACTGCTTCCCTTTCATGTCCCTCAACTCTTATAACTGCCATGTGGTTTCTGTACAAATTGTAAATAGCCTTTCGCTCCCTGTATTTTATCCCTGCCACCTTCAGAATTCGAAAGAGAGTATTCCAGTCAACATTGTCAAAAGCTTTCTCTAAGTCTAAAAATGCTAGAAACGTAGGTTTGCCCTTCGTTAATCTAGCTTCTAAGATAAGTCGTAGGGTCAGTATTGCCTCACGTGATCCAACATTTCTACGGAATCCAAACTGATCTTCCCCGATGTCGGCTTCTACTAGTTTTTCCATTCGTTTGTAAAGAATTCGCGTTAGTATTTTGCAGCTGTGACTTATTAAACTGATAGTTCGCTAATTTTCACGTCTGTCAACACCTGCTTTCTTTGGGATTTGAATTATTATATTCTTCGTGAAGTCTAAGGGTATTTCGCTTGTCTCATTCATTTTGCTCACCAGGTGGTAGAGTTTTGTCAGGACTGGCTCTCCCAAGGCCGTCAGTAGTTCCAGTGGAATGTTGTCGACTCCGGGGGCCTTGTTTCGACTCAGGTCTTTCAGTGCCCTGTCAAACTCTTCACGCAGTATCGTATCTCCCATTTCATCTTCATCTACATCCTCTTCCAGTTCTATAATATTGTCCTCAAGTACATCGCCCTTATATAGACCCTCTATATACTCCTTCCACCTTTCTGATTTCCCTTCTTTGCTTAGAACTGGATTTCCATCTGAGCTCTTAATATTTATACAAGTGGTTCTCTTATCTCCAAAGGTCTCTTTAATTTTCCTGTAGGCAGTATCTACCTTACCCCTAGTGAGATAAGCCTCTACATCCTTACATTTGTCCTCTAGCCATCCCTGCTTAGCAATTTTGCACTTCCTGTCGATCTCATTTTTGTGGCGTTTGTATTCCTTTTTGTCTGCTTCATTTACTGCATTTTTATCTTTTCTCCTTTCATCAATTAAATTCAATATTTCTCCTGTTACCCAAGGATTTCTACTAGCCCTCGTCTTTTTACCTACTTGATCCTCTGCTGCCTTCACTACTTCATCCCTCAAAGCTACTCATTCTTCTTCTACTGTATTTCTTTCCCCCATTCCTGTCAATTGGTCCCTTATGCTCTCCCTGAAACTCTGTACAACCTTCGGTTTAGTCAGTTTATCCGGGTCCCATCTCCTTAAATTCCCACCTTTTTGCAGTTTCTTCAGTTTTAATCTACAGGTCATAACCAATAGATTGTGGTCAGAGTCCACATCTGCCGCTGGAAATGTCTTACAATTTAAAACCTGGTTCCTAAATCTCTGTCGTACCATTATATAATCTATCTGAAACCTACCAGAGAAAAGTAGTGCATGCAATTCGTGTCATACCGTTCCTATTTTTAAAAAGCCGTTTGGAACTATTAGGAATTATCACTTTTATTTTACGAGCAGAAATGCATTCAAATGTCCCCTTAGAAACATTATAAATGACTGTGCTTAAACTGACACACAATGTTTTTAGCGCAACGCAGTCTGACTCAAAAATCCCTAAAAAAAGAATGGTCCTGACTAACAATAACCTATACCTTTCATGAATCACTTATCTCACAAAAATCTTCGTTACTCAAACTACTGCAATACAGCGTGCGCAAATACTGCCAGCTGAATAAAAGATTCTAACGACTGAAGGCACAAACTACTGACAGGCATAGTTAGCAAATGAAAGATTTTGATAAGGAACAAACAATGTGTCTACCTTAACAGTGTTCAAAAGTCATAATACATATATCAGTTCATGATATCCAGTCTTACAAATTTACTCTCTCTGATGGATAGACGTCCAGATCATCCGCTCTCAAAACTCTGCCATCTCACTCCCCACATCCACCACTGCTGGCGGCTCACCTCCAACTTCGCAGCGCTACGCGCTGTTCACATCCAACTGCCCAACACTAGAATATTCCAACAATGCAAACCAGCCACAGACTGCACACAGCGCAGTGAGTGACTTTCATACAGAGCGCTACGTGGTGTTACCAACATAAAAACCTGAACAGCCTACTTACAGCATTTCCATACACACAACTTTAACGCACTTAAATAAATCCATACATAATACAAAATCTGATGTACGTATATACGAGGAGCGTTCAATAAGTAATGCAACACACTTCTTTTCTGAAAGCAGATTGGTTTTATTCAGGATATCAATACGCCATACTATTCCCCTTTCTTACGACTACAAAACCCTATTTTTCACCTCAATCGCCCTTCAATGTGGTGGTTTTACGCCACATTACTAAGAGAGTCTGTATACCCCCATGGTACCATTCTCCGGTAGACGTCGGAGCCATTGTCTTGATGAAACTTTCTATGAGCTATCTTCAGTTCCACTACCAGTATGGCCACTGAGCAACTCCATCTACTAACTTCAAATGACAGCAAAACTTCTGAGGGTTTTTCGTAAGATCGGCGTGCGACACTTTACTTTTGAATTCATTTAACGCTTCTAACTCTGCTGACTGTACGTTAGTTTTGGCTTCATTAAGCTTTTGTTTGTGAAGAACGGTTACACGACGTTTAAATTTGCAAGAAATCTCTCTTTGCTTTTGTAATAAATTTTAACCAGAATCGATATATAATAAAATGCAATCCTAGCAGAAGCACTTTATCGTTGTCAGTTTTGTGTGCTGCGATAGCTACACAGTAGAAGCATTTACTCCGTTCTATAAAGCTAAATAGTGCATCAGAAATGGGAAAGTTGCCAGTTACGGTCTAACAGAACTCCCCTCATCTTTTCCAGCAATGGTCTGAAAAAACATAGAAACTCAAAATCGCGCTGAATGCATCAGTATTCTCTTTGCATGAAGAGCTTTTCCTAATTTTTGGTTCATGGCAGTGAGTTACAGTCACAATCACATGCTTAAGTGGGCCTTGAGTACTGAAATTTAAACTGTCCCTTTTAACCTAGGAAAGCAACTTCGTTTGGATGCACAGCCTTTACTCATTAACAGCCTTCTCCTACCTTGGAAGCCTATTAAAAATTGAACGCTACAGAGTGCTGGGCAGTTTTTCATTATTATTCGGTCTGAAAAAAAACTCAGAAACACCATTAGACACACAGAAGTTTGTCAAGTATTAGAAGTAATTTTTACAGAGTGTGGATACTGTCATACTAAATCATTTCGGCGAATCGTCTGTGGGTTACGCGTATTAGAGATCCCAGTGGCACAATGTATGAAGTAAAGGCTTTTTTAAAGGTTGGACAACTAAAATTATCAAAATAATTTGAAATTTTCCAACGCTCATTGAAACAGGGTGTAAGGAGGCTGTCAGTTTAATCACAGTCTTGTACAATTGTTCGAAGGGGATGTTTGAAGGGGAATGGCATTATTAACGTAAAATCAGATTTTATCGGCTGCAGTCTTCTCCCGAAAGCCTTGGGATGAAATCACACAGATAAAAAAAAGTTTTGAATCACCCCGGTTCGCAGAACTGCTGAATATTGTATCACAGACACAGTCCCTTCGACTGTTCAGAGATGTCACTAAACCGGCCCAAACATGTAAACAATCATGCATGAGCAGCGCCTACCAGACGGAGGAGGTCCGACAGCTGATCAGTCGTTGCACCAGGAAGGAGGTACACGGCTCGTGTTGTCTGTAGCTCAACCATGCTTAGACCGTCAATATCGCGATTCGATCACGTCCGCATTGTTACTTTGTACCAAGAAGGTGTAACAAGAGAAGTGTCCAGGAGTCAAGGAGTGAACCAAAGTGATGTTGTTCGGACATGGAGGAGATACAGAGAGACAGGAACTGTAGATGACATTCCTCGCTCAGGCCGCCCATTGGCTGTTACTACATTGGATGACCGCTACCTACGGATTATGGCTCGGAGGCAACCTGAGAGCAAAGCCACCACGTTGAATAATGCTTTTCTCGCAGACACAGGAAGTCGTGTTACGACTCAAACTGTGCGCAGTAGGCTGCATGATGCGCAACTTCACTGCCGCCGTCAGTGGCGAGGTCCATCTTTGCAACCACGGCACCATGCAGCGCGGTACAGATAGGCCCAACAACATGCCGAATGAATCTCTCAGGATTAGCATCACGTTCTCTTCACCGATGAGTGCCGCATATCCCTTCAACCAGACAATCGTCGGAGACGTATTTTGAGGCAACCCGATCAGGCTGAATGCCTTAGACACACTGTCCAGCGAGTGCAGCAAAGTGGAGGTTGCCTCATGTGGGGCCAACGTACGCCGCTGGTGGTCATGGAAGGCGCCGAAACGGCTCTACGATACGTGAATGCTATCCTCCGACCGATAGAGCAACCATATCGGCAGCATACTGGCGAGGCATTCGTCTTCATGGACGACAATTCGAGCCCCCATCCTGCACATCTCGTGAATCACTTCCTTCAGTATAACGACATCGCTCGACTAGAGTGGCCAGCATGTTCTCCAGACATGAACCCTATCGAAAATGCCTGGGATGGATTGAAAAGGGGTGTTTATGGACGACGTGACCCATCAACTACTCTGAGGGATGTACGTCGAATTGCCGTTGAGGATTGGGATAATGTGGACTAACAATGCCTTAATGAACTTGTAGATAGTATGCCACGGCGAATACAGGCATGCATCGATGCAAGAAGACGTGCTAGTAGGTGTTAGAGGTACCGCTGAGTACAGCAATCAGGACCACCACTTCTGAAGGTTTCGCTGTATGGGGGTTAACACGCAGTGTGTGGTTTTCATGAGCAGTAAAAAGGGCGGAAATGATGTTTATGTTGGTCTCTATTCCAAGTTTTTGTGCAGATTCCGGAACTCTCGGATCAGAGGTGTTGAAAAACTTTTTTTGATGTGTGTGTATGTAGACGGAGATTCGTAAGCAGACTTGTGTAGTGTTTTGAGATTAGCACCCAATGGTCAAAAACTAACATTGCAGGCGGATGGAAGTGTCGAATGAATAATGCATGTGAGCCACGGGTTTCTAAATTGCTTTTGTTTCATAACAAGCAACTGCGTAACGCATCGACTATGCCGGGTATCTTGGAAAAATCCACAATCCCCTGTGGTGCGTCCACCATGAAGTGTACGTCGTAGAGTTTACCGCTGTTTACAGTTCATGATGAATCGAAACAAGTTAAAGAAACTTTAAAACATGCAACCTAGAAAGCATAACGAAAAACCACAGAGAAGATTCGCAACAGGCGTTATTACAATTGGAAGTTCTGTGCAGCTTAAACACACGAGAGAAAAAGACCAGAACGAGCTGGAGGATATGGTGTTGGAAACTTCCTGGCAGATTATAACTGCGCCGGACCGAGACTCGAACTGGGAACCTTTGCCTTTCGGAGGCAAGTGCTTTACCAATTGCGCTACCCAAGCATCCCCAGGCTGTGGCTAAGCCACGTCTCCGCAGTATCCTGACTTTTAGGAGTGCTATTTCTGCAAGGTTCGCAGATTTGCTGTTTGCTACAGACAAATGTAGCGCTTGCGCTAATGCTCGTGTTGCTGAATGCGCGTTACTATTTGCCTGCCTGACTCACCGATGTATACTTCTCCACACTGACATTCCACCTTGCACACACCTGCAGTGTGTGAACTATTTGTCTTGTTCTTGGAGGGGCCTAGCTCATCCTGGATCTTAGGGCAGGTGTAATAGACAAGCTGGACACCAATCCCGTAAAGATGTTCACCAATCCGGTCAATGACATTTTTTACATTGGGTAAGTACGATGCTGGCTGCAGTTTGTCGATTTATTTTCTTTGTTGACATGGCTGTCTGGATCGATTTACTGTTGTAGCCATTGGCCATGAACGTTGTAAGCGATATTTTGAACCATGTATTATATTTTGAGTATTGCTTTGGCGTTGCGTATGGATAACCGAAGAATGGATACAATGAACACCAATCATAGCAAACAATGCAAGAAGCAATAGCAGCGGCTGATTCGCACTCTCTACACCGTACCACCCTATTTTAATAAATTTCCTGTTCCTTACATCTCAAGAGACCAATCAAGACAATGATCTTTTAAAATTGTGACATGAGATCACGCTGTGTGAACAGCAGTGACAAAACGTAAATGACTCTACAGCTAAAGCACACCACTATATCCAGAAAAAGGTTACTGTAACCATGGCCGAAACATTGCTTCCTCCAGTGTAGTTTTTCAGTTTATGACTTGGTAGGATGGTTCAAATGGCTCTGAGCACTACGGGACTTAACATCTGAGGTTATGAGTCCCCTAGACTTAGAACTACTTAAACCTAACTAGCCTAAGGATATCACACACATCCATGCCCGAGGCAGTATTCGAACCCGCGACCGTACCGGTCGCGTGGTTCCAAACTGAAGCGCCTAGAACCGCTCGGCCACTCTTGCCGGCACTTGGTAGGATGCTCACAAAACTTTCATGCCAAGTGACTCAGGCTGCTGAAGCCATTATATAAAGTTTTTCAGGTTTTTTGAGGCGCGATTGAAACAATTGCAATGGAATTTACCAGGAGAGCGAACTGCATGATGCAGATTTTAAGCATCGATAAACAAAATTTAGTGACTAAAAGCGGTTTTGTGTTCATGTGCGTAGTGCTATTGTCGAACTGCAATTTGTTTAGCAAACAACTGAAGCTTAGCTTTGATATCCCATAGCAGCCCGAAATGCAGTCTACTTTCTGATGATATCTGGTTTTCGACATGTAGTTGTAACTTATCTCTTTTATGTCCAACTCATGATTTTTGTATTGTCGGACGGAAAAACGCTTGAAGCATTCGAGTCAGCACTATAGTCGGTTATGGCGAGCCTAGATTTATTTCTGGGGGAGATCGAGCGGATACTTCAACGCAAACAAAATATTAGGTCAGTTTATTTAAATCTGAACAATACAAAATAGTTAACTTGGAAACAATTCACGTCTGTGCATTTATTGCTGCCGCTGAATGGTACCACTTGATAGAATACAGTATGATAGTCTGAAGCTCTCCCGGTTAGTCGTACGGTGTAATGCACTGCTTTCCGGGCGGGAAGGCATGCTGGAGTTCCCGGCATGAATCAGCCCGGCGGATTAGTGTCAAGGCCCGGTGTGCTGGCCAGCCTATGGATGGATTTTAAGGCGGGTTTCCATCTGCCTCGGCGAATGCAGACTGGTTCCCCTTATTCCGCCTCAGTTACACTATGTAGGCGATTGCTGTGCAAACACTTTCTCCACGTACGCGTACACCCTAATTATTCTACCACGTAAACATTGGGTTTACACTCGTCTGGTGTGAGCCGTTCCCTGGGGAAGGGGGGGGGGGGGAGGGGTCCACTTGGGGGCCGAACCGCACAATAACCCTGGGGTCGGTGTCGGGCGGCGGTGGGGTGGGTGGACTGCTGTAGCCTGTTGTGGGGTTGTGTACCACTGCGGGTTACGGCGGGGACGAAGCCTCTCCGTCGTTTCTAGGTCCCCAGTTCCATGCAATATAATTCAATTTTAGTCACATCTCACCACAATTGCATCTTCAAGCAACCATTCAACTTTCTCCTATAATTGCAGTTATCGCATAAGGCAGACGCAAAGTGCCTCGCAGCCATGAGCGAAGAGGTTAATTAACTCGTCGACGTTTATAAACGGGTTATACAGCAGTGCAGCTTCTGCTGCTTAATGCTACTGCGCGCTAGCTCTTCCCTGACGAATATACTGCCGGCCGTAGTGGCCGAGCCGTTCTAGGCGCTACAGTCTGGAACCGCGGGACCGCTACGGTCGCAGGTTCGAATCCTGTCTCGGGCATGGATGTGTGTGATGTCCTTAGGTTAGTTAGGTTTAAGTAGGTCTACGTTATGGGGGACTGATGAGCTCAGAAGTTAAGTCCCATAGTGCTCAGAGCCATTTTTGAACGAGTATACTTACATGGGAGAAGTCAACCAAAATACCTGCTGGAATAAGCGAAACTTTCACAATCACAGTCAGCTTACAGCAACATACTATCAGGCTACGTTATGTACTCAGAATCTAAAAAAAAAAAAAATTTAAAAAGTTAACGCTGATTTATTAAAATCCGCACTGTGCTGCAACTGGAAACAAAATCGATCTTAATGTCGAAATTGAAACAGGTTATAAGTTGACCACTCCCGCGTACTGTTTATTGATGGTTATTACTTGCTATCTGGCTGGTTGGAAAATTAGTCATCGGAAATTCAGTAACCAGTATTGGAGAGTGTACACGCACCGATAACTGTAGTTCTCACCGGAAGCCAACAGCGCATGCTCTATCTACTCTATGTAAATTGAAGGTGCAGAGGAGAAGAAAGGAAAGGAAAGGAAAGCCGAAGGATCACTGCTGTCAGTTTCATTGGGACATTACGCGGAATCGGCGGGGAAGAGTGAGAATGGGTACCGCTTTTATTCTTTAGTGGTGAGGCAACATTTCGTTTAAATGGAAAGGTGAACCGTTATAACGTGAGAATATGGAGTACGGAACAACCACACGAAGTTGTGAAACACGAGAGGGACTCTCCAAAATTTAATGCGTTCAGGGGACAAGTGTATGGCCCATTTTTCTTTGCCGAGAGAACTGTTACAAGAAGCACATATCTCGATATGCTTCAGAACTTTCCTTTCCCATAGTTGGAGACTGATTCGAACGACTTCATTTATCAACAGGATGGGGCAACGCCACACTGACATCGTGATGTGCAGGATTCTTTAAATCAAAGAATTACTGAACGACGGATCGGTCGCACTGAACCAAGTGGTTCAGACTTACATTACTGGCCCCAAAGGTCACCAGAACTGACTGTGTTTCTTGTGGGGGTTTATAAAAGACTCTGTCTATGTGCCTCCGTTAGCAACAATGAAAGAACTGAGTCATCGCATAACAGCAAGTGTGGAAGCTGTAACTCAACGCATGCTTGCTGCACTATGGGAACAGTTTGAATACCGCACTGACATATGCCGTACATATGTATACTGAAGACCTACGAAAAGGTATACAAAATTATTTTTTTTTGAGTTTCCCGTCCATCAGAAACAAAATTTATTGTATATGTTTATTAGTTTCAGAAATACAGACGTGTCAAATAAGATATGACCATGTAAAACTGGAGAGTTTGCTCTTTCTAACCGTGCGTTGTTCACGCAAATATCTCAAATAACATATAGTTGTGATTTTTTTACAATTGAATGATTCTTTTTGATACACCCTTTATATAGTTTCCCTAGCACATAAATGTCGACGATTTGGAATGTTGTTTTACTTATGGGCACTTTAAGATAAAACGTAATTTTCTTTAGCCATTAATAAATGTTGTCGTTGTTAGTTCCTCAACGCCGATACTATAGTCCGATTTTCTGTATCAAGGATGGTGATTCACAACTTCGCTTTCGCCGTTCGGCACTGGGCAAAGCGAACTGACGTTAGGTAACATAACGTGAAGTGACGAACAGCGTAAATGCACGCTAAGGTAACGGTGCCGTTAAGTGATGCCTTTTCATTGTGCTCTTCAAAGCTAAGAGCCCACTTTAATCAAGGTATAAAGTACAAATTCTTATGGCGTCTACAAAACACCCATACCATATCCACAGCACCTACGAACCGAATCTGTCTGTACTAGGGATATAGAGATATTCGAAATTTAAAAACCGTATTACGGACAGACTTACGCCTTTCAGAGATCACTTGATAAGTTTGAATATTTGTTGACAGCAAAAAATCAGTTCTGTGCAACTGTATACTCACTCCAGAGTCCGCAGCTCGTGGTCGTGTGGTAGCGTTCTCGCTTCCCGCGTCCGGGTTTGATTACCGGCGGGGTCAGGGATTTTCTCTGCCTCGTGATGACTGGGTGTTGTGTGATGTCCTTACGTTTAAGTAGTTCTAAGTTCTAGGGGACTGATGACCATAGCTGTTAAGTCCCATAGTGGTCAGAGCCATTTTTTTTTTAACTCACGCCAGAGGTATTCCTACTCTTTGACTCCCGGCAGCGATACCGCTGCTCTGCAGCAAAGAAGCATTAGGCTAGATTCTATCCTTCAAGCGTAGGATCGATATCTGTACCCTTACATGGTTTTAAAAAGTCGTGCCACATAAACAGGGAAGAAAAACTATCGTCATGTGGCTAAGAAAATGTGACGTGGGAACTAGCAGAAGCAGTCAGAATTATGATCACACTGGTAACCAAGCACCAAAAATGAACCAAGTAAGCGGGTAAAATATCTCCGGATTTTGAGTGCGAGTACGGCGTTTTGGTTTTCACTTTCTCCCCTGCTCTGCCTATTCGCAAAAGCGAAACCGCGATATTTGGAATATTCGCCACTATCCTTCCAGCTGTGAGTAAACCGGCAAACACGTGCTGACGTCTCAGTGGAACACATTAATTTAGTCCAGCGACCCGTCGGCTGGCATTTATTGGTAATCAGGCTCCCTGGCGTGGACATTGTGTTTCGCGCTGATGGTAATGAATTGCCGAAGCGTCTGCGACGCGCAATTTGTGCCGGATTATGCAGCGGGGATGAACAGATCCCTCGTCTCCCGCATCACGGAAAGTTAATTAATATCAGGTATTAACGCAATACACGCTATTAACGGTGTCCATTCGTTACAGAGTGCATTACTCGGTAGCGAATGCGCGTTTTATGCCCTATCAGGCACTACGATATTGGTTGATATTAGCGTTCTGCGTACTAAATATTTTGCGTAACGTTATTGCGCAGCTGTATGGGAAGTTTGATAGTTGTGAAAAACACAGGAATACACACTCGAGAAACTGAATTAGAGGGAGCTATCTAGTAGCAAATTTTGAGTGCTATGCACTGTTTGAAATACTGAAGGTAACCGGCATAAAATGCAGGGAGTAAAACGTTATCTAACCTTTAGGGAAATCAGTCTGCAATTATAGAGTTGAAGGATATGAAAGTGAAGCAGGAAATTAGAAAAGAGTGAGCCAGGTTCCAGAATATCCCTAGTGTTATCTTTACACTGAGCAAGCTTTGAAGGCATCCAAGGAGTAATTTGGCAATAGAATTCAAATTTCACCGGGAATTTAAAAAAAAAGGCTTCGATATATTTGCCGATTTCACTGTCATTCTGATCGGGAAGAAAAGTGCTGTCGAACAGAATCGATAGTGTCTTGAAAATAAGTTATAAGATGAACATAAATAGAAGTGAAACAACGGTAATGGAGTGAAATACAATTAAATAGGGTGATTGCGAGGGAATTAGATTAGGAAATGAGCCGAGCGGTCTAGGGCGCTGCAGTCATGGACTGTGCGGCTGGTCCCGGCGGAGGTTCGAGTCCTTCCTCGGGCGTGGGTGTGTGTGTTCGTCCTTAGGGCTGGCTCTGAGCACTATGGGACTCAACATCTGAGGTCATTAGTCCCCTAGAACTTAGAACTACGTAAACCTAACTAACCTAAGGACATTACACACATACAAGCTCGAGGCAGGATTCGAACCTGCGACCGTAGTTGTCGCGCGGTTCCAGACTGAAGCACCTAGAACCGCTCGGCCACACCACGACGGCCGGCTGTCCTTAGGATAATTTAGGATAAGTAGTGTGTAAGCTTAGGGATTCATGACCTTAGCAGTTTAGTCCCATAAGATTTTACAAACATTTGAACATTTCAGATCATGAAATGACTCTAAAATTAATAGCTGAATTTTGGTTTTTGGACAGGAGAACAAGTGCAATGTCCGAAGAAGAGAGGATTTAAAATACAGACTGTCAACAGCAAGACAAGAAGTACTAAATACGTGGTTAAATTTCCGTACAACGGAGCAGCTACCCATGTATTGACGTACCGATGGTAAGTGCAACCCGTCCAGTCCTCCAACCATGGAAAAGCCACCAGCAGGAACGGGACGGGATTGAAGTGGAGTCCTCTGCATGGCAGTCGGACGCGCTGATCGTTGGGGTGCAAGTGTGGACACTGTTTTTTTTGTGTCATCGGTCTACTGACTGGTTTGATGCGGCCCGCCAAGAATTTCTTTCCTGTGCTAACCTCTTCATCTCAGAGTAGCACTTGCAACCTACGTCCTCAATTATTTGCTTGACGTATTACAATCTCTGTCTTCCTCTACAGTTTTTGCCCTTTACAGCTCCCTCTAGTACCATGGAAGTCATTCCCTCATGTCTTAGCAGATGTCCTATCATCCTGTCCCTTCTCTTTATCAGTGTTTTCCACATATTCCTTTCCTCTCCGATTCTGCGGAGAACCTCCTCATTCCTTACCTTATCAGTCCACCTAATTTTCAACATTCGTCTATAGCACCACATCTCAAATGCTTCGATTCTCCTCTGTTCCAGTTTTCCCACAGTCCATGTTTCACTACCATACATTGCTGTACTCCAGACGTACATCCTCAGAACTTTCTTCCTCAAATTAAGGCCGGTATTTTATATTAGTAGACTTCTCTTGGCAAGAAATGCCTTTTTTGCCATAGCGAGTCTGCTTTTGATGTCCCCCTTGCTCCGTCCGTCATTGGTTATTTTACTGCCTAGGTGGCAGAATTCCTTAACTTCATTGACTTCGTGGCCATCAATCGTGATGTTAAGTTTCTCGCTGTTTTTCTACTACTTCTCATTACCTTCGTCTTTGTCCGATTTACTCTCAAACCATACTGTGTACTCATTAGACTGTTCATTCCGTTCAGCAGATCATTTAATTCTTCTTCACTTTCATTCAGGATAGCAATGTCATCAGTGAATCGTCTCACTGATATCCTTTCACCTTCTATTTTAATTCCACTCCTGAACCTTTCTTTTATTTCCATCACTGCTTCCTCGATGTACAGATTTAAGAGTAGGGGCGAAAGGCTACAGCCTTATCTTGCACCCTTCTTAATACGAGCACTTCGTTCTTGATCGTCCTCTCTTATTATTCCCTCTTGGTTGTTGTACATATTGTATATGATCCGTCTCTCCCTATAGCTTACCCCTACTTTTTTCAGAATCTTGAACAGCTTGCACCATTTTATATTGTCGAACGCTTTTTCCAGGTCGACAAATCCTATGAACGTGTCTTGATTTTTCTTTAGCCTTGCTTCCATTACTAGCCGTAACGTCAGAATTGCTTCTCTCGTTCCTTTACTTTTCCTAAAGCCAAACTGATCGTCACCTAGTGCATTCTCAATTTTCTTTTCCATTCTTCTGTATATTATTCTTGTAAGCAGCTTCGATGCATGAGCTGTTAAGCTGATTGTGCGATAATTCTCGCACTTGTCAGCTCTTGCCGTCTTCGGAATTGGGTGGATGATGCTTTTCCGCAAGTCAGATGGTATGTCGCCAGACTCATATATTCTACACACCAACGTGAATAGTCGTTTTGTTGCCACTTCCCCCAATAAAGAGACATTATTTTGATGGAATATCACACCCAGTGGGGGACAACACAGCTAAGTGAATACGTGTACTTCAGGATTTTCGGCAGGCTTGATCATAAGATCAGTACTAAATAACAGCTACAAGAAAGATACGGAAGCCATTAGTGCAGTGATGTGGCCTTAATGGGATACGTCGTCAGCCTGTGAGCATACCTCTGGAACCAATGATTTCATGGCCCCAAGCAAGTATCCGTGCAATGTGTGTTGTTGTATAAACTGACTGAGAGACAAGTAGATACGAAGAGACACTGAACACCTTCGGGCAGAGCGAATGAAGAAAGATACACTGAAATAATCATTCAGTACAACAGTATCTGGTTGGAGTAATGGTACCACAATCGCTTCCCTCCTTTCCTGTTCAATTTAAGACTGTTGCAGAGAAAAAAAAACAGTTACCTTAATACTCTGAAAAAGAAATAATGTTTATGATTTTTCCGTCATGGACATTTCGAGAGAGGTAAAAGGGAGGATAGTGCACTGCTCTACGGAACTTAAGGACGAGATGGATAAAATAACTCAAAATATTAACAACTGAGCCAGAGGTCTCTCATTCGTGTACAGAAAGCTGTACAAAAGGTGTGAGGTCAGCGTGACAGTAACGCCAAATAAGGCGGGTCCCTGAACACAAGGCAATGAACAAACGGGAAAAGACAGAACGTGCCAACGGGCGAGCAGTTACGAACCACTATGGTGGTTGTCTTCATTACAACGTGGCCTGGAATACAAAAATATGGTTCAAATGGCTCTGAGCACTATGCGACTTAACTTCTGAGGTCATCAGTCTCCTAGAACTTCGAACTAATTAACCCTAACTAACCTAAGGACATCACACACATCCATGCCCGAGGCGGTATTCGAAAATTCCACCGCAGCAGTCGCTCGGCTCCAGACTGTAGCGCCTAGAACCGCACGGCCACTAAGTCTCAAAGAGGAAAGATCGATTGGGGAAGTGGAAGAATGAAGAACTGTGACGAGTGTAGTCCAGTAGCTTAGTATTGCTCACAGTACGAGGTGTATTCGAAAAGTAAGAGCCGTTTAGACGCGAAATGGAAACCACTGTGAAAATTAGATGGAACTTTGCACAGATGTGTTTGGCATTGTCTTTAGTGTGCCTCTCGACTTATTCACGTCGTTTTTTTCAGGTCAGAGTGTAAAGTGATCACATAGAAATGCCTAAAAGAACATGTGTCCCGCCAAGAATGTGGATCTGGTGAGAGATTTCGCCTGAAGCCATGCAGCCCACATAACATAAATGCCATGCGTTTCTTTCTTCAAGACAATTTTCAGCGGCATTCTGCAGGGACAATGAAGACGCTTCTGCAGCCTTTTCGATGGGAACTGTTTGATCACCTTCAACCAACCCCGTAACTGACTCCCTCCGTTCCTCGTCTCTGCTCATATGAACCACTGGCTACGAAGACGACGATTTGGTACAAACAACAAAAGGCAGACCAGCGTAGAGAATTGGTGGAAAGCACATGGGGCAGCTTTCTGTAACGAGGATACTGAAAAGTTTGTACAACGCCACAATGAATGTCTAAGTCGGAGTCGCGACTATTTAGAGAAATAGTTGGAAGGTGTGACTAACTGTTGCGAATAAAAAATTTTTGATTTTCGCTGTGGTTTTCATTTCGCGATCCATCGGAACTCACTTTCCGAACAGCGCTTGTGTTTTTTCACGTGCATGAGGAGCCTTCCGAACCACAGGCACTGCTGCCCGAATGAGAGGAGGTGGTTGTCCACAATCAACTACAGCAACAGATGAGCACTACACTGTGCAGCAGGAACGAAGGTATCCACTTCAAATGGCAGGTTCAATTGCAACCACATTTTATAGAACTTCAAAGCACTCAGTGTCTCGCTACGCTGTGACGCAGCGAATGCATGAAAGTGGCCGCTTTGCATGAGAACCAGTACGTTGTTTTCCGATGAAACTCGCACATCGGCGACATTGTTTACGATTCATAGCTACTGGACCGAGGAGAGAAGTCGCGCGTTCTTCTGGGAGGAGGGCAGATTCAGTAGCCGGAGTAGCGATTCTGGGCGTACCTTTATATGGCGAAAGGTAGGGACACGTAATCCAACTAGTAACACTGTCGAAACCGTGACCTCTTTATCTTTTTGGTGATCCAGGTGTTATGTGTGAGGAGGTATAATTGGGCGTGCTGACAGCCATATCTTTGGTCACGGTACACTACCTGTCAACGTTATTGTGACACTGTACCCCTTCCCCATGTGCGTTTTCGGCTCTGACTGCGTTTTAATGGATGACAATGCTCAACCTCATCGAACACCGCAGTTAGAAGAGCTTTTGGAAGGATGTGATGTTCAGCGAATGGAGTGGCCTGCCCGTTCCCCTGACTTAGATCCCATGCAGCTTGTGTGAGATGCGTTGGAGAGACGTATTGCGACACGTCCACACCCACCAACAACAGTCTCGCACTTATCCAGAGCGCTGGTGGAAAAACAGAAGGCACTACCCACAATAACTCCTTACCGGCTTTGTGGCTAGAATGGGAACGCGTTGCAGAGCTTGCTTTATCGTCTGTGGAGATCACACACCATGTCGCGTGCTTCTTAATGTCCAGTGGAGTATTATGAATCGCGATAATATCTGTTGGTTTCATCGGTTTTTCTTTCAATTACCTTCTGTATTAAGCTTCAGCAGTTCATTCTATTTATGGTCCAACTTTCAGCGAGCTATGTTCCTTGGCAGCGACCAATCATGCGTAACTTACTTTGATCGTTAAGTCCACTACTGGCCAATTCCACCTTTCATAGTGGTGTCCGGATACAGTTGATCAGGTAGTGTACGTATTGCCCACAGCAAAGAATAATGCGTGCAGTGACGCCGGTTTGCACTGAGATATGCCCTATCTATGTCAGTATATTCTAAAGATATTTTCATTAATGCTATTGCGTCAACATATAAACTGTGACTGGCTTGAAATGAGTTTGAGCGACGAGAGCATCTTATATCGTTTCACCTTTTCAGCACACTGCTGCTGCCGAAACAACATCGGCCAAATGTGGTTTGGATGTGCGTGGTATTAGTAACTGCTGTTATAACAACCTTCTAATACTGCACACACACACACACACACACACACACAGAGAGAGAGAGAGAGAGAGAGAGAGAGAGAGAGAGAGAGAGGAGGGGCTCTCTAATTGCATACGTAGTAGCGAAGTCCTGTAACTGGAGATATCCTTTCCCAGTACCCCAAGAAGGAAGCAACAGTGGACTCAAAAATTGCTAGGCTCAATGGTAGTCAGAGAGAATATACAGTGAAGAGAAGACGTGATGTACAGCAGCAGAATTTAACTTGGGACCGTTCATTACAGCTGGGACACTTGTAATTATTTGAGGCCAGGCACCTCCAGCACCATCAGGGAAAGGCAAATAAATGGACTGCAGTCGTAATTAGAAAGTGAAATTATATTCTTCTATTTTTAGACAATACGTACTCTCCAAATCTAATAACGGCTCTTGTGTGTCGAAGATATGCAGTTGCTTTCGAATTAAACGGCCTCGTTAGGATCGTAAGTAGAAGGCCATGGTTGTCCCGTTTCTCTCTCTCTCTCTCTCTCTCTCTCTCTCTCTCTCTCTCTCTCCCTCTCTCCCTTATTTTTTTTTATTTGGCTACCCTGGAAAATGAAATACTGCAGTTCAAATATAAAAGCCCATGGGACAACACACAGCACTTAGATCGGTGACTTTCAAAGCTTTTAACATCCCCGTTGTGAAGGTGGCATATGGTGTGGTTTGCACTATTGGAATGTAGTTCTTGACCTATCCATGCTAGCGCACGCGAAATACCGTCACTTCCAGAATGCAGCATAGCGAGAAGTGCTTTATACTGTCCTAGCCCGACTGCACTCAACCCATAATTTTACATCTGTGCCCTGACCCACAACAGACGCACTGAACACCCTGCAAATAGTAGGAGCGCAACATCAACTGTGATTATCAAAACGCCAAGGTCTCTATTGGAGAGACAACCAGCAGATAACTACATTACATTTAATTATATTTTATTGCTATAAGCATTCTCCACTTACGATTGCTTTAAGGATCAAATAGTAAAAATTTTGCACTAACCAGCCAAGATGCATTACATTACCACTACGCAACTAACAGCGAAGACATTCAGTGACGACCTAAGAGTATAAGTTCATCCTCTACTAATTCTTTCCTTAAACTACGTATGCTACGAATTGATGTTTGAGAGGACAACCGAATGCCAAAAAGAGCGAAATAGTGGATGTGCACATCTCAGCAAAGTTACGTACCACTCAAACCAGTCGCTGGCGCCGTCTATGCGCACCCGCAACTCCTGACGGCTGAATCGCAAGAGATGTTTCGGGCTCCTCATCTCCACCCTGCGTCAGCCATCCCGGATCTGGCACCTCCCTCCTGAAACTTTTAAAGTTATTTTTTATCAATTGCCGTATGAATAAGCGTAAAAAAGTCCTCCCAGATGACGTGCTGGAATACTGACTCTCTTTGGCTATACGTACTAAATGTAATTACGCTTTTAAGAGTAAAAGGAACTCACACAACCAGAATGCTGACTTGTGAGTGTTCCATTTTGTGCGGAGCTAGTTAATAGTATTTCTAAGCGCCAGGGAAGAACGCCCCCTGGCAGCCATTGTTACGGGCCCAGCGGGGCGACTGACGCCGCCTTGTCGTCGGCATTTCGCTCTGCTGTCTATTGTCTGCTTTTCACGGTCGCCCCCGCTTCGCTCCGAATGCAAATGTGACGATTGCACCTCCCACGGCCTTGACTCGCTGTCTCTCCTCTAAACTGGTTCGTTACATTGCACGATTTATGTTAAGTTGGCAGTACTGTGATAACAAGTGATCGCAACCATGACACTGAGAGATGCACACTGCACAACAAGATTAAAGAATAACTTTTTCTAAACCCCACAATTGTTTCTCATCCCGACACATAATTTTGAAATTTGATGCCTACAACGTTCCTCTGTAATGGTGCAAAAGCTTGTCCCCTTGCGACGCCGCCCTCAGGCTCGGCGACCTTCGAACACATCAGAAGTGCTGCCCTCTGGCGATAAGAACTTACATTATGGCTCCTTTAGCGGCGCGTTGACACTGTAACTGTAGTCGTCTGCTGCTTAGGTCTACTTCTTGTATACGGCAGCACATACTATTCAGTTTCTTTGTTAGTGCATGTAGTGATACTAGATGGTCTGTACTTACGTTATTCAAAATTATGTGCCAGACGTTGTGGCCCAGAGGTTCAAGGCGCTTCAGTCTGGCACCGTGAGACCGCTACGGTCGCAGGTTCGAATCTTGCCTCGGGCATGGATGTGTATGCTGTCCTAAGGTTAGTTAGGTTTAAGTAGTTCTAAGTTCTACGGAACTGATGACCTCAAATGTTAAGTCCCATAGTGCTCAGAGCCATTTGAACCAAAATTGTGTACAATTAATTTCATCCGAGATATATATAATCTCATTTCTTTGATAAAGTTGTATTGTATGACTTTATTATTTTCACTTCTGTTTATTACCTGCTATTTGTTTATCTGATTATGGCCATTCGCGAAGCGCGTCATGAGCACAGTAAAGGAATCAGTATCATATGGATCCTTATTATTTATACGTCATCCCAGCATTCACTTTCATAGTTACTGTTAATATAGTAACACATCTCTACCAGAACTTAAGGTCCGATTTATAAACTGCTGACACCTTCGGATGTTTCAATCCTTCTCTAAGGAGTTCGTGGGGGAGCGTCCTCATCGAACGTGATGGCACCTGTTCGGAGTGCAGCGCAACCATAATTTTTTTTATCTCGTGTACAAGTTGAAAACACTAGGGACCTCTCGAAACCATTCGATGAAATTTGAACGTGAGCTGAAGCATCAAGGGTACTGATGCTTTTCCAACCCTCCTGTTTTCCACCATTCTATGGCGTAATCAGGTAGGAGTGAAACATTAACATGTGAGTGAATAAAACGGCGAAAGATCCCCCTAATACGCTGAGTGTGGCAACTAGCTCGGTGCCACCCATGAAATTTTGCTGACCACGCTACAAATATACCTGTCAGGAACTTCGACACCACTTCAGCCTCTCTAGAGCCTGAAGGCAGGTAAACCGCATCAAAGGGTGCCAGGCGCTAATATAGTAGCCACCATAATGATTAGGTGTCAAAATTTCTGAAGGTGCATTTCTAACGTGCTCCTCGAAGTTGTATGGGTAGCACACTCTGCGGTATTAAAGGGACCCTTTGCCGTTTTATTCACGCACATGTTCATGCCGTTCTCCTACGAGCTCCCGCCACAGGAATCTGAAAAACAGGAGCGCAAGCATAAGTACCCTTGCTGGCTCAAATGACTCTAAACACTATGGGACTTAACATCTGAGGTCATCAGTCCCCTAGCCTTGGAACTACTTAAACCTAACCATCCTAAGAAGATCACGCACATCCATGCGCGACTCAGGATTCGAACATGCGACCGTAGTAGCAGCGTGGTTCCGTACTGAAGCGCCTAGAACAGGGGCCGGCCACCCTTTGATGCTTCGTATCATGTTCAAATTTCGTCGAATGGTTTCGAACGGTCCCCAGTGGGTCGAACCTGTACATGAGAGAAAAAAATTACTGTTGCGCTGCACTCCAAAGGGGTGCGGTCACGTTCAATGGGGATGCTGTCCGACAACTTCCTTAGAGAAGGGCTGAAACGTCCGATGGTGTCAGCAGTGTCTAAGACTGTCAAGAAGGACTTCCTGTTGCTCATCGCACTTCGAACTGTCGTTTTCGACCACGAAATGTGTAGAAACCAACGCCCTTAGGGATGGGATATTTCATTGACGCCCTGTGTGCCACCCCCTGAGGCCCTTTCATGTCGCTTCTGAGCGGTGATGCTTGTGAATGTTTTCCTCGGACATTCACAAGAAAACTGCGATATTTAAACGCTGTGTATTGCGGTTCCGAACTCCATCGCAGAAACGCCAATAGAAGGGCTGAATTGTGGGTAAGAGGGGCTATGATGACCTTTCCACTGTGTGAAACATCCAAGGCGGCGTTGGGCAGAATCTTAGGGGAATTTGGAGCCATTACGATATCGTTAACCTGCCTTACCACTCACATGAACTTTGGAGTAGTGCCCTTGTCTTCGCATGCGTCGACAGCTTGCAGTTTGAAGCGTCATTGAATTCGAAGGTGACGTGTTAAAGTGCCACGCTTTTACATCATTTCGGAGGGAGGTTCTAGGCGCCTTTAAGCCAAATTTCAAACTGAGAAACTTAGGCGTCGTAATGGGAGACAGTTACGGTGTTTCGAAAAAGTGATCCTTTAATTTTCTTGCACAGGGTACATAAAATACGAGAAGAGGTCCGTCAGATGTGGCTCTCATAAAGGCAGGCGAACGCCAAGTTGAAAGGAGAGGAAGAAGAAGCTTATTAAACATAAAAATAAGAGGAAATTTTATTTGCGGTTTTGTTTAACATTTCCGCCGACAGATCAACGAGACACCATAACCGGAGACCTCATGTTGAAGAACTTAATTCGTTTGTTCACTCATCCAATTACAGAGAATCGTTGTTACGCTCGCATTCTAAGTACAGATGGAAGAATGAATTCGCGATTACTGTTGCCGTATGGTGTTTTATTAATTTGAAGGCCACGTGTTTCATCTGTCGTTTCATTTCTGCACCACAGTACGGCGTAATGAAATTCGTAGCAGCTTACACTGCTGTTAAAATTTGTTTCAGTAACCATTGGAGCAGAAACGTTGTTAAGTGAAACTTCACGGTTCCAGAGGTCTTTTTCAAGTCTCAAAAATCTATGATGTGTGTATTCAGACTGAATCGACAAGTGAACATCTGTTCCAAGAACATATACTTGAAAAAGGTCTCTGTAACCATATAGTTTCATTAGATTAAAGCAACTATGTCTGGGTGTCAAGCAGGATTCCCCGTTTCTTTCGATGCTGAGGTGCTGTTCCAGTTCACTTGGGGAGCCTCTGCAAAGCTGTTCGAGGTAGGGGAATACCAAGTGGGCTGAGACGTGAATATGAATTTGAATTGAGAAGGGACGCGTGCTGGGACAGTGTGAGAGTCGTTCAAGCCACTGTGCCAGAGTGACGTAGTGGTTAGCGCATCTGCTCAGCGTGCAGGAGAGCCGCGTTAGACCACTAGCCTTGGTACAAATTTCATTCGTCTTTTCAGTCTGCATGTATCCATCAGAAATTTTGTTGCCGTAACTACTTCACACGGTATTTATGACTAAACGATTTTCGCCAGGTCGTTGTGGAGACGTGATGTTGAACTTTATTCCACATCTGATTACGACCTACAAGCCAGTATCAAATGGTTCTGAAGTGCCTTAGCACATATTATACTGTCCAGTCGCTTTAATGCGACCACCTGTCAGAAGACTGCATAACCACATTTCGTAAGGCCGACTGTTGCGAGACGGGCGGAAAGAGAATCAGTGAGTTTCTACAGTATATCGACAAGGATCTGCAGCCATGTCGACTCCACAGCCGAAGTCACCCAGCTACGCTAGGTCTCTCGGTTGAGGATCCATGGCGCGAGCAGACCCATTGAGGTGGTCTCAAACGATTCTCGACTGAGTTTAAATTCAGGCCGCTTGGTATCCAGGGCAGTACGGTAAACGCATCCTGGTGCGTTAGAAAGACTAACGTAGACAGCGCGCTGTGTGACACGTTCCATTGAGCTGCTGGTAGATGCCAATGCACTGAGGAAAAATAAACTGCATGTTGCGAAACAACATGGTTCCCAACTGTAGATGTATATACATGTTGATCCACTTTGCCAGAATGACGAGATCACCCAGGTAATGCCACGAAAACATTCCCCAAATCGTAACACTCACTCCTCGGACGTGTACCCTTCCTGTAGTGTAGTAACCTGCAAAGGGCACCTATCACCACTACTGGACGATCAGTTGCGGTATTGGCGTGCAAGTTACAACCTTCATCGCCAAAGAATAACAGTCAGCGTGGGTGCTTCAGCCTAATGCCTGTACCAAAGGCCAATAAGCATAAACGTTCGCTGAACAGTCATTAAGGAGACGCTGCTGGCAGCCCATTGGCTCATCTGGGCTGTTAGTGGCTAGACAGCTGCACGTCTACTCACCGGTGCACAGCCATCGGGCCTATGACCCGTGATGCACCACCGTTGCCTGAGTGCCGTTTCTGGATGCCCCATTTTGCCACGCGCGGTGTGCTCTATATGGGGCAGCGCACGAACTGTTCACAATCTTGGTCGTTTCGGACGTGCCTCCACCCTTGGCAGACAAACGAATGATCTTGTCCATTTATACGTCAAATAAATCGTTCAATGTCTACATTATGACACCAACTGCGCTAGATCTCCACAAGGATTTTGACACTGTACCATACAAGCGGCTTGTGTTGAAATTGCGTGCTTATGAAATACCATCTCAGTTACGTGACTTAAGTCGTGATTTCCTGTCAGAGAGGTTACCGTTCGTACCAACTGACGGATTCAAATGGTTCAAATGGCTCTGAGCACTATGGGACTCAACATCTGAGGTCATTAGTCCCCTAGAACTTAGAACTACTTAAACCTAACTAACCTAAGGACATCACACACATCCATGCCCGAGGCAGGATTCGAACCTGCGACCGTAGCAGTCACGCGGTTCCGGACTGAAGTGCCTAGAACCGCACGACCACCGCGGCCGGCGCAACTGACGGAATGTCATCGAGTAAAAATCAGTAGCGTTATAGGACCTTTGCTGTTCCCTTTCTATATAAACGACTTAGGAGATAATCTGAGAGCCGTCCTAAGTTGTTTACAGATGATGCTGTCGTTTATCGACTAGTAAAGTCATCGAAGATCAAAACAAATTAAAAAAAAACGATTTTGAAAATGTATCTGTATGGTGCAAAAATTGGCAATGGATCACCCTGTAACCTCCCCCTCACGTATCGGCCTTAATGACAGTGAAAAATTAAACCGCGTGTACCTAATGGGAATTTGGGAAAAGCAATCGTCACCGAAGTTTATCTGTCGGTAAAGAGGGAGGAAAGGGTTACATCTAAATGAAAGGAAAAATGCAAATGAAACTGGTGGAAATTAATTTTGAAAAGGGAACTGAAATTAATAGTGAGATTTGTTTCTGAAGCACAACGAAATTCAGTAAAATAAGGTTATTCTTAGGGCTACCTCAACAGTCATTTCAAAAGCTACTTGAATCTACCCAATCTAGAAATAAGAGATTTAACTTTGAACTTGAATTAAATTATTCTGGACAATTAACAATAGTAACATTTAGTACGTACCAAGCTGAGCTGCAGTCACAGGTAAGCTAAAATATGGTAACAAAACTCGCACTCTTAATTTCTGCTTGTGTAATCTAAATATTGTAGCCAGCTATGAATACCGTAACTGTACTTTGAAATGAAAGCAGTGAAATGGAATGATATTACTTTAATGCTAGCGTTTGAATTTCAACGACACTCGGGTTCATTCCGGAAAAGGAAGGGACCCTGCTTGGTAATGCAATTGGGACAAAGAGCAACAAAGGTTCATGCTACGTTGCTGTAATTTAGTGAGAAAAATTTAACAGTTTGAAAAGCTGAGGTCTGCCATACAGTTCTAAAGCTTTACGTGCTTTCAGTCTTCCTTGTTGGTTGATTGAAGGTTTGAAGTCGTCGATCGAGGAGGTGGCGACAGTCACTCATTGTCGGCCGTCGCTGTTGCAGCAGCTGGATGTTGGCGCGCCTTCTTCTCGACACAATAACCAGGCGAAACGGGCTCTTGATGTGTGCCAGCTAATGCTTCCCGTCCGCGACACCGTGTCAGAAACTGTCATAGCAAATGGAGCGCAATTGCATGCTGCCAAACCCCGAAAGCGCGGCAGCTCACGGGAGCTTCACACAACACACCTGCTCCACCTCCGTACCCCAGCCAGACTCTCTCTGCTATGCCCGCGCTCCACGCGGCAGAGTTAACACTACCAAAGATCCTAAACGCTTTGGTTCTCCACACGACCTATCGATGTAATCGTTCGATAGCATAGTTTTCCCTAGGCAAGACCCAGCGTAAAAACACAAATAATATTTACAAAACAAACCAATTATACATCGACGTAAATGCATAAATATGCATATACAAGTAGTAAAACAATTACAATACATAAAGACACAGAAATGTCATATCTTGAGGTAACAAAACAAGGTAATAAATTATAGAACAATAGATGGAAATAGGAGGAGATGCATTTCCGGCGTTACACTCCACATGAGCGGTAAAAGGTATCCGTTAAACTTCGGTTACACGACAAATCAGTCAAACCTCAAGGCCGCAAATTCAATTATATACCTAGCGATTACAATCACGAACAACTTAAATTGGAAGGATCACACAGATTATGTTGTGAGAAAGACTAACCAAGGACTGCGTTTTATTGGCAGGACACTTAGAAAATGCAACAGATCTAGTAAAGAGATTGTACACTATAACCGCTCTTTTAATTGAGATCAATATTATCAGGCTTATCCTCATATAGGGGAGAGGAGAGCGATAATATCGGAAATAATTAATAGCATTGAAAAAGTTTTAATTAAAATTATCGATGTATAATCTTTCATCAGAATAACGCCCGCAGCAAAGTAGCGCCTCAGGGAAATCAAATAGGGTTGAACGCGACTAATTTTGTTCCTAAATTCTACTGTATGAACCATGCGCGGGTATCGTTAATTCTTTTGTCTTGTTTTCTGCGCTGTGAATAAGTTTACGTAGCTGCGGCGTGCGATATAGCTGACATTCCCGTGTGATATGCTACGAAAGAGATCAGGTCACTTCTGTTAAACTACAAGAAAAGTGACTATAGTTAATTTATACGGGACAGATTTACGTTGAAATTTATGCTGAGGTCTAGGTAGATCTTTGCCGTAAGGTCACGGACTAAGAGTATCTGAGGAATTATATGAGCGAGAGAAAGTAGCGCTCAGTATTAAACTCTATTACATGCTGAATAGCCGATAATGTGATCTGTGGACTATACGAAAGGACGTTAAATTGAATATAAGAACGGAATTATACCTTTATCTTTGTAAAAATAAAAGCGTGCGAAGTTTGAATTACTACATGGTAGTAATGGAACACAGTATTTGCTGTAATATCTTTGCGTGACGAATTATAAAAATCGCGGACATTTTAAATGCCGTAATTGCTGTGAGTAATTCTAGGATCAATCCTCCTTTTCTCTGTATACAAAAAGCAATCATTTATGATCATTTAATTATTATTAAATGTTATTAATAAGAAAGTAAAGTGATTTCCGCAATAGCGTGTGTACTAGTCAACGATAATCTTAGACAAGATGCAAAGTATATCTCTGGATGACGGAAAGTTCGATTATAAAATATTACGAAGCGTAAATTGTGACTTAAAAACTTTTTAACGATTCATTTCCAATCGCATAGAAATAATCCAAAATCAGAAACAGTGCGGATAAGTTGTAACTTCGGAAATAGGAAGTTGAAATAATAACAGACACCCAAAGACTTTATTAACTATCTTGTTATCGGTAACGCAGCAACAAAAGAAGGGTGATCGACTGTGCAAATAGCTAATATTAATTATTATTACTATTATTAAACCCCAAATTTAGTCGCCGTTACAGGAAAGATGTTTGTGGGTGTTCCATCTAATGTGTAGATATAACGATAAGTCGGGCATATACAGTAGATAACAACGTCAATATCTTACGTCAGAGAAGTCTACGACAGCAGATCGACAGAGGGCGGCTACACTACACAACGCTTGTCCGTCCTCTTTTAGAATACTGCTACGCGGTGTGCGATCCTTACCAGATGGGACTGACGGAGTTCATTGAGAAAGTTCAAAGAAGGGCAGAACGTTTTGTATTATCGCGAATAGGGGAGAGAGTCTCACTGATATGATACAGGATTTGAGGTGGACATCATTAAACCAATTTCGATCAGCAGTTTTGTCCTCCGAATACGAAAATATTTTGTTGACGTCGACCTACATACGGAGAACCGATATAATAAAATAAGGGAAATCAGAGGTCGCACGGAAAGATACAGGTGTTCGTTTTTTCCGCGCGGAAATAATAGAGAATTATTGTGAAGGTGGTTCGATGAACCCTCTGCCAGGCTCTTAAATGTGATTTGCTGTAGATATAGATTTAGATTTCCGCGTGTCCCCGACGCACTTTGTACACCTCTGTGCTGATGCTGTCACCTACCGTCTCTGAGTGTTGACTGCACGTTGCCGTCGCACATTGTCTGTGGTCACATCAATGCGACTGGACTGTGTGTAGTATTACGACATACCACACAATGTATTGTAAGATTTAACACCATCATAATATACGACTGTGCACAGGTTCATCGAATGGAGCACGCAGCGTGTATTGTACAAACTCCCGTTATAATCAGAAAAGGAAATTCACTTCGAATCCAAGCAATAGAAGAAATTCATATCTCCTGTGTTTGATCATCAATAAGCGCCCAACTTCCATGCCGTTTTAAGTGTTGACCAGTGATTTGAGTTGTACCTCTATGTGGAACCTCTTTACGTTATATTCTGTAAGACATGGTTGTTGCTGTTTCTTCCAACTGTACTGCCACCACAATCTTTTGAGCGCCACTGTGTAAATACCAGCTCCGCTACGGCAGCTCACTTGAACCTCTCGATACCACCAATATTCTACTGTGTTTCTGTAAAGTAGTTAACATGTTTCTGAGACAACAGCCAGATTTGATTTCATTAATGTAGAGGTACTTTGATACATCGATATGTTTATGTTGCAATGTTATTATTCTTATGTGTACTCTTTCTTTTGCGCTATGATATTTGACATACTTGTAACACTGATTTTTGGACGCGTAAGCAGTTAGTTAGAGAGTTAGAGACTGGAAAGTCAAGTCTTGGACGTCATGTTGGAAAGACGCGTATTGTAGTCAGCTTACAAAGTGTGAACTTCAACAGTGAGGAAGATGCTTTCATGTATGTTTTATATTGTGAAGTGATGTTTTGTGTGTTACGTGATGTTGCAACAAAAGCAATAAAAAGGAAGTGTAACTTAAATTTGGAGTGCTGATTATTTTTTTTACATCACCATTGTGCTAACTTTAAAAGGTTTAATCTTCAAGAATGGTTTGTGAAACACATCCATAAAACATTTAAATATAGTAGAATAAAATCTAGGCCTCTGTGCATCCGAGCTTGGCATCGTCACCAACTAGATTTTCGACGATTGAGCCATGATTTTACAACGATACCAGCGTGGGAAACACGAAAAATGAGTGCCTAGTTTATTCATTATTATATGAAATGACTTTATTAACTGTGCTCTAATGACACCTGCCACATAATAACTTTGTTGTAACCCGAAAATGCAGTATTTAGCAGCGTGGGCAACACCACAATCATGATTAAATTTTGACATTTGTTGTGGTAGGGTTGTTAGAATGTCCGAGTGACAGAGCGGTCGCCCACACACCATCACTGTTTTACATGTGTTTAACACCAGCATCCGTCCTACGCCGTCATCACCTTCCAGGTGTATTTTTCCACGTCGAGAAGGCCTACGATACCACTTGGAGGCGTCTCATCCTGGAGCAGCTCCACGAATGGGGTTTTCGTGGTTGTCTTCCTCTTTTTATTCAGTCTTTCCTCTCGCCACGATATTTTCGATACCGAATTGGTGACGTCCTGTCTGATCGCTTTGAGCAGGAGAACGGTGTCCCTCAGGGTAGCGTTTTAAGTGTCACTCTCTTTGCCATCGCTATTAATAGCATTACGTCCATAGTGAAAAGTCCTATCCAGTGTTCTTTGTTTGTGGATGATTTCTCTTTGTTTTGCTCTTCTTCAAGCCTTGCAACGACAACTCGTCAGTTGCAACTCACGATCAGGCGTTTGGATGACTGGGCGCGGAAGAGTGGTTTTAAGTTTTCCACCGAGAAGTATGTATGTGTTCTTTTTAACCGTTCTCGTTCGATTTTAACGTTTCCTGAGTTGCGGATGAGGGACACTACTCTTACTTTTAAAGACACGGTGAGGTTTCTGGGGCTCATTCTTGACTCGAAGCTCACGTGGTTACCTCATCTTAAAGACCTGAAACGGCGGTCACTTAAGGCTTTAAGTATTTTAAAATGTCTTAGCCACAGTACATGGGGAGCTGACAGGACTTGTCTGTTCCAGTTTTACAGGGCGTTTGTGCGATCTCGGCTCGATTATGGGTGCACGGTGTATGGGTCTGCGAGGCCTTCTTACCTAAATATGTTGGACGTTGTGCACCATGAAGGGCTTCGGCTGGCCACTGGGGCATTCCGAACTAGCCCCATACCAAGTCTCTGTGCAGAGGCTGGTGAATCGCCACTTCATATGCGGCGACGGCTACTTGCGCCAGACGTATAAAACTTTGTCCACACCATACACCCCCTGCATACCATACCGTTGCTCAGCCTCCTCTGGCACAGTTGTTTCATAACCGGCAACGTGCGACGCAGCCCTATGGGTTTCGCGCACAGGATTGCCTCGCTGCGATGTCTATGGCTGGTCTTTGTGTTTTGCGTCGCGGTTGGAGCAGATCTCCACCTTGGCTCCTCCGGAGACCCAAACTTATTTTAGATTTGACTAATTTTAAGAAAGATCGCACACCAGATTTTACATTCCAATCTCTGTTTTTTAACATTTTAGATGTGCATCACGGTTTCACTGTCGTTTACATTGATGGCTCCAAACAGGAGAATTTCCTTGGCTGTTCTGCAGTGTTCCCTGATCAAGTTACCCGGATTCGCCTCCCTGCTGAATATACCGTTTTCGCAGCGGAGCTCCACGCGATCCTGAAGGCACTGGAGCAGATGAATCGTGTTCGGGGCGATCGATTTCTTCTCTACTCCGATTCTCTTAGTGCCTTACAATCATTGCAGAATCTGTACCCGATTGAGGAGATGGCCCAGCTGATACATGACCAACTGTACTTGCTCCAACGGCGGGGTACAGAAGTATCCTTCTGCTGGGTGCCTGGTCATGTCGGCATATGGGGCAATGAACAGGCCGATCGGGCTGACAAGGAGGCCTGCAGAGAGCAGGATGTGGTCCAGTGTCCTATTCCCTTGCAGTCAGTCATCGCTGCAGTCCACAGGAAGTGCATGGAGTTGTGGGATGACGAATGGCTGGCGGTGACGGCCAATAAACTGCGGTTGATAAAGTCAACCACTCGGCCGTGGCGTTCCTCCTGCCGGTTGCTCAGGCGGGAGGAGGTGGACCTCACACGTCTTCGGATCGGGCACTGTCCTCTCACACATAGCTTTTTATTACGGCGGGAGGACCCACCGTTTTGTGATGCTTGTGGTGTGCACATCTCTGTCCGGCACATTTTAACAGACTGCATTTTATACCGTGATGCACGGGCAGAAGCACAAGTTGACGGGGATATGCCTTCTGTTTTAGCTAATGATTAGACGTGTGTGTCTAGGGTTTTTAAGTTTTGTGATGTGTCTGGACTCTGGCCTACACTTTTGGGCTGGAAGTTTTAGTGTATTGCAGAGTGGCTGACTCCTCCCCTTTTTTCCTTGCGGTCAGCCAGCCACTTACATCTGCTACATTGTTTTTGCTCTCTCTCTCATTATCTTCCTGTGTTGTCCATGTTTTACTGCTGACGCTCTGCTTCATCCCACGCTTTGGTGTGGGTGACCACATGTTTTTCAACGATTGTTACCCATGTTTTCTGTTTCGTTTTATATTCCTGTTCTGGGATTTTTCTTGACCCCCGTCTCACTAAGTTACTGAACGGGCGCTGAAGACCTTACTGTCGTGCGCCCTAAACCCCTCTACTACTACTACTACTACTACTACTACTACTTCTCCGCCATTGATGAACCCCTCTTCCGGGTCCCGATGGTCTCTGCCAGAATTCTGGACATTATACAAGCCGGTGTGGCCGAGCGGTTCTAGGCGCTACAGTCTGGAACCGCCCGACCGCTACGGTCGCAGGTTCGAATCCTGCCTCGGTCATGGATGTGTGTGATGTCCTTAGGTTAGTTAGGTTTAAACAGTTCTAAGTTCTAGGGGACTGATGACCACTGCAGTTAAGTCCCATAGTGCTCAGAGCCATTTGAACCATTTGAGCCATTATACAAGCGCCACTGGCACTTGCCGCACGAAGCCCCTATGTGCAAACTGAGGCACGCGTTGTTGAGCGAGCTAAACAAGCGTCAACATAGCTGGGCGCGAACGTCGCAGCCAGCCACGCTGCCGGCAGCCAGTTTCCGCAGCTGTCGGCGGTGCCTGAAGGAGCGTGTCCGCGGCATCACAGCACTACGAATGTGCTACCACAAGTTGACAACTTGAAAAGAACTGCTTTTTAACTTTCGGTTGTCTTGTTCTCCTAGCCGCCACCGGCCAACACTGGCGGCACCTCCCCCCTCCACCTCCCCCCCCCCCCCCCCCTCGCTCAGTAGCATCCCGTCCCCACCCCCTGGTCGACTGCACAGCTGTATGGTTTGTATGCGATAGGAGGACACCCCTGATGTTCACAGCAGCATAGCGTATCTACTGGTGTCGTGTGCGACTATCGCGTTTCATTTCATTTATTCAAATGGTTCAAATGGCTCTGAGCACTATGGGACCTAACTTCTGAGGTCATCAGTCCCCTAGAACTTAGAACTACATAAACCTAACTAACCGAAGGACATCACACACGTCTATGCCCGAGGCAGGATTCGAACCTGCGACCGTAGCAGTCGTGCGGTCCCAGACTGTAGCGCCTAGAACAGCTCGGCCATCCCGGCCGGCGCACAAGTGCAGCAGCGACCTGGAAATGACTTTGGATCTATAGAGATTGAAATGAACGGAGTCTACAACATCCCGAGAGTAGTAACACGTAGAGAACATCGCTGTCTGCATCTATATGGACCTCAATTTTGACATGTTCTGCGAAAAAGTACTGTAAGGGTTATGTTGAACTTCTAGTCCCTTCGTGTCTCTGTGTTCTGACAAGAATTATATCTGTGTTGTTTGCTTTGAACTTATGATCCTCACTCTACTGCATGTCTCTGAAACAAAACAATTTCAGACAAAACTTAATTAAATTTTTTCGCTTCATTCGATGAGTACGTTACACTAACGAAATGTGTAGAGTTACTTTTGAATCGTCAAGAATTAATTCTGTGCTGTTTGCGGTACACCTGTGATCCCTGCTCTACTACATATCTTGGAAATAATGCAATTTCAGGCAAAACTCTATTATTTTACTCCTATTTTTATGCACACAGTACACCCACAAGGTGTATGTAGTTACTTTTGAGTCACCCTTTACACGAGTATCCAAGTCAAAAACTGAATGTGAGATATCAAGCTCCTTCCTGTAGGCAATAGTATGAAATACAATGGGGCTTTTAATTATGATGAATACAGTGTGGCCGGCCGCGTTGGTCTCGCGGTTCTAGGCGCGCAGTCCGGAACCGTGCGACTGCAACGGTCGCAGGTTCGGATCCTGCCTCGGGCATGGATGTGTGTGATGTCCTTAGGTTAGTTAGGTTTAAGTAGTTCTTAGTTCTAGGGGACTAATGACCACAGCAGTTGAGTCCCATAGTGCTCAGAGCCATTTGAACCAATACAGTGTGTGTGCGCTGTTTACGGACGACGTGACCTATTAACCATTCTGAGAGATCGCTGCTGAGGAGTGGGAAAATCTGGACCAACATTGCCTTGATGAAGATATGGATAGTATGCCACGACAAATACAGGAATGCATCAATGCAAGAGGTCATGCTACTGGGTATTAGAGGTACCGGTGTGTACAGCAATCTGGACCACCATCTCTGAAGATCTCGCTGTATGGTGGTACAACATGTAATGTGTGGTTTCCATGAGAAATATAAAAGGGTGGAAATTATGTTTATGTTGATCCCTAGTCCAATTTTTAATACAAGTTCCGGAACCCTCGGAACCGAGGTCTTGCAAAACTTGTTTTGATGTGTGTACAATCTATGTGGCACCAATGCTCTCAAGTGACTAACCACTGGCACCGATACATTAATAATAGTGTGCAAGTCATGTTATATTACATTCCAGAATTCGGTTTAGTCATAATGGTAGTCAGGTGGAATAGATATTAGAGTAATAAACTGCTTCACCGACCCTGCTAATTTCCAAAGGCATGGCCGATTTCTTTCCCAGTCCAAGACAGAATCCGAGCTTGTGCTCCATCTCTAATGATCTCGATGTCGAAGTTTGTACAGAAACGACTAAGTGAAAAATCCGTGCAATTCGCACGTTTATGTGTATGTAAAAGCCGACATCGGAATTATCCTTTGCATGAGACCGTGTTTTCAAGATTCGTGTGCCGATCGTAAGTAGTAGATTCTTAAACTCACTAACATGGAAACAATGCCCTAAATTCACATTTTCATCTGGTACGGTTGTCAGAATTGCAACTTATGATGCAGTTTTAATATTTAATGATGGAAACGTAGGGGTGATGAAGGTATTAGAGAGAATGGGCTTTAAGATAGAAAATTTCACTCGAGACATGTTGAAAAAAATAGATGTACAGCGCCTCTCTGCAGCTGAAATGTCGCTTGGAGAATGGTGAAGGAAGGAAAGCGGAAAACAAGTAACCAGAAGAGAATAACTGAAGGGAAAGAAGATCCTGAGTAAAAACTGCAGCCTTCTGAGGAGGTGACAGAAGATAAAACATTAGGTTGAACTTTAAATTGCATTTCCTGAAAATTAGTTTTTTTAAAGTTTATGTACCTTTTTCTCAGAATCTATGAAGGCTAAAAGTACGACGTTTTATACACATTTCTATAAATCCAGTAAATGTTCTCGTAATAGCAAATTTTGAAATTCTGAGTGTAAGGGTGGAATTTTACATAATTTTTATGTTACACTTATTAGAATTGTAATTAAAAATTGTTAATGTTCTTCTGTTCGATATTTTAGAAAAATCTCATTACAGATGTTTACTTTACGTAAAGAGATTGAACAGGAAAAATTTTGTAGAAATCTCTTAAACAGTTTCTGAGAAAAAAAAATTGATTCTGTAATCCAGTAAATGTGTTGATTTCATGTAAAGCATGATGGGAAACTTCATTACGGTATCTTCAAAATTGTGTATTTGGTGCATACTTTAAATAGTGAGTATTTTTCATGCACGTCCCTCCTTAAAGCACGCTCTTAGTCTTATCAAAATCTGACTGTACATTTGTCCATCAAAGCCAAGTTGACATACTGGTTTAATAACGTTTTCAGGGAAAATGAAAAAACAAAATTCCTGTTGTTCTTCTGTGCGAACTAATCTGTCGAAAAAATCCGTCCATGACTCAGTAGTTTTAAGTTTAAACCACCCAGTTCGTAGTAGGTTTCTAGCTGCTGAGATATTCTCTATCATTCGTTCGGTTTTCTAGGCGCTACATTCTGCTCCACCGTACCATGAATGTATGTTTGTAAGCTGGTAAGCTCCACTACAAACACACGATAGACGATTGTGCGTTGTCTTTCAACATAGTGCCAAGAAATTCGATGCAGGAGGCAGTTATTTGTATTTAAGCCCAAGCAGCTTACAAACACACCTAACACTGAAATCCTCGTACTACATTCGATTTATTTTCTGTATTTTTTTTACCTTACCTCATAATAAACTGACAGAAAAATATCGAAAACCATCCCACACTCCTCCCCCCCCCCCCCCCAAGAAAATTGGAGTAATGAAATTTCGGGAAAACATTCGTCTAGGTGACATATTCAAGAGATTAACGTTGCAAGATCACAGGTTGATGTAAGCACTAGCTAAGACATTTGAAATGTAGAATGCTGGTACATTATTAACCAGTGTAACCGCTATAATGTTGAATGGAAGCATGCAAACGTCCATGAATTGTGCTGTACAAGTGCCCGATGTCCTTTTGTGTGATGGAGTTCCATGCTTGTTGCACTTGGTCGGTCAATACAGGGATGGATACCGCTGTTTCTGGATGACGCTGGAGTTGTCGTCCGATGATGACCCATACGTCCTCGACTGGAGACAGATCTGGTGATTGAGCAGGTCAAGGCAACACGCACTCTGTAGAGCACGTTATGTTAGAATAGCGGCATGTGGCTCTAAATGGTTCAAATGGCTCTGAGCACTATGCGACTTAACGTCAGTCGCCTAGAACTTTGAACTAAATAAACCTAACTAACCTAAGGGCATGACACACATCCATGCCCGAGGCAGGATTCTAACCTGCGACCGTAGCGGTCGCTCGGTTCCAGGCTGTAGCGCCCAGAACCGCACGGCCACTGCGGCCGGCCTAGCGGTATGTGGGCGAGCGTCATTATATTGAAAAACATCCCGTTATGGATCCCATGGTTTGCTGTTGATGAAAGGCAGCACAACACGTCGAGTCACCAGATTGGCGTACAAATTTGCAGTGAGGATGCTTGGGATAACAACGAGAGTGCTCCAGCTGGTATATGAAATGGCACCCAGACCACAACTCCAGGTGTAATCCAGTGTGTCTAGCACGCAGATAGGTTGGTTGCAGACACACAACTGGCGTCCTCCTAATCAACAGCCGTGCGGGGTAGTCGCGGGGTCCTGGGCGTCATGTCACGGTTCGCTCGGCTCCTCGCGTCGGAGGTTCGAGTTCTCCCTCAAACATGGGTGTGTGTGTGTGTTGTCCTTAGCGTAGTTTAGAGTCAGTAGTGTGTAAGCTTAGGGACCGATGACCTCAGCAGTCTTGCCACAAATTTCCAAAATTTTCTAATCGACATAGAAAACCACTGGCACCTAGACAGAACCAGTTCATCAGAAAGCAAAAGACCTCTACCGTGCCCTCCATTGAGCTCTCGCATAACACGCCTGAATTCACAAATGGCGGTGGTTTGGGGTCAGTGGAGTGCAACGCTACAGGACGTCTGGCTCGCAGCTGTCCTTGGAAACGGATTTGTAACAGTTCGTTGTGACACTGTGGTGCCAACTGATGCTCAGACTGCTGCTGCAGGCAGTTGCAGTATGATGCGACAGAGTCATACGCCTAAAAGGCTGGTCTTCAATCTCGGTAGTGCCACGTGTCCGTCCAAGAGCCAGGTCGTCTTGCGACCGTACGTTCTCGTGAGCACCGCTGGCAGCAGTCATGTGCAGTGGCTACATTCCTGACTAGTCCTTCTGCAGTATCGCAGAAGGAACGTCCGGCTTTCCGTAGGCGTATTGTATAACCTCATTCAAACTCAATGAGTTGTTGATGACGGCGTCTTTATCGTCTTAACGGCATTCTTGTCTAGCATCAACTCACCATGTCCAATCTGAAAGGCAACTAACGCTCACGACCGTCACAGCGTGTATTTAAAGGAAAATTGATTGGCATTCTCATGGTGGCGCTACTAGCACCAGTCTTATGCGACTGGCGTAAAGCTGGAACAGACATCTTTCAGACGTAGAAACACGCCTATCAACTTCCTTTTGTGTCGCACAACTTCTTCTCGCTCCTGGGATATTTGTTTCCGTCGGTATACTTCAGGGTTCTCCACAATCTGCATAAATTGGAGACGATGTACAAGGCAATTCAGAATGAATATAGCGATTACAAAGCACTATTACAGTTTAGTGCATAGCGATACATCGATAACAGTTACAGAGATTGTACAAGAAAACTCAGAAAATGTTATGTGATTTATAAGTGCTCTCCATGTCTGCCCCTGGCCACATTGAAAAAATCTTAACCGATAATCCATTTCATGCCATGCACTCTGAAGCCTATGCGGAGTCTTGGGCGCGAAAACATCGATCCGACTGTTCGGAAGATGTAGAAAACGAGACCACTCAGGGGGTTAGGCCTTACATCTGGCCCCACTGCTGCCTACGTGGCAGTACGCCGAGAGACTTATGGTCGCGGGACACTTGATCATCATGGCGTCAGTCCCTCAAGCCGTTACTGCCAATGGATGAACCCTGATGGTGGCACTGCTTCTTTACTCAAGCAGCTCCAGATTATGGTCTCGCGAGACTGTGTGGACCCCGTGTCAGACCTCACTACCTCATAACTAATCTGATGAAGTCCCGCGAATGTAACCGGGCTCACTTCGTACCGAATGCAGCGACGCAAATTTATTATTATTATTATTATTATTATTACTATAACAGAAAGTGTACCCTGACGGGAGAAGCTGAGCTACCTTGACTTTCGGCTACGGAAGCGGTCATGGCTCGAAAGATCTTGAATTAAAACATACGAATATTCTGATCACTGCGTCTGCTTATGTGATCTAACCTGTGAGCTTTCTTTTACTTTATCTGCAATTCTTACCAATGTATCGCCACACATTAAATACTTATAACCGTTTAGAATCGCTACATTTCTTTTGAATTTACACTGTTTTTCTCATTTACGTAATATTATGAACTTGTTTTAACGTTTGTAACTTGACAAAGGAGGTCACTGTTACGTTACGAGCACATGTAATAGTTGCGTTGTAAGTACAAGAGTATGGAAAAATTTGGAAACAGGGTGAAAATACGTGTTTCAAGGTAAATGCAGACGCTAGCCAGACCTGCAAGTTGCGCTATTATGTTTGACCACGAACAGCAACTCGGCAATGTCCTCAATATGTTGCGAGTATTAACCATGGTCAGAAAAGAGTACTGCGTAGTTGTGAGTGCATTATGTCGGAGCTAAGTGAATTCGAAGGTGAGCAAATTGGTGATGCTAGTATAGTGAGTGCTTCCTTAACCAACGTAGCGAAAGTGTTTTGTGTTTCAAGTTGTACCATGTAGAAGATTTACGCGGCATGTAACAAAAGCGAAAAACATAATCCGTGTAGTCACGACGTGGACGAAAATATATTTAGACATAGTGATAGAAAGTAATTCAGGAGGATTTTGACGAGAAATAAGAGGACGATAGCTGCAAAAGGCAAAAGTCACTGCAGAACTAAATGTCACACTCACGAACACCGTCAGCACAGGAACAACAAGAAGGGAACTCCATAAGCACGGAATTGCAGAGCAAGATGTAATTCTGAAGCAACTCATCAGTGGCGCAAATGCCCGTAAGAAGAAGACGTGGTGACGAAGTCATAAAACCTAGACTATGGAGCAATGGCAGAAAGTCATTTGGTGGGATGAGTCCTTTTGCACGCTGTTTCCAACTTCTGGCCTAGTTTACATCTCAAGAGCGAAACGTGGCTGGTTTTCAGCGAGAATTTAGGCAGCCATATCGTGGTATTCCATGCGCGCCGTGATTTCCCTGCAAGGTCCCATTACTGCCAAGCACTATGTGACCATTCTGGCTGATCAGGTCCATCCCTTGGTACGATGTTTGTTCCCCATCGGTGATTCTGTGTTCCAAGATGACAGGGCCCCTGTTCACACAGCTCACTCAGTCAAGGACTGGTTTTGTCAGCACGAACTGTCTAATCTCCCCTGACCACCACTGTCAATAGATCTCAACGTTATTGAGCCTTTGTGGTGCGTTATCACTACCACCCTTCATCATCGTTATTTATACATGCCTCTACTTTGCAGGAAAAATGGTATAAGAGTTCCCTGAAAGCCATACATGATCTGTGTGTATCTATTCCGAGACGAGTAATAGCTGTTTTGAATGCCAAAGTGTTTTCAACCCTTATTAGCCTCAACAGGCTTCGCTTCGCACTCCACCTTCTTCAAACTATCACGGCCCAAGCCCGTATAAAGGTGTACTGCTAATAGATGGCTTTCAGCCGGCAGCTCTGCGTCCCCTACTGTGTCATTGACTTTGGAACGCGACCGCTCCCAGCGACACCGCACTGAGGACACCCGTGCAGGAACGCTGTTCCGCCCTTGACAAATACCGCGGAGTTCTCCTCTAGTTCACAGTGCCGTCCTCTTTTCCTGTGGTTGGTTTCTCAGCAAAAACATTGTGCTGTATTCTGACTGCCAATCATTCCTTGAGCTTGCAATACAGGCGATTAGTAATCTCATACTTATTGCCCGAATATGCCAATGTTCTAAATAACTTGTACTCGATCTCTCACCGCAGTTAAAATACAAGTTCTGTTCTAATTACTTTAAGTAAGACCCCCATAAAATTCGACGGCTTAGAACCTCTGTGCTTTAGTGCGTAAATTTCATAGGCACAGATGCAGTAACAAAGTTATACAGGGTGTTACAAAAAGGTACGGCCAAACTTTCAGGAAAAATTCCTCACACACAAAGAAAGAAAATATGATATGTGGACATGTGTCCGGAAACGCTAACTTTCCATGTTAGAGCTCATTTTGTTACTTCTCTTCAAATCACATTAATCACGGAATGGAAACACACAGCAACACAACGTACCAGCGTGACTTCAAACACTTTGTTACAGGAAATGTTCAAAATGTCCTCCGTTAGCGAGGATACATGCATCCACCCTCCGTCGCATGGAATCCCTGATGCGCTGATGCAGCCCTGGAGAATGGCGTATTGTATCACAGCCGTCCACAATACGAGCAAGAAGAGTCTCTACATTTGGTACCAGGGTTGCGTAGACAAGAGCTTTCAAATGCCCCCCCCCCCCATAAATGAAAGTCAAGAGGGTTGAGGTCAGGAGAGCGTGGAGGCCATGGAGCTGGTCCGCCTCTACCAATCCATCGGTCACCGAATCTGTTGTTGAGAAGCGTACGAACACTTCGACTGAAATGTCCAGGAGCTCCATCGTGCATGAACCACATGTTGTGTCGTACTTGTAAAGGCACATTTTCTAGCAGCACAGGTAGAGTATCCCGTATGAAATCATGATAACGTGCTTCATTGAGCGTAGGTCTAAGAACATGGGGCCCAATCAAGACATCACCAGCAATGCCTGCCCAAACGTTCACTGAAAATCTGTGTTGATGACGTGATTGCACAATTGCGTGAGGATTCTCGTCAGCCCACAGATGTTGATTGTGAAAATTTACAATTTGATCACGTTGGAATGAACCCTCATCCGTAAAGAGAACATTTGCACTGAAATGAGGATTGACACATTGTTGTATGAACCATTCGCAGAAGTGTACCCGTGGAGTCCAATCGGCTGCTGATAGTACCTCCACACGCTGTACATGGTACGGAAACAACTGGTTCTCCCGTAGCACTCTCCACACAGTGACGTGGTCAACGTTACCATGTACAGCAGCAACTTCTCTGACGCTGACATTAGGGTTATCGTGAACTGCACGAAGAATTGCCTCGTCCATTGCAGGTGTCCTCGTCGTTCTAGGTCTTCCCCAGTCGCGAGTCATAGGCTGAAATGTTCCGTGTTGCCTAAGACGCCGATCAATTGCTTCGAACGTCTTCCTGTCGGGACACCTTCGTTCTGGAAATCTGTCTCGATACAAACGTACCGCGCCACGGCTATTGCGGCTGCTAACCTATACATGAAATGGGCATCTGCCAACTCCGCATTTGTAAACATTGCACTGACTGCCAAACAACGTTCGTGATGGAAACTAACCTGTTGATGCTACGTACTGATGTGCTTGATGCTAGTACTGTAGAGCAATGTGTCGCATGTCAACACAAGCAACGAAGTCAACATTACCTTCCTTCAATTGGGCCAACTGGCGGTGAGTAGAATCAGTACATACTGACGAAGCTAAAATGAGCTCTAACATGTAAATTAAACGTTTCCGGACACATGTCCAGATAAAATCTTTTCTTTATTTGTGTGTGAGGAATGTTTCCTGAAAGTTTGGCCTTGCCTTTTTTTAACACCCTGTATAAATAGCGCTCATGAAGTGAGTTATGACGAAAGGTCGATGTCGGCTGCGAACGCCTGTATGTCTAGGTAAGTTGGTCACCAGTTTTATACAAATCCTGACATAGAATATATATGTGTTTATACGTACAGAATGGGCACTGAAACTTACTTTGCAACACAGTCAAAACGTTCAAAGTCTTATGTCTAACACAAATATCTGAATGCAACGGTTAAAGTAGGATTTTGTGTTTACTATTTGTTTTGCAGTATATCTACGTCCACGTCTACTTCTACATGGTTACTCTGCAGCTCACAGTTAAGCGCCTGGAAGACGGTTCATCGAACTACCTTCAAACTATTTCTCTGTTGTTCCACACTAGAATGGCGCGAAGGAAAGACTAACATTTAAATCTCTTTGCGCGAGCTCTGATTGTCTTATTTTATTTTGATGATCATTTCTTCTTATGTACATGGGCGCCAACTGAATATTTTAACAATTGGCGAAGAAGGTTGGTGACTGAAATTTCGTGAGAAGATCCTGCTGCAACGAAACACGCATTTGTTTTAATGGTTTCCACCCCAATTCACATATGATATCTTTAGCACTCTATCGCTCGTTTCGTGATAATATAAAACGAGCTGTCCTCCTTTGAGCGTTTTCTATGCTCTCCATCAGTCCCATCTGATACGTATCGCACATCGCACCCCACCGCACCACAATATTTCAGAAGAGGGCGGACAAGCATGGTATAAGCTGTCTCTTTAGTAGCGTTCTGCCAATGAATCGCAGTCTTTGGTTTACTTTCCGCCACAACCTTATCTATGTTATCGTTCCAATTTAATCATTCTAACTGAATAAACTGTGGGTTATTGGTGAAACAGTCTAAATTAACTAAACAAACACTGATTTTGGCCTAGTTTCACAATTTTATTATTGCACGACCTAGATTTCGGGTTATAAGCCTATTTTCAAGTACATTACTAAATCCTCAAGGTTGCTAATGCAGAGATAAACATGATGACGAGACGAAGTTAATCATCTCAACTCCTTAAGGTATTGTAGTGTATTTGCTGAATGTGTAAGAATATAAGTAATTTGTTTAAAAAATGGTCATTGACATAATTGTACATTAAGCTATGGATCGATACCTTAAGAAGTTGAGAGAATTATCTTTGTCTGGTTAACATGTTTATCTGTGCATTAACAACTTTGGGGAATCAGTAATGTACTTGAAAATGGGCTTATAGCCCGAAACCTAGGTCGTGCAATAATAAAATTGTGAATCAAGCCCAAAAACAGTCTCTGTTTAGTTACGTTCAAGTTTAAGTTATTGTTGCAATCCCTAATAATTTAATTGAATTTACAGCCTTTAAATTTGTATGATTTATCGTATAACCGAAATTTAGTAGATTTCTTTTGGTACTCCTTTGAATGACATAACTCTTCATTATTTAGAGTCAATTGCCACTTTTCGCACCATACTGGTATATTGTCTACATCATTTCGCAAGTGGTTTTGATCGTCTGATGAATTTACAAGACGATAAATGACATTATCTGCAAATAATGCAAGAGGGTTGCACCTACAATATTTTTCTATGAACATGAAAATACCAATACCATCAGAATTTCTCATAAACACCGGAATGAGTCATGTCCACATTAAACACACTGAAAAGACTAGGTTCCCAATACAAAGTAAAATAGAGATGACAATTCATAATACCGAAATCTATGTACTCATCACGAAAAAGAGTTGCGCTTCGAAACAATCACGAAGACAGCCACACTTGAAAACTATCATCATTAAATGTGGCAGCACGCGAACGTATTGAAAACAGAAACACAAGCACGTTTGCCTAGAAGGCATAGCAAATCAATATGTATAGCTGTTTCATTACGACTGTCTACAATGGGTGCTCTGGCAGATGAGACCGAAGGGTAGACGCCAATGTGTAACCATAGCACTAAAGTCCATTGCAAAGTTTTCTGTGAATGCCAGTAAACATATTGTATGGGTAACAACATCGTAGGAAGACGGGTGTTACACTGATGCTTTGCCAGCGCTCGCCTACCCAGCCGCACAGCCGTGGCTTGTGAGAGGCAGCGGGCTGCTACGTAGCAGGCAGGCACCTGACCCCGGCAGCTGAGCGCCCTTTAAGGGCGTCCCCGGCAGTTCGCGGCGAGCGGTTGCTGCCCGGCCTCTTGTGCGTACTCCCTCAGGCCGCACCCCGTCCAGTTGGCCCTTTGAGGGATCCACAGCCGGCTTCTCCGCCCTGGCACCCCCTCTGGGCCCGCCGTCTTTTGTGCTACTGACCAGTTTAACCCTGGGAGTTTCTCCAGGGAGGAAGCTGTGTGTGGACGGACCGCCCCGCATCACCGCCGTGCGCCTGCACAAAGAACAGTGAGAACTGTTTCTTTGCCGAACAAAACTCTTTCTTCTCTGCTTCAGACGCATACAATGGGAAGCGGAGCTGAGGGGAAAGGTGGGGCTCAGGGGTGACAAAGACTGGGGTGAGAGGATTGTGGCTGGGTGGGGTGGGGGAGAGGGCGGAGGAGTACAGAAATGTCGAAGGGAAAAAGAGAATTAATTATACTTACTGGGTACGTGTTAGTCTGAACATGATGACAGAACCCGAAACATTCATGATCCATTCTAGTTTAGTAACTCTCCATCTTTACAGTGCAGAAACATGATTATGAATAACGTATCAACCTCCTGTGTGTTAACCACAGATGAAGTGTTAAAGCCGGCTGGAGTGGCGGATTGGTTCTAGGCGCACGGTCTGGAACTGCGCGACCGCTACGGTGGCAAGTTCGAATCCTGCCTGGGGCATGGAAATGTGTGATGTCCTTAGATTAGTTAGGTTTAAGTAGTTCTAAGTTCTAGGGGACTGATAACCACAGTAGTTAAGTCCCATAGTGCTCAGAGCCATTTTTTTTGTTACATAAATAACTGGTTCGTTCATTCTTTAAGGATACCACTCGTATTTATTTTAGGAGAAGACAAGAAATTGCAAGTTGCAAGTATTCACTCCGTTTTAACAGCTTGTAATATCAGCAACTGATCACTAGTTACTGATTCGTAACGTGTTCTATGCTCACTATTCGCGCATAAAATTAAGACTTGACCGACCGCACTAGCCAACATGTCTGTGTCCCACGACTACTCCTTCCGATCTGATAAACACTTTACTAAATTTGCATAAAATTAAAATATGACTGTCTGCTTTCGACAACGTATTCTTCCGCCATGACTACTCCTTCCGATCAGATTACGCAGTGCCGCAAGTTCACTTGGAAGCCCGGCCGGTCTAGGAGGGGCTCCATAGATATCCAACGAGCTTTATTTGACTTTTAATCTGGCTTTTGTTTTTAATTTTACATGGAATTCTGATTTTCGAAATAAATAGGCGATAGCTTGCTGTTTGGAGATACCTATTCCAGAATGTCAAGTAAGTTTAATGTATCGTTATTAAAATATTAACGAAAGAACGTCAGCATTTTGGCGCGCATCCTCCGATCATATTAACCAATCATTTTGATAGACTCCAATTCTGGTCGTCTTTCTCACGAGTGAGACGTCATCTACTACACGTACCTCACACCACTGGTTACATCATATGCATAATGCCACGACATCTACTGCTCTGAGGAAGGTATCTTGCAACCCGATATGATGGCTGCTAAAGCCAGAAATATCACGTCTTTCTGCATCTTTAAACGCTTTCCAAGTGATATCTCGGGTGTAAATGTGAAGGCTTCCACGACTGTTGCCAGTTCGGATGAAATCCTTTGGGCAATTGGTCACGTGATGTTGAAGAAACTGTTATTAAAACCGACGTTTCATCCCTCTTTGCAGCTCTACTCTTCATGACAAAGTAAGTCGAAACTTCGGTTTTAATAGTTGTTTTATTTTCAGATGACGCTGCCAGATGCGCGAGAGTGAATAGATTACAATACGCCAACTTTTCTGCTGCTATGTACAACACCAATTGTCCAGTAATTCCAAAAATTACATTTGAATTTCGTTTTCTGATATCGACTTGTTTCGACGCAGTTGCCCTAATTTTGTGAGTGGCAGCCCTGTGTTGTCAAGAACGAGGTCATCGAAAGAAATGTGAACATTTTTTTTACCATAAAGCACGGAATGACACGTTGGAGTCAGACAAAATATTCAGATGTGTCAATAAATTATCTCTGAGCAAGGATACAATACATTAGAAACTGAGGTTTTTTTGTCACTGTATCTTAAAAAATAGAGAAGTAACAATTCCGAGGATTTGATTGTAGCAATTAAAGTAACCTAGAAACCATTTTACCTTCATATGAGTGGCAGTCACTGCAATACAATACATACATTCAAGATTAAATGTTACTGCGTTGATGATCATTATAACGAAAAACAATGTTTATTATCGATATCGCTGAACAATGTGTTTTAGGGGTCATATTGAACTGTTGATGTACATACATCATTAGAAGACTTCGGAAGTTAATCTGTGCCACAGATCGGGACGTCTTTCATTGAGACTCGTACCAACTTATTCTGGATGAACCAGAACTGTACCGACAAACTGTTCTCTAGAGTGTCTGAGTTTGTGTTGTCTGGGTTTGTGTTTGTGGCACACAGCAGTATGGATTGGTTTACTAATAAATTAGAAAACCTTTCGTTAGTAACTAAAGTATACGAGAAACTCAGTCATGTCAGCGAAACAATCTAATTGATTACGGCCCATAAACCATTAGAATCAAATGCAATTCCCCTTTCCTAGTTTCATTTATCGGCTCTGTAGTATAAATTATAATCTAAGGTTATTTAAAGTATGGCCTTACTTGGTATTCACAAATTATTGTTTCAAGAATATGTTGAAAATTATTTATATGTGAAGGGACAATTTTATTTGCTTTCGTAGATGTCGTTATTGGGCGATCTGTAACAAAGAAGTAATTGTTAAATACCAAATTCATTAAAATGAAAATTGGGAAGTAAAACAACTACACACACATTACATTCCAAATCACTCACCAGCGTATCATGGGGCGAAAGCAATGAGCACTGTAGGTTCTACAACGCCACAGGCTTTACAGTGTAAATGGTGGTCAGCTTGTCAGACGGGAACAAACTCGGTGGTCTCTTTGTGCTGATCAAGAGGAGTAGACAATGTGCTACGTTTCACTTTCTACCTCCTGTTAACTCATAACAGCACTACGCTGTACAAGCACCCAGTCATCCACATGACGCAGCTGCCTTATTGACACTTCGTAAATATAGGAGGAAGGAACAGCAAACCATCTCCGCTAAGACTTTGCCCACAGCGGCAATTCAGGATTCCTGCATCTGCCCCCAAACTTTATTTCCTGTGTATGGCTTCTCGAGTTTTTGCTTTACTGGATACGGACTCGTCCACTACGCATTCCTGTAGTAAAGTTTCCATTCTCTTTTCTTTTTCTTGCGCCTTTGTGACGCAACGGTGCAGGGTCGACATCATTATTAACCGAATTGGCAAGGTTACTAGCGTGTTTCCGGAGCCCCCTACACTGCCGTCAACCCGCAACTTAGCACCGCTGTGCGAGTCATCGTTCAAACTCCACAGGCGCACCGGACGCACTCAACCGAACTGCGGGCAGAAGGCTAGTTCCGAGAGCACGCACAGGAGCTGCAGAGACCACCACGTATACGGATCCCAAACCACGTGGGTACAACTGCCCTCGCCTAGCGAGCGGCAGGCAATTCAGTCTCCGCCAGTAGAAGTAGAAGTTCGCCAGTGCCACGCCACCGCCCGGATCCGACGTCTCCCTGGCCACACTGGACCACCGCGCATCGCTACCCATGTACTGCTCGTGATATGGGACTTCAATTTTCTGCCTACTGTGCATGTCTAAGAAGATAGTCGTCTTCGTTTGCAAGAGAACTATCAGTGCATAGTATCAACAGATATTCTTACGTTGTTTTCCAAGAAATTTTAGTTGTAAGAGAAGTCATTCTTTATTGTCAAGAAGGGTTTTTCTTATTTATTTTGAACTGTTAACAGAGCACAGAACTAAAACTGATCGTGTGAGTAAATAGCTTTGTGAGAGTAACCACTGACTTAGTGTATGATTCCCCGAAGCCGGCGCACTACAGCTACATTAAGGGATGACCAGATGCCCTTCCTGTCGCTTTACGCCACCGCCCCCAATCCCACCCATACATACACCCCCACCCTCACTGCGACGGCGTATGTCGACCCGAACTGTCTGCGTGTAGTGTTATCAGTGTGACAGTGAAATGCATGCGAATCGTGTAGGTGAGGCGAAACCGCTACGTTGGCCGTCACGCAACCTCTCGTCGTTCCTCAGGTAAGCAGATTCGATCCCCGCCAAGGAAGCGGCACTTGAACACGCACGGCTATTCGGGCTGGTAGTAATCAATTTTATTTTACTGTCAAAAATTAAGAAATGTGTTTTAAAAAAATGGGCGTTCAATAAGTAGTGTAACACACTTTATTACTCGGCTAACTTCGGTTCAAAAAATGCGAATTTGGTGTGGGACATTGTGGAATAAAAAATGGTTCGGATGGCTCTAAGCACTATGGGACTTAACATCTGAGGTCAATCACTCCCCTAGACTTAGAACTAATTAAGCCTAACTAAACTAAGGACATCACACCCATGCGTGTCCGTGGCATGATTCAAACCTGCAACCGTAGCAACAGCGCGGTACCGGATTGAAGCGCCTAGAACCGCTCTACCACAGCGGGCGGCCATAGTGGAATACATTTGGCTTCAGTCCCTATAGTTTGATGACGTTCCGTTAGGTGGCGCTATACGTAGTCTTCAAAATGGCGTCTGTAACGAAGATGCGTTCTAAGGAGATACACTCCTGGAAATTGAAATAAGAACACCGTGAATTCATTGTCCCAGGAAGGGAAAACTTTATTGACACATTCCTGGGGTCAGATACATCACATGATCATACTGACAGAACCACAGGCACATACACACAGGCAACAGAGCATGCACAATGTCGGCACTAGTACAGTGTATATCCACCTTTCGCAGCAATGCAGGCTGCTATTCTCCCATGGAGACGATCGTAGAGGTGCTGGATGTAGTCCTGTGGAACGGCTTGCCATGCCATTTCCACATGGCGCCTCAGTTGGACCAGCGTTCGTGCTGGACGTGCAGACCGCGTGAGACGACGCTTCATCCAGTCCCAAACATACTCAATGGGGGACAGATCGGGAGATCTTGCTGGCCAGGGTAGTTGACTTACACCTTCTAGAGCACGTTGGCTGGCACGGGATACATGCGGACGTGCATTGTCCTGTTGGAACAGCAAGTTCCCTTGCCGGTCTAGGAATGGTAGAACGATGGGTTCGATGACGGTTTGGATGTACCGTGCACTATTCAGTGTCCCCTCGACGATCACCAGAGGTGTACGGCCAGTGTAGGAGATCGCTCCCCACACCATGATGCCGGGTGTTGGCCCTGTGTGCCTCAGTCGTATGCAGTCCTGATTGTGGCGCTCTCCTGCACGGCGCCAAACACGCATACGACCATCATTGGCACCAAGGCAGAAGCGACTCTCATCGCTGAAGACGACACGTCTCCATTCGTCCCTCCATTCACGCCTGTCGCGACACCACTGGAGGCGGGCTGCACGATGTTAGGGCGTGACGGGAAGACGGCCTAACGGTGTGCGGGACCGTAGCCCAGCTTCATGGAGACGGTTGCGAATGGTCCTCGCCGATACCCCAGGAGCAACAGTGTCCCTAATTTGCTGGGAAGTGGCGGTGCGGTCCCCTAGGGCACTGCGTAGGATCCTACGGTCTTGGCGTGCATCCGTGCGTCGCTGCGGTCCGGTCTCAGGTCGACGGGCACGTGCACCTTCCGCCGACCACTGGCGACATCGACGTACTGCTCACGCCCTACGTGTTGAGCAATTCGGCGGTACGTCCACCCGGCCTCCCGCATGCCCACTATACGCCCTCGCTCAAAGTCCATCAACGGTTCACGTCCACGCTGTCGCGGCATGCTACCAGTGTTAAAGACTGCGATGGAGCTCCGTTTGCCACGGCAAACTGGCTGACACTGACGGCGGTGGTGCACAAATGCTGCGCAGCTAGCGCCATTCGACGGCCAACACCGCGGTTCCTGGTGTGTCCGCTGTGCCGTGCGTGTGATCATTGCTTGTACAGCCCTCTCGCAGTGTCCGGAGCAAGTATGGTGGGTCTGACACACCGGTGTCAATGTGTTCTTTTTTCCATTTCCAGGAGTGTATATCGTCAGCACTGAAAAATCAATCTACGGGGCAGCGATCTGCGAGTCTGCTTAGCCGGCCGCGGTGGTCTCGCGGTTCTAGGCGCACAATCCGGAATCGTGCGGCTGCTACGGTTGCAGGTTCGAATCCTGCCTTGGGCATGGATGTGTGTGATGTCCTTAGGTTGGTTAGCCTTAAGTAGTTCTAAGTTCTAGGGGACTGATGACCACAGCTGTTAAGTCCCATAGTGCTCAGAGCCATTTTTTTGAGTCTCCTTAATCAGTTCGTTTGAATTCCCGGTGTACTTTCTGTCAACATGCTTACAGCTGATTGATTCTTCGGTCACTGCCACATTATTGCCACGGTACGCCTACTTCCTGTCTACTACAGCCGCGGTTCCGTATGGTCGCTAAGATTTCTTCTGTTTGCATCTTTTGCTGCCGGTTCTAGTTATTTCCACCCAGAGACAGCAAATATTGTGTTACTTCCATTCGTTCTTCATATTTCTCATCAATTTTGTTAATATTACCGTAGTTGTGTTTACAGTAATGTAGTTGATTCGACGCATTACCTACTTGCCTTGTCTTCTGTTAGATAGGTAAAGAAATTAAACAGTTCTCTAGCGTAAAAGCAAATGTACTTAAATACATTGTTTCAAGGGTATAAAGAATAGTATAAAAGTTATGAACTAAAATCACTTACAAATTCGCGACAGCATTAATTTAAAAGAAAACTAAATTATAAATAACGTTTTTTCCTAAACAGATATCAGAATAAAAATGTGCATTTTTATCAAAAGGCAGGGTAGTGGTTTTAAGCTGAACTCAGTTACACTTAAAACACACAATGTTCAATTAATGCATTTCTCACACGATTAAAAACTTACGATCTGCGTAGTGATCCATATGAGCACTAACAAATTTCCGCTAAATTTTAGGTACGCGATAACCACAGAAATCTCAAGGCAAATCTTAGAAATTACAATTATGAATAATTAAATTGGAACGATCACATAGATAAAATGTTGTTGGGTAGACAGACCAAAGACGGATTTTTTGGCAGATCACTTAGAAAATATAACAGACCTGCTAAAGATACTCCTTCACCACGCTTATCCGCCCTTTTCTGAAGTATTGTTTTACGCTGTGGGATCCGCATCAGATAGGATTGACGGGGGACATAGAAAAAGGTCAAAGCAACGCAGCTCGTTTTGTATCAACGCGAAATAAGGGAGAGAGTGCCACAGATATGATAGATGAATTGGGGTGGCATTCGTTAAAACAGAGGCGTTTATCGCTATGGCAGGACCTTCTCACTAAAATTTCAATCACCAACCTTATCCTCAAAGTGTGAAAATATTTTTAACGCCCACCTAAACAGGGAGAAATGATCATCATAATAAAGTGAGATAAGCCAGATTTCGCACGGAAAGATTTAAGTGTTAGTTTTTCCCGCGTGCTGTTCGAGAGTGGAGCGGTAGAGAACTAGCTGGACGATGTTTCAATGAAACCTCTGCCAAGCACTTATTGTGAATTACAGAACAACCATGTAGATGTAGATCATTATATCTGCAATAAACTCAATTAAGGAATATCCACACGTAAATATATATAGTTTAAAATTACACTGAATATGTCTAGCATCTGCATGTGTGCGGCTGGTGCGAGAATAGCTTTAATGTTATGTTACAGTTATGTAACTTGTGTTTTCAAAAGAGACTGCGGTCGAAATGCTACAAATGTTTACTAATGGCAGACAGTCCTGAAAATTTCTTAGTAAGTATCTGCATCTCGGAGGAAGTCCATTGGGAAATACCAAACAGTACTGAAGACTTTCACCAAGGCAGTAAACGTAGAAAGAATCTATAAAAAACCTTAAGACAAGGGAACAGAAAAGGAAATAAAAACAAAACAATTTTAAAACGTTATTCTATCAACTGAAATTAATACAAATTACAAATTTGCATTGCAAGAAAGCAAGGTTTCTGGATAGACGTAGAAGAGAAACGGCCCAAACTATTGTTCTAACAATTGCCTTAAAATCCCCTATCTTTCAGTTTACCGTCGTTTGGTAGTGTATCTATAATGTTAATTATGTTTTTAATGTTAAACTGTCTGTTAGGCGCTAAACTTTGGTCTTCCTAATTTGAATGGTGCTCATACCAGGTTGAAAGCTAGCATAACGCTAGCTGTTGGTTACAAAATTCAACTGCAAGAATTCTAAGAAAATCAGGCTCTGTTTGAAACTATGGTTATTACAAAATCTGGCTACGAACTTTGCGAATAAACTCATTACTTTGAGACTAAAGTCGATTTTCTGTGAAATTTAATTAAAGAAAGAGTCCATTTTCTACACTATTTGGCTTACCTGGGTTGCACTGGATAATGTGCGAACTGCTCTCGTAGCTACGGCGCATCTCGATTACAGTGCTGGAAAATCTAACTACTGAGATACGCAAAGGTGCAATGTGTTCTCTAAAATATTGCTGCCATTCCTTGTTCATAATTTTTGATAATGATTTTAAATAAATTGAAATTTAATTGACTATTGGGATGTGCATACTGAGTGTGGGTTGAATGAACTCAATAGCAATGCTATATCATTTGACTTAATAACATTTAATGAAACTCCAATAACATTTAAGCTTCCTCTGAAATCACGTAACTGTAATTAAAGTATTACAAAAATTAAACTTAACATACATAATCTTTCCTTAAACAAAATTCCAAAATCTAATTCTTGAAACCATTTCTCTCACAATGATCGATAAAGCCTAACAAAAAATAAAAAGCATAATGAGTTCTGATCTGAATGTCTGACGAACCAAGAATGGTGCATTATCAAAAATGGTTCTTATGGCTCTGAGCACTATGGCTCTCAACATCTGAGGTCATCAGTCCCCTAGAACTCAGGACTACTTAAACCTAACTAACCTAAGGACACCACACACATCCACGCCCGAGTCAGGATTCGAACCTGCGGCCGTAGCGGTCGCGCGGTTCCAAACTGAAGCGCCTAGAACCGTTCGGCAACAGCGGCCGGCGCTGCATTACAAGCCGCTGACGCAAATAAAACACACTTAATCATTACCTGTAATCAATTCTTAACAAAGAGTGTAATCGTACAATGTAAAAATCAGTTCTTTTTTTTCCACAGAAAATCTTCCATTAATCCGTTATACAATTCCAAAATATCTACATTGTTTGCTCCTGAATGCTATTAAACCGAAACTTCGACTATTCACATCTAATAACAAAGTTGAAACTTGTCTCCTCTCTTCTTCTCGCGATCAACAGATAAATCTGGCGCACGTCTTTGTAGAACAAATATCACCTCTAACTCATCTCTGTGCAGCGCAGCTTCTCTGTTGCGACTGCGTGCTCATGTCTAAGCAATTCATACCTTAGAAGCGCGATTGCAAACATCCAAAATGAGAAAATTTTCTACGAATACTTACACACACCTTTCAATGTTTGTGATCAATAAGCCCATAGCGAGACTTTAAACAGTGAATATTTGATAAATGGGAATTTAAATTCACGGCCTGGCCCGATATTTCAATACAAAAAGCAGTTCAAGTGAATTGATAGTTTAGTTAGTGTGTCACAAATATACACTCCTTTTCTTTTGCACTACAGTAATTTTATAAAATCTGCTTGACGTGATAATCATTCTGTAATTTTACCACAACTTCTGAGCATGGATCAATTACTTGCTGATGCTATCCGTATTTGTTCAGCTCAATACGTTAAGCTCATTTTCCAGCGACGACTCAATAGGTTCCATTAAACATCACAAAACAGAATTACAAAACCAGCTGGGTCCAAGACAGACATATTATAGAAATCAGCGTATCACACGACAAATAATAAAAAGAAGTTCCTTCAACAAATAACACAGAGGCGAAACAAAATACAGATAAGCTAATCGCTCTTGCTCTGAAAACCAGCGAGAATGACTACACTTCCAGTTAGTTTACCAACAATAATAATAAACCATATAATATATGCGCTTATGGGCGGAAAAAGTGACAATGGGAGTGCATCAGTCATCTCTTAATAGACAATGTCTATAAAACTTCAAGTCCATACAAGCAAAATGGCGGAGCTGAATTAAGAAATTATGTAAGTCTGCAGACTTTTGTCACTGAAGTGCTCAATCTACAATGGACACCACAAGATCCTGAAGATGATCTCAGCAGAGAGGTCTAATTGTCGATTGTTTCGAGGCCGGCCGCTGTGGCCGTGCGGTTCTATGCGCTTCAGTCTGGAACCGCGTGACCGCTACGGTCGCATGCCTCGGCATGGATGTGTGTGATGATCTTAGGTTAGTTAGGTTTAAGTAATTCTATGTTCTAGGGGACTGATGACCTCAAAAGTTAAGTCCCATAGTGCTCAGAGCCATTTGAACCATTTTTGATTGTTTCAAGAAACATCAAGCGGCCAAACAACCCAAAAAACTACAACTTCAACAGAGAAATTGTTCACCTTTGCAGTCAGTTATTCTGCAGTGAAGTCATTCCAGCAACGGCTCTCTTATCGTGTCCTATTCAGAACCATATTACAGAACCGTGACCACAGGGCAGGTCTGGCAGCTAACAACACATTGCCCCTTCCGTTGCTGCCGCATCCCACTGCCGACATCAACAAGCGCTTTCTCTTCGAGGCGACTCTTCCCTGTACTGCATACGATATTCATTTAATGTAAGTTCCTCGACGGGCACTACCACCTAGGAACCTCGAAGTTCATTCCAACAGAAGCAGCCAAAGAGCTCATTTTAAGAAAAGTAGATGCCAGAGGACAAGTCGCAAGGATTGCTGGCGCACAGCACAACATATTTAAGAGAAAACATCTAAGTTACATGGTTGTAATATCCACTTCCTTTCAACCACTTACAGATAAACGTGTGGGACTGTGTACAGGGTTACTGATTAATTGATAACGACCTCTGGGGTTTCAGAAGACGACTGTGCAACAACCACATCACGTACTGAAAATAAGTGCATGCCCTGGATAGAGTATTTCTGCTACTTTTTAACCCACTTTACACGTGCTCAGCGTGGGCGCCGTTCGTCACGCGGCGGCAACCACAAATTTGAGTGGAAGCGCACGTGAGTGCAATTGATTGTTGCCCGGGAATACGCAACGACAGTGGCCCACCTGGGATATTTCTTCATTAGGTTGCCTGTCTACAGGAGCGGACTAACTCGTTGCGACAATATGAGTGGACGACGAGTCTACATATTCTGACACGCCGGACCACTAGCGGTGTCCTCTGCAACTACACCACAGTGCGTACTGCGAATTGAAATAATGGGGAGACGCTGTGTCCGCTATTAGGTGACATTTCTCTGTATCTCTTGCAGTTCCCGCGCAATCATCTGAAACTGCAGTGGTACTTACCCAAATCCTGTGTATCGGTATATGAAGATGAATGATTTCTGAAAACTTAAATACTTTGGAAAAACATTTTAATGAACTTCAAATGGCTCTACGGAGTTATATTTGGCTAAACGTAGCATTTAATGTCGTTGGAACTCAACAATCAACCTCGTGACTTGGACACGTCCTCCAGTTGCTAAGTATCAACTAACACCATTAGGAGAAGGTAGCAGTGTCGTACCATAGCAGTAAATTGTATCGTTTAGAAGAACGTGTGTAACAAACGAAAGTGTAACAGTCTAGGAATCGGCGCTTGGAATGTAGAAAGCCTGAATGCGGAGGAAAGGTAGAAAATCTGTAAAGGGACATGCAAAGGCTCAGTCTAGATATGGCTGAGATTAGTGAAGTGTATGGTCATATCAACAGTAGCAGAAAATGGTATAACAGGTGTAGTATTCCTCATTAATAGGAGCGTAAGCAGATGGTGAGTTACTGTGATCAGCTCAGTGATAGGATTATTCTCATCAAAATCAAAAGCAAACCAACGTCAACGACAATAGTCATGTACACATGCCCACGTCACAAGCAAAAGATGAAGAGAGAGGAACGATATGTATAGACATTACACGGTAATGGTGAATTTAAACGCTATTTTAGGGAAGGGAATGGATGAAACGGTTAAGGGGGAAAATGGGCTCGGTTGTGTGAACGAGAAATTGAAAAGACTGAGTTCTGCAACAGACTTGAGCTAGTAACAGCGAATACACTGTTCCGTAGTCACAAGGGCAGCAGGCATACTTGGAGACGGGCTGGAGAAACATGAAGATTCTAACTGTATCACATCATGGTGAGACAGAGATACCGAAATCAGTTATTGGATTGTAAAGCATACTGGCAGGCAGATACAGGCTCACGCCACAATTTAGTAATGATGAGGAGTAGACTGAAGTTGAAGAGAATCTTTGGGAGAAATCAACGAGGAAAGATGTGGGTAACGGAAGAAATTAGTTTATCGACGAAAGTAAGAAGTACAAAAATCTTTGAAATAAAAGAAGAACACAACAGCATAATCATACAATGAAGGCTTTCACAACCGGATGTTTCAGCTGCCGAGAATTGTTCCGGGTTGTATGGCCGTGGGCCATGGAACTCTTCTATCCCTGACGTTTCGTCCAAAGCTACGTTTGGCATCTTCGGAGGTTCCCCTGGTTGTGCTGAGTCTTGCTGACGACGTTTATTATGTCACTAGTTAATGTAATTTCCTATCTTCATCGCTACTTTTTTTTTATTTATACCTGTAAGCTTTGCGACTTAAGCCATGATCGGAGTCACATTAACAGAACGCCGATACATAGTATCTTGTGTGATTGCCACATACAACTTTCCAGTTCTTGGTACAGTTGTACATCAGTCATAAGGAGTACGACAGTGGCTAAATACCCATAATTCACCTAAGCTGTCAAAGCAGAATATTCCATGAGCACTCGGAAACACACGACACAGTAAGACGCGGCATTCTACTGACGTCTTGTAAAATCCTTCCAATAAATCTTAGACTTCCGCTAGTTTTCCCTGCAATTTATTTTTACGTCAACGCTCGAATTCATTTCACTATTTCTTAGTGTTAACGCTAGATATTTTACAATGTAGGAGGCTACAATAGCTTAGGGTATGTCTCGTAATAGCATTGCATAACATTCATTGTCATTGTTCTTTGCATCATAGTACATACACATTCATTTAGAAAGAGCTGTCATTTGTTACAACATACTGAATCTGCGGTTTCCTTGCAGTGACTGAGCGACGAGACTTGCTGTATACGAGAGCCTCAAGTGCTGTTAGTCTTACCTGATTTTTTTATATTTGTTGAGACAATTAGCAATCCGTTGACATTCGTCTGACGGTGTAGACAACTTTATTTTCGATTCTGTTGAACATCCACATTTCAGGATAACATAGTTTCATTTTCATTTACATTTCTATGCACGCGTGCATTCCGTTTTTTAACCATTTAAAGGGCTCCGGAATGGTTCAAAGCATGAAAAGTTCAATTTTTACGTTTTTGCATTTTTAAAATTTACAGTCTTTCACCCTTCAATTGATATGTAAGATGTATTCAGTGTAGTGTGATCGGTCTGGAACACTCAATAAAAGAATTTGCCAGCGAAATGGAACTGAAGTGTGGTAAGTGTTCATATATTACCACGTTTAGGAATAGTGTGCAGTTACTCCAAATGTAGAAAATGGTAGCAAAATCTATGAAAACAACATTAGATTTGTTTACGCATTGCGTACAATTGGTAAGGGTGCTACTGCAGGTGTACACTCCTGGAAATGGAAAAAAGAACACATTGACACCGGTGTGTCAGACCCACCATACCTGCTCCGGACACTGCGAGAGGGCTGTACAAGCAATGATCACACGCACGGCACAGCGGACACACCACGAACCGCGGTGTTGACCGTCGAATGGCGCTAGCTGCGCAGCATTTGTGCACCGCCGCCGTCAGTGTCAGCCAGTTTGCCGTGGCATACGGAGCTCCATCGCTGTCTTTAACCCTGGTAGCATGCCGCGACAGCGTGGACGTGAACCGTATGTGCAGTTGACCGACTTTGAGCGAGGACGTGTAGTGGGCATGCGGGAGGCCGGGTGGACATACCGCCGAATTGCTCAACACGTGGGGCGTGAGGTCTCCACAGTACATCGATGTTGTCGCCAGTGGTCGGCGGAAGGTGCACGTGCCCGTCGACCTGGGACCGGACCGCAGCGACGCACGGATCCACGCCAAGACCGTAGGATCCTACGCAGTACCGTAGGGGACCGCACCGCCACTTCCCAGCAAATTAGGGACACTTGCTCCTGGGGTATCGGCGAGGACCATTCGCAACCGTCTCCATGAAGTTGGGCTACGGTCCCGCACACCGTTAGGCCGTCTTCCGCTCACGCCCCAACATCGTGCAGCCCGCCTCCAGTGGTGTCGCGACAGGCGTGAATGGAAGGACGAATGGAGACGTGTCGTCTTCAGCGATGAGAGTCGCTTCTGCCTTGGTGCCAATGATGGTCGTATGCGTGTTTGGCGCCGTGCAGGTGAGCGCCACAATCAGGACTGCATACGACCGAGGCACACAGGGCCAACTCCCGGCATCATGGTGTGGGGAGCGATCTCCTACACTGGCCGTACACCTCTGGTGATCGTCGAGGGGACACTGAATAGTGCACGGTACATCCAAACCGTCATCGAACCTATCGTTCTACCATTCCTAGAACGGCAAGGGAACTTCCTGTTCCAACAGGACAATGCACGTCCGCATGTATCCCGTGCCACCCAACGTGCTCTAGAAGGTGTAAGTCAACTACCCTGGCCAGCAAGATCTCCGGATCTGTCCCCCATTGAGCATGTTTGGGACTGGATGAAGCGTCGTCTCACGCGGTCTGCACGTCCAGCACGAACGCTGGTCCAACTGAGGCACCAGGTGGAAATGGCATGGCAAGCCGTTCCACAGGACTACATCCAGCATCTCTACGATCGTCTCCATGGGAGAATAGCAGCTTGCATTGCTGCTAAAGGTGGATATACACTGTACTAGTGCCGACATTGTGCATGCTCTGTTGCCTGTGTCTATGTGCCTGTGGTTCTGTCAGTGTGATCATGTGATGTATCTGACCCCAGGAATGTGTCAATAAAGTTTCCCCTTCCTGGGACAATGAATTCACGGTGTTCTTATTTCAATTTCCAGGAGTGTAGTTTACTGTGGCATAATGAATCTTCCTAATCCTCCAACCAAATTCACGAACTATAATAGATTAATAGAGTCTAAAGCAGAAGATGTCTGTGTAGAATTTATTAAGAAAGCTGTGTAAGAGGCAGTAATGTAAAACTGCGGTAACAGAGAGTCGACTGCAGCATTCAATGGTAGCTGGTATAAACGGGGACACACATGTCTTCATGGTCTAGTATCTGAAACCAATATGTATACTGGAAGGGCTTTAGATGTAGCGCTAATATTTATATGTTGTGGGTGACCACAAAAAAAAAAAATGAAAGTGCATATGAAAATAATTCCACAGCCGACTGTAGTGGCAGTGCTGTAGGAATGGAAGTGGCTGGCGTTGCTAGTACATTCCAGCGTTCTGTCACGCGTGATAAAGTGCGATATGTGAATTACATTGGTGACGCTGATTCTAAAAGTTTCAAGCATATTTAAGAGTTAAAGGTCTATGGTGATGATGTTGAAGTGCAGAAACTGGATTATATTGCACATGTGCAGGAACGAATGAGATCAAGACTTCGACGACTGAAAGCTTCGTACAAAAAACAAAAGCTCAGTGATGGTAAAGGGTTGGATGGGAAGGTTAACTGACGGTGTGATTGTCAAAATACAAAACTATTATGGAATGGCTACTAGGCGAAACATACACGATGTCGACGAAACGAAGAAGGCTGTTTGGTCTCTGTTTTTTAATACTTTTTCAACCTATCCGATGCACGTCATTACTTGTCCCAAAGGAGAAAACAGTTGGTGTAAGCACAACAAGGGATTGCTAACACGTCATTTGTACACTCATAAACATAGTCTGTCTGATTCGGTAATGGAGGTGATGAAATTTATTTCAGAGACTTAGCAGCACCTGAACTGTTGAAAAAGTGTGTCCATGAAAAAACTCAAAACTCCAATGAAAGTGTAAATAGTGTTGTGTGGTCAAGACTCGCCAAGACTGTCTTTGTTGGAAAAGAAAGACTTCACTTTGGTATGTACGATGCTGTTGCTACATTCAGTGATGGCATCGTTGTGAGGTACAAAGTATTTCGAAATGTGGGAATGAAGATAGTCTTCAACATGGTACGAACAATGCTTGTTTTCGACAAGGAACGTCTTCGGTCTGCTGACAGGGCTGTAAATAGCTATAAACACAAGCCAGAGTAAACAGGAGGAGGACAAAGAGGAAGCTGGAGGATGAGTTTGCAGAAAATGAAGATAATCCATCCTATGGATTTGGAATGCATTAAAAAGGAAATCCAAACTTAGTTACCCGATTCCAAGAACTTTACTTTTTTCATATAAGTTACACGTTTTCTCAGGATCTATCAAACGAATTTGCTTCAAATTTTCAAGAAATGTTACACAGTTCCTTCTGCGTAACTTAACACAGCCTTTTCCCCAAAAACCAGTATATTATTGAATTTATAAACAAAAAATAGCACAAAAAACTAGTGAACTTTCATTGCAATAGAAAAAATCATCTATATCAACTGAATTCAAATTTTCGAAAATCCCGATGTTTCGTTGTAGCCAATATTCCAATAAATAACCTGTAAAATGTTCAACTTCTTAGCTCAAATACTTTCTGAGGAAACATGTAATACATAAGCGTTATTTTAGCATTGAAAAGATAGTGCTCTCTGGAGTCCCTTAAATGATACGGGTAATATTAAAAAGTCGCTACCCTGCTTTTGCATTTAAGATCTCTCTCTCTTTTCAAATATTTTCGGCGCTGTCATGGAATGTCGTGGGAGCTCGTTAGTGAATATAGGCCATATAATTACATTAGAAAGTGCAACAGAATTTGAAAGTAACGACTTCACACAATACGCAGGGAATGGATCGCTTGAAAATTTTCTATTCAAGGAAAGCGGGTTACTAGAAGTGATCTTACAGTGCGAGTGGAATGATGGCAGTATGCACTTGGGAGAAAGTTGTATTGGTCTTCTGCGCAGAGACAGGTTTCATGCATCTCTCCATGCCACTCTATCCTGTCAAGCATCTTCATATCCAAATAACTACTGCAACCTACATCCTTCTAAATCTGCTTACTATATTCGTTTCTTGGTCTCCCTCTACGATTTCTACTCTCCACACTTCCCGCCAATACCAAACCGGTGATCCCTTCATGCATCAGAATGTTCCCTACCAACCGATCCCTTCATCTAGTCAAGTTTTGCCACAAAGTTCCCAATTCTCTTCAGTACCTCCTCATTAGTTACGTGATCTATCAATCTAATCTTCAGCATTCTCCTGTTGTACAACATTTCGAAAACTTCTATTCTTTTATTGTCAAAACTAGTTATTGTCCAGGTGCCAGTTTCATACATAAATACGCTCCATACAAATACTTTCGTAAAACCCTTCTTGACACTTAAATCTATACTCGATGTTAACAAATTTCTCTTCTTCAGAAACGCTTTCCTTGCCATAGACAGTCTACATTTTATATCCTCCCTACTTCGACAGTCATTTTGCTTCCCAAATAGCAAAACACTTTAACTATTTTAAGTATCTCATTTGCCAATCTCATTCCCTCAGACCATCCGATTTAATTCGATTGCATTCCATTTTCCATGTTGCTTTTGTTAATGTTCATCTTATACCCTCCTTTCAAGACAATGTCCATTCCGTTCAGCTGCTCTTCCAGATCCTTCGCTGTGTCTGATGGAATTACAATGTCATCGGAAAACCTCAAAGTTTTTATTTCTTCTCCATGGATTTTAATTCCTACTCCAAATTTTTTATTTGTTTCCTTTACTGCTTGCACAATATACTGATTGAATAACATCGGGGATAGGCTACAGCTCTGTCTCCAACTACAGCTACCCTTTCGTGGCCCTCGACTCCTATAACTGCCATCTGGTTTCTGTAACAATTGTAAATAGCCTTTCGCTCCATTTTGCCCCTGCCACTTTCAGAATTTGCCACATTCTACAAAGCTTTCTCTAAGTCTACAAATGTTAGAAACGTAGGATTGCCCTTTTTTAACCTATCTTTTAAGGTAAGTCGTAGGGTCAGTATTGTCTCACGTGTTCCAACATTTGTACGGAATCAAAACTGATCTTCACCGAGATTACATCCTTCTTGAAGTTTGAGGGTACTTCGCCAGTTTCATATATCTTGCTCACCAGATGGAAGAGTTTTGTCATGGCTGGCTCTCCCAAGGCTATCAGTGGTTCTAATGGAATGTTGTCTACTCCCTGGGTCTTGTTTCGGCTTGGGTCTTTCAGTGATCTGCCAAATTCTTCATATCTCCCATTTCATCGTCATCTCCCTATTCGTCCCTGTCCATAATAACGCCCTCAAGTACATCGCTATTGTATAGACCCTCTATATACTCCTTTCATCTTTCTTCATTCCCTTCTTTGCTTAGTACTGATTTTCAATCTGCGCTCTTTATATTCGTGTAGGTGATTCTCTTTTCTCCAAAGGTCTCTTTAATTTTTGTGTAGGCAGTATCTATCTTACCCTTAGTGATACATGCTTCTACATCATTACATTTGACCGCTAGCCATCCCCGTTCAGCCATTTTGCACTTCCTGTCGATCTCATTTTTGAGACGTCTGTATCCCTTTTCCCTTGCTTTATTTATTGCTTTTTAAAAATATTTTCTCCTGACATCATTTAAATTCAATACATTTTCTGTTACCCGTATATTTCTTCTAGCCCTCGTCTTTTTAGCTACTAGATCTTCTCCTGCCTTCACTATTTCATCTCTCAAAGCTATCCATTGTTTTTCTACTGTATTTCTCTCGCCTGTTCTTGTCAATCGTTCCCTAATGTTCTCTCTGAAACACTCTAAGCCTCTATATCTTTCGTTTTATCCAGGTACCAGCTCCTGAAATTCCAATTTTTCTGCAGTTTCTTCAGTTTTAATGTACAGTTCATAATCAACATATTTTGGTCAGAGTCCTCATCTGCCCCTGAAAATGTCGTACAATTTAAAACCTGGTTCCCAAATCTCTCTCTTACCATTATATAATATATCTGAAACCTTCCAGTGTCTCCAGGCCCCTTTCATCTTCCTCCATGATTCTTGAAACAAGTGTCTGCTATGATTAATTTATGCCCTGTACAAAATTCTAGCAGGCGGCTTCTTCTTTCATTCCTTACCCCCATTCCATATTCATCTGATACTTTTCCTTCTCTGCCTTTTCCTAATATCGAATTCCAGTCCCCATTACTGTTAAATTTTCGTTTACTTTAACTATTTGAATAATTTCTTTCATGTCATCATACATTTCTTCAATCCCTTCATCATCTTCGGAGCTAGTTGCCATACAAACTTCTCCTACTATGGTAGGCGTGGCTTCGTGTGTATCCTGGCTACAATAATGCGTTCACTATGCTGTTCTTAATAGCTTATCTGCGTTCCTATTATTAAACCTACTCCTTCATTACCCCTATTTGATTTTGTATTTATAACCCTGTATTCGCCTGACCAGAAGTCCTGTTCCTCTTGCCACCGAATTTCACTAATTCCCACCATATCAAGCTTTAACGTGGGTTGCCTTGATGAGGAAGGGAGTTGGAAAGGCAACACTTGAAGTCATCCAGGCAATGTACGGAAAAAGCTCTAGTTGTGTGCAGACACCAGTTGGAAGAACTGAATGGCTTAAGAATGTTACGGGAGTAGGACAAGGATTTATAGTGGTGATGGATGAAATAGTCAAAGAGACGAAAGAAGCCCATAGAGGAAGGTGGATGAAGCTGTTACTATTTGCTGATGACATTGTCGTGTGGGTAACAATCAGTAAGGAGGTACAAAAACAAATAGACATCCTAAAATGTAAGGTCGAGAAATATGGAATAAAATTTGGTGTGGAGAAAAGCAAAACCATGGTGGTAACCAGAGGGGATAGAGAGGACAAGGGACAAATTCATATTAACGGACGGGATATTGAAACAGTGGACAACTTTAAATATTTGGGAAGTGTATTAATGGGGAATGCTCGTTTGGAGACAGAAATTAACAAAAGAATACAACAGAGTTGTATACTTTGCCAGTGTGTGAGAGGCTTGGTGTAGGGAAGGGAAGTGCCAAAGAGATGCTAGCTGGTGCTATACAAGACTTACTTCACACCCATACTAATTTACGGCTCAGAGACTTGGACTATGCCTATAAGAGAGGAGAGTAGGATAAAATCCAGTGACATGAAGTTTCTGAGAAATATGCTAGGTAAGACGAGGAGAGACAGAGTGAGAAATGAAGATGTTCGGAAGGAAATTGTATTCGAGAAGTTGACTGAGAAAATTGAAAAGAATAGATTAAAATGGTTTGGGCATATAAAGAGGATGGGATAGGGAAGAATACCAAGAAGAATGATGGAGTTCAAGATTGAAGGCAAGAAGCCAAGATGAAGACCGAGAACAAGGTGGAGTGATACAATAAAGATGAGTTTAAGAAGGAGAATCCTGCTATGGAACCAAATTGTGAAAGAAGAATGGTGGAAACACCAAATAAAGTGGTGAAATACCATTGATACCCGAACCCGACCAGATGTTGGATAGAGGGGAAATGAAGATGATGGTGATGTAACTAACTATCGATTTCCAGTTTTAAATTTTCTAACCTACCTGCCCGATTGAGAGATCTAACATTCGATGCTCCGATCCGTTGAGCTCCAGTTTTATTTCTGCTGATAACGACGTCCTCCTGAGTAGTCCCCGCCTGAAGATCCGAATGCCGGACTATTTTACCCCGGAATATTTTATCCAAGAGGACGCAATCATCATTTAACCATACAGTAAATCTATATGTCCTCGGAAATATTACGGTTGTAGTTTCCCCTTGCTTTCAGCCGTTCGCAGTACCAGCACAGCAAGGCCGCTTTGGTTAGTGTTACAAGGCCAGACTAGTCAATCATCCAGACTGTTTCAGCTGCAACTACTGAAAAGGCTGCTGCCTCTCTTCAGGAAACACACGTTTGTCTGGCCTCTCAACAGATACCCCTCCGTTGTGGTTGCACCAACGGTACGGCCATCTGTATCGCTGAGGGACGCAAAACTCCCCACCAACGGCAAGGTTCATGGTTCATTGGGGAAGGGTGGGGGGGGGGGGGGTTATGAGCATTGAATTTGCTTCCACGAGATCTAAAATTCACTGTCTTTCATGCTCACTTGTCTGAACTCAATCAGCAAGTTTCAAAGTAAGAAAAAATTATTATAATTTTTCCTTAGAAGGCAGGAGGTGGGGGTGATATTTCAACACATATCAGGATTGGTAAAGTATACAGGGTGTTATAAAAAAATACGGCCAAACTTTCAGGAAACATTCCTCACACAAAAATAATGAAAAGATGTTACGTGGACATGTGTATGGAAACGCATAATTTCCATGTTAGAGCTCATTTTAGTTTCGTCATTATGTACTGTACTTCCTCGATTCACCGCCATGATTTCATACGGGATTCTCTACCTGTGCTGCTAGAACATCTGCCTTTACAAGTACGGCACAACATAGCTCCTGCACATTTCAGTCGAAGTGTTCGTACGCTTCTCAACAACAGATTCGGTGACCGATGGATTGGTAGAGGCGGATCAATTCCATGGCCTCCACGCTCTCCTGACCTCAACCCTCTCGACTTTCTTTTATGGGGGCATTTGAAAGCTCTTGTCTACGCAACCCCGGTACCAAATGTAGAGACTCTTCGTGCTCGTATTGTGGACGGCTGTGATACAATACGCCATTCTCCAGGGCTGCATCAGCGCATCAAGGATTCCATGAGGCGGAGGGTGGATGCATGTATCCTCGCTAACGGGGGAGATTTTGAACATTTCCTGTAACAAAGTGTTTGAAGTCACGCTGGTACGTTCTGTTACTGTGTGTTTCAATTCCATCATTAAGGTGATTTGAAGAGAAGTAATAAAATGAGCTCTAACATGGAAAGTAAGCATTTCTGGACACATGTCCACATAACATATTTTCTTACTTTGTGTGTGAGGAATGTTTCCTGAAAGTTCGGACGTACCTTTTTGTAACACCCTGTAGTAACGTGGATGCATCAGGGAACGTAATAAGCTCCAATTATCGCAATATCCTCACATTTACATCAAATAAACAAATGAAACTACAAGAGATGGGAGCACAACTAATGGATAGCATCACCACAGGAGAAGGAAACAAGACCAACTTATTTCACCTTAGTGGTGGAAATTCTGATGATCAGTAGTGATTCTTAGAATTAATGAAGTCTTCACTGGCTTGCCTGCATTCATAACGTTCAAAGACTAGAGTAAAGAACTGTGGCATGGCAACATTATCGCCGAGCTGACAACTCAAAACCATTCCTCGAAAAAACCGAGAAAATTAATAAAAGTCGTCAAATGCAAATTTAGATATCAACCCTGGTATAATTCTGCTGAGCTTCGAAACATATGATTCACAGCTAAAGTGACAATTTTATCCATGGGAGCACACTCATGCCTTGCAAGAGGAAAGGCAGCAGATCTCAGAAAGATTCCACACTGCGTATGCTACTAATGTGTATCGATACTCTTGAAGGGCAAATTAACGTAACTCGATAAATATTTATATCGGATTGTGATTGTGAATGAATGTCGTGCGACTAGGGCCTCCCGTCGGGTAGACCGTTCGCCGGGTGCAAGTCATTCGATTTGACGCCACTTCGGCGACTTGCGCGTCGATGGGGATGAAATGATGATGATAGGACAACACAACAGACAGTCCCTGTGCGGAGAAAATCTCCGATCCAGACGGAAATCAAATCCGGGCCCTTAGGACTGACATTCTGTCGCGCTGACCACTCTAGCTACAGGGGGCGGACGGACTGTGATTTAACTGAACCGATACTACTCAGATTCAACTCTCAATAAAAGTGGTCATACGAACATACTCACCCTGTAATTAAACTTTGTAGAAAGCCAGCTCAGTCCTCACATGACAGGCGCATCCTTACAGAGTGAGCCAGTCACAGGAACGCTCTGGCGGTTCCGGATGCTCACTCAAATCTGTGGGCAACAGGACAGCACCCCAAACTTTCCCACCAAAGCGTAACAGAGAAATTTCGAATAGGAAACTCGGCAGAACTTTGCATAGTTTCCTGCACGTGCGTTAACCTGGTCAGTCCCCGGGGCATACTTTTTGAAGAGAGCGGGAAGCTCGTTGCCTAAAGTCAGCTAAACCCACAAACCAGGTGTGACAAATAAGATTCATCTAAAAATTACAGCTCCTGCAGAAAAAATAAAGAAGACAAGCTACTTCCATTCTCTTGTTACAAACAACTGCCCAGGTACTCGTTCACCCACAAATTATAGATCTCTGTCTTGATGAGTATTATAATAAAATAATGACGCAGGCTTTATATGTGAAATATAGTGAAATGAAATTAAATTACAGTGGTTCCATACCCAATCATTTTCTCAATTCTCATTTTATGCAAAGTAAACTTCAGCGGGTTCATCTTCCAGGTTAACTGGCCGTAACTTTGGCATTGTTGAGAAATAATACTCGAAAGAGGCCTGGTACTCTAACGTATCAATATTCACAGTAGTTTCAATGAGCAGTGTGAATAACTTTTTTATGTTTCTAAGTCGGTAGAATTGAGATATTAGCAAACAAATGAGTAATGCTATGAAAGGTTTCCCGATTGCTTTGAGTCATTCGTCTTCATACCTGCTTTCTTTTTCAGCTAGAGTTTATGCATGTACTCTTCTGCTATAAACTTCGGTAATTTCAATTCACATTGTAGACAATAAAATCAACATTAGAGCTGTTTTTAAGCATATTTGCATCTAGTTTTGACCCGTAAGCGAATAAATTGTAGTGTATTAAATTTACAGTTACATCCAATTTTACTGATGCTTCTTCTAATGGGGAATGAACATTGCTGATAATATTGTTCCGCAAATTATTTCATAAATATTAACCGCTCAGAGAATGTAAATTACGCCCGCTCTCAGTGGATGTATCCGATGACTACTGAAAATAGGCAATATGTAGAAAACAGTTTATTCACATACCTGAATGTTATAGGGACATTATTTATGCTTTTAGTTTGGTTTTCATATGTAGAGGGACCATAATAACATCAGTGAATATTTATTTTATATCTTTGAATTCATGGAGGTGGCATAGATGAAGTGCTGGCTGATCATGTGATGAACTGCAGGGAAGTTGTGGGGCGTCGGGTAAAAGTGAATCATTTGTTTGTTCGCCGTTTTGCTCACGCGAGCCTGGAAACTAATTTTGTGGTCAGCCAGAAAGTGAAGGGGAACATACTGACCTTAGTTTCCAGTCTGTACGGCCAGATTCTGGTCCAGCACACTGAAAGAAAAGTTTCTGTTCTATTTCTTTTCGCGATCAGGACTATGATTTTAAATAAAAGTATAAAGTTTCAATCAAAATTGTATTGCGGAAATTCACTATTTTCAATTTAAAGGAAGTCTTTCTATTCTGACAGCACATTTAGCAGTTCAGAGGTGACCTCTACGGTACGTTCCTACCAGATTGTCATTCGCCCTGACTAAAATTACTCAATGAAAGTTTGCAAAAAATGTCCAAAATTAATGCTCGCCATAAAAGTGGAAATAAAGTCACCAATTACCACGCGGATTTGGTAATTACAAGGGCAGCACACTAACAGTTACTATGGCGAATTCTAAGCGACCAAAGACGGTGTACAGTCCTCGCGAGTTCACTATCCGTTTTTACTGCAAAATACACGCTTTGTCACAGTTCGGCTCTGACGTCATCCGAGGCAGAGCGCGATCCGACGTTTAACACACGTGGATCTTACCGTAGCTGAGTGCGAAGTGAACCTTACTACTGCCTCTCGGGCTGTATTTATATAGTGCCGAAGCGGACGGCCAGGGGAACATCTGTTGTCTACGGCTATCTGCATACTGCGTCAGCCTCCGAACGACCGCTTTCTCGGGCACATAAACTTTAGTAATATAGTTATAAATTAATTCAGAAACTTGTTAATTTTACTTGTATACAGTTAAGCTGTTTGAAGGCACAGAAAAAGTTTCAACTCGCTTTGCCTTCTAGAATTTTCATAGAGGAACTAACGGTAGATCGTTACCTCTGAACCACATCTTTACTAGAACTTATGTCAGCAGTTATTAATACTACAACTCTCAAATTTGGGGTAGCTCTATCACTTGTTGTGTTCTATCATCCAGTTTAACCAAAATTCTCTATCATTAAAATCACAGGTACTCAATCTACAACAATTTGGGTACATTTTAGTTACAAAATTGGTTTTTTCCTTAATTACGCACAAACTATAAGAGGTAGCTTAACATGGTTTCCAGTTATTATTTTTGGAGTGAACTGAAGCATAAAACAAATTTTCATGTTTGTAAGTCCATTATTTAGCGCCCCTGTTTTTTCCTAAATATGTGAATTCCGGTGTTAATTTTTGTTATATGGTTTTGGAAACCTGTCCCATTTACTTATGAGCTCTAACTGCACCTTCTGAACAAATTCTGGTTTTCTAGCTTCATTATTTAGCGCCACTTATTTTTCTCTTAAAACGGCATTTTTACGTAAACTATTAAGTGTAGAACATAAACACTTGGTATTTGTAACATTATAACACTAAACTAAATTTTAACATAGTTTTAAACATAAATTCTGATTTTTAATTTCATACTTAATTGCGGTGCAATACTTGTGCACTACGCGCAGACTCGTTAAGGTGACGGGCCGCTTCTAGCAGTGAACTGGGGTAAGTCCCGACACACCCGCTCGCCTCTGTATCTCAGAAATGATACAGCGCGTGGCTTGCTTCAAAGTGGTTGCAGTAGAACACGAAGAAGGAAGGAGACTGATGGAGATGATGTCGCTACTATTACTAAAGTTTGAAACACTAATAACTGAAGATAGTTTGGGTAACACACTGGCAAGTGGACAAGTGGGTGAAATGTCTAACACAGATGCAGCAGTTAGGGTAGACTGCTTGTCTGTGCTTGAAGAGCCGGCCGCAGTGGACGAGCGGTTCTAGGCGCTCCAGTCTGGAACCGCGCGACCTCTACGGTCGCAGGTTCGAATCCTGCCTCGGGCATGGATGTGTGTGATGTCCTTAGGTTAGTTAGGTTTAAGTAGTTCTAGGGGACTGATTACCTCAGATGTTAAGTCCTATAGTGCTTAGAGCCATTTTGAGCTTGAAGAGGCACTTTATGAAAGCCCGGTTCTGACTCTGCTACTGATTTGGATAGAAACTGGGATTTATTTGCCTGGTCAGTTGGTTGTGAACCCCAGTCCTTTGGGAAATTATTATTAAATTATTATTAACTGATGCCAAACCATTCGATATTTTAATTTATTCGCATCAAAGGGTGTAACACCGCGGTACCAACCTTTCGTGCCAGCGCACTCTCATAGACACTCTTTCATGTGGTGGCCAGTTACGTTAATACGACGGAACACAGAACAGTACCTTACCTTTTAACATCCTTCACTTACAACAGCTCAAAACTACGACTTCCTAGAAACGTATTACGGCAAAGCGGGAACCACTGTAACGTGGCATGCGCCTACGTTTACCATCGAGTACACACACTTCTGTCTCACCACTTCAGAACTGCAAATATGTTCAACGCGTATCGGAAATCCAGGAAGTCGGTATCTGCTTGTTCACCTGCTTCTAATATTTTTGGTCAAATGTTTGAGCAGAGGGAAAATGTGGGTGCATAGAAATTGCACGATGGATTTTTGCCTGAATTTTCATGGCCAAACGAAGAGTTAGAAATGGACAAATGTGATATCTAAATGATCAACGTGAAGTATAATTTTGCGGTAATAGGTCCAATTTAGTTATTTGGGAGAAAATGTAAATATTTCACGAACAGCTGCTGCTAGCCATGAAAAAGGCATTTTGAGCATGAAAAGATGCTTTTATGTAGAAACTGCGAAATTCTTTCTTTCGTTTTGAAGCAAATATAAAAAAAACAGCATAAAATGATACTTCTCATTTCTCTTCATTCGCAACGTCCTAATGATGATAGAATAGTTATTTTTATATATTATACTTAATACTTCTTAAACAAAACCCGAAAAAGAAAAAAGCAGTCTGAAAAAATACGGTCAAGTCTTACATGAAATGATTAGTCCAAAACTAAGAAGTAAAATAAATGAGTGAAAAGAAATTGCCACAATCCACTTGCTGTACATAATTTCGAACAACATTCAAAGGCACGTCCATTTTTTTTTCTAATCTATTTTCTTTCCTTTTCTGATAAATTATTTCACAAAACATTTGATTGGTTTTTATTTTTTTTATTTTGATAGCTAGTTTTGAAAGAGCGGTCTGTGTTCATCAAGAACCCATTTGTTTCATTTAGACTAATAGTTTTAGATGGGCGTATTTTTAGATGGACTTATTTTCCTCCAGCCCCTTTATAATGTTCTAGCTTTAAATAATCCGTGAGACTCTGTGAGTTCAGTGTATTGGTCTGCAAATCTGTACATCTTTTCGTCTAACCTCCTTAAAACAGAAGCGACTTACGCTACTATCCAGTTATACAGTACTGATAATTTTCTAAAGTACGACCTCCCGATAAGTTGTGTGTTGTTGCTAGTACATGCAAAGACCCAACAGTATGTGCAGCGCAATGTTCTGTCGTTCATTATTTACGTACAACATTAAAATGGTTGGCGATACTTTATAAAACAGATTTTGTTACGCCTGAGCTATGGATGAGATTGTGTTTTTTTTCTGTTCTAGGTGAGTCACAGTGGCCGACATGCGCGACCGCTAAGTACATCAATGGTATGTGATGTAGTTTCTGTTTAACTATGTTAAGATATCAGTTAGCTTCTCATTTCTCTGTTTTCATGTTAATTTATGTTCTTCATTGTATTTCGTGATTACATCGACTTTATCCTATTTGACCTCGCCCTACAAGTGATGTAAACTGTCTACAAAAAAGTAAAGCATCTAGACGGGGAGGAGGAAACCAAATGAAACTCCACGAGCTTAGATGGTAAGATGTTATTGCAGTGATCACAAAATCGAGTCAAATTTACAAAGATATTTGCAGAATAAGCCCACCAATCTATATGACGTTGTACCCCTTCTGCCCTGGATGCGTACACTGATGCGACTGGGAAGGGTATTGCAAAACAGCTATATCCCCTCCTGAGTCAAGATGGCCCACACTTTTTGTAACTGGGCCAGCTGAGGTGGCCGTGCGGTTCTAGGCGCTGCAATCCGGAACCGCGGGACTGCTACGGTCGCAGGTTGGAATCCTGCCTCGGGCGTGGATGTGTGTGATGTCCTTAGGTTAGTTAGGTTTAAGTAGTTCTAAGTTCTAGGGGACTGGGACCTAAGATGTTAAGTCCCATAGTGCTCAGCGCCATTTGAACCATTTTTTTGTAACTGGTGCTTGATATCGTGGATACTGTCACTGAGACGGAGATGACATCCGAGCTAGTCCCACACATGAGGGACCGGTCTGGAGATCTTGTCGGCCACCGCGCAGACAGTTCATAGAGACACGTGCCATATGTTAATGAGCATTGTCCTGTTGGAAAATGGCACAGCGACATTGTCGCATGAAAGGGTGCCCGAGACGTACCGTTCTGCCCTCATTGTTCCCTCAGTCACTACCACTCGTGACCTGAAATCATATACAATGGCTCACCACATCACGACACCGTCAGTAAAACCACTGAGCCCCTCCAAAACACTGGAAGAGGATCGCAGCCATATTCACCGATGATGATGATACTGGATAGCTCACAATCGTGATTCATTAACGAACACGATTCAGCCTACTCACTGGTTTTGCACGATTTCTTCTGGTGACAAACAGACCCGAACTATTTGAAGCAGTTAATGCAGAACAGGGAATCAGCGATCATAAAGCGGTTACTGCATCGATGATTTCAGCCGTAAATACAAATATTAAAAAAGGTAGGAAGATTTTTCTGTTTAGCAAAAGTGACAAAAAGCAGATTACAGAGTACCTGAAGGCTCAACACAACAGTTTTGTCTCAAGTACAGATAGTGTTGAGGATCAGTGGACAAAGTTCAAAACCATCGTACAATATGCGTTAGATCAGTATGTGCCAAGCAAGATCGTAAGAGATGGGAAAGAGCCACCGTGGCACAACAACCGAGTTAGAAAACTGCTGCGGAAGCAAAGGGAACTTCACAGCAAATATAAACATAGCCAAAGCCTTGCAGACAAACAAAAATTACGCGAAGCGAAATGTAGTGTGAGGAGGGCTATGCGAGAGGTGTTCAATGAATTCGAAAGTAAAGTTCTATGTACTGACTTGGCAGAAAATCCTAAGAAATTTTGGTCCTATGTCAATGCGGTAGGTAGATCAAAACAAAATGTCCAGGCACTCTGTGACCAAAATGGTACTGAAACAGAGGATGACAGACTAAAGGCCGAAATACTAAATGTCTTCTTCCAAAGCTGTTTCACAGAGGAAGACTGCACTGTGCTTCCATCTCTAGATTGTCGCACAGTTGACAAAATGGTAGATATCGAAATAGACGACAGAGGGATAGAGAAACAATTAAAATCGCTCAAAAGAGGAAAGGCCGCTGGACCTGATGGGATACCAGTTCGATTTTACACAAAGAGTACGCGAACCAACTTGCCCCCCTTCTTGCAGCGGTGTACCGTAGGTCTCTAGAAGAGCGAAGCGTTCCAAAGGATTGGAAAAGGGCACAGGTCATCCCCGTTTTCAAGAAGGGACGTCGAACAAATGTGCAGAACTATAGACCTATATCTCTAACGTCGATCAGTTGTAGAATTTTGGAACACGTATTATGTTCGAGTATAATGTCTTTTCTGGAGACTAGAAATCTACTCTGTACGAATCAGCATGGGTTTCGAAAAAGACGGTCGTGTGAAACCCAGCTCGCGCTATTCCTCCACGAGACTCAGAGGGCCTTAGACACAGGTTCACAGGTAGATGCCGTGTTTCTTGACTTCCGCAAGGCGTTTGACAGAGTTCCCCACAGTCGTTTAATGAACAAAGTAAGACCATACGGACTATCAGACCAATTGTGTGATTGGATTGAAGAGTTCCTAGATAACAGAACGCAGCATGTCATTCTCAATGGAGAGAAGTCTTCCGAAGTAAGAGTGATTTCAGGTGTGCCGCAGGGGAGTGTCACAGTACCGTTGCTATTCACAATATACATAAATGACCTGGTGGATGACATCGGAAGTTCACTGAGGCTTTTTGCAGATGATGCTGTGGTGTATCGAGAGGTTGCAACAATGGAAAATTGTACTGAAATGCAGGAGGATCTGCAGCGAATTGACGCATGGTGCACGGAATGGCAATTGAATCTCAATGTAGACACGTGTAATGTGATGCGAATACATAGAAAGATAGGTCCCTTATCATTTAGCTACAAAATAGCAGGTCAGCAACTGGAAGCAGTTAATTCCATAAATTATCTGGGAGTACACATTAGGAGTGATTTAAAATGCAATGATCATATAAAGTTGATCGTCGGTAAAGCAGATGCCAGACTGAGACTCATTGGAAGAATCCTAAGGAAATGCAATCCGACAACAAAGGAAGTAGGTTACAGTACGCTTGTTCGCCCACTGCTTGAATACTGCTCAGCAGTGTGGGATCCGCACCAGATAGGGTTGATTGAAGAGATAGAGAAGATCCAACGGAGAGCAGCGCGCTTCGCTGCAGGATCATTTAGTAATCGCGAAAGCGTTACGGAGATGATAGATAAACTCTAGTGGAAGACTCTGCAGGAGAGACGCTCAGTAGCCCGGTACGGGCTTTTGTTAAAGTTTCGAGAACATACCTTCACCGAAGAGTCAAGCAGTATATTGCTCCCTCCTACGTATATATCGCGAAGAGACCATGAGGATAAAATCAGAGAGATTAGAGCCCACACAGAAGCTTACCGACAATCCTTCTTTCCACGAACAATACGAGGTTGGAATAGAAGGGAGAAACGATAGAGGTTCGCAGGGTACCCTCCGGCACTCACCGTCAGGTGGCTTGCGGAGTATGGATGTAATTGTAGATGTAGATTTCCGATCACGGGACCGCTCCTAACGTAGCCGTTTGTGTAGTTGTCTTAATGGCAGTTGCTTGTTCTCGGAAGGCAGTCACTGATGTGGAGGGATTATGACCGAAACATAAGCCTGCCCTCACATTCCCACGCAGTCCAACATTGGGCCACTGTCTCATCTGAATGGCCCACAAATCTGGGTATTGCACGATATAACCATCAGGCCAAATGTAGACTCACTATGCGGCACTTCTCAAACTCTGTCAGATGCTGATCAGGCTGTCTCAAAGGCGTGCAGTGCACCTCAAAGTCCTTCACAGGCAGGACAATTTTAGCAAGAAACAGAAATTAAGCCCGCCGCTGTAGCCGAGCGTTTCTAGGTGCTTTAGTCCGGAACTGCGCTGCTGCTACGGTCGTAGGTTCGAATCCTTCCTCGGGCATGGATGTGTGTGATGTTTAAGTAGTTCTAAGTTTAGGGGACCGATGACCTCAGATGTTAAGTGCCATAGTGCTTGGAGCCATTTCAATTTGAAAGAAATTAACTCTGCGGCGCACATCCGCTGTAGTTCAGGTGGCTTTTGTTGGCCCCAAATTGCTCGTCTCGACTTCACCCACGCTGCAACTGTACATTGTAAACAGTTATCGTTTACCCCCTGTGTGCACAACTATTCTCTCCTCGCATGCAACAGGGCAGAAAATCGCTGATACTGATTCGAAGTACTCTTTGCCACGCGCTATACATTGGTTTGCGGAGTGTATATGTGTTACATAATAAATAACTACAAGCAACGTAGTAGTCGATACTTGCTGAAAAATGTTTACTGACCAGGAAAGTACTTGGGCTCGAACTAACAGATCTGTATGAACGTTTGGTTATAGGACCATTATGTACCTCTGAATGTGCTGGTGGGTGTCGTTTATCTTCAGAACTCAGCAGTCGTGCTATAGATATCATTGTAGATGTAATTGTAAACGCCATAAGCAATACAGCAATCTTAAGTATAAATGTAAATGCGGAATGTCAATAAAATGCTCCGAGCAATACGAATGACTGAAAAACGCACAGTGAAGAAATGCAAGTTGATCGCATGGCGTATTTGCACATTCTGTAATATCAGCGTTGAATGCCACGGCAATGACACTTTTGAAGTTGTTCACCAATATCGTAGCCAGCGTTCTGCCACGCGTAACGAAGCAATTGGTCTGTATACTCCCGCAAGTAACTGACTGTAAGTGACAGAATGCATATTCATGATAAAGAATCTGTAGTGCAATTTCGGCTGCGTATTACTGGAACGTAGTTTAGTGAAGTCTGTTATTTTCTTGGCATATATGTTATATAGCCTGAAGAAATATACATCCATAGGTTGTGCAAATATTGTAGTTTTAGGCGGAATGATTTTTAAATCTACATGTTTTCCGCCGGATGCTTCCAGTAGTACTCGTTCATCATTATGTCCAGACCATGAGTCACAAAGTACTAATGACTTTCTCGACAAATGTGGATTCAAAACAGACAGAAAAAAGTCTTCAGATGTTGTTTCGTCGTCTTCCCACTCACACTTGCATCGACGACGACATTTGGAGGGCACCGCGTTTGTATTTCCTTTGACATGCGGGGTCCAAACTTTCCACTGGATTCTTGGAAGCAAATATAGATTTTGTCTGCCAATCGTCCGTCCATTGATATAGCAACATCGATCATGTAACTATGTGTTGCAAAGTTAACTGATTGCAACATCGCGACAGTGTTTCTCTCCCATTTCATGGATAGTGTTCTGTCACAAGAAAGTTCGTAGTTGAACTTACTCTGATCACAGTTCCATACAGAACTAATATCGATGTTTCCTCTCGTGATATGCTCATTGACGTCAGCAACAAAGGTTTGAGCTCTTTCAATCAGCTGATCTTCGTCATCCTTATCTTTTCGTGCTTGGAGCCTAGTGATACGGCGTGATGTTATCCTAAAATTCTTTTTCAAGTTAGTAATAAATCCTAGTGAAGCTGTAAAGTTTGTACACCCGAGATATCTGGCTACGTCCAATGCCCAATGTTGTAAATGCCAATAACGGCGGAACCACATTCTCGCGCTTCATCGAATTTTGCCATTACACACTCCTTGATGGTCTTGAACAGCTGTGTACGATTTCCTTTGAAAAATGTATTTCCTTCTCCTTTCTTTGCCGCGTAATCCAGTATGTTTTTAATATTGCTTTTAGACTTCAGTTTCGGGTATCTTTTCAGAAGCTTGTCGTATGTGTCGAAACCTCTTACGTAATAATCATCGTACATGTTATCCAGTGTGTTGTCATCAAACGCCGTGATGATACTTGCAACTTTAGCCTTCTTCTTGTTAGACGGTTGGTATTCACTGTCACTGCTTCCATCGCCTCTTCCCGCACTTGCCGTAGCACTACCGCTTGCAATGAGGTGTTCGTCATTATCATCCCTATCATCGTCATTATGTGTTAGTGTTACAACAGTATCTGTTTTTAACTTATGCTCATATTTCTGCACTATAATAGATACCAGAAAACATGCAAGTGATTCGTCTCCCACACCAAGGGTTCTTCGTAACTTCATCTGAACCAATCACAATACATTAGCAGGATTGATTACCAATCGCCGAGCCATCTGACGCTTCAATACACAAATAATGTCACAAAACGCAACTTCAGAGGCACACTGCACCGTTCCGACTGGCGTCCCGGCAGGTCAGTGTGCAATGCGGCATGGCATACGCAAATGCCTCTAGCGGACGACTGCAGAGTTTTGCAGATGCGTGAATATCACTAGTGCAATAAGAGACCTTTACATTATTTCTCACTCGATTTTGGTGTATTTGTGTTTGTTCGCGCCCAAGTACTTTCCTGGTGAGATATTGTAGCTGCTACTCTGAAAGCCCCGATCTAAATTGAGCTAACCGACATTCGAAAGATACTGCGTCGCTATGTATGCATCCGTTTTCCGAGTAGATTCGACGCAGCGCCCTAACTAACGGATATAAATCTATCAAGTTCGGTTTAATAACCTGACCCAGTAACTAGTTCCTGAAACCGGCACTCACTAATGGGGTCCGCAAGCCCATTGAGTGATAAGCCGTGTTGACGGGAACTGCACTTGTGCATCGTTAATGCGGCCCCATTTATCACGGCGCTGCTAGTCGGCTCAAGCGCTGCGCGATTAAGCCGACCTCCTTTCGAGGAGGGGTATGGAGTTCCGCGTCGGGTTACACAAAGGCCATGTTTCATGCGTGACGTTCCCGCCTCACCGACAGTGCCTGATCCTAACAGTAACTCGGGATCTCAAAGGAACTGTATTACCAGTTCGCTTGCGATTCTTCTGTTTGTGGTGTACTGGCGAGACGTATGTTACGAATTGTTTACTTAGCCACCAGATCAATCTCTGAAAGTTAACTTTTGTGCGGGCATAAATTGCTACCTCCGAGTCTTACCACATTTCGAGCCCTGTTGCTTTTAATTTTTGAGGGGTGTTTAATGAGTAATGCAACACTTGTTTTTCTGAAACCAGATGGGTTTCATTCAAGATTCCAGTACATTATGTTATTCCCCACTCTTTTGAAAGGGCCTGTGTGCTTGCATGGTACTACTTAACTGGTCGACGTCGGAACCAACTGCTGTCCGCATCAGTAACTTCCGCGTCCTGTATGTACTGCTCCCCATGGAGTGCATCCTTATTTGGGCCAAACAGTTGGAAGACGGAAGATATGAGAAACGAGCTGTAGGGTGGATGAAGAAGAACAATCGAATGAAGTTTTGAGAGCCCCACATGGCTGAGCAGACATGTGTAAGGCCTTGCGTTGTCATGGCGAAGGACAAGTTCGTTTGCGCTATTTTAGCATCGAATATACCTAAGCTGTTTCCTAAATTTTCTGGAGGGTAGCACAGTGCACTACAGAGTTGATTTCTGCACCTTGAGGAAGTACCTCGAACAGAATAACCCTTTCAGGTCCCTAGAAGACCGTTGGCAATGACCGGCCGAGACTGTGGCTTTGAACTTGGTTCAAATGGCTTTAAGCACTATGGGACTTGACATCTGAGGTCATCAGTCCCCTAGAACTACTTAAACCTACGTAACCTAAGGACATCACACACATCCATGCCCGAGGCAGGTTTCTAACCTGAAACCGCAGCAATCGCGCGGCTCCGGACTGAAGCGCCTAGAACCTCTCGGCCACCGCGGCGGGCTTTGAACTTGTTCTTCGGTGCAGACATGCTGTGGTGCCACTACCATGTTTTGCCGTTTTGTTTCCGGTTCAAGGTGATGAACCCTTGTTTCATTCCCTGTGATGATGTTCGACAAAAAATTGTGACGCTCAGCCGCGGAACGCACGAGTAATTCCGCATAGATGGTCCTCCGTTGCTTTCTACGGTCTTCTGATAGGCGGCGAAGATCCCAGAAAGGAAACACTTTAGTGTACCCCAACTGGCGGACGAGTGTGTCAGTGCTACCAACAGAGGCCTCCAGTTGAGGAGCAAAGTGTTTGATTGTGATCTGTCGAACTGCTCGAATGAGAGCGTTCCAACACTGTAGGCGTCACATTTATATGCGGCCGGCCGATGCGCGGGAGATCGAGCAGATTTGCGCTACCTTGTTGCAGAGATTAGAGACGCTTCGCCCAACGACCGTCGTGCTTTTCTTCACCGCCAAGTCTCCGTATATATTCGAGTCTGGCTTTCCGGCACAAGGGACTCAATGTCAGCTCTCTGACTGCAATTTACCTCCGTTACAGATACCACTTTGAAGGCTACATATAGTACCGCCACCCTTCAGAAATTCATGAAGCAATAGAGGCTCAATTGCGAATATTCCACCATGTCCCACTATAAATCTTGCATTTTTTAAACAGAAATTGGCCGAGAAAGAAACTTGTTGCTTTACTTATTGAACGAACCTCGTACTACAGCCTTTCTGAATTTCTCAGAGCAGACGTCGCCCTTCCTTACCTTTCTTTTCCTTCAGAACCTGTAATCAGTTTGTAAGACTCGTTTCTCTCCTGGCTTGCACTTCAACTGCTACTAAAGACAAGCAAAGTGTGATTTGAGTTCATTAATGAGATCAGAATTATCCGCAGCCAATCAAATTTTTGGTTCCTACAACTTTCCTCTGTTATTAACAATCTGTGTATTCCTGTATGGGATAACACTCAAATAATCTTCTGATTACAACCGTCGTCCTGCTACTTGTAAAATGAATTTATAGTCCTTGTTCTTAACCATGAAAATTTCTCGTTCCCGTAGCTGCAAGTATAGTCCGTCCGTCAGAAAAGTTTCGAGCCTAATTTTATGGTTGGCGTATAACCGACTTCAGCGCAGTAACTACGGCGGCAGTTTGAGCTATCAACTGTGAGCAGCAGACGTGCCATTTGTGAGCATGCAGTGTTAAGTAGTGGACGTGCGGCCGTAGTGCGTTAGTATCGTCGTGTCACAGATCGCAATGGAACAGCATCTCGAATTCCTTCCTTCAGAATGTTCTGCAGAAGAGAAAAGTGTATGCAGTGTTTGTCCTGCACACCTTGACTTCCGAACAAAAACTACGCTGCGTGGATGCGTTGCGACTTGATTGAAATGCCAAATGCAGACAACTCTATTCTGCAACAAGTGATCACGGGTGACGTGCTATCCGTACGAACCTATCACAAAACGACGAAGTAAAGAACGGGTCTCTTATAGACCGCCAAGATCGGTGAAGGTGCGAGTGTGAAGTGCGCGTTGAACAACTTGCCAAGGAAGGACTTCACTGACAGTTTGACAAGCTTGCATGAAATTATGTCCGATGTAATCAAGTGTGATAAGCCTATATAGAAAACCTGAATCATTAAAAATCACAATCTTCATTTTTCTCAACTTTTTTTGTTAAACCAGTCTCGAAACTTTCGGACTGATGGGGTTGTTCCGCACGGTCACATTCTACCATCGGCGTATGACTGGCGGTAGAATAAAAGTTTTGTTGAAACTTCCTGGCAGATTAAAACTGAGCTCTGGACCGAGACTAGAACTCGGTACCTTGGCCCTACACGAGCAGATGCTGACCTACCAAAGCACGACACCCGCCCCGTCCTTACATCTTTACTTGTGCCAGTGTCTCGACTCATTCTGGAAACATCCCCCAGGCTGTGGCTAAGCCATGTGTCCGCAATATCCTTTCTTCCAGGAGTGCTAGTTGTGCATGGTTCGCAGCAGAGCTTGTGTGAACTTTGGAAAGTATAAGATGAGATACTGGCAGAAGTAAAGCTGCGAGGATGGGTCGTGAGTCGTGTTTGGTTAGCTCATATGGTAGAGCACTTGCCCGCGAAAGGCAAAGGTCCCGAGTTCGAGTCCCGGTCCGGCACACAGTTTTAATTTGCCAGGAAGTTTCATATCAGCGCACACTCCGCTATAGAGTGAAAATCTCATTCTGGAAAAGTTTCATCCTCATCTGCATACAAAACCGAGTGTTGCACCTGGAGAGACTGTTTTACTTGCTTTCTCCGATTCACGAGCGATGGCTGTTCGAGGTACGGACAAGAATTGCATTATTGCCGGTTCCAATAGACAGCAGCGGCACACGCATACCCGTGCTTTGAGGTTGAAGAAAGCGCGTATCCTGCAAATTCTCTCTCGCTAGCTTGTGTGGAATTTGTCGCTCACCGCCGGCCGCGGTGGTCTCGCGGTTCTAGGCGCTCAGTCCGGAACTGCCCGACTGCTACGGTCGGAGGTTCGAATCCTGCCTCGGGCATGGATGTGTGTGATGTCCTTAGGTTAGTTAGGTTTAAGTCGTTCTAAGTTCTAGGGGACTGATGACCACAGACGTTAAGTCCCATAGTGCTCAGAGCCATTTGAACCATTTTTTGTCGCTCACCGCCTCCATCAACTATAACAAACAACAGGCCGTAGCGGAACATGTTTACTAGGAAGGTGATCATGAAATAAAATTCAGCGAGACAAGCGTCATATCAAAAAACTCACATTATTATGCACGCTTGTATAGAGAGGCTATCGAGATTGATAAACATCTTAATAATTTTAACAGGAAAGACGAAGGTGTTAAACTTGATAAAATTTGGATGTCAGCGTTGCACCGCACGCGTGACGATCGATTACTTTCAATCGAGAATGTTGACATCACCAGAGACAATCTCATAGCCGACGCCACGTGATCGACTGTGGCGGCCTCTGTAATGCCTATATAATCAGCGCTTCCTCGAGTTCTCTTCGCAGTTCGCCGCTTTACCTCCGAGGATGTCCCCCGCAGTCGGAAACGAAACGTCAGGAGAGAATTTTATACTCCGACCACGACCTATCAGCCCGGAAGTCTTAGGTGAAGATAACAACTCAGAACAAATGGATTAAAAATTCATTAGTAATTCGCTACGATCACGTTTAATACTCGCATTCGCTGTGACGTTCACGGGAGATAGCTCAGAGTAGTACTGAATACTCACTGGCAGTCGCAGAATGCGCAGGATAAGGTTAAACTCGACTGCCACCGTTCGTGACTCTTAAATATAGTGCCTACAAAGACCGGAACACATATATCGGAAAATGAGGCAGCTGTGACAACTGTAGCTTCCTACGTATAACTACAGGGCCTGTTTGACACACAAGTGGCATTAGTGGCTGCTGGTACTCCAAGCTGAGAAATGTGTTAGAGGCGTCCAAATGGAAAACTTCGATATGGGATGAAAAATAGTTTGCAGCGAACCCTGACACAGGTGTTGCTATACCACAATAGAAAAAAAAATCCAGTAAACATGCATCCGCAAACGATACGTTTTCCTAGTTAGTGTAACGTTTGGGAAATGGAAAATTTTTCGACTAAGACTCCATCTAATTGTGGGCAAATGTCATCGAAGCCCCAGTTTTACTGATTTCAGCACATTACTTGTTACAGTTTACTGTTAACTCGCACCTGTTGAGCGAGGTTTTCACTGAAAGTAGAAAAATATAGCAAGTCCAATTCTTTCTGCTTTAATTGAAAGCTCTTAAGTATCTCACGAAGTACCTCAAACGCAAGCCGGCTGGTGTGACAGAGCGGTTCTAGGCGCTTCAGTCTGGAAATGCGCGACCCCTTTGGTCGCATGTTCGAATCCTGCCTCGGGCATGGATGTGTGTGATGTCCTTAGGTTAATTAGGTTTAAGTAGTTCTAAGTTCTAGGGAACTGATGACGTCAGATGTCAAGTCCCATAGTGCTCAGAGCCATTTGGACCATTTGAACCTTAAATGCAAACCTATGCACAACTTATTTCAAAAGAAAGAAAAGAACAATCCGTTTCCACGATCACTGGTCTAAGGATAGGGACTCATGACTGTGGGAGGGAATATCTCTAGTGTGGAGGAATAAGGGGCATTTTTTTTAAGTGAGTACCATTCTGAAATAAAAATAAAACAAGTAGACTTCTCTAAGCAGTTTTATTTGTCCGTGAAAGCCTATAGTATAATCTAGTCTTCTACATAATTTTCAACAATATTCGACATGTTTACGTTTGTTTGTGAGTATCCGAAAAGCCGACTGTGAAATACGCAATGGGATTCTTTTTCTTTGACCTAAAGGCGTAAAACCGACCGAAATTCATCGCCAGATCAGTGAAGTGGTTGGAGAAAACACTGTGTGTGATGGTATGGAGAAAAGCGAGAGCTTTTGAAGATGGACCGTACGAATGTGCATGATGAGTAACGAAGTGGGCGACTTTCAGTCATTACTGACAATTTGGTGTAGAAAGCTGATAAAAGCGTGAGAGAGAACAGAGTCTTTTCTATTTCGACGTTGTGTCACAAGTGTACCCAAGTGTCAAGAAGTGTGCTTTACGGTATTGTTGCGTAATAAGGCGGCAGATTTCTACTAGGATGGTATTCAGAAGCAGGTTGCACGACACAAGAAATGTCTTAATATTGATGGAAATTATGTAGGAAAGTAGATTAAAGTACAAGCTTCCTCATAAAAATAAAATTATTAAGAAAAGTCTACCAGCTTTATTTCAGAACAACACGTTTCGTATTATCTAACCGGGACTGTATAACCATATGATGTTTGGACAACGGTCCAGATAGTTTATATTTCATACAATATTGTGGATTCTCGCCAGAGAATGTTCTGTTGTTCAACCTAGTGTATGGTTCGCAACGTGAAATTTCACTTTATTACGTCATATAACTCGTCCCATTTCAGGTCTATGCTTTCGCATCGTGTATGAGGTCGGCCTTAAGTTGCTGTTTACCAGACTCAAATTTAAGAAGAAATGAAGTAACCGCAGCTGGTGACAACGAATGTTACGTAGGTAACAGCTTAGCTCTTAGGAAGCCCCTTCATAGCTGGATAGTTGGTAGCCCTGTCTCGGGGGAGTACCCAGCTGCGGCTACCGGACACGGGATCCCTACAGGCGCTGCCACACCCTCTGTCATGTCCAGCACGCGGCTGGACAAGCATGTACACTACAAGCTGCGACACGACACAACAAGGCGCTGACACTACACGTCCAAGCTTACCAAGCACTCGTCAGCGCTGTTGTAGACGGGGTTGGTCGATTAACAGCACCCTCTGATACTTAAGGGGATATTGCACGTGCAATTCGTTGAAATCTGACAAAAAATGGTTCAAATGGCTCTGAGCACTATGGGACTTAACTTCTGAGGTCATCAGTCCCCTAGAACTTAGAACTACTTAAACCTAACAAACCTAAGGACATCACACACATCTATGCCCGAGGCAGAATTCGAACCTGCAACCGTAACGGTTGCGCGGTTCCAGACTGCAGCGCTTAGAACCGCTCGGCCACCCCGGCTGGCTGAAATTTGACATTTTCTGTTTTCTACTCCATAATGTGCTTTGGATTTTCCTAAACATTTTGGTATATAGTACACTAAAATCAGACAGTTGTGAGACCTTCAAATAATATTTTGAATGTTTACGTGTGACTGTCAAATTTCGCAGCTACGCATATACTGCCACTGTTGAGCAGTCATATCTTGGGAACTACACAGTTTAGAAGGCTGTGAATTGCTTTGGTTCAAATGGCTCTGAGCACTATGGGACTTAACAGCTATGGTCATCAGTCCCCTAGAACTTAGAACTACTTAAACATAACTAACCTAAGGACATCACACAACACCCAGTCATCAGGAGGCAGAGAAAATCTCTGACCCCGCTGGGAATCGAACGCGGGAACCCGGGCGCAGGAAGCGAGGACGCTACCGCGCGACCACGAGCTGCGGACTGTGAATTGCTTTGTTTTGTGCCTACTGCTACGTCTCAGAAGTTGGCATTACGAATAAACAAATCAGTCCTTTGTTTTTGATACTAGTTTTCGTTGAGAGTAGTGCGATTATTGGCTATTTTTGTAGTAAGCTAACTTCTGTTGCTTTTTATACGTAAATAAAATGACTAAGCGTAAAAGTATCTTCAAGAAACTCAAATTTTGCGGGTAACAGATATGTGAGACCTGCAATTTCTTCTGAAGCATGATCTGAGGTTTACCTGGCGTTCAGAAACCTTGAAAATTTCAAATGGTTCAAATGGCTCTGAGCACTATGGGACTCAACTGCTGTGGTCAACAGTCCCCTAGAACTTAGAACTACTTAAACCTAACTAACCTAAGGACATCACACACATCCATGCCCGAGGCAGAATTCGAACCTGCGAGCGTAGCAGTCGCACGGTTCTTGACTGCGCGCCTAGAACCGCGAGACCACCGCGGCCGGGCCTTGAAAATTTCTCGGGTATTCAGCTGGCTAGCGTCGTCCAAAAGGCGCTATATTTCCGCAATCCGACTTCTTGCCATCTTCAGAACGCCTGAAGATGGCAAGTAGTTGGCTTGACGAAGTATCGCGCCTTTCGAAAGACGCTACCCGGCTGAATACCCAATTTTCAAGTCTTCTGAAGTACTTGAAAGCACATGTCCTGGCAGTGAAGGAAACCACAACAATGTTTCCGAAGTGACCACTCCCCCTAGTACATCGAAACGGAAAGTAACTATGGAAACGGGTCACAGTGGTAAAAGTAATGACATTATGGACAACGTCATTATTGATCTGCAAATCCTTGCACAAGTTCTTTCTGAAACTGTCTCTTGCTGTCTTTGTGGGCTGAAGTTAAACTTTATAAGGGTATTGGAGCTAGAATAGGTGTTGTGTCTAAATTACTGATTAAATGTCAGAAGTGCAAAAACGGAAAAGCATTCCATACTTCTTCGAAGTGCTCAGGTAATGAATTGTATGAAACTAATATGAGACTGTTCTATGGCCTTAGATGCTTTGTTAAAGGTGCAAGGGCTGGTAATGTTCTCTGCACTGTGTTGGATTTGCCAAAACCACCTTATAAGTACAAGAAATATGGAACAGCAATTGGGTACTCTGTAAATGCTGTGGCTGAAAATTCAGTGGTTGCTGCTACATCTGAAGCTGCTGAACAAAATGAGGGTGACACAGACATCAGACGTGCTGTGGATGGCTCCTGGAAAAAGTGTGGGTTCAGTTTTCAAAATTGTTTTACATCTACAATAAGTATTGACACTGGAAAAGTTTTGGGTTTTGATGTTCTCAGTAAGTGCTGCCAAGGTTGTACAGTGAACCAGAAGAACATATTACTTCATAAGCAGCAGTGTATAAAAATTATGATGGCACAAGTGGAGGAATGGAGGTAAAAGGAGCAGTTAACATTTCCCAGCGTTCACAGAAGGAGAGAGGTGTCAGATATGTGAATTACTTAGGTGATGGCTTTCGCTGCAGTAAAAAACAGTACTCCATATAATGTTCCTATACAAAAACTTCAGTGTGCGGGACATGTCAAGAAAAGGGTGGGAACACGTCTGTGTTATCTACAAACCAAGCTGGGTAACACAAAACTGTCTGATTGAAAAGAGATGCGTGAAATACTTTCTTTCATCGAATATCAACCGATGAAAGGTCATGTCATGCTCTGTGTCCACATCTACCAAACACTTGGTGTAAATATAAGCAAGCTGAATTTTCTGATATCCTGCATGAATTTACACATAAACATTCTCTTCCTTTGGCAGTAATGGAGGCAATAAAACCTATTTCCAGAGATTTGGCAAATAGCTAGTAAGGAAATGTTTACGTGGGAAGACCCAGAATGTGAATGAGTTCTTCAATAATGTTGTGTGGTGCTGTGTGCTTAAAAATGTATTTGTTGGCCTTATGACTAAAGTTAGCAGTGTCTGATGCTGTAGTAACTTTTAATGGTGGGAACTGCGAAAGACGTAAGGTTATGGAGAAGTTAGGGGTAAGATTTGGACAGAACACGGCTGAAGGACTGCGGGAACTGGGTGAGCTTCGTGTACGTGAAGCAGAGTTAGCTGCTCCGCAAATTTCAAAAGAAGCAAGAAAGAAAAGCAGGCGGCAAGCACTGGGCTTTTGTGACACTGAAGAAGACACAGACTATGGGCCAGGGCAATGCTAGTTCATAAAAGATGCAGAAATGTAAGTCTGTAGAAGAATTTGTAATAAAAAAGTTTTAAACCTCTATTTCTCTGAACTACATTTTTTGCAATAAATGACCCGTTCTCTAAGAAAGTACTGGTGGTAGAGCCATGAAATTGTCATAGCATGCAAAGTGTGAGATTAAACACACATGGAACAAGAAAAAAATCCTTAGTTGTTTTGTTTTTATGTTCATTTATTTACAAAATTCTGTCAAAAAATTGAGTGTTTGAAAAAAAAAGATAACATGCCCCACAATATAATTTTAGTAATAACTCTAGTTCAGTTCATCTAGAAAGGTGCATTCAATAGTTATGGAAAATTGTAAGTTGGCGTCTAAAAGAGTTCCAAGATAGTGGGTCACAAAATTCGATAATTTAACATTGGATAGGCGGCCTAGGGCATACGATTTCCCCTTAAAAGAACTAAAATAATGTACGGGACCAACTGCAACAGCAGTAAAATTACTAAATACTGTGAGGGTAACCTTTGGACAAAATTACGTCATCTGAAATAAAAGCCCACCAAATATCTCTTGCCTTCTTTATATTTTAATGGTGTAGGCTGCGGTTTCTAACGCCATGTTCTCTACAATTGGGTAGTACTATACAGCTCGATACAGAGCAGATCCGGGTAAGATACCGAAGATAAGGTTTGGAGGTCCAAAACGTTATTTGGGAGTACAGAATTGACGCTAAGTTGGTGCTCATTGAGGAGACTTTTTTGTGTATAGGTCAGTTGTTGTTACGCTAACATTACTAATTGTATGCGTTTTGAATTTTTTTAAATAAATAGTGTAGTTTAGGCATCTCACTCTAAACATCGGAGTGAGATGACAGTTATATCGGAAGCAGACTCCAGCGCTAGTTTTGTGGATTTATGATAAAATGTATCTAAATACCTAATTCTGGAAGCAAATTTAATAGAGTGAAGAGACGAAAATATATAATAGACATATAAATGGATTTAGGGAACTAGCAAATAACATAACTGCTTCCGCATTAAATCAGAGCTTATTTGCACAATTATTGCACACGTTTTCTTCTTCTGTACAGGTTTTATGCAACCATTTTTTGCACGTGACACACTGAATCCAGTCTACCTGCAGTCCATTTTTGTGGTAATAGCTCGTGGCACACTGAGCACAATAATTATTTCATTTTGTGAACAGCATGGTTCGCTAATACTAGACTGCCTTGCAGTGGATTTCTTGCTTCCAGATCTGATTCGCTGTGACCTAGCTCTTGCCACTTTTACTGTCTTCTGTCAGAACTTCAGCTGTTTCCTTTTTGCGCTTAGGTGATAACGAATCCATGATAACGTCTTCAAAGGAGGTTCCTGGTCTCGAGTCATTCTCAGTCTCTGCTTCAAGTGTGCCGTTGTCTGTCTGTGGGAGAAGAGCCCGAGAACATCCTCTACTGTCGAGGCTACTTCCATCGTTCCTGCCTGCCTCAACTGTAACAACCACGTCAGATATTTAAAATGCCTCCTCTGGAATTCTTTCTGGGTGCAAAGGGTACAAGTCACAAGCTTTAAGCCCAGATTGAGGACTGGATGAAACTGTAGCTTTCTTCCATGCTCCACTGAGGAAGACTGGGAACTGTGCTCTTGAGGCTTTACGTCTAGGATGAGACAATGTCCATTTGGCATTACCATGTGAAAAAGCTTGTTTCAGTGATTAGAAAACACACCTGTCAAGAGGCTGAAAATATTGTGTTGAATGAGAAGGTGAACAAATCAAGATCATATCATTTTCCATAGCAATCTGTAGCATTTCGGAATCAGTAGAGTGCGAAGTATTGCCATCGAGAACCAGAACCAGTTTTTCTTTCTGTTTCATGGTACAAAAGTGGTCTTCCATCCATATCACGAATACGTCAGAGTTGACATACCCTGATTCCTCATTAAAGAAAAACAGAATTAAGCCACGCGGAAGTCCATCCTCCCAAACAGGCTTCTTTCTTTTACTTTTAAAAATGCACGTTGTAGGAATTAAGTCGCCTCCAGCATTGCAACAAGTGGTAACTGTTGCGGTTACTCCTTTTCCTCCAGGAGTTGCTTGACCCAATGTAGGAGAAGATCTTTTTGCTATAACTTTGTCTGGTTTAGGACTCATCTGAAAGCCAGTTTCGTCCATATTGTAAAGGCGCCCAGGCTTATCCAGTAAAGAAGTTGCTGTTAATACATCTAGAACTAAAAAAAAAAAAACGCCGCAAGAGCTTCCGTAGTCATTGCCATAGCCCTGTTAACAGATAGATTTCGCGACTTTCTCGTAGATGGATGCGGGCAACGCTTCATAAATGTCTGTAACCGTCCCAACCGGCTATTTGATTTTCCTTAAAAAAAAAAAAACTATGCCGAATTTGATGGAAATCCACACATCTGCAACTTCTTTATGTAGGTGACCAATAGTTGCCTCATCTCTTTAGCAAGACTACCTAGGAATACTAATTACATGATCGTTTTTTGACACTGAGAAATGTTTGCAGAAGTTGGAGATGTGTAGTTCGAGCACGACCGTTAACAACGAACAACTTTGCTTTTGAATAATTAATTTTCAGTTTAATAAAATATTATGGTGAAAAGCTACACTTATTTCTCTCACTAATCAAGGAAAACATTATAATTAATATGGTACTGCTTACTTTGTGGACCCAAGGCATACTTCTTTTGATCGCTCTTCACCAGAGATCGTTTCAGACATTTGTATGGGATGTCGTGTTTTTGAGGACCTCTAAAACGTTTCATTCGGCCAGTTCGAGGAACTTCCTAAGAAAATACCCCTTGTATAAGCGAGGAATTGAAATTGGTCATCTTACTCCAGCACAACAGAGGCATCTCTCCTGAGAATCGAGGTGAGATGGAACTTGGGTGACTGCACAACATGTCCGCCGCCTGGAAACTGCGGATGGCAACGAACACTACAAATGAGCCACAGTGCTTAGCGTGTCTAACATTTTTCCCTTTCTACTTTATTCATGCGCTCGTAAGTACTTGAATATATTTGTGCGCCATTAAGAGGCCGTCCGCATTAGCTCTTAGCTTGTATTTGTAGGTTCAAAAGCCAAGAAACAATAAACACAGCAACATACGCAGTCGCCTTCCCACCATACTATAGTTAGAAAGTGCCCTACATGATCGTGTCGCCATCTGTCAGCACCTGTCGGAAATGGCAGCCTTATGCGTTTCGACGAGATAGGCATCTCCTCGCGATCCACTGCGCTCCTAGTCGAAGTTCCACATACGAGTACAATCGCAGCTGACACCACGTCCACTGTTTTGCGCAGTTCCTTAGGACCATCCCACTACGTGCTTGCTAACACACAGTTCAGTGACCATCAGTTAATTGCACAATTTGTGCTCTTCGCTGCTCTCTTAACATGCCTGAAACGCTTACTGAGCAATTAAAAGATCGAAATGCAAAATTATTCTCCAAGCGTTTTCAAGCTTAGAATGTGGTCAAGCATCGCTTGGGGCCGTTGCATCTACTTCCCTCTATTATTCCTCCATTCAGAGTAAGGAGGCCAGAGTACTGATTTGTTTTTAACCGCTACTGAGAATTAGTAATTAATTTATGTACATTGTACAACTCACACTTTTGCTTCAACCCAAGAATTCTATATTTCCTACGTTTCCAGTAGTTCCCTCATGTAATACATATCAATCAAGCAGATTTTGAGTACCACAGTAAGAGCATATTGAATCGAGTAAAGATTTGTCTACTTTGCATTATTTTCATTAACCTCCATTACTTTGCTTGGGATACAGTCAATATCCTTCCAATTGCTGTGTACTCTGAGCTTGTGCTCATTTGTAATAACGTCTTCAGCGAGGAGATGTTAAATTTTACCTTCCTTCCTTCCTTCTCTGTAAGCCCTCTTTCTTTCATCCATATGCTGCCCTATCCACAGTTCATTCCCTCTCAATTTTTCTCTTCCCTCTTACTTTTCGTATCCCCTCTCACTATATTTAGTTCCCTCATGATATACAGCCCCCTCAGTACAGGTAGCACCTCACTGCATTTGTCCTCTCACTACAGGTAGCCCCTCACTACATTTATATCCCTCATTACATTTATCACCATCATGACATTTAACAACCCCTCATAACATGTAACCCACCTCACATTTAACACCCCCCCCCCTCCCCTCAGCCCTCAGGACATTTAATCTCACCATTCGGCATTTAAACCCCTTCCTGACTTTTAGCCCTCTCACGCCATGTAGCACCCTCGCAATATTTAATCTCCTCGTAACATTTAGCCCGTTCATGACATTTACCACTCTGACAATATTTAACACTGTCACTAAATTTACCTCTTAGACTGAGTTCACCTCTCAAACTGTTCACCTATCAGACGGTATTTACCTCTCTGACTGTACTTACCTCTCTGAATGTACTTACCTCTCTACATCTCCTCTATTTCATTATCACTCATGCTCCTGCACCTTCTCACTCTCATTCCCGTCATCATCACTGCCACACCAATCTCCCTATCTTACTTCACTCTTCCACTAATTTCCTCTACCACTTGCGCAATCATTTCCTATTAATCTGCCTCCGATAATACTCGTTCCTTCCATTACTTTCTCCTATCACTTTCTGCACCTCCCCCAGTCTCCTTCATTTTCCTTCTTCCAGTCACCAAATAACGTAGCACATTGTAGGCGCTGGATCATTTAAGGAGGAGTGGAGTCCAAATCCTCGTTCTCTCATCCACCATTTTTATACTTGCCCGAAATTGATTACTACGAATTCCAGGACGGTTCTTTTAAAGGGTCATAATATAGTCCCTTCCCGACCTTACAAAAACTTCTACTTTGTGCCTAATGACCTTGTCATCTACAAATTTTTAAGCCTTAACTTTCATTGCTTCCCAGATCCTTTAATTTCTTCCTCCCTGTGAAGAACAAAGGTGCCTTTTGTAGTAACTGATTGTACACTATGCCCAAAATACCTCTCGATTTCGTTTCACTTTCTTTCTCCGGGACCGAGCGAGGTGGCGCAGTGTTTAGCATACTGGACTCGAATTCGGGAGGACGACGGTTCAATCCCGCGTCCGGCCATCTTGATTTAGGTTTTCCGTGATTTTACTAAATTGCTCCTGGCAAATGCCGGGATGGTTCCTTCGAAAGGGCACGGCCGACTTCCTTCCCCGTCCTTCCCTAAAAAACCGATGAGACCGATAACCTCGCAGTTTGGTCTCTTCCCCAAAAACAGCCCAACAACTCTTTCTGCGGACAGAAGATTATTACCCGTCAGCATGTAGGAGTTCGTATTTAATATTTCAGTTTTCATTTGCCTTAAGAACACACAGAATTCCATCTTCCCCGTGAAGCAAATTACGGCGCACTGCGGCTCTATACGCAAGGCGCACACGTCATTTGGTCGCGTCACTTAGGAGCGTTGCTCGGCGCCTCACGTGCAGACGAATGAGTGCACTCGCGGGGAGACGGCGGCTCGCAGTCTGGGTAGCGGCCGGCCCCCGGGCTCAGCAGATATGAATTCGTAATGCCTGCAGTCCCGCAGCCCGCAGACGCTGCACTCCACTGCGCATTGTGCGCGCCGCTCCAGGCCGTATAACTGCTCCGACTCCCGCTCTTCCCACTCTAGCAGCCTTTTCTGCTTCCCAGTTACACTTGTGGGATGTAAGTCGGAGTTCTAGGCCACTTTCAAACATACTACCGGCCACTACTACTACTTCCAGTTTGTCACTGCCGCACTCTTCAACTACTGTAGTCTTTCCTACCTAAGTCACTAACGCCCGCCCACGATTCTTTAAAGAATCCATCTCCCGTGTGTTAGACTGGTGCATCAATTGGTGGTGTGTTTGTTTTGCATGTTAGTATTGCGGTTGCTATGGGTTTGTTTATTCGTTGTATTTTATTTATAGTTCACTGTTCCTATTTATGTTTATATATTGCCAATTTTTCGTTTGTATGTGGTGAGTGGAGCTATGGCTGCTAGAAAATGCAGTCCAAAGTGGATAAATCGAAATGTTGTTGTTCTGGTCTTCAGTCCAGAGACGGGTTTGATGCAGCTCTGCATGCTACTCTACTCTGTGCAAGCTTCTTCATATCGCAGTACCTACTGCAACCTACATCCTTCTGTATCTGATTAGTGTATTCATCTCTTCGTCTCCCTCTACTATTTTTACCCTCCACGCTGCCCTCCAATACTAAATTGGCGATCCCTTGGTGCCTCAGAACATGTCCTACTAAACGATCCCTTCTTCTTGTCAAGTTGTGCCACAAACTTCTCCCAAATTCTATTCAGTACCTCTTCATTTGTTATGTGATCTACCCATCTAATCTTCAGCATTCTTCTGTAGCACCACATTTCGAATGCTTCTATTGTCTTCTTGTCCAAACTATTTATCGTCCATGTTTCACTTCCATACATGGCTACACTCCATACAAATACTTTCAGTAACAACTTCCTGACACTTAAATCTGTACTCGATGTTAACAAATTTCTCTTCTTCAGAAACGCTTTCCTTGCCATTGCCAGTCTACATTTGATATCCTCTCTACTTCGACCATCATCAGTTATTTTGCTCCCCAAATAGCAAAACTCCTTTACTATTTTCAGTGTCTCATTTCCTAATCTAATTCCCTCAGCATTACTCGACGTAATTCGACTAAATTCCATTATCCTCATTTTGATTTTGTTGATGTTCATCTTATACCCTAGTTTCAACACACTGTCCATTCCGTTCAACTGCTCTTCCAAGTCCTTTGCTGTCTCTGACAGAATCACAATGTCGTCGGCGAACCTCGAACTTTTTATTTCTTCTCCATGGATTTTAATACCTACTCCGAATTTTTCTTTTGTTTTCTTTACTGCTTGCTCAATATACAGATTGGATAGCGTCGGGGACAGGGTACAACCCTGTCTCACTCCCTTTCCAACAACTGCTTCCCTTTCATGCCCCTTGACTCTTATAACTGCTGTCTGGTTTCTGTACAAATTGTAAATAGCCTTTCGCCCCCTTATTTTACCCCTGCCACCTTCAGAATTTGAGAGAGAGTATTCCAGTCAACATTGTCAAAAGCTCTTTCTAAGTCTACAAATGCTAGAAACGTAGGTTTGCCTTTCCTTAATCTTTCTTTTAAGATAAGTTGTAAGATCAATATTGCCTCACGTGTTCCATTATTTCTAAGGAATCCACATTGATCTTCTTTCTTAACATTTATGTCTCTGTACAACCTGCCCTGCAACATCCCTACAAGCATTTCAGATATTTTCTGACCACCCTACATCCCTACATCTTTCCAGATGAATGATCGGTGTGAAAGATACGCATATTTAGCCCTAATTTGCACCAAGGCCGGAAATTGAGCCCCTGGTCTCCTGCTTATTAGGCAGCTGCGTTAATCCACTAAGCCAACTTAGCGATTCAGATTGCTGCACGGATTATACTGTTCGTGTGTAACGGGGAATCTAAAGTAGACTAGAGTGGTAGTGAGGATTTGGATCGAGGTGGGAGGCGTGCCAGGGTAATCCGTGCAACTGTGTGAACCACTGTGCCATGGTGACTATGTGGTTAATGCACCTGTCTAGTAAACAGGAGACCCAGGTTGCGTTCCCGGCCTCGGTACAAATTTTCATTCGCCGCTTCAGTCTGTATAAACAAGGTGTAAAAACAGTTCCAGAAGTACGCCATGGAAATTTTATATGCCGCTGCTGTTTGCATTATGCATAGATGCGCCAATGGATAACTTCGCAACCTCCCTAAAGCTGTTCGCGGACGATGCTCTTGCAGCTCCAGGAAATTGTAGGGAACTGCGCAATGGCTCGCGGAGGATAGAAGTTTGGTGAGGGGATTGGCATTTGGCCTTTAACATAATGCAACGAAGAGACCCAGTACTGTTAGACCACACTGTTGAGGGTAAACTCGCAGGAAACAGTAACACCCATAAAATACCCAGGAGTCACCGTGCCGAGTGACATGAAGTAGAATGATTGTAAAACTAGTTGCAATAACAGCAGATACCAAACAGAGTCACCCGTAAAACCATGACGAAATGTAATTCAGCCCCAAAAGAAAGCATACAGTGCACTCATTTTACAACTATGGAGTCCTGTTCGCCAATCTGGGACTCTTACCAGTCTGGACCGATAGACGATATACAGATAGATCTAGTGAAGAGTTACGCGTTTCGTTACGTGATCCATTAGTCAGCGCGAGAGCGTTACGGCGAAGCTCAACAAATTTCTGCAGGGGCTTTGTGCGTCATGGAGATGTTCCCTGTTAAAATTCCAGGGGGAGAGACCGGACAGCACATTACTTCGTCCCAGACACATCTCGCGAAATGAGCAGGAGGAGGGAAGCAGAGAAACTGGAGCTCATACACTTTCTTACCGACAGTCGTTCATCCCGCTCAAATGGCTCAGGAAACGTAGGTAATACATTAATGCTACCGAATATACACTCCGTCGCACAGTGGTAGATGGCTTTCGAAGTATAGATGTTGTAGAAATTGTAAGTAACATTATAGCACATTGGCCCCAATTTCACAAACATTTTGCAAGATGCTTTCCACGAAATACAGCAGTAGCATTTCGAACTAACCATAGCATTAAAATTATGGTTCGTAAGAAAGGACATACAGAGTGATCAGAAACAGTTTGAAAAGCTTGTACGGGTGTTGCAGGGGAGGTTTTGGTAAGAAAAAATCCTGTACGTTGTGCCTTTTTAGAGTCGTTTAGCGTTGAAATTTGGGAATCAGATCGTTGCCCCCACAAGTTAAAGCACCTGCACGCCTTAACACGTGCTGTTACACAGACATCTGTGGGTCCGCGAGTTACCACTTGTTCACATCTTCAGTACCATTTAAAGTGTGCGGTTTTCTGAAGTGATAAAGCGAGACGAGCAGAAGCTACGTCGTTCGGTTTGGGGAAACCAGATGAACAACTCTGGCGTCACTGTCTCTGGTAGGCTACTTGAATTTGTGGGCACGATGACGTGATTGGCTAACTTCATGGCTGATTAATTCGGAAACGCCGAAACGTATCGAGTTTTTTCCTTGCCAGTTATTTCTCAACTTCCCCTAAAATACCCTTACAAGCTTTCCAGACTGTTTCTGACCTCACTGTCTTCCGGTACACAGTCATTTTTCCCTCACTCTCTTTGGGAAGGAAAAAGGAAGCAGAATGGTTAGTAGTAGCAGTAGTAGTAGTAATAGTAGTAGTAGTAGTAGTAGTTGTTGTTGTTGTAGCAGCAACAGTACCATATGGTTGGGTATTTATGAAGATGTAGACGTAAGCTACGACTATGAAGTAAAGTAAGCAACTCGGAAAGTTGATGTGCCAAGCCCGTCGTCTACGACAAACGGCTGAAATTTTGAAGTTCGTCATGGTTAGCTTGCAGTTACAGTAACAAAATGGCATTCGGTGGACATTTTATTCATCAAAGCCATGACTTAGGAGACATTAAGGAGCTCATGGAGATACTACAGACCTTTTTGATCAGAAATAGCTGAGATCTTACACTTGTCATAGATACGGGTACGTTTTTAAATACATCGAATGTATTCCAAAGCGATCGTTACTTCATTTTTAGAAGTGTGCCGTGAAAGTGGTGAGACAACGGCCTTGCCGCAGTGGCAACACCGGTTCCCGTCAGATCACTGAAATTAAGCGCTGTCGGGCTGGGCTAGCACTTGGATGGCTGACCATTCGGTCTGCCGAGCGCTGTTGGCAAGCGGGGTACACTCAGCCCTTGTGAGGCAAAACTGAGGAGCTACTTGATTGAGAAGTAGCGGCTCCGGTCCCGGAAACTGCCATACGGCGGGACAGCGGTGTGCTGACCTCATGCCCCTCCATATCCGCATCCAGTGACACCTGTGGGTTGAGGATGACACGGCGGCCGGTCGGTTCCGCTGGACCTTCCAAGACCTGTTCGGACGGGCTCTAGTAGTTTTAGTGCGTTAGTGGTGGCATTCACGTGTCGTGGTTATCGCTGTGAGCGGAAGGACGGGTGAAAGTCGCTGTATTTACTAAAGCCTCTGACGCACTGTCGACTACCCGTTGGCAACCATGGTTGCTAGCACGCCAAATGTAGGAGTAGTCGAACGGAGGAAACCAGGGAGCAACCGACGTGGGCTCTTAGCTTTCTGTGTGTGGTGAGACGGACCCAAAAGGCGCAGTTGTAGCAGGTCTTGCGACTACTCAGAACAAATAGGCCAGGAAAACGAAAATATATTGGGTGCACCCTCTGCTCTAAGAACAAAGAAGTAAGGATACGTTTAAAGTTTCCTGCAGTGATCTGAGAAAATATGGCAGAAAGTTTTTCAATTACTTGAGAATAGCAGTAAAGCTCATTTCGCGAACTGTTGAGCGAGCTAAGACCATTCATTTAAGGTCAGGATACAAATTTGAGACAATACGATTCACCAAAAGAAGAAAATGTTGGTTACGTTGGTTACTGAGTACATTCATATTTCTTTTAAGAAACATATTTTATTTGTCATTTTTAAGTTTGTGTACCCGAAGGGAACGAACATAACCAGTGGCAACTTTATGCCCCTGTTTGTAACTTCGTACCTTGAAAACAAAACAAGTTAGGGCCTTGAATTACGCCAGTCCAGATATTAAAAAGTAATTTCCTGCATTTACTCCTGTTGTGTACTTAGTTCCGCGTAGTCAGCGCGTACACAACTTTCCCACTAGAGCGCGCCCCGCTAAGCACAACAGCGCAGGCGCAGCGCTCGTCCGTCTCCGCACTACGAGATGGCGCTGTCTTAGAGACAGACCAAATTCTGCTTCCGCAGATCCGCGTATTAATATGTAACGCAGACAATGAGATCGCTGCTAACGTAGAACCTTTTCTCCTCGCGGATCACACTCGCGCAGTGATACCTGAACACTCGTGGTATTATAACGAGTGTATAGGCCTCGGTTAGTCAGTCTGAATTAGTCTATAGTCAAGTTTCAGTCTGCGCCTAGTAAGATTATCATATTCCTGTACATAGCCATGAAGAGAAATGTATAGACACTTTGTCAAGTATCAGAGATATGTGAGAATAAGATTAACGTACCAAGACCAAAGGAACTTCAGATTGTCAGTTGTAAACAGCATCCAGAATGGAGTTACGTAATGCCCATTTTTTTTTATTATTTTAATAAATGTGTGTGAAAATTAATCAAGTTCTGCTTAAAGTTGGTCACCGTCAATCTGCTACTCTAAGCGTGCAAGTGGCATTTCTAGCGTCTGACGTAACGGCAGAAGATAAACACGCCACGATAAGACCACGAGACGTGTTGCTGACACTCGCCTACTTCGTTAGAGCGACAAGTCAAATAAACTGATGGTGTGTGTACCGAAGGTCTTACAGTGCACACACCACAACTCCCTTTTCATATTTTAGCTTTTAGTAGCAGTAATTCGAGAGTAATTTTATAATAAAGTAAATCTGCTTAGAAAAGCCAGTTTATTAATAAAAAAACATTAAATTCGCATACAAAGCTAGTACGAGTCTAGATATTAATCAGAAACTGCAGAGTCCCAATCTAATACGCCTATTTGTTGGATAAAAGTGGTCATACTGAGAGGAGTAATCTTGAAAATGGTAACTACAGTTACTTTGGGTCTCGTAAATGACTCGCGAAGTAGATGGAAAACATGGATGATCTTGAAACTTCCTAGCAGATTAAAACTGTGTGCCGGACCGAGACTCGAACTCGGGACCTTTGCCTTCTGCGGGCAAGTGCCCACGAAAGACAAAGATCCCGAGTTCGAGTCTCGGTCCGGCACACAGTTTTAATCTCCCAGGACGTTTCATATCAGCGCACACTCCGCTGCAGAGTGAAAATCTCATTCTGGAATGGATGATCTTGATAATTTAAAAAAAAAAATGGCTCTGAGCACTATGGGACTTAACATCTATGGTCATCAGTCCCCTAGAACTTAGAACTACTTAAACCTAACTAACCTAAGGACACCACACAACACCCAGCCATCACGAGGCGGAGAAAATCCCTGACCCCGCCGGGAATCGAACCCGGGAACCCGGGCGTGGGAAGCGAGAACGCTACGGCACGACCACGAGATGATAATTTCCATAATCTACACATCGAGTAGTTACAATGACTTTCATCACTTCATTTTATTATCAAAGTGCTTTTTTGTGATGGGGAACTGCTCTGACAGGTGATAAAATGGCCGGAAGGAACATCCTACCCTCATCGCCCTTCATTGATTCTAACTGCTATCCGTAATCAACCTATCGAACTGTCATCCGGCTCATTGTTCTTCGCAGTCTTCCGTTAGTTCTTCCCTACTTGAAAGTATACAGGGTTTGGCCCTCGTTACGTCAGTAGGAGCTCTGCTTTAGCGTCCTTGAGAACGGTTACTGACGGTAGAACGTGTGCTAGCTGTCAAGGTTAGCTGCGTCCAGTTTTCGAGGTTTCTTCATTCCCCTCACACCTTGAACAGTCTCTTCTCAAGTCCTTCCATGTTCTTTATAGATTCATTTCTAGCCAAATGTACACAGATACTACTTATTTTACAGCTATTTGGGCACTGGTTGCACATTTTTGGAGATAGTTCACATATTGACTGGGTGTCACAACAAATACCGAAACAATAAGGGAACTGGTTCTTCATACGGAGCGTGCATCAAGACAGAAGTTTATCATTACTTCCCAAGACAAATAGTTGCAAAATTCAGATGAATTCTATGTTAGAGCAAATCCACATCAACATCAACATCTACATATTATGTTATGTTAACCGGGGACCTAGAAACGGCGGAGAGGCTCCGTCCCCGCCGCAGCTGCAATGGTCCCCAACCCTACGACGACTACCGCAGTCCACGTCACCCCTTCACCGTCCCACACCGAACCCAGGATTATTGTGCGGTTCGGCCCGCGGTGGACCCCCCAGGGAACGTCTCACACCAGACGAGTGTAACCCCTATAACCCCTACGTTTGCGTGGTTGAGTAATGGTGGTGTACGCGTACATGGAGAACTTGTTTGCGCAGCAATCGCCGACCTAATGTAGCTGAGGCGGAATAAGGGGAACCAGCCCGCATTTGCCGAGGCAGATGGAAAACCGCCTAAAAACCATCCACAAACTGGCCGGCTCACAGGACCTCCACACAAATCCTCGGGGCGGATTCTTATCTGGGACCAGGCGCTCCTTCCCGCCCGTAAACATCTACATACTCCGTAAGCCGGTGCACCTTGAGTGGCGGAGGGTACCCTCTACTACGACCACTCATTTCCTTTTCTCTTTCACTCCCAAATAGAGCGAGGGAAAAACGACTGTCTATATGCTTCCGTACAAATCCTAGTCTCTCTGATCTAATCTTCACGGTGCTTACACTAAGTATTCGTTTGCGGCAGTAGAATCGCTCTGCAGTCAGCCTAAAATACCGGTTCTCTACATTTACTCGATAGTTCTCCTCGAAAAGAACGTCGCCTTTTCTCCAGGGATTCCGATTAAAATTTCCGAAGCAACTCCGTAATGCTTGCGTGTTGTTCGAACCTACTTGTAACAAATCCGGCAGCCCGCCTCTGAATTGCTTCGATGCGTTCCTTACTCCGACAGTACTCAACAATGGGTCGCACTATTGTCCTGTTTGTGGTTTTCTTTTGCAGATGTACCACACTTTCCTAAAATTCTCCCAGTTCATCGAATTCGGCTATTCGCCTTCCCTTCTGCAGCCCTTACAGGCTCATTCCATTTCGTGTTACTTTGCAGCGTTCCGAGATACTTAATCGACGTGACTGCGCCACCCAAACCACTACTAATACTGTATTCGAACATTATGGGTTTATTTTTCCTATTCATCTCCATTAACTTACATTTTTCTACATTTAGGGCTTGCTGCCATTCATAGTAACATGATCAAAATGAAACTACTTTAACCGGTCACAATAGTACTGTTGTTTCCCATTACTCGTTTTGGAGGATTATCCCTTCAGCATAAGATTCATCTTTTACAAATAAAAAGGCACAGACGCTTTGCATATACAACAGTTTGTGAGTAACCAGCGGCACTGTCTGACTGCAACAAAAAATCTAGTTTAGTTCAGAGCCCATGTTTATATGGATACCTTGATTCATACGTGAACAGAAATTTAATGTAAATACGTTTCAGTGGTCACAAAATGCTTTCCGAGTCGTATTGATACAACAGACATTCTTTTGTAGAAGACTTGGCAAATGAAAGGAACAAATAAAATAAGATTACAGTCTACAGTGGCAGTAGGGTTTTTCTTATGTTGCTGCTGAGAAGCATTTTCTGCTTAATTTTGTACTTGGTGATGAAATATATGCCAACAAATATTGGAAATCTAATATGGAATGTTTCCAGAAAGTAAATAGTGTAGATGGCCTTATTCTCTTCATATGGTTTTTAAATTTGTGGGTACGGCGACATTAATGGATTGCTTCAACGTGTCTGTTCTACAGGTTCAGCTTTCAGTGGCTGTTTGTTTTGTTGTTTACATTTGGTGTTTAAATTTTGTTCAAATGGCGGTGTTTGGACAACTCTGTTAACGACATATTGGAATGACAGTTTTGTTTGCTGCGGGAGACAAAAAGAGCGTCAATATAATAATCTATATAATTTTGCCACTGTTGGAAGCATTATTACATGTTCATTGCACTGGTTAATTCGTTATACGTCATCATCGCTTCCGTCAGTTCGTAACAAGTATTTGCGTCAATACTCTGTTGTAAAAGGAGCCTCTACTCACTACAAGCTATTTACAACACCTATGTAACTAAAGTATGCAGATAAACGTGGTTCTTGTAGCAAAATAGTTCTTGTAGCAAAATAGTTCTTGTCTTCTCCTGCCAGACAGTGCCACATGTTGCTCACAAAAGCAATATATACCGGGTGGTCAAAAAGTCAGAATAGATTTGAAAATTTAATAAACCACGGAATAATGTAGATAGAGAGGTAAAAATTGTCAAACATGCATGGAATGACATGGGGTTTTATTAGAACCACACCATATTGCTAGACGTGTGAAAGATCTCTTGCGCGCGTCGTTTGGTGGTGATTGTGTGCTCAGCCGCCACTTTCGTCATGCTTGGCCTCCCAGGTCCCCAGACCTCAGTCCGTGCGATTATTGGCTTTGGGGTTACCTGAAGTCGCAAGTGTATCGTGATCGACCGACATCTCTAGGGATGCTGAAAGACAACATCCGACGTCAATGCCTCACCATAACTCCAGACATGCTTTACAGTGCTGTTCACATTTTTTCTCGACTACAGCTATTGTTGAGGAATGATGGTGGAGATATTGAGCATTTCCTGTAAAGAACATCATCTTTGCTTTGTCTTACTTTGTTATGCTAATTATTGCTATTCTGATCAGATGAAGAACCATCTATAGGAAATTTTTTGAACTTTTGATTTTTTTTGGTTCTAATAAAACCTCATGTCAATTCAAGCATGTGTGTCAATGTTTATCTCTCTATCTACATTATTCCGTGATTTATTCAGTTTTCAAATTTATACTCAATTTTTGATCACCCAGTACGTTACGTCTATATCTCTTCAATTTAATAAATCCGTCTGATGACTGAGGCATAATCATTCGAAATACATAGCGGGAAGAATAACAAACGTGCCTGATAATAGTAACTTGTATTAATGTGATATTCGTAATGCTCGCGGCCAGGTCTAACCTACAAAGTTCGATTTTGAAACGATCCTAACTGTATGGGGACAAATGATGACAAGCACGTCCGGGTAATGAAACCGTGTCACAGCAATTCGCTGTGCAACACCGTGCAGTTCCGAATTTTAAATCTTTTCTCTTTCATTTCCATTAATAATCTACTTTCTTGTTTCATTTGGCAGATCAGATTGCTGGTGAAGAGCTCACGTGTACCCTTAGCACATGCAGACTTGTAGTACGTAGTGCATTATGTTGCTGATCTCTGTGGCAATCATTGTCTCGTATTCTACTGACCTTACAGATAGTTGAGTTGAGGAATCTGTGGATGCAACAGTCTTTAAATGGAAGTGACAAAAGTCCATTAGTTTCAATGTGGTGAACGTTCAACGTAAAACATGCTGTGAGGGCAGTATGTTGTATCAACCACCAACAAGATATTTTCACCATGGATCAACTGAATATGACTTTTGTTAGGTCCTCAGCTAATTAGAGCTGTATAACACCACATTAATTAACCTCATCTGACTTATCTCATTTCATGCATCACTGACTAATCAGAGTTCCTGTTGTCTTGTTGTCTGTCCTATTGTGTATTAACACATAACATCTCTACAAATGTGGTGCTACAGACAAATGCTGAAGATTAGATAGGTAGACCACATAACTAATGAGGAAGTATTGAATAGAATTGGGCAGAAGAGGAGTTTGTAGCACAACTTGACTAGAAGAAGGGATCAGTTGGTAGGACATATTCTGAGGCATCAAGGGATCACCAATTTAGTATTGGAGGGCAGCGTGGCGGGTAAAAATCGTTGAGGGAGACCTAGAGATGAATACACTAAACAGATTCAGAAAGATGTAGGTTGCCGCGGGTACTGGGAGATGAAGAAGCTTGCACAACATAGGGTAGCATGGAGAGCTGCATCAGACCAGTCTCGGGACTGAAGATCACAACAACAACAACAACAACAACAACAACATTATCAAAAATCAGTATATATCTTGCAAATTAATTTCGAACTCCGTGCATTAAGTCCAAGCACGTTTGCAATTATTATACGCGATTTAATGGAAAGCTCAATCACGTGCTAGGGTGTAGCGTGTTTCAAATCTAGCTCGCAGGTTTCAGTTTTCCCTGATGGGCTAGAAGACTTCTTGTAATAACTTTATGTGTCTATCTTATGTGAAGTCTAAATGAAACTTGATTTGTCTCTCTTCGGCTCAAAATCACGACATGAAATTCACTGCACAGGTCAGCGAACTGTACACGCGCACTTTTAGCACTCTAAGTGTAAACTCGTCTAAGAGTAAAAGTCGCACATAAATTAAATACGTAAAAAAATCAAAACACCTTTGTATTAAACGGATAATTTAGGGCACGCAATTACTAATTTAACATTTCCTATTCCAAATAAACTTTAAGAACTTGTATTTCATAATCAATAAAATTTTATCCCGTGAAAGAAACTATTAGTCTGCTAAAACGTATTCAGATCACTGTCAACTCGTATCTGGACGATGACGTCACGAATTGATACTTGCTTGGAGTGAACGAAATACCTGTATTAAAAAATACTATAAGTTGAGTAATTTACGGACTTTTATAACAAATTTGGTACCGTTGCATCGCTACACTGCTCCGCAATCTGTCGCGATAATGTCGAAGACGTTGCAGGATTCACTGGCGCGTGCTAGGGTTGTATACTGTGCTATTATACCTTAGTTCAGCCATTCCTAGATTCATAAGACAAGTTGTAACAGACACTTTACATCAAATTTTACATGAGTAATTGTAAATTGGGAGGAGCTTCTCGATCTGCTTCACGAAATTCTTAGAATATGGAGTAACGTAGGCTACAACCCTGTCTCACTCCCTTCCCAACCACTGCTTCCCTTTCATGTCCCTCGACTCTTATAACTGCCATCTGGTTTCTGTACAAGTTGTGAATAGCCTTTCGCTCCCTGTATTTTACCACTGCCACCTTTAGAATTTGAAAGAGAGTATTCCAGTCAACATTGTCAAGAGCTTTCTCTAAGTCTACAATTGCTAGAAACGTAGCTCTGCCTTCCCTTAATCTTTTATCTAAGATAAGTCGTAGGGTCAGTATTGCCTCACGTGTTCCAACATTTCTACCGAATCCAAACTGATCTTCCCCGAGTTTTGTCAGGACTGCCTAGGGCATGCATCTGTGTGATGTCCTTAGGTTTAAATAATTCTAAGTCTCGGGAACTGATGACTACAGATGTTAAGATTTTTTTTGAATAAGCATTACTTCATTAAAACAGAGCAATCAGTCTCCAATTCTAGGATTAACTGCACCAGGTGGAATTATTAAAATATTGTGGAAGTGTAATCAATTTTATCTGAAAACTTCTATCATACATCATTATTTTATATTAACTGGACAGATTAATTGTCGGAAACGAATTTACCCACAACAGATTGTCCCAAGCTGCTGCTTAACTTTTATCGTGGCTCTTCACAAGAGATCTCAAGAAGCCGGGATCAAGAAACAAGAAAAGAAGAGACATCGGTATAGTAGCTAGTTGCAAAAATAAATACACTCCTGGAAATGGAAAAAAGAACACATTGACACACACCGGTGTGTCATACCCACCATACTTCCTCCGGACACTGCGTCCGTCAGTGTCAGCCAGTTTGCCGTGGCATACGGAGCTCCATCGCAGTCTTTAACACTGGTAGCATGCCGCGACAGCGTGGACGTGAACCGTATGTGCAGTTGACAGACTTTGAGCGAGGGCGTATAGTGGGCATGCGGGAGGCCGGGTGGACGTGCCGCAGAATTGCTCAACACGTGGGGCGTGAGGTCTCCACAGTACATCGATGTTGTCGCCAGTGGTCGGCGGAAGGTGCACGTGCCCGTCGACCTGGGACCGGACCGCAGCGACGCACGGATCCACGCCAAGACCGTAGGATCCTACGCAGTGCCATAGGGGACCGCACCGCCACTTCCCAGCAAATTAGGGACACTCTTGCTCCTGGGGTATCGGCGAGGACCATTCGCAACCGTCTCCATGAAGCTGGGCTACGTTCCCGCACACCGCTAGGCCGTCTTCCGCTCACGCCCCAACATCGTGCAGCCCGCCTCCAGTGGTGTCGCGACAGGCGTGAATGGAGGGACGAATGGAGACGTGTCGTCTTCAGCGATGAGAGTCGCTTCTGCCTTGGTGCGCATGATGGTCGTATGCGTGTTTGGCGCCGTGCAGGTGAGCGCCACAATCAGGACTGCATACGACCGAGGCACAAAGGGCCAACACCCGGCATCATGGTGTGGGGAGCGATCTCCTACACTGGCCGTACACCTCTGGTGATCGTCGAGGGGACACTGAATAGTGCACGGTACATCCAAACCGTCATCGAACCCATCGTTCTACCATTCCTAGACCGGCAAGAGAACTTGCTGTTCCAACAGGACAATGCACGTCCGCATGTATCCCGTGCCACCCAACGTGCTTTAGAAGGTGGAAGTCAACTACCCTGGCCAGCAAGATCTCCGGATCTGTCCCACATTGAGCATGTTTGGGACTGGATGAAGCGTCGTCTCACGCGGTCTGCACGTCCAGCACGAACGCTGGTCCAACTGAGGCGCCAGGTGGAAATGGCATGGCAAGCCGTTCCACAGGACTACATCCAGCATCTCTACGATCGTCTCAATGGGAGAATAGCAGCCTGCATTGCTGCGAAAGGTGGATATACACTGTACTAGTGCCGACATTGTGCATGCTCTGTTGCCTGTGTCTATGTGCCTGTGGTTCTGTCAGTGTGATCATGTGATGTATCTGACCCCAGGAATGTGTCAATAGTTTCCCCTTCCTGGGACAATGAAATCACGGTGTTCTTATTTCAATTTCCAGGAGTGTAGTTTCGGTTGCTACTGTGGTTGCTATCATTATGACATTTGTAGAGATGTTATGTGTTAATACACATTAGGACAGACAACAGGAACTCTGATTAGTCAGTGATGCATGAAATGAGATAAGTCAGATGAGCTTAATTAAAGTGGTATTATACAGCTCTAATTAGCACAGTAGCTAGCAAAAGTTATATTCATTTGATCGACGGTGAAAATATCTTTTTGGTGGTTGATACAATGTACTGCCCTCACAGCATGTTTTACGTTGAACGTTCACCACATTGAAATTAATGGACTTTTGTCACTTCCATCTAAAGGCTGTTGGATCCACAGATTCCACAACTCAACCATCTGTAAGGTCAGTAGAATACGAGACACTGATTGCCACAGAGATCAGCAACATAATACACTACGTGCTACATGTCTGCAGGTGCTAAGGGTACACGTGAGCTCTTCGCCAGCAATCTGATCTGCTAAATGAAACAAGAAAGTAGATTATGAATGGAAGTGAAAGAGAAAAGATTTAAAATTCGGAACTGCGCGGTGCTGAAGGTCACGATCTGCCCTGTCGTGGAGCCATCTGGCATCGCACTTGTTCTGTGTTGTTCATCAGCTGTGAGCTTGCCTTTGTTGCCCTATTATTCACTCCTATGTCACTACTCGTTATTCGCTGCTCTGTATCTGCTGTAGCTGTGTCCGCTGCCGGACCTTGCTTCTTTTGTCCAACTGATGCTTTTCTATCAATTATTCTAGCGTAAATACTGTCTTCAAATTACTCGTTGTTATGCTTTGGCTTGTTTCCACTTTGGCAGGGACACTTATTTATTAATTCTATGTCTTTCATTTACTATTCTCAGTCCAAATGTATTTTTAGCCCCCTCCAAAGTTGTTCCTGACTTCTATACATTGCATTAAATACTGTTGCGCAGATCGGAACTGTGTAGTGTGGTTATAACAATGTGGCAATATAAAATGTCATTTCTAGTCACAGTGCTGTTTGATGAAACAACTTTGAGAAACTCTTCGGAACATTTTAACTGCTGTCCAAACCACGAACAAAAATTTAAAACTGTACTGGGACTGTGAAAGAATTTGCCATCAATTTCGTTACAGTAAAACATGCACTGCCATGAAAAATGCTTTCAGTGACTTGTTACAGATACAGTTAAACATTTCCAACACTCGATGATGGGTTTTGTGATTCACCAGAAGACAGAACGAACACATGAATAAGGTAAATATTTTCAACGCCCTATTATTGTTTATTTACAAGGGGAACGAGAGACAAAACTTTGTTGGAGGAAGTAGCATATGGATGTCATTCTTCCTAAATGGAAAAAGTCAGTGAACCTCTTCTATTGGAATAATTTGGTACTATCTCTACATATTACTAAATTAAGTTCGCCACGGCGATTACCTGTCTGTACATTAAGGAAATACACTAGAGATTTTGATACGGTTTTCGCTAATACTTAGACTGATTCATTAGGGAAATACCAATATTACTAAAATGCTATCAGCCGGCCGGGCTGGCCGGGCGGTTCTGGCGCTGCAGTCCGCAACCGCGGGGCTGTTACGGTCGCAGGTTCGAATCCTGCCTCGGGCATTGGTGTGTGTGATGTCCTTAAGTTAGTTAGGTTTAAGTAGTTCCAAGTTCTAGGGGACGTATGACCTAAGACGTTGAGTTCCATAGTGCTCAGAGCCATTTGAACCTTTTTTTTTTTTAAATGCTATCCCGGAACCTAGTAGCAGTTGCAGCATAGGAGTGAACAAATTTAATTTTCTGTATTTCGCGTAGTTGTTGAACGAATTTAAAATATAGAATGCTTTCGGAATCTACTCATTAAGAAGTATAATCTTATGTTAAAGGTTTAACACCATAAGACAAGTATTAGAGTTATAAAATGTCTGCTTGTCAAAAAAAAAGTTCAAATGTGTGTGAAATCTTATGGGACTTAACTGCTAAGGTCATCAGTCCCTAAGCTTACATACTACGTAACCTAAATTATCCTAAGGACAAACAAACACACACACCCATGCCCGAGGGAGGACTCGAACCTCCGCCGGGTCCAGCCGCACAGTACACGACTGCAGCGCCCCAGACCGCTCGGCTAATCCCGCGCGGTTGTCTGCTTGTCATGAGACAGCGTAGTTGAAGCGCATAAATGCACAGACTCAATTCGTCCAGTATTTGAGAGTGCTCACATGTAAGTAAACGTTCTTGATGATGCTTGGCCGTTGTGTAGAGGGACAAAATAATGCAATACATATTTTTTTTTTGTTTTTGCCCAATATAAGGGACAAAATGCACCCCAAAAAATAATTTGGGTATTACGTTTAGAGGAAATATCTTCCAAACAATGATAAATAAAAAATGTATTTTGCATAAAATAAGACGTATTTTGCTGTTTGTCTGCTCACATAAGTTCCAAACTAACTTGTAAAAAAACTGAAATTTTCTCTCAAAAGCTAATTCCACAAAAAAAACCGAGTTTTACTGTCAGTGTATCAATTTTCCAGTTAGTAGCTCTCTACCAAGGGCCACAGTGAATGGTTCGATTTTTCTTAATACGAGGATTGGAACTTTAACAGTGGAAACTATTTATTTACAGCTTGTGCAAAGTAGTTATGTGTTTCAAAGTTTTACTGACCTTCAGAGTAGTTACCAGCATTGTGTATAACCCGTTGCCAGCGATGTGGAAGTCGTAGGATACTCTTAGCAGTGCCAGTTGTGTTAACAGTTCGACGAATTTGTAGCAGTTCTGAAGCGAATGCCGTGAAGTGTTTCCTTCAGTTAAGATATCGAGTTGAACTCACAACGGCTTAAGTCAGAGGAATGCAGCAGGTCGTATAGCATTTAGCAGCCCAATCAGTCAAACAAATCAGTTCCAGCTGGCACTGTACGTGCTCGAGCATTGTCCTGCAAAATGATGGTCAGGTCCTGCAGGAAGTGTCATAACTTCTGTCTCTAAGCTGGCCGTAGGTTGTGTTCCAAAAATGAACAGCATAGAGACAGAAGTGATGAGACTTTCCACGGTATCTGACTATCATTTTGCAGGAGAGTGCATAAGCACGTATAGTGCAAGCTGTTACTGATTTGTTTGACTGATGGGTCTGCTAAGTGCTCTACCACCTACTGCACTCCTCTGACTTAAGCCCTCGTAAGTTCAGATCGATTTCTAAACTGAAGGAAATACTTCACGGCATTCGCTTCAGAACTGCTACAAATTGGTCGGCCAATGGACCACACCTCTAGAACTGTCAGCACAACTGGCACTGCTTAGAGTATCCTACGACTTCCACATCGCTGGCAACGGGTTATACGCAATGCTGGTGACTACTTTGAAGCCAGCCGGGGTGGCCGAGCGGTCTCTAGACGCTACAGTCGCAGGTTCGAATCCTGCCTTAGGCATGGATGTGTGTGACGTCCTTAGGTTAGTTAGGTTTAAGTAGTTCTAAGTTCTAGGGGAGTGATGACCTCAGAAGTTGAGTCCCAAAGAGCTCAGACCCATTGTTTTAAACTACTTTGAAGGTCAGTAAATGGCTCTGAGCACTATGACACTTAACATCTGAGGTCATCAGTCCCGTAGAACTTAGAACTGCTTAAACCTAACTAACCTAAGGACATCACGCACATCCATGCCAGAGGCAGGATTCGAACCTGTGACTGGTGAGGTCGCGCAGCTCCAGACTGAAGCGCCTAGAACCGCTCGGCCACACTGGCCGGCCGAAGGTCAGTAAACTTTGAAACACGTATATATTTTGTACGAGCTGTAAATAAATAGATGTCACTATTAAGTTTCCAACTCCAGTAATTTGACTGAGTGTAAGTCTAGCGACCATCCAATCACTAGTTGCATTTGTCATAGCAAAAAATAAAGAAAAAAAGCCTTTGTATTAAATGCAAGCAGAAATTTCATAAGGAGCTTTCTCTGCATTATGGATCAAAGTTTATGAAAAATATCGGATTCATTTCCCGTTATGTCTCAGTAATGATACTGAATGTTGCTATGCCAATACAAGAACGTAAATAAACCTAGGTAGTATCTCGCAAACTCCAAAATCCCACATGAGTTCCACTCTCTTAAAACTGAACTTTAAGTTTCTCAATTGCAAACTGGGCCCTAAAACAAATTGGTAAGGTCAGTGGCAAACATTTCAAAGTTCGGTATCGTTCCGTGGCGAAAAATCTTCAGAATTCACATTTCGAAAATATTTCTAAGCGTTCACTTGCAACACATGAGTAGATTTTGTTAGTCTACGATTAGATTCATTAGAAAATTTCATTACTTACGTAAAGCGACTACCTTGCCACACATGCAAAGTTCCCCTCAATACCTCCCTCAAAATACTGCCAGAATGAGACTGTTCACCTCCTAGTGCCACCAAAATAAGACTGTCAGTTCCAAGATGGCTGCCGGCTGTTTACATCTTCGCATTGTAGTTGTAAGGTGTCAAACAAATAACACACCTTACATCAAATTCCTGAAACAATTCAGGTTAACTCGATATGTCACATTACATAGTTACATGGAAATGTAAGAAATTTTATTGATAGGCAAAGTGAGTAGATAAGCCAACATTTCGTGAATATAAACCACTAACACTCACACTAGTAATTGCGCGCAAGCATTTTCCCTGACCCGAATTATGAGACGCATTTCTGAGCGAAGAAGAATTTTACCATGGCACGTCTGTCTCGCGTTCAGCTGAAAGCTCACAGCGGGACAATTAGTAGAACCAATAAGACGTCAGAGCCACTGCGCAAACCACCGGCCGCAAAAGCCATCCTACCCTTCAGAAAGCCTCTCTACAGGAACACGACTGGAGATGGTATATAAACGTCAGGAGGAACACAACTCACAATATTGGTGACATACTGTTGCCACCTGTGTTAAAACTTGCTGGAGATGGTATATAAACGTCGTGAGGAACACAACTCACAATACTGGTGACATACTGTTGCCACCTGTGTTAAAACTTGCACGAAATAAAAAGCTGTTTATCTCAGTATTACGTAGCAGAAGTTAAACTCTATCCCAGGACAAAAACAACACCTGTTATAGGCTACAAAAACTCTAGTGGGTGGAATAACAATTATAAACGCTCTCACTGGCCAGAACTGGCCAGAAAGGAAATGCGTGGCCACCAGCTTTTATATATTCACAGTGCAGAAATGAAATTAATTTTTAATTAAATTTTTAATTAAATAACGAGTAGTGACACGGGATTAAATAAATTTAACTAACATTCACGATTGTGGGGCTTAATTGAAGAAGAATCGCGAGATATCCGATCTAATGTAAAGAATTGATCACTCACTGTAGAGTGCTTCATATCCTGAAGTGATTAAATTGTTTTAACTGTATACTTCATTTTGATTGCTCTTTACAGACACCGATTCAATTTTGTATATTTTAATTGTGCATTTTAGCGTAGTTGATATCTCTGGCCCCAATTGTATTTAATTTTTTTGTATTTTCTCGACCCCCAGACATGGTCTTCAACCATCTTATCATTAAAGAACCTTAGAATAGTTAGGTATTTCGCTTCACAGTTGTGAACACCCAATATCAATATTTTACCATCCTGTACGTATTGTAATATGTTGTTGTGACCATAGAAAATATTAATTTTTGTTCTTGCTTTTGTGACCATAATAAGAGTCCAGGCTCCATAGGCAAACAGCAAGCCGACATTAAGAAACATTCCACCAGGACTTAGGGACAAGGTAAGCGCCAGAGTCTGCCAAGTATGGCTTGTTGATGAAATAACTTAGTTTTTGACTTCCTGCCAGAGGAAGCAGCACGAATCAAACTCGCACGATGGAAGACGCAAATACCAGGGCGATAATACAGCAAGAGAGAGTGTCAGTCACGTGTGGAAAAGACTCGCTTGGAACCAAATTAAGTTGTGTGCAGGTAGAAACGAAAAGGTCGTGTGGAACCAAAGGTATTCTTGCGCAAACCGACTAATTAGAAACGAGAGTGTCGTGTGGAACCATAGGCATTCTTGGACCATCCGATCACTTAGAAATGAAAGGGTCGTCTGAAACAAATTAACTCGTGTGCACCCAAGCACATGAGAAACGAAATAAAAGGCCAGGCAGCGGGATAGCTAGAAGCAGAGATTCAGATGCAGAGTCAGAGCTAGTGCCGGCAGCTTGGAGATTCCGCAGCGAGACACCAGCGAGGCCGAGTAGGGCCATAGCAGCCGATATAGCTGATAAAGCCTTCAACTACGAGAAGACGGTGATAGACTCAGGTTGACACTCAGGAACTGCTGGTCAAGTCGGATTTTTAGAGTTTCATTGGAATAGTTTTGAAGAGAGGCTGTTAGCCTTTGACTCAATTACTTAGAGAGATATCAGTGCTAACCAAGAACAAGTGTTTGCTTTGTACTTGTTTCTTATATGTACTGGCAATTTGCTTTCAAGTAGCAAGTCAGAATAAATAGACTGAATCTTATTAAGGGGTTTATGGTCTAACGCCTCACATAAGTATATGTGAGAATAAACTTGATAGAAACTAACCAATCTTTTCTGCCTTTTGCACTTCTGTAACCTATATTCAGGAAACTTACTTGCTTCAAACTAAGGAGATTCTCTCCCTCTCATCTCCGGTATCTACATCTACATCCATACTCCGCAAGCCACCTGACTGTGTGTGGCGGAGGGTACCGTGAGTACCTCTATCGTTTCTCCCTTCTATTCCAACCTCGTATCGTTCGTGGAAAGAAGGATTGTCGGTATGCTTCTGTGTGGACTCTAATATCTCTCATTTTATCCTCATGGTCTCTTCGCGAGATATACGTAGGAGGGAGCAATACACTGCTTGACTCCTCGGTGAAGGTATGTTCTCGAAACTTTAACAAAAGCCCGTACCGAGCTGCTGAGCGTCTCTCCTGCAGAGTCTTCCACTGGAGTTTATCTATCATCTCCGTAACGCTTTCGCGATTACTAAATGATCATGTAACGAAGCGCGCTGCTATCCGTTGGATCTTCTCCATCTCTTCTATCAACCCTATTTGGTACTGTAACCTACTTCCTTTGTTTTCGATTTGCATTTCCTTAGGATTCCTCCAATGAATCAATCTGGCATCTGCTTTACCGACGATCAACTTTATATGATCATTCCATTTTAAATCACTCATAATGCGTACTCCCAGATAATTTATGCAATTAACTGCTTCCAGTTGCTGACCTGCTATTTTGTAGCTAAATGATAAGGGATCTATCTTTCTATGGTATAAAGGTTTTCTTTCTATGGTATAAAGGTTGACAGCAATTTATAACTAACCCATTGTTGTTAACGTCCCGATTGCGTTACGCAGTTCGCACTTACTTCATTCTGGTATAGTGAGGTTGTGCCGGGACATGAAAATGTCATGAAGTCATAGTGAGAATAAAATAAATATTAATAACGAAAATAAAACATTTTCATTTTCTGCTAACATATAGTAACGCCTGAACCCGTAGACTAATTGCTGTTAACGATAACGTTCCCTGTACAGGGAGTGTAGTGGAAGCGACATTGAAGTCATTGTCTGAATACATCACTGTATGTACTGCTGCACTGTTCTCAACTCTGCATGCATGAGGTGGTATCTTCCTACCTTGCAGGCTGTAGATTTAACACAAAATTCATAAAACACTTACAGAGCATCCTTGCACAACTGTGGTTGGAATGTAGAAGAGAACCAGTCACACATATGTTAGATAACATGAGTCAAAACACATCCTTTCTTTCTTCTGGAACATGAAAAAATTATAAGTACACATCCCAGTCTTTATTTCAAAACTGGAATTGTTCATAACAATATTGCTTAGATTGTCTGATAGATGTGTACGAGACCTTTTCATAGCCACTTCAGATCGGTAAAGCTGTCGTTGTTAGTAATTTTTAAAGTTTATGTTATTCACAAAATATTTAACATAACTTAGAAACTATAAATCGTAGCAAGGACGTATGTAAACCATCACATTCATTATAATTTTATCCTTTTATTTGCGATACTACACTCCTGGAAATTTAAATAAGAAAACCGTGAATTCATTGTCCCAGGAAGGGGAAACTTTATTGACACATTCCTGGGGTCAGATACATCACATGATCACACTGACAGAACCACAGGCACATAGACACAGGCAACAGAGCATGCACAATGTCGACACTAGTACAGTGTATATCCACCTTTCGCAGCAATGCAGGCTGCTATTCTCCCATGGAGACGATCGTAGAGATGCTGGATGTAGTCCTGTGGAACGGCTTGCCATGCCATTTCCACCTGGCTCCTCAGTTGGACCAGCGTTCGTGCTGGACGTGCAGACCGCGTGAGACGACGCTTCATCCAGTCCCAAACATGCTCAATGGGGGACAGATCCGGAGATCTTGCTGGCCAGGGTAGTTGACTTACACCTTCTAGAGCACGTTGGGTGGCACGGGATACATGATGACGTGCATTGTCCTGTTGGAACAGCAAGTTCCCTTGCCGGTCTAGGAATGGTAGAACGATGGGTTCGATGACGGTTTGGATGTACCGTACACTATTCAGTGTCCCCTCGACGATCACCAGAGGTGTACGGCCAGTGTAGGAGATCGCTCCCCACACCATGATGCCGGGTGTTGGCTCTGTGTTCCTCGGTCGTATGCAGTCCTGATTGTGGCGCTCACCTGCACGGCGCCAATCACGCATACGAACATCATTGGCACCAAGGCAGAAGCGACTCTCATCGTGAAGACGACACGTCTCCATTCGTCCCTCCATTCACGCCTGTCGCGACACCACTGGAGACGAGCTGCACGATGTTGGGGCGTGAGCGGAAGACGGCCTAACGGTGTGCGGGACCGTAGCCCAGATTCATGGAGACGGTTGCGAATGGTCCTCGCCGATACCCCAGGAGCAACAGTGTCATTAATATGGTGGGAAGTGGCAGTGCGGTCCCCTACGGCACTGCGTAGGATCCTACGGTCTTGGCGTGCATCCGTGCGTCGCTGCGGTCCGGTCCCAGGTCGACGGGCACGTACACCTTCCACCGACCACTGGCGACAACATCGATGTACTGTGGAGACCTCACGCCCCACGTGTTGAGCAATTCGGCGGTACGTCCACCCGGCCTCCCGCATGCCCACTATACGCCCTGGCTCAAAGTCCGTCAACTGCACATACGGTTCACGTCCACGCTGTCGCGGCATGCTACCAGTGTTAAAGACTGCGATGGAGCTCCGTATGCCACGGCAAACTGGCTGACACTGACGGCGGCGGTGCACAAATGCTGCGCAGCTAGCGCCATTCGACGGCCAACACCGCGGTTCCTGGTGTGTCCGCTGTGCCGTGCGTGTGATCATTGCTTGTACAGCCCTCTCGCAGTGTCCGGAGCAAGTATGGTGGGTCTGACGCACCGGTGTCAATGTGTTCTTTTTTCCATTTCCAGGAGTGTATCTTTCAAGTTTCTTAATGGCTTTACTTTTTTATATTGAGATATCTTAGATTCAGCTTTTTAGTTGGTCCCTCTGTGCAGTCAGGGCAGACTTTTCCTCAATTTCCTGCTCCCAAAGACCAGCAAAGACGGGAAATTCCGACCTCGTGTTTCCGGAGCATCCTGAACATCTACTAGTCATCAGGATTTCTCATACTTCAGAACGACCTAATAGGAGAAGCTGAAAGAGCGCTGAAGTCTAGCAGCGGAACCATCAAAGCTGGTACCACTGTGAGCAGCTCACTGTGGCCCATACGCAGCCAGTTACCAACCCTCTTTTACTATCAAACGGGAGCTCGTGTGGCTATGTCTGTCACCTTTCTGGATGTTGTTTCCCCAATTTGAAAACTATATAATCAACTTATTAATAATTTAGAACTTTACAAAATACCCCATCACTATTCATTTATTTTGAGAGAATGAAAAATTTTGCTATAACACAAATTAAAAATCCTTTCATGCCACTTACATCCATGTGTAATAAACCTGATTTCTGAAATATCTCTTTTGGAAAATAAGCTGCACTGTCAGCTGTACTGTCAGAGTATGTTCAACATACCTAATTATAATATCCAAACATTCATCATAATTCGAATTATTTATTTTACTTAATTTTTTTGTTTTAAATTGTTATTTTACTTTTTACATTCAAGTTTTTTTAGCTTTTTAGTTTATCACTTCACATACATGTATTTTGTTAATAGAAAATAAGTGACTCATTATTATGACAGCTCAAGTGGATACTGTGGAGGCTGACACCATAATTCAACAGAACTAAATTGAAAAATCTTCCTGCAAAATTTTTATAATTTCGAAAACCATATATCCACACAGATATACTGGTGCCATTCCTTGTCCTCAGATATAATGCTCTAAATGGCTCACTGACTACCACAAAAATCTAACAATAATAGAGGTTTTCATCCCTCGCTGATTAAGAAAACTTTGTGAGCAGACTTTCAGCTGTATTTCTATTGAATTATTATGACCTCAACCTCATTTGAGAAACAGTATCATCAAGCTTCAGTCCCTAGTAGATAATCAATTCTCTTATCCAAGGTTTACCAGTGTACTGAAATATGCCTGACAGAGATCAGAATATTTAGATGATCACCTGTGACATTTCGAAATTCTGCCAAATCCTGTAGTATGTTGTGTTTTTCATTGTGTGCATTATGTGAAGAAATTTCATTCATTTTATGTGCACAGTGTAAAAAACTGTTTGAAGCAATTCTTTAAGATTATTGTTATTGTAATCATTTTGTCATAATAATGACAAAACATTTTTTATTAACAAAATACACATGTGAGGTTATAAATTACAAAACAAACAAATACGAATATAAAATTTAAAATATATTACAAATATAAGTAAATTAAATAATTAGTATAATAATGAATGTTTAGATATCATAATCAGTGTATTGAAAATATTCCAATATGTTCATTTTATGCTCCAAAAGCAGTCTTTCAGAAACCAGTTTTACTACACTTGGATGGAGTGGCTTGAAAGCTTGTTTAATTTCTGTTGTAGCAAAAGTTCTGATTTTTCAAAATTAATTAATAGTGATGGGGTATATTGCAAAATTTCAAATTATTACAAAATTTGACTGTACAGATTTCAATTATGTTAAATAATAACAACTTTTATATGAAAATGTTTTTTTGTTTATCACTGTTTCTGCTTGCAAGATGTTGCTCGAGTATAAATATAAAGTATACCTTAAGCCATGATTCATTTTATTCTGGTAGCGCTATCTATTTATAATTATGTGCTTTTATCATCAGAGGCTATATTATGATATTATGTGTATGTTTATTTTATTAAATTACAATATGGTCATGTTCTTAAATCGCTACCTGTGCGTATTTCATGGTGATTACATTCACTTCATGCTGATATAAGTGACGAAGGTATTTAAAATACACTATTTACTGTTGTCATAATCGCTTGCAAATAAATGTGATAAAGTACCCCATACCCACATCTCAGAGCAAAGTGTTTCAATGAAGTGAGAATTAACTACATTGTTGTTGTTGTGGTCTTCAGTCCTGAGACTGGTTTGATGCAGCTCTCCATGCTACTGTATCCTGTGCAAGCTTCTTCATCTCCCAGTACCTACCGCAGCCTCCAACCTTTCTGAATCTGCTTGGTGTATTCATCTCTTGGTCTCCCTCTAGGATTTTTACCCTCCACGCTGCCCTCCAGTACTAAATTGGTGACCCCTTGATGCCTCAGAACATGTCCTACCAACCGATCCCTTCTTCTTGTCAAGTTGTGCCACAAACTCCTCTTCTCCCCAATTCTAATCAATACGTATTCATTAGTTATGTGATCTACTCTAATCTCCAGCATTCTTCTGTAGCACCACATTTCAAACGCTTCTATTCTCTTCTTGTCCAAACTATTTATCGTCCATGTTTCACTTCCATACATGGCTACACTCCATACAAATACTTTCAGAAATGACTTCCTGACGCTTAAATCTATACTCGATGTTAACAAATCTCTCTTCTTCAGAAACGCTTTCCTTGCCATTGCCAGTCTACATTTTATATCTTCTCTACTTCGACCATCATCAGTTATTTTGCTTCCCAAATAGAAATACCCCTTTACGACTTTAAATGACTCATTTCCTAATCTAATTCTCTCAGCATCACCGGACTAAAGCTCGTGGTCTTGCGGTAGCGTTTTGGGTTTCCATGCACGGGGTCCCATATTCGATTCCCGGCGGGGTCATGGATTTTTCCTGCCTCGAGATGACTGGGTGTTGTTGTGTCGTCTTCATCATCATCTTTCATCCCCATTACGGTCGGAGGAAGGCAATGGCAAACCACCTCCGCTAGGACCTTTCCTAGTACAGTGGTGCGGGTCTCCCGCATTTACCCCTACGCTCTTCGGAGTATGGGACCTCATCATCATCACATTCCATTATCCCTGTTTTGCTTTTGTTGATGTTCATCTTATACCCTCCTTTCAAGACACTGTCCATTCCGTTCAACTGCTCTTCTAAGTCCTTTAGCGTGTCTGACGTAATTACAATGTCATCGGCGAACCTCAAAGTTTTTATTTCTTCTCCCTGGATTTTAATACCTACTCCAAATTTTTCTTTTTTTCATTTACTGTTTGCTCAATATACATAGTAAATAGCATCGGGGAGAGGCTACAACCCTGTCTCACTCCCTTCCCAACCACTGCTTCCCATTCATGTCCCTCGACTCTTATAACTGCCATCTGGTTTCTGTACAAATTGTAAATAGCCTCTCGCTCCCTGTGTTTTACCCCTGCCACCTTTAGAATTTGAAAGAGCCTGTTCCAGTCAACATTATCAAAAGCTTTCTCTAAGTCTACAAATGCTAGAAACGTAGGTTTGCCTTTCCTTAATCTTTCTTCTAAGATAAGTCGTAGGGTCAGTATTGCCTCACATGTTCCAACATTCCTACAGAATCCAAACTGATCTTCCCCGAGGTCGGCTTCTACCAGTTTTTCCATTCGTCTGTAAAGAATTCGAGTTAGTATTTTGTGGCTGTGACTTATTACACTGATAGTTCGGTAATTTTCACATCTGTCAACACCGGCTTTCTTTGGGATTGGAATTATTATATTCTTCTTGAAGTCTGAGGGAATTTCACCTGTCTCATACATCTTGCTCACCAGATGGTAGAGTTTTGTCAGGACTGTCTCTCCAAGGTTGTCAGTAGTTGTAAGGGAATGTTGTCTACTCCTGCAGCCTTGTTTTGACTCAGGTCTTTCAGTGCTCTGACAAACTCTTCACGTAGTATCGTATCTGCCATTTCAGCTTCATCTACCTCCTCTTCCGTTTCTATAATATTGTCCTCAAGAACATCGCCCCTGTATGGACCCTCTATATACTCCTTCAATCATTCTCCTTTCCCTCCTTTGCTTACAACTGGGTTTCCATCTGGGCTCTTGATATTCATACAAGTGGTTCTCTTTTCTCGAAAAGTCTCTTTAATTATCCTGTAGGCAGTATCTATATTACCCCTCGTGAGATAAGCCTCTACATCCTTACATTTGTCCTCTAGCCATCCTTGCTTAGCCATTTTGAACATCCTGTCGATCTAATTTTTGAGACGTTTGTATTCCTTTTTTCGTGCTTCACTTACTGCATTTTTGTATTTTCTCCTTTCATCAATTAAATTCTGTATCTCTTCTGTTACCCAAGGATTTCTACTGGCCCTCGTTCTTTTACCTACTTGATCCTCTGCTGCCTTGTCTATATCATTCCTCAAAGCTACACACTCTTCTTCTACTGTATTTCTTTCCCCCCATTCCTGTCAATTGTTCCCTTATGCTCTCCCTAAAACTCTGTACAACCTCTGGTTCTTTCAGTTTATCCAGGTCCCATTTCCTTAAATTTCCACTTTTTTGCAGTTTATTCAGTTTTAATCTACAGTTCATGACCAATATATTGTGGTCAGAGTCCACATCTGCCCCTGGAAATGTCGTAGAATTTAAAACCTGGTTCCTAAATTTCTTTCTTGCAAATATATAATCTATCTGAAACCTTCTAGTATCTCCAGGGTTCTTCCATGTATAGAACCTTCTTTCATGATTTTTGAACCAAATGTTAGCTATGATTAAGTTATGGTGTGTGCAAAATTCTACCAGGTGCTTCCTCTTGCATTTCTTAGCCCCAATCCATATTCACCTACTACGTTTCGTTCTCTTCCTTTTCCTTCTATCGAATTCCAGTCACCGACGACTATTAAATTTTCGTCTCCCTTCACTGCCTGAATAATTTGTTTCATCTCATCATACATTTCATCAATTTCTTCACCATTTGCAGAGCTAGTTGGCATATAAACTTGCACTACTGTAGTAGGCATGAGCTTCGTATCTACACTCCTGGAAATGGAAAAAAGAACACATTGACACCGGTGTGTCAGACCCACCATACTTGCTCCGGACACTGCGAGAGGGCTGTACAAGCAATGATCACACGCACGGCACAGAGGACACAACGGGAACCGCGGTGTTGTCCGTCGAATGAAGCTAGCTGCGCAGCATTTGTGCACCGCCGCCGTCAGTGTCAGCCAGCTTGCCGTGGCATACGGAGCTCCATCGCAGTCTTTAACGCTGGTAGCATGCCGCGACAGCGTGGACGTGAACCGTATGTGCAGCTGACGGACTTTGAGCGAGGGCGTATAGTGGGCATGCGGGAGGCCGTGTGGACGTACCGCCGAATTGCTCAACACGTGGGGCGTGAGGTCTCCACAGTACATCGATGTTGTCGCCAGTGGTCGGCGGAAGGTGCACGTGCCCGTCGACCTGGTACCGGACCGCAGAGACGCACGGATGCACGCCAAGACCGTAGGATCCTACGCAGTGCCGTAGGGGACCGCACCGCCACTTCCCAGAAAATTAGGGACACTGTTGCTCCTGGGGTATCGGCGAGGACCATTCGCAACCGAGTCCATAAGGCTGGGCTACGGTCCCGCACACCGTGAGGCCGTCTTCCGCTCACGCCCCAACATCGTGCAGCCCGCCTCCAGTGGTGTCGCGACAGGCGTGAATGGAGGGCCGAATGGAGACGTGTCGTCTTCAGCGATGAGAGTCGCTTCTGCCTTGGTGCCAATGATGGTCGTATGTGTGTTTGGCGCCGTGCAGGTGAGCGCCACAATCAGGACTGCATACGACCGAGGCACACAGGGCCAACACCCGGCATCATGGTGTGGGGAGCGATCTCCTACACTGGCCGTACACCTCTGGTGATCGTCGAGGGGACACTGAATAGTGCACGGTACATACAAACCGTCATCGAACCCATCGTTCTGCCATTCCTAGACCGGCAAGGGAACTTGCTGTTCCAACAGGACAATGCACGTCCGCATGTATCCCGTGCCACCCAACGTGCTCTAGAAGGTGTAAGTCAACTACCCTGGCCAGCAAGATCTCCGGATCTGTCCCCCATTGAGCATGTTTGGGACTGGATGAAGCGTCGTCTCACGCGGTCTGCACGTCCAGCACGAACGCTGGTCCAACTGAGGCGCCAGGTGGAAATGGCATGGCAAGCCGTTCCACAGGACTACATCCAGCATCTCTACGATCGTCTCCATGGGAGAATAGCAGCCTGCATTGCTGCGAAAGGTTGATACTCACTGTACTAGTGCCGACATTGTGCATGCTCTGTTGCCTGTGTCTATGTGCCTGTGGTTCTGTCAGTGTTATCATGTGATGTATCTGACCCCAGGAATGTGTCAATAAAGTTTCCCCTTCCTGGGACGATGAATTCACGGTGTTCTTATTTCAATTTCCAGGAGTGTATCTTGGCCAGAACAATGCGTTCACTATGCTCTTTGTAGTAGCTTACCCGCACTCTTATTTCTGTATTCATTATTAAACCTACTCCTGCATTACCCCTATTTGAGTTTGTGTTTATAACCCTGTATTCACCTGACCAAAAGTCTTGTTCCTCCTGCCACCGAACTTCACGAATTCCCACTATATCTAACTTTAACCTATCCATTTCCCTTTTTAAAATTTCTAACCTACCTACCTGATTAAGAGATTTGACATTCCACGCTCCGATCCGTAGAACACCAGTTTTTTTTTTTCTCCTGATAACGACGTCCTCTTGAGTAGTCCGCTCCCGGAGATCCGAATGTGGGACTGTTTTACCACCGGAATATTTTACACAAGAGGACGCCATCATCATTTAATCATACAGTAAAGCTGCATGCCCTCGAGAAAAATTACATTGACAATGCATATTAGTGATGTAAAAATCAGATTCTGTCTCAAAATCTCATGTTAGTGGAGAACATATTACCGCCAGTTGCAACTGAAATTTGCATGATCATAGAATGGGTCATCAGCGAAGATCAGTTTAAAAATGACAAATTTCGAGTTACTTCTAATTCGTTACTCTATTTATAGTAAATATGAAATCACGTTTTGAAATTTTCTTACTGATTACATCTATGTAACTGGATATGACTCAAACTCACGTGCTTATCTTCAGCAGGTAGTGTATTCATCGATTTTTTATTTCCATTTTTTTCCTAGCAAACGCCTGTTATCTGTTTCAGTCGTGCAGATCATTAGATCTTGTAAAATGTCACAGCTATATACTTAACGTTCATGCTAAGCTATAACCTCTGAGGTTGTACTATAACCACTAAAAACATCTCTCATCATCATAGCAGCGTTGACTGTATGGGGTCTGCCACAAATTTTTAACAGTGGGACTAGTTAATAAAAATGTTTGATGAAGAGATGGTTAATGTTTTGTCACATGATTGTTTAAAAGTAGGGAACAAAATAGATTAAAGAAACATTTTCTGCCTTTGAATGAAGCTCGAAATCATGTAAGGAAAATCAAATTGCACAATCTAAATCATGATTCTGCACTACTTAGCCACGTGAGCATTAACCAACACGTGAGTTGGAAGAAGCCATAATATGTTTCCTGATTCCCATTGGCTCCTTATCTCTAGGACTGTTTGTCGCGTATGATGTAGTGTCTACCATTCGACTTAGACATTTCTTTAAAACTCTCACGCTATTTAAACAAGCTCATGATGAAGTTCATTGCCCTTCTTTGAATCCTCTCTCTCTCTTTTTCTTTCTCTCTCTTCCGTTGATTCAGCTTAGTTAATAACAAAAACTGAGGAAAAATAAGAACTGTTCGATGGAATGGTTGGTGAGTGATTATCTGTCCAGGTGTCTTACTATTTTTTCAGGATTCTTACGATAAATCTTTGTCCGACATTTGCTGTTCCCACGGCCAGCTTTATATTGTAGCTTCACCTTAATAGTTGCGAGCATACGGGGCTCGTGGTTTCTTATCGGGTTTCACGCGAGCTGTGCTCTTAGAAAGCATGATTACAAAAGAGACATACCTGTAGATCCCTAAGATTCAAGGAAGAAACTGCGATTAGGGTTCAACGTTTAGTCGGCGACGAAGTCATTAGAGAGGGGTTCTAGATCACTACTTTTGCCCGTCTGTGATACGATCCGTCCTACTGACTAGAACGAATTCTGCGTTTTTCAAACCACATGAAACGCTTCGTTGTACCTATAGCATACGATAAACTGTTCATAGGCTTGGGACTGGAATGGCCCCTGTTTATCTGATTCAGAATCAGGTGCAGTGGTCTTTCCTGTATGGAGTGACTGCATCTGATTTTCAGCTTTCATTCCACCCCTCTTCCGCCTCAGTACCATAGTGATCAAGGAACACCTCGACAGCCGACTTTGATACATTGACTTTACGTAGCACAATAATTTTTTCGGGTTTCTTTGGCCTCTCGGTAGGTTTCGTGTTGTTTTAATACTGACATTTGGGTCAACGTGTATTATTTTACTGACCTGCTGTCTACTGCTGTTAACGGTTGCGCCGCTGTAGCCGAGGCTTTCGATGCTCATGGCCTCGCCTGTGGTTTATGCAATCCAGGACAACTAAATGTTGGCAGGAGTATCTGTCTGGCAAAAAGATAGCCGGATGATACAACCGCTATAGACAGAGTGTAGAAAAATTCGTACACTCGGACTTCGCAGCGTGATTTGTTACATACTGGCAATGCAAAAATGTCTCTCACAAAATTTCGTCATATGCATATTTCGGGAAGCGAATGGACGTAAAGATTGGCTATCTGGCGACACTGTAACCACGTGTACAGTAACTAAATCTGTCGGGAGATAGCAGTAGTGCTTTTCGGTTGGTGCAGTGGATAGCGTTTTCGGTTGGCGTGCAGGAGGCCGACTGTTCGATGCTAGGTCGTGGCTTATTTGCTCTTATTTGCTAAAAGTAGTCTGCGTGGTACGTTATGTGGTGTCTTAATCATCACACAGCGATTACAGTGTTTCTTCTACACAACATCTGCATTTACGTATTACGAACACAGAAATGAAAACATAATCGTTTTCATTGATGAGCTGTTAATGCGATGTTCAGGTCCATTACATTCCGTTAGGGCCTTACGTCACCAGTAAAGCTAGTAACGTAATTTGCAAATAATTTCGGTGGGACCATTCTAGGAGGGAACACAGTGAAATCAGGTTTGGAATCTAGTGGACGCAGTGGCGTGAAGCAATAAGCGTCTGTGACGTGCAAAAAGATTCCTTCAAAGCTGACCAAAGAAAATGATTGTACTTCTCTATTTGTGTGCTCGCAATAAGCAACTGCAAATGCTTTGTAGAAAGCCCACTGTAATCACTGTATGAGGATGAAGACGCGTGATACCTTAGCACTCTGACCACTTCTGGCAGATGAAAGCAAATAATCCACGGCCCAGAGTCCAACCCTCGATCTCCTGCTTGCTAATATAAAACACTATCCACTGCACCAAATGCACGGCACTGCTGGTATCTCCTAACAGAGCTAGTTAACATCATCTATTTACTGCCCGATATATACGCAGGACGAAAATTTGTGAGAGGCATTTTTGTATTGTCGTTCACGCCATGGGACCTCAACCGAGAAATCTAGCACAGCTGGCTGCGGCTATGGAGTCGGTGTGACTTCACGTCCCTGTCAGTACGTTCCAGAACATCGTTGATACCCTTCCTGCACGTCTCGCAGGGGTCCGCGCTGCTAAAGGTGGTTATTCAGGCTCTTGACAGATGGTCACATTAATGTGACTGGACAGTGTATAAGACAACCAAAATCTCGTCAGCCACCATGATCCTGTCAGCTATCGATCCTGTGGCTGACTGGAAATCGGAGCAGTCATCTTGACCCCAGCACGAGGTCTTACAAGTAGGAAACGCAGTTATCAGACTCCCGGGATTCGACCTGCTTCACCTCACCTGGTGCGTACTGGGCCGAGACAGATGTGGGGCAGGGTGAGCAGCAACTACTGTCCATAGCTGGGGATGGCGAGACCCGCCAATCTGTCTCAGAAGTGGGGTTGAGCTGACGGAGCCACAAATCGTTAAGGATTTCGTCTCATGTACGTTCGCCGGATCCCTATAACAATTGTTAAAGCTGGCTCTAAAGCCGCTGACTGGTTGCAAAATCTGGACCTTGGTCTTTGATTTTTTCCTTTTGTTTATATAAATGTTTTTTGTGTCGTGTTTATTTGTAATCGTTAATTTATTTGTGATTGCCCAGGACCTAAATAGATAAACAACGATATGAATTTGCCTGCGATATTTAACAGGCTTTCTATGACACATTTCGTTAGGCCTTGCCTTTACCGGTTTCGAAGATTCAATTCAATTCAGACGGCTGCACTGCAATTACATTGTGACGTAATAATCCGGCTGAGTTTTCACAAAGTCACGATGTCCTTCAGCTAAAACCACTTGCGAAATAGAAGAGAGAACCGAGGATAAACTGACGTTCCAAACTGAGAGATAAATTAATCACCCGTGTACTTAAAATAAAAAAAAAATCCAGTTATTTGTGAAACGTGCAATTTCCAAGTAGTGTGAAATATGTCGTTAATTTACTGACCACAGTTGTGCGAGACTTTATCGACATAAGCATGAATGTTTATCTTGCTCAGATCCAGAAAATTACACCTACTGGAAAAATAAGCTTTCTTTCTCTCAAACGATCGACTACTTCGGTGCTTTATGCGGATGGGTGATACAGACCTCCGACCACGGTTTACCGTCCGATTTTGTTACCACCACTTGTATTATTTTATATCCTCACTCTGATTTACCCGGTTAAAAATTTCCGACACGTCGGTGGTAGTAAATACTCCACTACCAATGGTGTCTAATTTACCTTTTTGATAAGTATACCATTTGGAGCTTTTTTTTATATTCACTTCCGTTTATATCCAGTTTGGATCAGATTCTTGCTCCAGCTGTTATGAAAAATCCCAGCTTTTGCTTCCTGTGCAATGATATCTGTGTCTATATGTCCTAAAATCTTAATCTTAAGTCCTTCTTTTTGAAATTAAGAAGTAAAGAAAATGCACTTGTCATTGAAGGTGGATTTTCGTGCCAAACAGATCTACATCTGTAGCCCTTGAATTATTCGGCAATTTATCATGTGAAACGAATTGATTGTGCTAATGTTTTTTTACTTATCTGATTACTGCTACTTTCTCATGAGACGTATTTTGCATTTTAAAATATCTTTTACTACCAGTGATGGGTATATATTGTTGTAAATTTTATTTGAGGCTTCATTTAACTATTTGATCTTATAGTAAGACTGCTATACCTGGGAAATAGACATCTCTGTACCCTGTTAATACAGATATTACTATTAATAACATCTCACATGTCGCTTTACAAAGAGGGGTAATCGAAACAATCACTGATATTAACAGTTGTTTGTTAGCTAATTCATTGTTCTGAATTTTGAAGAATCTCAGAACATGCATTTCCACCTAAAATATTCAGAAAATAAGCAATTTAAGAATTTAAATTTGTCTCAAATGATTACTAGTTTATATCAATTAATTATAATTGTTAGATCAATTAAAATAATAAATCATTAATAAATATCTATTTTAGTACAGAAAATATAGTGAATCTATTTGAATTTTTTGAAAATATATATCTGATTGATCGTGAGTAGTAAAAACTGAAATTTTTGTTCCTAAAAGAACTCCAGCATGTGATGTAAAATAAGAGAAACAGCCATGCACCAGACATGGGAAAGTGTATGCTAATCCCAGTAAGCGATACCATTGCAAATTTCATGTAGAGTTATTCCTCCTGCTCTGCAGATTATGACTGCAAGTGGTGTAATTAAGAAGTGATATCTGATACAATGAGCCGCCAATCTATCTGAAATTATACAACTGTATTTGAATAAACTGTATCCAGAATAATCAGAAAACCTAAAACTGTATACTAAAGAAACTGTCTCGTGAAATCCTCTGTTGTGTGGTTCAGTTAACAATGTGACAGTGCGTGACGTCACTGTATGTGACCTGCAGTTTCAACACACAAAACGTTTTGAAAGAATAAATAAACAAAAATTTTCCCCAAAAAATGTCCTGTGTAAGCAGTTGATTAACCAAACTTCCATACATTAGGTGATACACACCCAAATGTAACACTGCACTGTAAGAATAACACCCTCTGACAAAGAAATGTAATCTGAAGCTACTTTACCTAAACTAAGCCAGAAAATAATTTTGAAATGGAAAGCTAGCTGTAAATGATCTTGCTATGTTCTGACTGTGATGTTACACTGGCCGTAATTAAATTTTTTGTAGCTTCCGTGTGGCTAGGGGGAACTCTGTATTCCTCGAAGTGATGAACATAAAAAGTACAGGGCAGCTGCAAAACAGCTAAATGAGAGAGAGCATTGCGGATGCAGTGCAAGGCCATGCAACTACTCTAAACAGATAACGTTTCGGTTTTAACCAACTATGTTCCGCAGAGTGCACTGTGGCGACACAGTATTACTAAACAAAACTCTTGTGAGAATTGTTTGGAAGATATTGAATTTATTAAATGATGTAGCAGAAACTAGCATTCATAAGCTCTACTGAACTCCGACTTGTTAACAATTGCGGTCAACTTTACAAAAATCACTTGTAAAGAATCTATTATTCTGCCATGAAATAACCAGTAAAATTATAAAGGAGTGTTAAATTTCTAACTCTGAGTGGAAGCTATGTAAACAGATAATTACTTAATCACATCTGAACAATCGAACTAACTGACCTGAACTTTAAAGAAGCATCCCAATAAAACTTTCCTGTTTTCAAACGCTTCATAAAATAAGCGTATTCAAGCAGTGCAGCAACAACACTACCTCGAAATCTTCACACTTTTCAAATTAATGTGTACCAAATCATGTGTACCAAATCATATCAGCGTGTTCTGACCATCGGTGCTGGCTAGCCAATATTTTGTTTACAGTGCGCGTCGGATTTTCCTCAGTCCGTATCCGGGCACTCTGCAGTGAACGTCGGACAAAAAGTTGCCCAAGTTTCATATTTTACCTTCATTTTCGGGTGAGCCGGTAGAATGAGAAGTTCCTGGTAAATCATAAGAAGATATTTCATCCTCAACTGAAAAAAATATTCAGAGTCAGAGATGAAGTGAAGAACAAAGAATGCTAAGAACATTGCATACACTCCTTATCAGATAACCTCAGAATATTGCTCTGAGGAAAAGAAAAATAAATCACTGAGCGTCTAGTGAAAATTCTGTAATAAAATTATGATATCGAATGTTACATATTAATGCAAAGCATGCAGTGAACAAAGATAATAAAAGGCACAACAATATTCGAAGGGTGCGCACTTTTATTTATACTTATTACAAATTTTCCATCAAGAGGAAGTAATTTCCTCTTAGGTCCAAGCCTATTTTAGACATGTTTATAACAATAAAATTTGTGTGTGATTACGTTGAAAGTAATTATTTTGTAGATGAAGAACAATAAATTGCAAAAACATGAACAGGTTTCACCACAGAATGGTAGAGAGATAAACAGGCAGCTAAATCGCAACCGACATTCACTGACGAGTGCCCGGGCATGGACTGAGGCAAATCCGACCCAGGCAGTATTTTTTTTTTTTTTTCAAATTACATCAACGAGTCTCCATGTGCGATGGCTGTTAGGAACGCCCAACGCCTTTTGAGTGAGCCCCAGGTGCCGCAACCGAGAACCTGACCCAGCTCGACAAACGCTGCTTCGATGGCGACGACGGCATCCATCCCTCAATTGCTGAGGGAATGTGAGACCAGAAACGAACGGGAGCACTGTTACTCTGAAACAGAGGATCTGAGTAATCAGCTTGATCTCATTTTGAACAACACGACCACTAGCTAAATACACTCCTGGAAATTGAAATAAGAACACCGTGAATTCATTGTCCCAGGAAGGGGAACCTTTATTGACACATTCCTGGGGTCAGATACATCACATGATCACACTGACAGAACCACAGGCGCATAGACACAGGCAACAGAGCATGCACAATGTCGGCACTAGTACAGTGTATATCCACCTTTCGCAGCAATGCAGGCTGCTATTCACCCATGGAGACGATCGTAGAGATGCTGGATGTAGTCCTGTGGAACGGCTTGCCATGCCATTTCCACCTGACGTCTCAGTTGGACCAGCGTTCGTGCTGGACGTGCAGACCGCGTGAGACGACGCTTCATCCAGTCCCAAACATGCTCAATGGGGGACAGATCCGGAGATCTTGCTGGCCAGGGTAGTTGACTTACATCTTCTAGAGCACGTTGGGTGGCACGGGATACATGATGACGTGCATTGTCCTGTTGGGACAGCAAGCTCCCTTGCCGGTTTAGGAATGGTAGAACGATGGGTTCGATGATGGTATGGATGTACCGTGCACTATTCAGTGTCCCCTCGACGATCACCAGAGGTGTACGGCCAGTGTAGGAGATCGCTCCCCACACCATGATGCCGGGTGTTGGCCCTGTGTGCCTCGGTCGTATGCAGTCCTGATTGTGGCGCTCACCTGCACGGCGCCAAACACGCATACGACCATCATTGGCACCAAGGCAGAAGCGACTCTCATCGCTGAAGACGACACGTCTCCATTCGTCCCTCCATTCACGCCTGTCGCGACACCACTGGAGGCGGGCTGCACGATGTTGGGGCGTGAGCGGAAGACGGCCTAACGGTGTGCGGGACCGTAGCCCAGCTTCATGGAGACGGTTGCGAATGGTCCTCGCCGATACCCCAGGAGCAACAGTGTCCCTAATTTGCTGGGAAGTGGCGGTGCGGTCCCCTACGGCACTGCGTAGGATCCTACGGTCTTGGCGTGCATTACATGCGTCGCTGCGGTCCGGTCCCAGTTCGAGGGGCACGTGCACCTTCCGCCGACCACTGGCGACAACATCAATGTGCTGTGGAGACCTCACGCCCCACGTGTTGAGCAATTTGGCGGTACGTCCACCCGGCCTCCCGCATGCCCACTATACGCCCTCGCTCAAAGTCCGTCAACTGCACATGCGGTTCACGTCCACGCTGTCACGGCATGCTACCAGTGTTAAAGACTGCGATGGAGCTCCGTATGCCACGGCAAACTGGCTGACACTGACGGCGGCGGTGCACAAATGTTGCGCAGCTAGCGCCATTCGACGGCCAACACCGCGGTTCCTGGTGTGTCCGCTGTGCCGTGCGTGTGATCATTGCTTGTACAGCCCTCTCGCAGTGTCCGGAGCAAGTATGGTGGGTCTGACACACCGGTGTCAATGTGTTCTTTTTTCTATTTCCAGGAGTGTACATTTAAAATCACGCCAAGACGTTTAGTTGAGCTACGCTCTGAAACTTAATTAGAGATAATACATGAAATAAAATTTGTGGCCTCAATAAGCATTAAACATGCAATCAACATACACAATGCTTAAGAAAAGATGATTCACAATCAGGCAGTTATGTATACAACAGTATCTCATGTGCCCATTGAATAGTAAGGGTTAGGAGACAAAAGTAAACCCAGTAGTGGCCGCTCTCTAAGCTACAGCCAAAGCTGCTTAAGCTACAGCGCACTCTGTTTGTTGACGTTAATGAGCTTAACGTCACTCACAACTATTCCAGTAGACACTTAAGATAAAATATTCAACTAATAGCCACCAGCCGTAGCTTAATCTAGGTTCTGAATTTAGAGCGGGGACGTATCCCCTCTAAAACGAAACTGGCGCTAGCCTGATCAACACTAACAGTAAAACCCAGATTCCTACTGTAGCCTTTGCAACAACCAGCGCCGCAGGTTAATTTATCAGTAAACCAACTAGAACAGTACCCGCTGTAGTAGTTGGCAGGAGCTCAAGGCGGCCACTGAGGATAATCGACAACGAACACACGTCTTTCGTTCCTTAAGCTACACAAGGGCACAACTTGATAAGTAAGCACACATCCGTAAAATAACGACAGTGACAAGCATACGAAATGTTCACATCACACACCCAGTAAGGACTCAGTTCATTAGGACCAACCAAAACACACAGCGGCTGTCCTGAAGCCACACGCTGATCAACTGACAAGTAACATCAAAATAACAGAACAAGTACAGAGGAATACGATGCGGTGATACAACTAAGCACCCCCGCTTTCATCCAACAACCAATCGGTCAAAGAGATCGTGACAAATTAATGAAACGCAGCCATTTACGTTGAATACTCTGTGGACACGGCTTTCGCAAAATCACATGTTGTCAAACAACACCATAGTGTCGCCATATAATGCACAATGGTGATTCCAGTCTTAATTTTGTCGCTCAGAATTCGACACAGAACACATGCGAGGCTCTTCAGTCGTCCCTCTCAAATGATACACAAAACTTAATCCTCGGCTATACACTCGCTACTCGTGTCAACAGCGTGTAGATGCAATCTCTTCTCGCAGCAGTTTTTAAGCAATGTATGTAAATATAGTTGCAGAGATAGGTGCATTGACGTTGGTGGGATAGATATTTCTTCTGAGTTTGTTTTGCAAACAATGTAACCATTGGTTTGTTAGATTTAGTTTTCTTGGTTTGCAGTAGTGTGAGATAGATTTTGTTGTGTCATCCCAGATGGTAGTTGTAGTTTTACATAATAAGATGATAGTAAATAAAAACATTGTTAAGTAGTGAAGATAAGTACATCACAAAACCTGTCAGTTAAACTTACCCTTAACTCACACGAGGTGTGGCCTCTCAGATCGCGCAAAGAGTTACGAACTCGATCTCCAAAACCCCTACCACCCTTAAAATGCCAAGCCTACGATGTTTTGTTGTTGGCTGCGTTATCACCTTCTGTGTTTATTGTTGACACTTGTTACTGATAGGTGGTGGAGTCTCCTAGACCGGGCCTCGTGAATTAATACCTGTTTTCTTCAGTACGGTACTGTGCAGCTCAAAATGCGTTGGTACTTCTCCGAGTTTGATAAAATTGTTAGTCGGTCTATGGAGGAAGGTGTCAGTGATATAGATCAAGAAATAAACGAAAAAGACGACGATTTTACAGTAGCCAGTGATCACAGTTAGGCTACCTAACAAGAGTATCATTCAGAGGACGAACTTCAGGAAAGTTGTGTTTAGTGCAATAAAATGAACTAGGAGCACTTAAACAATAGTTAAATAATTCTAAAAATAAATGTTATATAACATAAATTAAAAATTTCAAATGATTTTTGTCTTAAATCTGGGTTTAAGCATAGGGGCAACATAGACCCCACCTCGTAGTATACGTTACAGAAAGGTCACCTTCCAAGTTACGGGTTAACACTCTTGGTACATAGCTTTCGCAAACCACATGTCGTCCAACAACACCATACTGTGGCCATGACTATGACTATCTAACGCTAAGTGGTGACTCCAGTCTTAATTTAGTTGCTCAAGATTCGACACCGAAAAAAATGACTTTGTAGTCGTTTCTCGCATATGATATGCAAAACTTAATTCGTCGTCAATATACTCGCTTCTCTTGTCAACAGCGTGTAGATGCATTCGCTTCTCGCAGCAGTTTTCAAGAAATTTACGTAGATATAGTTGCACTGAGGGTTATATTGGCATTGGTGGAGTAAACGTTTTTCCCAAATGTGTTCTGTGAATAGCGTTAACGATTTGTCGTTTCGCTCAGTAGGTTGATATAGATAAGTGATGCGCTGCTGTAATGGACGTGTGAGTTAATGATCGTTCAAAAGCGCTAACGTCGAGTTAGTGTATTTGAATATTCTATTGAGGGATGTTCGTCTACTCCCTATAGCATTTGACAGTAACAATGTTAGCCGGCCACGGTGGACGAGGGGTTCTAGGCGCTACAGTTCGGAACCGCGCGACTGCTAAAGGTCGGGCATGGGTGTGTGTGATGTCCTTAGGTTAGTTAGGTTTAATTGGTTCTAGGGGACTAATTACCTCCGATGTTAAGTCCCGTAGTGCTCAGAGCCATTTGAACCAGTAACAACGTATGAAAGTTAATAATAGCTTAAAGCACTCCTTTCCTCGATTTCTGTTGCGCCATTCCATATGGTAGTTGCACTTTTACAGAATAAGCTAATAGTGAACAGAAAAATTGTAAATTCATGAAGATGAATAGGTGCGTTACAGTGGAAAGACTTCAAAAATCTTAGTGAAAATCAGAAACACGAAAGAGACTTGAAAAGTTAAAATAAATTCAACTCCTCAGAACACAGAGTTACAAAGTTCTGCAAGAGATTGTTACAGGCAGTCTGTCTGTTGTGAGAACAACTACAGTACCTAAAGCATGTAACCACTAGAGATACTAATACTTTGGCTGAAGGAACTCAAACGACCAAGACTGTATAGTTACAAAGGAATAAACAAATTTTAAGTTATTTAGAAGAACAATAAATAGGCTTACAATAGTTTCATAAACTCTCACTGCTGAAGAATTGGACTATGTTCTACAAAAAAATGTGTGAATTCTACAAGCAACATAGAAACGGCGAAAATTAAACCTGATAACGCACACTCACAGAGTTTGCAACAGCATTTCATAACGTAAACAGAAATTCAGTCTTCACAATAAGGGGAAATAATAGCTACAGCAGAGAGCATATAAAAATCGCAGAAAACCTGTGGAGGAATAGAATAAGCAAAAATACAGGTAAATCAAAAACGAGAGAGATTTTAATAAGTAAAGGGCACTTAACTGTGGTGTTAATGAGATCTGCAAACACAGAAGCAATGTGATGTGATTCTTCAACTTCTTCCGGGGTATTTCTTGCTCGAACAGTCCACGGGTGTACTGCCGGTCCGTAGTGTCCAACGGGCACAACATTTCGACGATCAGACATGTCGCTATCGTCAGGTGCGCTGACGAACTGAGTTCCTGAGGGCAGGCGGCACTGCCGTGACTTCTATTAGTCTTCTTGCCTAGTTGGTACGTAGGTTAAGCAGCCTACACTGCTGTTCCTACAGCTTCCTATGTGTTCTTCTTCCATCTCTTTCTTGAATTATCGTCTGTTTCTCACTAGTGCTGTCTTCTTCTTCTTTTGCTGCTGGTGCGTTTTCGCTAATCGCGCAGCAGGTCCGGCCAGCGTGTGGTCGGTCGCCAGTGGACTTGATTTCCAATCCCCTGACAAGTTGGCTGTCGGCTTCACTCGTTGCAGCGTAAAAACTTGCCGCTGCTTGTCGGAAGCGCTGTTTGAGCGGCGGTATTCCGGCGAGTTCGTGCAATTGACTCGTTGGGAAATCGCGTGGCAGGTGCAGTGCGAGCCAGAGGGTCTTGTTCTGCACGGTCTGGAGCATCTTCACTGAGGTGTCGGCTGTGTTTCCCCAGACAACGGCAGCGTACTCCAACACTGGCCTGATTAGTGTTAAAGTGTTCTGCCGCAGTCTGGGGGTAGTGTCGACTCTGGGTTCAGCAGCGGGTACAGCAGGCGCATCCTGGACAGCGCCATTGCCCGCACCTCCCGAATATACGCATTCCACGTCAGGCGCCTGTCAAGGGTAACGCCGAGGTATCGACCAGTACGTGACCGTGGTATGGGGCCACCCATGATCCTCACCGGCCGGACGTCCGCAGGCACTTCCTCCGCGTGAAAATCACCGCCTGGCTCTTGCCTGCGTTGAATTTGAGCCGCCATTTGGTGGCCCATGCTCCTAGCTCGTCGCAGGCGAGCTGCACCCGGCGTCGCAGCAGTTGCGCGTTCATACTCCTCGCGAACAGCGCGGTGTCGTCCGCGTAGAGCGCCAGATGAACCCTCGGAGTTTTCGGGACGTCTGCAGTGAAGAGACAGTACAGTAGGAGGCCGAGGACGGACCCCTGTGGTACTCCCGCTCTGATGGGGCGTGCTGTAGACTTCCCATCGTCGGCTCGCACGTGGAAGGTGCGTTCTTCGAGGTATGATTGGAGTAGGCGGACGTGCGACACTGGCACCCCCTGCACAAGTAACTTGTACAGGAGGCCGTTGTGCCACACGCAGTCCAGTACCACCGCCCTTAGGTACTCACGACGCTCCAGTGCCCCCATCGCCTGTTTCACGAGTCGCAGCAGCTTTTGTTCTGTCGAGTGTCCTCGGCGGAACCCGAACTGCTCGTCGGGAAGCAGGCCTTCTTCCCTGACGTGGCGGCGCAACCTTCTTGCGTACAGTCGTTCAAACACCTTTGAGGTGGAAGGCAGCAGGCTGATTGGCCTGTGCCAGCCTGTTGTCTTTCCCTGCTTTAGGAATGGCCATCACCTCAACGTGTTTCCCCGCCGATGGGTAGCTGCAGCGGGCGGCCGTCCTAAATCCCCTTTCCCCGCGAGGCGTTCTCTCCGCGGTCCGTACCCGCGTCCGCGCGTCGGCGGTCGCTCAGAGGCTGGCGTCGGCGTCTGTGATGGCGTCGGTGTAACTGCCTCGTCCGCCCTGGTCGCTCGTTCGTTCTCTTTGCTGAGCCTCTTTTTAATTAGACTCAGTGCTGGTTCCCATTCCTTGCTGAGGTTATAGTCTCCATCTCGGTTGATGAGTCCGTCCCTGGCACGAATTTCGATAGCCTCTCTAACGGCGCTATCCCAGTATTCAGATGCCTGTGCCAAGACCCTGGTATGTTGGTAATCCATTTCGTGATTTTCGGACAAACAGTGCTCTACGACTGCCGACTTGTTGGGGTACATAAGTCGAATGTGCCTCTGATGTTCTCGGCAACGATCTTCGATGGTGCGCACTGTCTCTCCAATGTAAGTCTTACCAAACTCATAGGGAATCTGGTATATGCCGGCCTTCCGCAAATGATATCGTCTTTGACACCTTCCAATAATGCTCGTGTTTTATTGGGCGGGCAAAAGATAGTTCCTACTCGGTGTTTCCTCAATATTTGTCTTATTTTCCCCGATAGTGCGCCAGTATACGGTATATAGGCGGTGGCTATTTCTTCCTCCGTGACTTCGTCCATCTCCACACGCTGTACTGTAGAAGTGGGGCGGAGAACGCGTCTGATGTGCCATTCCGAGTACCCGTTTTCCCGAATACAGTTTTGAGGTGTTCCAGCTCATGGGGCAGACTCTCTGCGCCCGAGATGGTGCGTACCCTGTGCACCAGTGTTTTCAGTACCCCATTCCTCTACGAAGGGTGGTGGCAGCTACTTGCATGCAAATACAGGTCGGTGAGCGTTTTCTTCCCATGGCCGCTCTTCTTTTGACCATGACGCCCAGGAATGGTAAACTTCCTTCTGCTTCGTCTCCATAGTGAATTCGATGTTCGGATGTATGGAGTTCAGGTGTGTAAGGAAGTCTAGGAGCTTGTCTCTTCCATGGGGCCATATCACGAACGTGTCATCAAGATAACGTAGAAAACAAGTAGGTTTCCATTTGGATGTCGCCAAAGCTTCGTCCTCGAAATACTCCATATAGAAAATCGTGACCACATGCGAAAGTGGGCTCCCCATAGCGACTCCTTCTGTTTGCTCATAGTATTCTCCATTAAACAGAGAACACGGGAGGTCAGAACGTGCCTGAAAAGGTCTGTCGTCTTCTCGTCAAATTTATGTGCAATAAGCTGAACTGACTCTCGAAGACGCACCCTGATGAATGACGATACAACGTCAAAACTCAGCAGGATATCTAAGTCTTTCAGCTTGAAGTTCTCGAGACGTTTTACGAATTCCATAGAATTCCGAACGCGATGAGGGCATTTACCCACTTAAGGGCTTAGTAGTTCTGCCAGGTATTTGTCCAGCAAATATATAGGTGCTCTAATGTTGCTGACAATTGGGCGTAACGGCACCCCTTCTTTGTGTACTTTAGGGAGTCCATAAAGTCTTGGCAGGTCCTTGAGGTGCCAATTTCTTGGCGACACCCTCTGGAAATCCGCGTCCTCGAGAAGAGCCCTAGTCTTGTTCTCCACCTTCTTTGTGGGGTCAGCGTTGATCTTCCTGTCATATTCGTAACTGGAAGAGCCTGGTTCATGAACAAGTGTCAGCGTGCGAGCCATTTAAGAAACACTATCGATATGGGTTTTCCGAGCCGAAGTCCGACTCGTGTACCCTTGATGGCTGCACAACACAAAGCTTTGCGCCTAGCCCGGGTCCGTCAACACTGACATTGGATTGCTGATGACTGGAAACATGTTGCCTGGTCGGATGACTCTCGTTTCAAATTGTATCGAGCGGACGGATGCGTACGGGTATGTAGACGACATCATGAATCCATGTACGGTGCATGTTATCTGGGGACTATTCAAGCTGGTGGAGGCTCTGTAATGGTGTGAGGCGTGTGCAGTGATACGGGATCCCTGACACGTCTAGATACGGCTCTGACAGGTGACACGTACGTAAGCATCCTGTCTGATCACCTGCACCAATTCACGTCCATTGTGCATTCCACGAACTTTGGCAATTTCAGCAGGACAATGCGACACGCCACACGTCCAGAATTGCTACAGAGTGCCCCAGGAATATTCATCTGAGTGTAAACACTTCTGCTGGTCACCAAAATTCCCAGATATTAACATTATTGAGCATATCTGAGGTGCCTTGCAAGAAGTTGTACAGAAGAGATCTCCACCCCCTCGTACTCTTTACGGATTTATGGACAGCCTTGCAAGATTCAGACATTAGTCGAGTCGATACCACGTCGTGATGCGACACTTCTGGTCATCGTAGGGGCCCTATTAGGCAGGTGCACCAATTTCTTTGGCTCTTCAATGTATTATGTATATAATATGCGTGTTACTGTACATTATACACTGATTACAATCAGTTTACAAAATCAAATCAAGCAGAATTATTATAGAAAACACGATATAAGTTACATTATTCTGATGTAGAAGCTATTGGAAACTAACGCAAATTCCTATTTACAGGACAAGTAAAATGCTGACGTTTCTAGGTAAAAAAACGGTGCATCATCGATTATGTATAGCTTAACGGTCCACTTGTTGTATAACTAGTTCTAAAAATATACAGCATTTTATTCTTCATAAAGTTCTGGAACTGAAAAAGCAGCAACACGAGCGAACCAGATGTAATATGCCGCTGTCAAAAGATTGTACGCTCTTTTAGAGGTTTCTAGTTCACTAAAGATTTACTGTTGCAACTGTGCATGCGGATTACATGAAATGATTACATTTACAGATCAACAGCGCTTCTCAGATACTAGGTATCGACCCACGCCGAAACGCCCATATTAGTATGTGGCGTAGCATCCACGGGCGTCAATGCACGCACAGACTCTTGCATTCATTCGATGGTACAGATGGTGGATACTGTCGAGGGATACATTATGCTACGCCCACTCAACCAGTTCACGTAGTCCTGTAAGAACTGTTGTCTGATGAGTAGCGTGAGTGGCTTCTCGTCCAGTCATATTCCCCACGTTCTCTACTGGAGACAAGTTCATAGATCGTGCAGGTCAGGGAAGTTGATGCACGTCTTGTACAACGCTTTGAGTTTCACAGGCAGGGTGTGGGAGGGCATTATCATGTCGGAACAACACATCACGTTCCTGCTGCAAAAATGGCAAAAGAACGGGTCTAAAGTACACAGCGCTGGTTAGCGTCCCCTCCAGAGACCCTAAAGGAGAACGAGAGTTGTAGTTCATTACACTGCAGGCCATAAGGCCTGTGGTGGAACCGGTATGTCTGGGACGAATGAACTCTAAAGAGAGAGCGATCACCAGGTGTACGTCGCACACGCAAACGACCGTCACTTGAGTTAGGCAGAATCGACTTTTATCGCTCGAGACCGCCGCACACCATTCCATCTTCCAAGTGATCCTCTGACGGCACCAGTTGTGCACGTCGATGCTGTGCCGTGCGTGGAGGAAAAGGTAGAGAGACGTGTGTGCCCGTAGTCCCACTGTTAATAACCGGTTCGCAGCAGTTCGTGCTGACACGTCTGGACTCACAAGCCATCTTGTTTGTGCTGTGGTAGCTGTACGATCTATCACTGCTGCCCTTACAGTACGACGATCCTGGAGAGCGTCTGTGTTGTGTGAACCATCCAGAACCTCGTCTACAGGTGTGATAATGTTCACGTGACCACTGATACCAGCATCGATGCACAACTGTCGCAGCATCTCCACCTTGTGTGGGAGCTCTCCCAAAGCACCGCACAGCCGCTAGGAAGGCCACAGCCTGACCCATTTCAAACTCTCTCAGTTAGCTGTAGAAAGCCTCACATATTTGCATCACACCGCGTCCTCTTCTGGCTGCGAGGTTTCCCTGTTATACCGGGTGATCAAAAAGTCAGTATAAATTTGAAAACTGAATAAATCACGGAATAATGTACATAGAGAGATACAAATTGACAGACACGCTTGGAATGACATAGGGTTTTATTAAAACAAAAAAAATACAAAAGTTCAAAAAATGTCTGACAGATGGCGCTTCATTTGATCAGAATAGCAATAATTAGCATAAGAAAGTAAGACAAAGCAAAGATGATGTTCTTTACAGGAAATGCTCAATATGTCCACCATCATTCCTCAACAATAGCTGTAGTCGAGGAATAATGATGTGAACAGCACTGTAAAGCATGTCCGGAGCTATGGTGAGGCATTGGCGTTGGATGTTGTCTTTCAGCATCCCTAGAGATGTAGGTCGATCACCATACACTTGTGACTTCAGGTAACCCCAAAGCCAATAATCGCACGGACTGAGGTCTGGGGACATGATAGGCCAAGCTTGACGAAAGTGGCGGCTGAGCACACGATCATCACCAAACGACGCGCATCTGTCGTACATTTCGTGAACTTTTTTTTGTTCTAATAAAACCCCATGTCATTCCAAGCATGTGTGTCAATTTTTCCCTCTCTATCTACATTATTCCGTGTTTTATTAAGTTTTCAAATTTATACTGACTATTTGATCACCCGCTGGGCGATGTGGTAGCTATGTCACTACGCTATCTCCTGGCGGACAACGTTGAAATCATTATCAATACATTTACTATCCCCCAGGTGGCATGTACCGTCATCGGATCAAAATCTACGTCATCTCTCCAGGTGTACTACTTTTTTTTTATCCTGCAGTGTATGCTATACACAACTTAAATGTGTAGAACGCACAAAACACTGTCTCGTATCTAACAACAACAACAAATACCGTAGTGAATGACAGAAACTGCTTATGGTGGTCCTTCATGCAGTTCTTTCAATCACTGAAACCTACAATATCCAAGATCGTTTTCCTCCACCTTCAAGTGGAACGTATTTCTCGCCATACGTCCATACGTTCCTTGCTCCTCATCCTCTCAGGATCGCCTACTGCAGTTTGCCTCCAATTAGCAAAACCACTCTGTTTATCAACCAGTCTTTAAACAACCAAGGAAAAGATTGACTGAGCAACACTCAGTGTGATATAGAACTTGTAAATGGATGCAAGTAAACTGGAATGACACCAGAATCATTTGTTACAGTCCTAGCGGTAAGTGACATTGACCCCTAGCGCATGCCCGGTACTTTGTGGCACGTTTCGTCCTACTTTCTCGCATTCATCCTCGGGTCGACACAAGGACCCAGTGCTTCCGACTGGTGTTACTCCGCCGCTCCGACCCTACAACTTTGGCAGCTCCGCCCCCGCAGCGGCGCCTGACCCGCATTAATAAGCAAACGCTGCCCCACTCCTCCTCTCTATCCGCCGCCTCCGTTGCTCGACTGCTCGAGCGCCTCGTTCGCCGGAAATCTCGGGAGTGCTGGTAAAACCGTTTGGGTGAATTCGCGCCATTTGCCACGTCTCATGCTCCACTGGGACATCGTTACAATTTACACACAAATGGAACTTCCAAGCCTCGTCTTCGAGATTGGAGTCCACATTGTCAACGGGCAATCTCAAACGCACTCCGCACCTCATCTCAAAGCAATTATAACTTAAATTTGTGTTGCAGCTGTTCCGCCTTGTCTTGTACTGAGTGGAATTCTCTCTGTCACCACCACCACCACCACCACCACCACCACCACCACCGTCATCATCCTCAGAGCATCCTCAGCGTCATCGGCATTAGCTCGAGCCAGCGAGGATTGTTTGTTTTCAGGTCTTACGTATTTGTTTGACACCCATTGCATTATTTTTGTGACTTTCTTTCCTGAAAATAACGTGTTTCTATTACTTGTCACACTATTCATGATCGTGAAACAAATCACAACTAGCTTTTTACCCACACAATGAGTTGAGTTCTATCGAGAAGGGATTTCAAATTGGTTTCGCATTTCACGATTTCCACAAGGCTTTTAACACCGTACTTCACAAGCTGCTTGTACTCAAACTGCGCGCTCGTGTAATATCGGGCCAATTCCGCGACTGGATTCGTGATTTCCTGTCGCAGAGGTCACAATTCGTTGTAATTGACGGAAAGTCATCAAGTAAAACAGAAGTGATTTCTGGCGTTCCCCAAGGTAGTGCTGTAGGCCCTCTGTTGTTCCTTCTCTGTATAAACAATTTAGGAGACAATCTGAACAGCCATCTTGGGTTGTTCACAGATTATTCTGTCGTTTATCGTTTATTAAAGTCGTCAGTAGACCAAAACAAACTCCAAAATGATTTAGAAGAGATATCTGCATGATGCGAAAATTGGCAATTCACCCTAAATAATGAAAAGTGTGAGGTCATCCACATGAGTGCCAAAAGCAATCCGTTAAACTTCAGTTACACAGTAAATGAATCCAATATAAGGGCCTTATATTCAAGTAAATATGTAGGAATTACAATTATGAACAACTTAAGTTGGAAGCAACACATAGAAAATGATGTGGGCGAGGCGAACCAAAGGCTGCGTATTCTTGGCAGAATACTTGAGGAGACGGCCGCTGTGCACGAGCGGTTCTAGGCGCTTGTCCGGAACTACGCTGCTGCTACTGTCGCAGATTCGAATCCTACCTCAGGCATTGATGTGTGTGATATCCTTAGGTTAGTTAGCTTTAAGTAGTTGTAAGTTCTAGGGGACTGATGACCTCAGATGTTAAGTCCCATAGAGCTTAGAGCCATTTTGTTTTGAACACTTCAGGGAATACAATGAGAAAGTTCAAAGAAGCGCAGCACGTTTTGTTACCGAGAAATAGGGGAGAGGGTGTCACGGACATGATGCAAGATTTGAGGTGAACATTATTAAAACAAAGGCGCTTTTCGTTGCGGCGGGGTATTCTCATGAAATTTCAGTCACCAACTTTCTCTTTCGACAGCGAAAATGTTTTTGTTGACACCAACCTACATAGGGAGAAACAATCGTGGTAATAAAATAAGGGTAATCAGAGCTTACACGGAAAGAGATATGTGCTCGTTTGTTCCTTGCGCTGTTCGAGAGTGGAATAATAGAGAATTATTGTGAAGGTGGTTCGATCAGCCCTCTGCCAGACACTTGGTGTGATTTTCAGAGTAGCCATACAGATGTAGACATAGATGTAGATGTAGCCAAAGAATTCTTTATGCTGCCAATTAATGCAGCGTTCCAGATTGCAATGTACAGGTTGTGAGTGGTGTTTTCCGTTTTGTCCTCAAAGCGGACGGTACGACCTACTTTCATTAAAGGTGTGAACCACTTCTGCGCAACTTGTTGTCAGAAACTTGTTATTACCATTTATCTTGTTTGTTTCCTTCATGGTAACTTCAATCGCCCCCCCCCCCTCCCTCTCTTAGGGGAGAATTTGTTTGTGTATGTTTACTTATTTTTCGATTGGTGCAGTGCTTTCTCACTTCCTCCCTTGTGCATGTGCGGCTATGTAACAGAGAGAACACAAATATTTGGAAGCACACTCCCTGTTAGGTAGGGATCAACTTAATGTATTTGCACTTTAGTAACAGTTTAGATCTTCAACTGCTTGGGATAGGCCCAGACATACACTGAGGTAACAAAAGTCACGGGATACCCATTAATATGGTGTCGGACCTCCGTTTGCCAGGCGAAGTGCAGCAACTCAAAGCGGCATGGACTCAACAATCATTGGAAATCCCCTGCATAAATACTGAGCCATGCCGCCTCTGTAGCAGTCCATAATGGCGTAAGTGTTGCCAGTGCAGGATTTTGTGGTCGAATTAACCTCTCGATGGAATGACATTCATGTCGGTCTATATGGGAGGTGAAATCATTCTCTCGAACTGTCCAGAATGTTCTTCAAACCAATCGTGAACAATGGTGGCCCAGTGACAGGGCGCATTGTCATTCATAAAAATTCCACAGTTGTTTAGGAACATGCAGTCCGTAAATGTCTGAAAACGCTCTACTAGTAGCCAAACATAACAATTTCCTTTCAGTGTTCGGTTCCGTTTGCACGAGAGGACCCAACCATTCCATGTAAACACAGCTCATACGATTATGGAGCCGCCACCAGCTTGCGCAGTGCCTTGTTGACGACTTGGGTCCATGGCTTCGTAGGATCTGTGCCACACCCGAACCGTACCATGAGCTCTTTTGAACTGAAATCGGGACTCACATGACCAGGTCACTGTTCTCCAGTCATCTAGGGGTCCAACCGATATGGTCACGGGCCCAGGAGAGGTGATTCAGAGGTGGTCATGCTTTTAGCAAAGGAACTTGCGTCGGTGCTCTGCGGCCGTAGCCCATTAACGCCAAAATTCACCGAACTGTCCTAACTTATACATTTTTCGTACGTTCCACGTTGATTTCTGTGATTTTTTTCTCTCTCATATGAACCACTTGAGTACAAATGAGAGCTGCACCAAGGCGCTGCCCTTTTACATCTTGCGTAGGCTTTACTAGTGACATCTGTATATTTACAATCACTATCTCATGACTCTTGTCACCTCAGTTTATAGCTGATTTGGAGGAAGTGAACGCCCCACCAAGGTGCAAGTATTGGCAACGAACGCATCTTTGTTCCATGTGGATAAGTCGTGGGTGTGTTTGGCTTGCTCTGCTCTGAGACCGTGAACAAAGTGTTCTGTAACGTTATCTCCACTTTGTATTTCCGTTAGTTCAGATTGGTTGTTCATCACGACAACGTGTAGTAATTGTGATTATTCGGCTCGTTTTGTGTGAATCCATGAGACTGAAGGTACCGTGCACTGCTTGCTTCGTTATGAAAAGTGACCACTAGGTCACATCTGTGCTAGACCCTGTAGTGTAAACCTGGAGGGTACAATTTGTGGAGAGATCCTGCATTTCTTGTATAAGCAAATTGCATTTTTGTTTATTCATTTGGTGTACATTCCGTTGGTGTTTCCGCTGAGTGACAGATTTTGTACTCTAAGTTCATGATACCCGTTCTAACCAAGTTCATTGCTCAGGTCCTCCTTTTCTCAGTCCACTGAGTCCCCATATGCAAGTATAAATTGAGTTTTAAGGCTGTTATAAGATTTTACGTGACTGATAGAGTTTGTCCAGCCTTAACTACGCTTCCTGTTGTGAGTGTGTTTGGTCTACAACACTAATCGGAGTGCGGAACAAGAAAGAGCAAGTAAGTAAGATAGATACCCACTTAAGGTGAGGTGACGAAATCATGGGATAGCGATGTGCACGTATACAGATGGCAGTAGTACTCGTACACAGGATACAGAAGGGCAGTGCATTGGCAGAGCTGTCATCGTTACTCAGGTGATTCATGTGAAAAGGTTTCCGACATGATTATGGCCACACGACGGGAATTACTAGACTTTGAACGAGAAATGCTAGTTGGAGCTAGACACATGGGACATTCCATTTCGAAAATCGTTAGGGTATCCAGCATTCCCTGATCCACGGTGTTGTCAATGTGCCGAGAGCACCAAATCTCAGGCGTTGCCTCTCACCATGGACAAAGCAGTGGCCGAGAGCAGCGGCGTTTGTATGAAGTCTGTGCTAACAGACAAGCAACACTCTGTGAAATAACTGCAGAAATCAATATGAGACGTACGATATACGTATCTATTAGGTCACTGCAGCGAAACTGGAGGTTAATGGCCTTTAGTAGCAGGCGACCGACGCGACTGCCTTAGCCAAAAGAACGAAATCGCATTGAGCGCTTCTCATGGGCTCGCGACCGTATCGGTTCGACCCTAAACGATTGAAAAACAGTAGTCTGGTCAGAAGTCCCGATTTCAGCTGATAAGAGCTGTCGGTAGGGTTCTAATGTGGCGCAGGTCCTACGAAACCAAGATGTCAACAAGGCGCTGTGCCTGCTAATGATGGCTCCATGATGGCATGATGGTATGGGCTGTGCATACATTGAGTAGACTGGGTACTCTAATGCAACTGAACCGATCATTGACAGGAAATGTTCATGTTCAGCTACTTGAAGACCATTTGCAGCCATTCATGGACTTCATGGACTTCATGTTCACATCACCGTGCCATTATTGTTTGCGATGGTTTGAAGAACTTTCTGGACAATTATAGCGAATGATTTTGCAACCCACATCGCCCGACATGAATTCTGTCTAATATTTTTGAGACATAATCGAGAGATCATTTCGTGCACAAATTCCAACACTGGGGAATCGTTAAGCCTTTATTGACGGATATAGAGCATGGCTCAGTATTTCCGCGGGGGACTTCCATTAACTTGCGGATGCATGCCACGTCGAGTTGCTGCACTACGCTGGACAGGAGGTGGTCCGATATGCATGACTTTTGCCACCTCATTGCATATGGCCACAAATGGGTTTTGCATTTTTGTACCTTTGTAAGTGGCGGGGTGACGAATTCCCGGTCACACCAATGCATACCTCCCTGTTCCATCGCAATGCGCTCTGATAAAACAATACCCTAGGCAAGAAAATGACTCCCCTCACGAAATTCACAGTGGGAGTGGAACCTAAATAATAAAGACTAGCGACAATATATACACTGCACACCTTGTACTTCCTGCCCTCCCTCCAATAAAAAAAGTCTGTCATGTTATGTTTGCTATATGTCGAATAACCTCAAGGCATTACTTTACACTCTGTAGAAGCGCTCCACCTGTTTCTTCAGAGAGAGAGTCCCCAGATGTTGTTACAGAAAATGAGCCGTGCTGCGGCTCGCGTTGGTGCTGTTGTAGGTTATCTTCCTCGTTTGGAGGCCAGGCTGTATCGTTTAGTGGTTGACATAGCTGTGGTTGCTTGTATCCTTCTTGTGTTGACTGGCGCCACTTGGTGTCCAAGCGTTGTCTGTTTGCTAGTGGCAGCAGCGGCGTTATCGATATGTAAGGTAGCTGCAGCGTTATCGATATGTAGTCACGTGACCCTATCTTTGGGGTGACGTTGTTGTTTTTCCGAGTCGTGTGAGTGACCAGTTCGGCTCGGGACTACGGAGGAGCGAAGAGTGCAGTGTGAGAACACGCCGGGACCACTGACAGCACGCATGCACTGCCGGATGGGCTGTGTTCGCGAGGGTACGCGACCTAGAGGTAAACTGGATCCAACAAGCTTTATGTTGAGTTGATTTTAATCCTAGCAGTGAAACCTCCCCCATTGTGAGATGTGGCGATTCTCCAGTGTCTTTGGTTCGTGTTGCTGCTCACAGTGTCACTGAGATGAAGAGTAGCGACTGGAGTGCTATGGGGAAGGCGGATCTAATTAGCTTTTCTCGACTTCTTGTTACTAATTTCTGCATTCTATGTTTTACTATTTGTTGAGTTCAACCAGCGGTATTTTTCCTTCCTGGTGGCCGCTAAAGTCCCAGTGACCTGCCCTGGAGGTTATTATATGTAACAGCATTGTACATTTCCTCTCCTTGCCGCTGTTCTCCAGTAAGGCGTGTAGTTTTGACAGTTTCCTTGATTTGGAGGTTTGTTGGTGTTTCTTCTACTCTGGTAGTAGTGATTTCTTTCTACTTTGGGACCCTCTAAATACAGCATTCAGAGGACGTGGTGCTGACCGCCGGTTCTGGCTTTCGCGTGGTCTTCCATCGTTGCATTGGTTATCGGACGTTAAGTTGCTTCAGCAGATTATCATTAGTCATTCGTTAGACTGCCACTAGTCTGAGTTACCATCTTGTGAAGTGAATGCAACTCTTGGCTACCTTTCTCATCGCTCGCGAAAGTGTTTTTGGCCTGACGTACTCAGAGGTCGATTCCTGGAGCACCGTCTGTGACTAGCCCTTGTGTTTTATTATTGTGTTGTTATTTTACTGTTGTATTACCAAGTTACCATCATTTGTGTCACCAGTTTGGTGACCAGTTGCTTGTCCTTTTGAATTAACCTTGTTATTATATTTGCTGTTTCATTGTATGTTTCTAAATTTTTTTAATATAATTGCCATTCTTGGCGTTACAGCAAGTTTAAATGGTAGTACTATCAAGTTTGCTATCATTTTGTCGCACCTTTCTGGTGATCAGTTGCCTGTCTTTTAACTTAACTTTTGCTATTGCCTTGCTGTTTGACAGTATGTTAGTTAATTTTTTTTTTTAATAATTGCCACTCTTGGCGTTAAAGGCCTTCAGCCGTGACTGTCGCTACCTGTCTTAAAATTCTAATGTGGCAATTGTATTTTAGCAGTTAACGTTTAAGGCCTTGGTGATTTGCTTTCAATATTTTAATAACTACAGTTTGTAATTGGCATTAAGGCCTTCAGCCGTGAAACAATTCTTAATTTGTTGCCATTAATGCCTTCAGCCGTGAGTGTCATTACTTGTCTTAAAATTTTAATTTGGCAATTGTATTTTTGCAGCGAGTTTTAAGACCTTGGTCACTTGTCTTTTATATTTTAGTAACTGTAACTGTAAGTTGCAGCAAGCTTAATCAATTCTTAATTTATTGCCATTAAGGCCTTCAGCCGTGAAACAATTCTTAAATTATTGCCATTATTTTAATTTGTTGTTGATTTTAAATAAATGGTGTGTGATTAAAAGAAAAGCCAACCAATAGTAACTGCTTACGGTCCGGTCGACAACCGTAACCGAATCCTGTCTCCCTTGACCACCAGGTCTCAGAAAATACGGTGTTGATTGAAAATATGTACCTTCCGTATAAAAATTTATAATCCTTTAGAACTTCTTAAGTAAACGGAATACAACCCAGGAAATAATTTCAAGCTCTCTGGTGGAAGAGCCGGAGCTAGAAACAGCAGTCGCGACGCGTGTCCAGTGTCGCAGTATTGGTCACAAGACAGGGAGGAGAAGGCTGCAGCTGCAGTGTACCGCGGCCGCACAGGGGGACAGGCGGCTGCTCTGGACTGGACGGTAGGCGGGCTGCAGCGGCGCCGGCTGCTGAGTGCTTTGCGATGTCGCGCCTCCAGAGGCGGTCCCTGTGCGTGGCTGAGGCGTCGACCGCCGGCCTGCAGGCGCCGGCACTCCTGTCCGGGCCGCGTCTCCTCCCCTTGCCGACACGCCTCAAACGTCGATTCGCAATTCTCCGCTGCGGACACTCAGCCATCCTAAACAGTGGGGCTTCTTTTTTTTTCCTCTTAGGGATCACGGAGATGTGTGATACTTCGAAAAAAGAAAAAGAAAAAAGTGGTTCAAATGGCTCTGAGCACTATGCGACTTAACTTCTGAGGTCATCAGTCGCCTACAACTTAGAACTAATTAAACCTAACTAACCTAAGGACATCACACACGTCCATGCCCGAGGCAGGATTCGAACCTGCGACAGTAGCGGCCTTGCGGTTCCACACTGCAGCGCCTAGAACCGCATGGCCACTTCGGCCGGCACAAAAATTGCTGAAATATCGGGGTAGCCTTCACAGACACCAACACTACAGTATTCCAAACACAGATTGCTACTCCAGGGCCTAGGAATCGTACAGGGTGCATAAAAATGAATCATTCGATTTAAAGAAATAACAACTATTATGTTATTTGAGTTATGTGCGTGAACAACGTACTGTTGGAAAGAGCAAACTCTCGAGTTTTACATGGTTCCGGCTTGGTAGCAGTTGTGTGCGCCCACTCCAGTTCCAGTAAAAGTGAAGTCGGGACAACAGAAAACGTTTTGTGTTTGCGTTTTGCGCAGTGCAGGTCAGTATTAACTATTCAGAGCGACTTCTGAACTACGTATGTTATGAATCCTCTGACAGCACAGAGCATTAGAGGCAGGCGTGAATAATTCCGATAATCACGTTGTCAGAATTTAACAATTTAATGTGTTTTGTGCAGTTTCACGGGAAAAGGTGTATGGTCAGTTTTTCTTTGCCAAGAACACTGCTACAGGAAGCAAATATTTCGTTATGCTTCCGAACTTTCTTTTCCAGCAGTTGGGACTGATTCGAACGATTTCACTTACCAATAGAATGGGGCACCGCCACACTGGAGCCTGGAAGTGCGGGAATTTTTGTATCAAAGGGTTACTGAGTCTCCGAGTGTCTGACACAGATGTCGAACGCATCCGCCATAGTTTCGCAAGGAGTCCTCAGAAATCAGTTCGCCGTGCAGGTCGACAGGTCAACATGTCCCCGATGTCCGTCTGGCATGTGCTGCGTCGACGTTTACACATGAAACCACACAAAATTCAGCTACTGCAAGCTCTTCATCAAGGTGACAAACAACAACATGTGGAGTTCTGTAATTTCGTTCTTGGCAAAGTGTAGGATGACAATTTTCTATCACTCTTAATGTGTAGTGACGAGGCAACATTCCATTGAAATGGAAAGGTGAACCGTCATAATGTCAGAATATGGGTTACAGAACAACCACATCAAGTTGTACAGCCGGCCGCGGTGGTCTCGCGGTTCTAGGCGCGCAGTCCGGAACCGTGCGACTGCTACGGTCGCAGGTTCGAATCCTGCCTCGAGCATGGATGTGTGTGATGTCCTTAGGTTAGTTAGGTTTAAGTAGTTCTAAGTTCTAGGGGACTGATGACCACAGCAGTTGAGTCCCATAGTGCTCAGAGCCATTTGAGCCATCAAGTTGTAGAACATGAGACGGACTCTCCAAAACTTAATTTGTTTTGTGCAGTTTCACGGGAAAAGGTGTATGATCCATTTTTCTTTGCCGAGAACACTGTTAAAGGAAGCAAATATCTCGATATGCTTGAGAACTTTCTTTTCCAACAGTTGGAGACTCATTCGAAGGATTTTATTTACCAACAGGATGGGGCACCACCACACTGCCGTCTGGAAGTGCGGGAATTTTTGAATCAAAGGATAACTGAACGATGGCTCGGACGCACTGGGCAAAATGATTCAGCCTTACACTACTTGTCTCCAAGGTCACTGGACCTCACTATATGTGATAATTTCTTGTAGGGGTTTATAACAGTCTCTGTTTATGTACCTCCGTTACCAACAATGAATGAACTGAGTCATCGCGTAACAGCAGCTGTGGGGCTGTAAACCAAGACATGCTCGGTGCAGTGTAGGAAATATCTGAATACCGCACTGACGTATGCCGTGCATGCCAAGGGGGGGGGGGGCATATTGAACAACTATAAAAGACTGAGTCTGTGTCGACTGGCCACCAAGAGCTGTTGCAGGACGATTGATTCACGGATCCAGTTATATGGCTCCTTCCGTGTATAGCGATTTTACCACTATGACGAGTGGGGCCTGAATATGGCATCATTGTAATGCCGAAACTGGTAGCAGCACATAGAAGTTCATAAAATAAAATAATCTTCTACAAATCATACGGCTGTTGGTAAATTATTGCATCAAGAAGAAATGTGGGGTGGCTAGGGCCTCCCGTCGGGTAGACCGATCGCCTGGTGCAAGTCTTTTTAGTTGAGGCCACTTCGGCGACTTGCGCGTCGTTGAGGATGAGATGCTGATGTAGACAACACAACACACAGTCCCTGAGCGGAAAAAAATCTCCGACCCAGCCGGGAATCGAACTCCGGCCTCTTCGCATGGCATTCCGTCACGCTGACCATTTTCGTTTTGCATTTTGTTCGTTCTTGTTCGTTGTATTTGGTCGTAGCGGATGCCACATGACTTTCGTTGAAGTTCATTGTTGATCCTTTCACTCGTTCTTTTTTATTACAGACACCAGCCACCTCTCCGACCGACCACTGAGCTACCAAAGCGGACAGCGCTAAAGAAACTGGTATAGACGTCCATATTCAAATACAGAGATATGTAAACAGGCAGAATACGGCGCTGCGGTCGCAACGCCTAAGTAAGACAACAGATCTCTGACGCAGTTGTTAGATCAATGGCCGGTAACAAGATTAAATAAAGTTCAAACGTGGTGTTAGAGACGGCGTACGAGCGATGGGACACAGCATATCGGAGGTAGCGATGAAGTGGGAATTTTCCAGTACGACCATTTCCCGGGCGTACCGTGAATATCAGGAATCCGGCAAAACATCAAAACTCCGACATCGCTGCGGCCGGAAAAAGATACTGCAAGAACGGGACAGAATAAGACTGAAGAAAACCGTTCAACATGACAGAAGTGCAACTCTTCCACGAATTGATGCAGAAGTCAGTGCTGCGGTGTTAAGGAGTGTTAGAGTGCGAACCATTCATCAGTGATATGGGCTTTGGGAGCTGAAGGCCCACTCGTGCGTCCTTGATGACTGCGAGACACAAAGCTTTACGCCTCACCCGGGCACGTCAACATAGACATTGGACTGTTGATGACTGGAAACTTGTTGCCTGGTCGGTCGAGTTTCAATTGTATCGAGCGGATGGACGTGTACGGGTATGGAAACAACTTCATGAATCCACGGACCCTGCATGTCAGCAGGGGCTGTTCAAGCTGTGGAGGCTCTGTAATGGTATGGGGCGTGAGCAGTAGGAGTGACATGGACCCCTGATACGTCTAGATACGATTTTGATGGGTGAAACGTAAGTAACCATCCTGTGTGATCACCTGCTTCCATTCATGTCCATTGTGCATTCCAACGGACTTGGCAATACCAGCAGGACAATGTGACACCCCATACGTCCAGAATTGCTAGAGAGTGACTCGAGAAACACTCTTCTTAATTTAAACACTTCAGCTGGCCACCACACTCCGTAACATGAACACTATACAGCATATCTGGGATGCCTTCGAGCGTGCTGTTCAGAAGAAATCTCGAATGCCTCGTACTTTTGCGGTTTTATGGACAGCCCTGCAGGATTCATGGTGCCAGTGGCCTCCAGCACCACTGCAGACATTAGTCGACTTCCTGCTACGTCGTGTTGCGGGACTTCTGTGTTGCTCGCGGGGGTCCTGCATTATACACTCCTGGAAATTGAAATAAGAACACTGTGAATTCATTGTCCCAGGAAGGCGAAACCTTATTGACACATTCCTAGGGTCAGATACATCACATGATCACACTGACAGAACCACAGGCACATCGACACAGGCAACAGAGCATGCACAATGTCGGCACTAGTACAGTGTATATCCACCTTTCGCAGCAATGCAGGCTGCTATTCTCCCATGGAGACGATCGTAGAGATGCTGGATGTAGTCCTGTGGAACGGCTTGCCATGCCATTTCCACCTGGCGCCTCAGTTGGACCAGCGTTCGTGCTGGACGTGCAGACCGCGTGAGACGACGCTTCATCCAGTCCCAAACATGCTCAATGGGGGACAGATCCGGAGATCTTGCTGGCCAGGGTAGTTTACTTACATCTTCTAGAGCACGTTGGGTGGCACGGGATACATGCGGACGTGCATTGTCCTGTTGGAACAGCAAGTTCCCTTGCCGGTTTAGGAATGGTAGAACGATGGGTTCGATGACGGTTTGTATGTACCGTGCACTATTCAGTGTCCCCTCGACGACCACCAGAGGTGTACGGCCAGTGTAGGAGATCGCTCCCCACATCATGATGCCGGGTGTTGGCCCTTTGTGCCTCGGTCGTATGCAGTCCTGATTGTGGCGCTCACCTGCACGGCGCCAAACACGCATACGACCATCATTGGCACCAAGGCAGAAGCGACTCTCATCGCTGAAGAGGACACGTCTCCATTCGCCCCTCCATTCACGCCTGTCGCGACACCACTGGAGGCGGGCTGCACGATGTTGGGGCGTGAGCGGAAGACGGCCTAACGGTGTGCGGGACCGTAGCCCAGCTTCATGGAGACGGTTGCGAATGGTCCTCGCCGATACCCCAGGAGCAACAGTGTCCCTAATTTGCTGGGAAGTGGCGGTGCGGTCTCCTACGGCACTGCGTAGGATCCTACGGTCTTGGCGTGCATCCGTGCGTCGCTGCGGTCCGGTCCCAGGTCGACGGGCACGTGCACCTTCCGCCGACCACTGGCGACAACATCGATGTACTGTGGAGACCTCACGCCCCACGTGTTGAGCAATTCGGCGGTACGTCCACCCGGCCTCCCGCATGCCCACTATACGCCCTCGCTCAAAGTCCGTCAACTGCACATACGGTTCACGTCCACGCTGTCGCTGCATGCTACCAGTGTTAAAGACTGCGATGGAGCTCCGTATGCCACGGCAAACTGGCTGACACTGACGGCGGCGGTGCACAAATACTGCGCAGCTAGCGCCATTCGACGGCCAACACCGCGGTTCCTGGTGTGTCCGCTGTGCCGTGCGTGTGATTCATGCTTGTACAGCCCTCTCGCAGTGTCCGGAGCAAGTATGGTGGGTCTGACACACAGGTGTCAACGTGTTCTTTTTTCAATTTCCAGGAGTGTATTAGGCTGGTGTACCAGTTTCTTTGGCTCTTCAGTGTAAATCCAATGCGTACGATGTCTCGGAAACACGTATATAAATACCTGGGCCTGTCCCTGTCTCCTCTCCCCAAAAATTCGGTTATTGAATTGCTCTAGAAAGACAACATGTCTGCCTACACGATAGCACGAAATTAATATGGGCATACAAGGGGCGCCTGCTCGTCATCACCGATTTTGCCCAAACGTATAGTCTATGCAGGGCTTCATCTGACATTAAGCTGACACATGTGGGAGCTCAGGTGGCCAACCGTTTACCGCTCTCCGCAGCCCCCCCCCCCCCTCCCCGTCTGCTAGCCGCGTGGTCTAACGCGCTACTTCAGGAGCGGAAGGGCGTGCTGGTCCCCAGAACGAATCCGAACGGCGGATTAGTGTCGAGGTCCGGTGTACCGGCCAGCCTGTGGATGGTTTTTTAGGTTTTCCACTTGCCTGGGCGAATGCAGTCTGGTTCCCCTTATTCCGCCTCAGTTACACTATGTTGGCGATTGCTGCACAAACATTGTCTCCACGTATGCCTACACTATAATTACTCTACCCCGCAAACATGGGGGGGGGGGGGGGGGCTACACTCGACTGGTATGAGACGGTCCCGGGGAGGGGGGTTGTCCGCAGGGGTCCGAACCGCACATTAACCTCCTGGGTTCGGTGTGGGGCGGCAGTGGGGTGGGTGGACCCTCTGTGACCTGTTGTTGGGTTGCGAACCACTGAGGGCTGCGGTGTGACGAAGCGTCTTCGGCGTTTCTTGGTCCCCGATTCAATACTATACGTACAATACAAGGCACAGGTCATTCATGTTAGCATAGTTTTCAAATAGTAGCTGGCGCAGCGGAAAGAATACGGAACGATAGTCCGACAGTTCTGTGATCGAATCGCTCTGCGGAGATTTTTATTTTTAATACTGAAGTTACTTACACTGCAAACAAAACGAAATAATGTTCATTATATTGTGTTTGTTAATATTTTCCTAAAATGCACAAAAAGGAATAGCATGTGAAAACTTGGGATTATAAATAAATTTCGAGGAGGGGATTGTAAAGCGAATTTCATATATCAAATTAGATACTTTTATTTATTTTTCCGCTGTACACGTTGCAGCTGCTATTTTTCCTATGTTCTTCTATTGTGTTGTTGTAGCAAGCTAAACTCGACTCCTATTCTTAAACTTTTGTGCATGTATGTGTGTGTGTGTGTGTGTGTGTGTGTGTGTGTGTGTGTGTTGACATGTAACCTGAACAATGAAAGTGGTACGCTTGCGTGAAAGCTGTCTGATAAAAGAGTCGCCAAATCAGACTGAAACGGTACAACTGTATTACAATGAATTCTTAGAAAGCATAGAACTGTATCTTAAAGATGATGTACTGCGAAATTGTGTCTTGCGCAGTGCAGTGAATAGTGCTGCAATGCGGAAGATCACAGTACGTGACTTGCAATTCCAACACAGAAGACTAATAGAACACAAATTCTAAATAAAATAACAAATTTTGACAGAATAAATGATCGTAATGCTTCTATAAAAAAGGCTGTAATTTTTCGTACGCAAACGCACTAAATAAAATTCCCGACATTAAATTATGCACACGCGAAAGTAACAATGCGCTCTAACAGTAAGACTGTCCGAACAAGAAATGAGATCTGGACTGAACTTTACCTAAACTGGACTTCATAGCAATATTGAAATGCAATACTTAACTGAATGATTCAATTGTGATCTAACTGTAATGTCAAACTGGTCCTAACAAATTTTGTGACTTATATTGTCGCAACGGAAATTCGGTACTCCTCTAAAGTGATGAAAATAAAAATGGAACGCAGCAGCTGATTAGCTAAAGAAAATAAAAAGCCTTACCCAAGAGCAATGTAATGAGAATCAGCTACGCTGAACGCGTCGCACAGTACCTTGAGCAACTGTGTTCCGGTAAGTGCATTGCGGCGATACGTAATTACATAACAAAAGTTTCGTGAGGAGACAGATGTAAAATCTCGACTTATTTATCACTTTAAATCTGCAAGATGGTAGTCCCTCATCTTCAAGGCTCTCGTCGTAGAGTTGTCAATTGTAACAGAAGAAATTTGTTCTCCTCCACATAGTGTTTTCATCAAACCAAATACAATATGCCATTCCGAAGACTGGTTTGATGCAGCTCTCCATGCTACTCTATCCTGTGCAAGCTTCTTCATCTCCCAGTACCTACTG